>NC_133570.1:11875000-12500000 GCF_048773025.1 Camelus bactrianus
AAAATGCCTTTTCACTCTCTGCTCCATACATCAGACTATATCTCTAAGAGGGATTTCACCAAGAGTTTACAGTATATGAGATGTTTTAAGCTGCATCCCCGGGCCGTAACATGACTGCACAGAAATGCACGCGAGACAGCATCTCCTGCATCACTTGCATTGGAAGCAGGCAGGTGCACTTCAGATACAATGCCGCGAGCGTTTTTCATTCCTGCAACCCACGTTTAGCCCGAAACGCCCTAGGACTGCAAGGGCAGGAGACTACATTGACCATGCCCGGAGAGGGAAAATAACGTTCTCTTTTTACCTGCCCAGACAATTCAGCAATCACAGAGGCATCATTCACGTCCTTCCAAGCCAATCACTCGCGCGGCCCGAGGAGCACCTGACTTCCGAGTGCTTCCGGCCTCTCCTCAGGGTCTCTCAGGTTGCCCGGCGCGGCGCTAAGACCCGAGCACAGCTGCACCTGCCGCTCGCACACGATTGCCCGCCCCTCTTTCCTGGCTTTAGCCAATAGGGAGCAGCCGTTCGGCAGGGACCAATGAGGAGGGGGCCGAGCGAGGCCGGCGGGTGACGCGAGAGTGGAGGCGGTGCGTGGGGCGAGATCACGTGAGGAGGCGCGGGGTGGCTGCCGGGAGCTGGCTGGGCCGGGGGCCACGGGGCCGGCGCCCGCCGCGAGCTATGGGGCTGCCGGCCGCGTAGGGGCCATGCCGCCCGGGCCCCGGGCCTGCCCCGCTCCGCTCCGGGATGGTGAACCTGGCGGCCATGGTGTGGCGCCGGCTTCTGCGGAAGAGGTGGGTGCTCGCCCTGGTCTTCGGGCTCTCGCTCGTCTACTTCCTCACCAGCACCTTCAAGCAGGTCAGTGGCCGCCCCCCTCCCTGGGTGGGGGAAGCTGCCTCTGCAGCTGCGCTGCCCGAATGTCCGGTGCTCCGGGCCTCCTGGTCCGGAGAGGTGGGCATTCCTGACCCGGGTTGAGGAGGGGCAGACCTGGGACGTAAACCTGGTGCTGTGGGGCCTAACGCTGTGCTTGTCACCCTGAGGGCCGCCTACCTGCTTCCTACCTGCATTTCTCCCTTCATCTTCGCGGCAGTGTGGGGAGTGGTGTCCCCATGTTACAGCGGGGGAATCCGAGACTGAGAAAGGTGGAGCTGCCTGGGTCATTCAGCAGCCGAGTTACGGGGCCAGCGCAGGTGTTCCTGGTTTACATTTAATTAATGGGCGCAGGGAGACTCCACAGGACCCCACCGGGTGCCCGTTCTGTGGAATTTTCTTTTCACCTCCCCTTCCCTTTAGTTTGTTCCCTGTGGGAATTTCTGAGAGAAAAGGCAAGGTGCTTAGGTGGGAAATGTTACCGAGAGAATGGTAAGTTTGTTTTAGAAGTTCAGGTTGAACATTTGGGCTTTCACATAGCGTGAGCATACTCGGGGGTGTACTCCGTACCACCCTGGTTTATGATACTGCTCCGACGGAGTTAGAAAAGCTCTCCTTTTCGTTCTCAAGAGTCAAGTTCTTAAGTAAAATTTAGCAGTGAATACCAAATAAACGCTAAACGATATCGTCATCCGAGTTTCAGCAGATTGGTGGGGGAGCTGTGTCCCGCCTCCCGCAAAGAGAAGGGCGAGTGCTGGAGGCCTCTTTTGTAGGCCAGGATGTGTTTGGTGACATTCTCATGAACTAAGTATTTCTCGGGCTTGAGTGTTCTGCCACTTTGCAGACACTTCATGGTCACATGTTATTTCTCTGTCCAGTGGACCTGTGGGTGCTGTAGTGAGCCAGGACTCAGACCTCTGCCTTCCTCCCCACCTGACCCAGCTGATCCCTGGCACCATTAAGTACCAGCTGTATGCTGTTGCTATCCTAATTTGTAGCTTCCGCCTACACCTATCCAGAAAACCCCAAATTCTTATATCCAGCTGCCTATTTGACCTGTCTTTTTGAATGTATTGTACTTCTCGTACTTGGCCAAAACAGAATTCTTGATTCTCCACCACCAAACTTCATCCCCAGGCTCACTGTGTGGCATTCGTGTTCACCAGGTAGTCAAGCCACACATACTTTCTGCTTTTCTTTCTCTTACTCCCCATGTGCAAAACATGGCTTCTGCCTCCAGAGTGGATCCTGAATCTGTTCATCTCTCCCAGTTGTCACTGCTGCCACCATAAGTCAGCCTACCTCATCTGGACCTCTGTAGTCACCCACAAACAGATCTCTGCTTCCTTTCTTGTCCTACAGTCTGTTCTCTATCCAGCTGGAGGGGTGATAATCTGAAAAAAAAACTGTCTCGGTGCTTCCTTGTGTATAATTCTTTGGATTCCTGTTGCACTCAAGATTGCAGACTCCCTTCCCAGGATCTCCACACCGTGAGTCTCTTTTGTCAGTTCAGGTGAGGCTGTTACTGCTCCAGGCCACACGAGGTGACACAGTGTCAGTGACTTCAGTTCCTGGCCCATAGGCCTGCTTTCCTTCTTTGTGGTAGGCATCACTTACTGAGGATTTCTGATCATTTACTTGTTTATCTGTCTCCCCTCATTCTCCTTTCTAGAACGTAATATTCTGGAGAACAGGAACCTTGTCTGTGATGTTCGTAGAATCCCAGTCCCTAGAGTACTCGCAGGCACTTCATCTGTATTCAGATATTGGTTGAAAAAAAAAATTGAGTCTTTTTTTTTTTAATTGACATATAATTGATTAACAGTGCTGTGAATCAAGTCTTTTTATTTGGGATGACTTTTCCTTCTCAGCTTAGCACACTCCTAATTTTTCCTGTATTGACTCAGATGCTGTGTACTCTGTGACTTTCTCTACAACCACCTTTTAAGCACTCTGGTGTACCTTGTTCTTTTTTTTCCCCCCAGTGTGCCTTTTTTTGTTTTTGCTTTTTTTTTTACACTTATGATTTATGACCATAATCATATGGGTTTGTGGTGAGGGGGATGATTTTGAATCCCCTAAAACTGTTGGCAAAATTTTTGTCTTACAGATTTCCCTGGATCTGATTCCCCACAGCCTAAGAAACACTTTTGCTATAACCTCTCTATCCCTGCCTGTCAAGCCTCTGGCAACCACCAGTCAACTTTCTGTCTCCATGGATTTAGCTTATTCAGGACATTTCATATAAATGGAATCATACACTATGTGGTCATCTGTGTCTGGCTTCTTAAAAGCCAGTGTTTTCAAGGCCTATGCATGTTGTAGAATGTGTTAGTACTTCATTTTATGTCTGAATAATATTCTGTTGTAGGCATCTACCACATTTTGTTCATCCGTCATTAGTTGATGGAGACTTGGCTTGCTTTTGGCTGTCATGAACAATGCTGCCTTGAACGTTGGTGTACAGGTTTTGCTTGGAAATAACGTTTTCGTTTCTCTTGAGTAAAGTCCTCCCTGTGAAACTGATTGGTCACTTGGTAACTCTGTTTAACTTTTTGAGGAACTGCTGAAATGTTTTCCAATGTGGCTGCACCATTTGCAACAAACTTTTAAGAAACTATACTTGTCAAGTTTCGATATAGTATCGAAGAAGATTATCCATAATTATCTCGAAAAGCCACTAAAAACTCCTCTTTCCAGCTATGTATCTGTGTGAGGTAGATTTTCTTCATAACCTTCGCCCAAACAACCTATTGCAGTAAATTCTATGCAGAGGAAGATGTGAGAATCCAGCTGTTTTCTCTTGAGCTAGACATTAAAAACATTTGCAAAAATGTAAAAACATTTTCTCATCTCACCAAATACGTATATATATATTTTGAAAAATGGGTCCCCACACAAAATGTTGACATGGAATGGGCTCATTATTGTTATTTTTAAACAGGTATTTTAAGAATTTGTTTTAATTTCCAATATGATAAATGTCAATAGCTACAACCCTCACAAGCCCACATATTGAAGTCCTCAGTCGTTTTTAAGAGTATAAGGGGTCCTTGGGACCAGAACCTCAGAGCCCATTCTGACTGATGCCCCTCCAGAGATCTGAGTTGGCTCTTCCTGCTCTGCTCTCTGCTGCAGCTCACGTTGTCCGCCCGCCCACCATGAGCTCAGTGACTTGAGGTGAGTTTGCTCCGTGTTACCTGGTCTCAGGTTGCATCTATAACTTGGAGCTGCGCTTTGGCATGTACTGGCTGGGAAGGGAGGTGGTGGTGATTAGGATTAACTCAGAAGAGGCTGTGAAAAACTCCAGAGCCCCATGTGATCCTTAGCTCTGCTTCAGTGAGACTGTGAACTCAGGTAGCAGATGTGGCCACTTTTTGCCTAGAGAATACTTGATTATTCTCTACTGCTGTGAATTCCTCTTTTCTTCAGTTTTCATGTTAATTAATGCTTTGGGGGATAGTTTAAATTGTAGGGATGGGAGCGCAGGAGACATTAGCCAGCTTGGTGGGGATGCCATCAGGGGAGAGGATTGGGTGCTAGGTGACTTGCACATTGATTTAACAAATGTTTAGTGAACGCCAGCTGCACTCGACACTGTCTGCAAGTTGATGGAGATGTTACAGTGCAGATACCATCTTATTCTCCGAGAGCCTATATTGTGTTAGGGGGTGAGGGGAGGAAATGAATGGCAAATGAACAGAATTATTTCAAATAATTTATAAAGGAAACAAAACAAGATGCAGAAGTAGAACAGCGAGGTGGGCCTAACTCTTTGGGGCATTTGAGCTGAGATTAGAGAAATCCCAACCCTGGAGTCAAAAGGGTCCTTAGAGGTCCTCTCATGTAAATAACCAGTCTCATACTTGTTCAAGTGGTGTAGTTCCTGAAAGTCTCAGGGCTATTTGTGTAACTCCTTGAAAATATATTAACATCTTTGGCTTTAAAGTAATTAAGTATGTAAATTGGTGCCAAGTTAGACACTGTCTAAAGTGTAATAAATCATAAGAAAAAGTTGCTAATGTTTTTTGTTGTTCTCTTTTTCACTGACCACCAAGGTATATATACCTTTCATAAAGTTTGAGGAGTATGGCACAGGGTAGAGGAGGAAAACAATTATCCTTAATCTCACTAACCAGAGGGATTCACTGATGATATTTGGGCATACTTTCTTTCTTCATTTTTCATATTTTAAAAATATAATTGGGGCATACTGTTTCTTCGCTTAACATTCATGCATTTTTCCCCATCTTTAAAAGCTTTTTTTAAGTTTAATTTTTTATAACTAAAATTTTCCATGTTCAGGCTGTATTTAGCCATTCCACAAATATTAGACATTTGGGATTCCCTCTGGCCTTTGTCCCTTTTTTTTCTTCTCTTTTGAGAATCATGAGCAGATCTTTTAATGACAATGCCTTGTGTTTAAGTGCTTTACTAACATGAGACATTTATCTCATTTGACTCTTATGATAACCCTTGAAAAATAGAACAGTTATTAAAATACTCCTTTTAAAATCAGGTTGAGTAATATACACGAGTAATAAAAATTTCTGTAGCTCCTTGCAGTTTATGAAGAAAGTTCTTGTTTTTGTTTTGTTTTTTGTTTTCTCTTCTTTGTTTTCTCTTTTTTCTCTGTATCCCCGTATAGCCTGTGTGGACTTTGGCTGTGGTTGATTGCACTGATTTCTGTGCATATCTCTGTGTGAGCTGCTCTGGAGGCTCTCTGAGAACAGAGAACCCACCTACCTTTGTCTCCATATCCTTAACACATTGTTAGAACTTGATAACTTTTGAATGAATCTTGAATGAAAAATAGACACACATACACACATATTGGGAAGGTGAGCTTAAAATTGAGACAACCTAATAGGGTAGGTGGCCCAGTTTGGGGAAGTTTCACTTGTCCAGCGAAGGAGTCCCCTCAGTGCCCCTTCACCTCACCCTTGCAAGACTGGACCTTCAGACAAGCGACCATGTGCTAATTCATTACGTTTGCCATGATGTCTTACACAATGTCTTGTATCTTTTCTGGTTGTACAACTCATACCCAATCCTTTTGGCAAGGTCTTGAATAATATTCATGTTTGAAAACAAGTTCAAGAGCTGGGAGAACTGCCTTCCTGTTTAGCAGGAACACAGTTATGTGGAAGAAATCCTTCCAGGATGCACTTGTCCATGAACTCTTGTGTTCTTTCAGAAAGAATAACAGGATAGTTTGAGATTAATGTTAAGAGTACTTTTAATCTTGTCATGAGATCCAATTTACTGTACTTTGACCAGCCTCTTAATAGTCCTTATGGTTGTTTATCTAGTGTAGCGTTTGAAACTCAGTTTAGTTTGCACATAGCTTGATTATGTCCTTAACTGGTGGGTCCCAGCAGAGCAGTGGAGCAGGAGTTTACATGTAGTTAAGCAGTGTGCACCTACGTGGTTTGTCCCGTATTCCCCAGGCTTCTGCATTTAACTCCTCTCCTTGCCCCAGCTGAGGAATACAGATGTTGTTTTTGTATAACCCATCCTGTTCCTGCTGGTGCCAGTTCTCCTCTATAAAAGAAACAAAAGAGAGGGGGCAGAACAGAAATTAAAGCCAACTTGAAGAACAAGCTTACCTTTATTAAATTAAAGAACAAAATCCAGTACTGGTGCGGCACAGTGTTATTGAAAGGCTGCTAATGTTACAAGTGGCATCTATAACTTGAAATTATTTGGCCCTGTATAGCACTGACTCTACTTCTAATAATAATTCCTACCACAAATTATTCAAGAGAATAAGCAAAAGCTCTACATTTTTATTGCAGTGCTATCTATGATAACAGAAACCTGGGATGGGCTTAACACATTGATCTGTAGAGGATGTGTTTACTAAATTAAGGCACATCAACATGATGGATTATTATAGAGCCTTGAAAATGCGATTATCAAGATAATGTAGGTACTTGAATGGTTTACCATCCAATTAGTGTCAAGAGGAGCTGAATGTGGAGCGTCCTAATTTGTCGTGTAAGTGCTGGGGTCAAAGGCTGGAAGATAATATGCAAAAATAGATATAGCTTTATTTAAGTGATGGGATCATGGACAATTTATGTCTTTCATATTGGTGATCATGGTTTTTTTTAAATAAACTTTTTATTTTGGAAAAATTAGAGGTTTACAGAAAAATTTCAAGGATAGTACAGAGTTCCTGTAGATCCCTCACTCAGTGTCGCCTATTGTTAATGTTTTTTATCATTTTATTTTAAATTAAAAGTGAAACTATTCCAAAAATGATGACAGATGTTACTAACCACCTATATCCCTTCCGTGTTAATGGTTTGTAGTATATCTTTCCATACCTTTATCTCAGCTCTTAAGAACCTGTATGTATGTGTATATTAATATAATTATTATCGTAGTATAATGTGTGATAATATACATGTTATTTGGTAACTTGTTTTTTCACTTGATCTACTATGGACATGCACCAGTGGTCTGCAGCCCTGAGTATTACAATCATCTGGATGCTTTAAAAATCTTGATTCCCATGTCTCATCCACAGAGATTTTTATTCAGACTAAGGTTGGGCTCAGGGATCAGAATTTAAGGTTCTTGTGTAATCCACTGTGCAAGTCAGGTTTGAGGACTACCGCTCTAGATAAATGCAGTCATGTCTAATTATTTTTGATAATAGCCACAGTTGTACCAGTGTTGATCTAGTCATTTCCCTGTGGTTGGTGTTCCGGGTTTTTCTGCCACATCAGCAGTGCTGTGGTGGACATCCTGATGTGTCCTTACTCGTTTCTATAGGACAGGCCTCAAAAATGTGTCTGCTGTGCCAAAGTACATGTGGATATGTACACCTTAAGTATTAAGAACACTTCCCAGATTCCTTTCTTAAAGAAATCTTAGTGACTACAGATCTTTTCCATTGTCTTAAAGTGTAACCTTTGCTATCAGCTTTCAGGGTTAGTCCCTTTTGCTCAGTGGCACAAATGCAGATCATTCTTAATGGTAAAGGCCACAGACCTCAATTAAAATGGTAAAATGGTTAAAGTTTATAAAAAACCTCTCAGTGGGAGTCTTTTATCACTGTTTTGTTTTCCAACAGTAGGCTGAGAATTCAGAAGATGGCTGTTACCTGCTTGGCATGTTTTCTGGCTCTTGGGTACCTTCCTCAGTATACGAAAGGCGATTTGGAAAGCTTGGAGGCTAGGAGAAACGGTCTAAACTCTTGCCTCTAGAGCAACTGCTCACTTTGAGTGACTAGGTAAAGGGCTGGCTGGCATGGGTGTCTTTTGAAAAGAAAGATGTATTCTAAGGGTCACATACTCAGTATTTTTTCATAGAAGAAATTTGCAAGTTGACATGCTTCTTGTCCCTAAAATCAACCTTCTAATGCAGTGTTCCCGTACGTTTACCACTGAAGTACTCCTCACCGCAAATGAAAGTGACCTTGTGCCCTAGATGTGTCTGGGAATTTTCAGAAATGACAGTGGAAAGTTTCTTTGAAGTCTCCTCTTCTATTTTAAAAATGTATTCAGATTTTACATTCTATTACACAGTGTAGTTGTTTCAGTGAAAAAAATGTTAAATAATTTGCCATCAGAAAGAAAGTTCAAAACTCTTTTCCCTCCAATTTTTTTCAGAAAATTAACACTTTTGTACAGGTCTATAATGTGCACTTTATCCAAGGGCCATTTATGTAAGTTTGTCAGTTTTTTTTGTTTTCCTTAAAATTTTTACTATCATGCTTGAAAATTGATCTGTGGTACTGTAGTAGTTTAGCTTTGTGAGTTATTCTATCGTATAAAACTCCATTGCATTGTATACCAAGCCATATTTTTGTTCTTGTTATTTAATTTTTTCTTCTCATTTATGTTTTTTTAATTGAAGTGAATTGAAGTATAGTCAGTTTACAGTGTGTCAATTTCTGATGTACAGCATGTTTCAGTCATACATGTACATACATGTATTCCTTTTCATGTTCTTTTTCATTATAAGTTACTGCAAGATACTGAATAAAGTTCCCTGTGCTATACAGTAGAAACTTGTTTATCTATTTTACATATAGTAGTTAGTATCTGCAGATCTCAAACTCCTAATTTATCTCTTCCCACCCCCTTTCCCTCTGGTAACCATAAGTTTGTTTTCTATGTCTGTGAGTCCATGTCTGTTTTATAAATAAATTCATTTGTGTCATTTTTTTTAGATTCCACATGTAAGTGATATCATATGGTATTTGTCTTTCTGGCTTACTTCACTTAGTATATGATGATCTCCAGGTCCCTCCATGTTGCTAGTTTGCCAATTTTGAAGTGTAATCCTCATTTGGTTACTTCCTCCTATAGGTTTATTTTGCTTTTTTTTGTTTTCTGATGACATTGGCTTAGACTTAGCTCATACCAGGGGAGGCAGGTTCCTTTTGTGCAAGCTTTTTAAAATTGTTTCTGTCCTTTTACTGTAATTTCTATGCAAAATTGGTGAAAATGCAAGAAATGCTAGTTTAACTTTCTCATTTATGGTCTCTTTGTAGGAGGAGAGGGCAGTGAGAGATAGGAATCTCCTCCAGGTTCAAGACCACGATCAGCCCATTCCATGGAAAGTGCAGTTTAACTTGGGCAACAGCAGTCGGCCCAGCAACCAGTGCCGGAACTCCATTCAGGGGAAGCACCTCATCACGGATGAACTAGGTAAGGCTGGCTCCCTTCCTCTGCTGCAATTGATGAAATACACCTGTGCGGCCATTCATAGGTTTTTAAATAGAGATTTGATATGCTGCCTTTCCCCTTCTTGCCCATTCCAGCATTTCTTACAACTTTGTCTTTTATGTCGTACTCATCAAGGGCCCCCTCAGGATCAGAGTGGGAATGTAATTTGGTGCAACCACTATGGAAAACAGTATGGAGGTTCCTTGAAAAACTGAAAACAGGATTACCATGTGGTTCAGCAATCCCACTTGTGGGCAGAAAAGATAGAAATTCTAATTGGAAAAGATACATGCACCCCAGTGTTCATAGCAGCATGGTTTACAGTAGCCAAGACATGGAAGCAACATAAATGTCCATTGACAGATAACTGAGTAAAGAAGCCATGATATATTTATACAATGGAATACTACTCAGCCATGAAAAAATAATAAAAGAATGCCATTTGCAGCAACATGGATGGACCTAGAGTATATCACACTAAGTGAAGTAAGTCAGAGAAAGACAAATATCATATGATATCACTTATATGTGGAACATTTTAAAAAATATGACAGAAATGAATTTATTTACAAAACAGAAACAGACTCACAGACATAGAAAACAAACTTACGGTTACCAAAGGGGAAAGGCAGATGGAGGAGGGATAAATTAGGAGTATAGGATTAACAAATGCACACACTATTCTATATAAAATAGGTAGGCAACAAGGATTTATTATATAACCCAGGGAACTGTATTTAATACCTTGCAATAATCTATTAAGGAAAACAGTCTGAAAAAGGTTCCCCTCAACATCAGAGAAGTAGGTTTGATCATTGTAACTCTGAAGTTTCTGGTGCCTATAACTTACAGTTTTAGCATTTTATCATACATCAGCTACTGGGCTGCTTGCTTCCTGCCAGTCTCTTCCCAGCCCCAGTATTTTCACATCTTGCCAATCTTTTCTTCTCATCTTGATGGTGAACTCTATAGCATAATCAGTTTTCCTGCATGGTGACCTGAGTCATATCCACAGTGTTGGTATTTAGGAAATGAATATGCTTGTTGACTGACTGACTGCACAATCTCAAATGAATTATAAACACATTCAAAATGTGTTACTGTTACAATTAGAACATCAGTCTGTTTCTTTTTGTTATATTCGCTAGTTTTGTTTTTTTAGATCCACATGTAAGTGCTATTATATGATATCAAAGTATTTGTCTTTCTCTTTCTGGCTTATTTTACTAAGCATAATACCCTCCAAATACATCCATGTTGTTGCAAATGGCAAAATTTCATTCTTTTTTATAGAGGTAGAGGACAAAGAGGTAAAAACTACTATGTATAAAATAAATAAGCTACAAGGATATATTGTATAGCACAGGAAATATAGTCAGTATTTTATAATTATAAATGGAATATAACCTCAAAATCGTGAGTCGCTGTGTTGTCACCTGAAATTTATATAATATTGTAAATCAGCTCTATCTCAATTAAGAAAAAAAAAAACAGTCTCTTTGACTTAGTGCTTTCTTCCAGAGTTTTCTCGCTTTCGTTTTGTCTGTATGAAAGTGTGTAGGAAGTGCAGCGTGAGGCGTTTGGATCAGATAACTGCTGGACCTTACTATTAAGACTGGCTCGGTCCCCCAAGGAGAGACTCCCACTAATGCTCAGCCTGCATTAATGTAGCTCTCACTGTATGCTGGGCACTGGGTAAAAACTCTCCTTGAACAACATCTCATTTGATTTTTGCAGCAGACCTGTGAGCTGTAGGTGTTGCTGCCCTCACTTTATAGGTGAAGACACAGGCGCCAAGTGGTTCAGGAACATGCCCAAGATGGCAGTGGCTCTTTAATAAACCATAAGTGGGATACTGTTATCACACCACAAGAGTAACACTTTTCCTTAATGTCAGCTATTCAAATGGTGATCAGAGTTCCCTGATTGTTTTACAGATTGTTTTTCTTTTTTCAGCTGGTGGTTTGCAAATAATATGGTTTGTTTGCAAGAGTACATTTTACTCTCTCTCAGAGAGTCTCAGAACAAGTGGATTATGACCATGACAATACTGAAATTGATACAGGTAACCTTGAATTAGAATCTTCATTGCTACATAATGAAACCCAACAAAATGAAGACACGTGCTATCTTTAAAATGAAACTATAGCGCGTTGTAATTTTAAAAAAAAATTTGCATCCCCAGCGAAATAATTAAAAAGAAAAAAAAACTTTTCCCAAACGATCTCAAAGGCATCAGAGCAGATGAGATTATTTGCGGTTGAAGGCAGGAACCAGGAAAACCACCCACCTAGGTTAGAAGAGCTGTAAAATTTTGCACAAAAATACAGTGGCGACTCAGCAGTGCAAAGCTCTGTTTTTAAGATCATCCTGATAAAGCAGATAATACTGTGAATAACTTTTTTTTTTTTTTTTAAACAGAATAAAGTTCAGTGAAAGGAAGTTACTTCCACAAGATGACACAGCTAGTCAGTCAGTGGGCAGACCTAGGACTAAGACTGGGACTGAACTTGGAGTTCAGTGCTTGATTTCTTACAGACTTTTGTTTGTATGATAGAAAACATGAAACCTTATGCCTTGACTTTAAAATTTACTATTGGGTTATGAATGGCAATTTGTCTTTTTCTTTTGTAGCTAACAAAAGAATTTCCCCCTGATTAATTCAAGTGAGACAGAGACTCTCAAACTTAAGTAAAAAGTTCCAAGAACCAATCAAAAAATCTGAGAACCATAGGGTTGTTTTTGGGTTTTTTTTGACCTCTAGGTATGTGGGAGAGGAGGTAAGCAGTGTAATAAAGAAAACTTGGAGAAATTTTTGCCTTTTTGCAAGCAGATGTCACCATCACAAATATTGCCAGGGTGACATGTTATTAAATAAACCAATTAGAATTACAAACTTTTGAAAAGTTACAAGTCAGTTTCCTAGTCAATGGCAGCTCACTCGAGGTTGTGATCTCATAGGACTCCTTGTTGGAAATAATGTTTGCAGGAGTAATTTTTGATGCAGAAGGAGAAATCTTGATGAACTTTTCTTTCACCAGAAGTTAGAAAAACCTGTGGTTTCAAGGCTAAATACTGGCAGTTTGTACTGGGGAAGAACAGAAGGCCTGAAATGCTGACAGTTATGATATGGAAAAGAGAAAAGGGCAAAAAGGTAAATTCAACGAGTGGAGTTTAGATCACATAATATTTTACATCTTCCTGACACAGAGATAATGTGACAAGATGATCCCAGGTAACTGGAATCTGGTTCTCCCAGGCCTGTTTCCCCAGTGCGAAGAGAGGCCCCTTCCGCTCTCTCCCACTGTTGTGCTGGTGCCTCCTGCTTTTGCACAGACTTTGTTTTCCAGACTAGTTTCTGAAAACAACCTCATGCTTCACCAGGTCTCATTCTCTGAGGATTAGGAAGCTGGGGCATTTGGAATGGAATGAAGTGAGGAACAGCTGCTCTGCACCTGTGGGCCTGTGCGTGCACCTGTGGGTCTGTGTGTGCACCTGGCAGTGTCCCAGGGGCCAAGTGGTGTCCCTCGTGGACTTATTCCTACATTTTTCCTACTCCCAGAAGGATGTAGAGAAATGTCTCTTTAGCAGCTCTGAACAATAAATTTAGCTTTTGTGAGCAGATTCTTTACTTACAGTTGAGCATGAGTGAGTGAACTGGGTTGAAGGAGGATGAGGATTTATGAGAGATGGAGGGAGTTAGGAGGATTTTTCTTCCTTGGGTGTTAGAGTACTTGCGTTCCCTAGTGCTGAGGGTTAACTGAATCTCTGACATGTATACTTATAGCCTGAGTCCGTTTTTAAAGGTTAGGTGTGACTACTTGTTCTTAAAAAAATATCCTTCAAACTACTAAGTAACTGGCAAGCACTTAAAAGGTATTAAATGTAAAGAGTATGTGTGGAGTTGTGGTGGGTTTTTTGGGTTTTGTTTTTGTTTTTTAATAATCTAGAAGGATCTTGCTTTCAGGAATGAACGCCTTGGTTTTTTCCGCTTTTCAGATTTTTGTTTGAAAGAGAATGTTTTTCAAGCATAGACGAAAAAATTGGCCTGCATAGGTTAGATCAGGAAACAGGCAACGTGATGATTAAATCAAACACACGGCAGCAGACTAAAAGGTCTTTGATAGATTGGGATGCATAACCTACATGTAAAACAGGAGTCCATGTTTTCTGTAAACTGCCTCTCGTAGGAAGCAAGCTCTGATCACACTGTGCCTGATTCCTGGCCCTGTGGTCCTTAGGATGCCCTGTCTCCGGACTCCGTCTCTCTGTTCTTTGTGTGCAGGACTTTGATTGCTGCTTCGTGATTGCCCCTGGTGGACAGGTGGGAGGACTGCTGGGTTTATACTCAGGCTAGTTTCTGACTTTCAGGTTACGTGTGTGAAAGGAAGGATTTGCTGGTGAATGGCTGCTGTAACGTCCACGTCCCTGGCACAAAGCAGTACTGCTGTGATGGCTGCTTGTCCAACGGCTGCTGCGGCGCCTACGAGTACTGCGTGTCCTGCTGCCTGCAGCCCAGCAAGGTACCAGAGGTGCTCCTGGCTCCCCATCTCCTTTGTTCTCTCTGCGTTCACTTCACAATGAGGACTAGATCTTCATGTGAGATTCTTTTGGAAGTAGAACTTAGAAGGGAGCTTTGTAGGTGTCAGAAATGGCTGCTGTGAGGTAGCCTTTGTCTGCCAGGAAAGGAAGTGGTTCCCGGTTACTCCAGTGGTACTTTGGCAGAATGAGCCATTGTTTTGCTAGTAAGATGTCTAATGAATGAGACACCAGCCCTCCTGCTCACTTGAGCCTCCCTCTCTCTTTCTCTACCTCTCCCCCTTCTTCCCCCCTCCCCTTCCCTGTATCAGCAGTCTCTTAGTTTAGGAGAAATTTCCAAGGTTACCTTGTGCTGCTGAGTCTGGAATTTATTACAGGTACTAACTTTTGTTTCCATAGCAACTTCTCCTGGAGCGCTTCCTCAACCGGGCAGCCGTGGCATTCCAGAACCTCTTCATGGCAGTTGAAGATCACTTTGAATTATGTTTGGCTAAATGCAGAACCTCATCCCAGGTCAGGAGCTGTGATGCCTCTAGCTGGGGGATGTGTAGGTAGGGGTCAGAGTCTAGAAGAAAACTCAAAAATATGCACTGGGGGCCTTCGGTGGGGTGATGATGGAGACGAGATTTAAATGGAACTGTATGGCGCTTTGGTGGAATGATTGTACAGTCATCCCTTGGTATCCGTGGGTGATTGGTTCTGAGACCTCATCTCCGAATGTTCAAATCCCTTATGTAAAATGGCATAATACTTGCATATAACCTACTACATACATCCTCCAGGATGCTTTAAATCATCTCTATAGATTACATATAACAATACAATGTAAATGCTGTGTTTTGCTTTTTGGAACTTTCTGGTTATACTTCTGATCCTTAGCTGGTTGAATCCACAGATGGCAGAACCCATGGGTATGGAGGACTGCCTGTATTTAGAATGTAAGTGTGAGATTTGTACAAGTTAGGGATGTAAAATATTTATATTAAGTCAAGGTCTGACCACCTTACATCTCCACTGTTTGATTAGCTTGTCTACATTTTGAGTGGAAGCTTGAAATTATTTTCACCTCTGGAGTCTTAATAGTCGAATTCCTGAGAGAAGTTCTCTCCACTATCTTTGACTGAAATTTGACTAAGGCTTTCCAGCAACCACTCGTTCAGAGTGGGTGGTAATTTATTCTGGGATAGAGTTGCAGTTTATTTTAGGATTCAAGGGGATGGGGCAGGTGGGTGTTGAAAAACTCGGGTAAATTTGTAGCTCTCAACTCTTTTTAGCATGTTGTCATTAAATGCTTGGCTCTTTGGGCACTAAACATGGCACCGGCACCAGCTGCTGAAAGCGTGTGAACGTCTTTGTCTTTCCATCACTCTGCGTCCTCTGCTCTCAGCTTCTGTAATCGGTCAGTTGTTGGAGCTCCCTCTGTAAAATCACCAGACGTGTTTGTTATACAGGCGTCCATTCATGGTGTCTCCAAGATTGTACTGGCTCCGTCTGAGATAACTGACTCATTTGTCATTGTCTGGAACTCTTGCATCCTTTGCCAGACTTCTGTATGTAGTCCACCTTTTGATTTTATGCTGTTCTTTTTGTCTCTGGTCTGCTCTGAGAGCATTCAGCATGCTTGGGTAGATGTTTCAGGGATTATAATGAGCATTTGAAAACATGAAGAAATTCCTGATGGTCTTGTTTTGCTGGAGGAGCTTTCCATTTGAATGGGTTTTAAAGGAAATGTGGAGGAAGGCTGAACACATGATTCATTCTGATTCAGGCTCTCTCCCATTCTGAGAAATACTAGAATAGGCCAAGTGTTTTCTTTCCTTAACTGATAAAACCCAGGATATTTCCAAACTTGAGTGAAGGTGCTAAACTTTCTGACTTTGTCTTTTCATTGTAAAGAGAAATTTCCCAGTTGCCAGTTTGCCTTTATAACAGTGTCCCAAGACAGACAAGATTTGGCTGCATGGTCTGTAAACTGGATTAATACTTACAGTTTAGATGTTTAGCCTTGGTCTTAGGCTAATTAATGGTTTTAGGCTAATCTAGATTAGCCAAAAACTCAAGTTGCTTGTATGAAAACAAATTGCTGAAAAATTAGCCATTGAGGATGATTGTCTGTGTTAAATCCCACTTGGAGTCTGCTTAGCCAAACGAGGCTTGTGTGGTACTGTGGGATTTGGCTTGTATATCATCCCTTAGGTACATAAAACTTGACGAAAGCGATTTGAGGTGCGTCTCCTTCGCCTCTGCAGGAGAATTCCTCTGAAGCTGTTAGATCCTGTTGGATCTTAATCTGACTTAAAATAATTTGAGAAAAATTCATTGTCTCGAGTTGTCCCAGTCATGGCCAGGTTGTTCCAAAAACTCACTAGTGTGCATGAAAAGAAATGGTTATGCAGTGACTGTGTCCATTTCATGCCCTTCATTGACATTCTGTGATGAGCATCCACCTCTGTTCCAGGAAGTGCCTTGGAACCTTTTGGTGACATTTGGAGGAGACGGACTTGCCCGGCTCCCACAAGGAATGTCTGATGGCCGCTGCCCTGCTCGCTCTCACCACGCTCTTCTCTCCCCTTTTGCCAACAGAGCGTGCAGCACGAGAACACCTATAGGGATCCCGTAGCAAAGTACTGCTACGGAGAGAGCCCGCCTGAGCTCTTCCCCGCATAACGGTGGGGGGACTCGACCCGCCAGCCAGGATGCGCTGCTCAAGAACTTGCAGCCTGAAGCCCCTCACTAGTGGTGGGGAGAAGACTTGACCTTGACCACTTCTTGTGTTGTGCTCTTTGGCTTCACTCGGCCGCCAGGTTTACCAGATGGACTTGTCCTGTGACGCATTTGGAAAACGTCAGCAGTTCACATTCAAGACAAGACTGTGGGCCACCTGGCGGAGGCATCAGTGCTCTGGGTGCCTCTGCCATTGCGGCTGCTTGGGGACCTGTGGGTCCCCACGTTTGTTCTCCCTGGGCCCCTCGCTGTAAAGTTATTTATTGGATTTCTTTGGAGTTGTGGGAAAATTCTAGTATTTCCTATAGGAAACGTGCCTCACCTTGAGAATTGAATACATTCAAGGATGTTATTGTTGCTGATGTCCTCATTTTCTTGTGTTCTTGGGTTTCATGAGTGAAATTGTCCCTTCACCCAGATAAAATGTATAGCCTCTTAGAACATGCATGTTCCCTCAAGGTGGTTTATTTTTTATTTTTATTTTAACAGCATCCTCAGGAGTGGGCCCGGAATACGGTGTTCTAAAAACTCAGATGCTGTTCCGTTCTCATCCTGTGTCAGCTTCCTAGCAGCTGGCACCATGTGCTTTCAGGTTTTTTTTCCAGTGGTATTTGGATATGCTTGTTTACCTATGTGCACGCACCATTTTAACCAGAAATTCTGCCTTGTTGTCCTGGGCGGTTTTGTTTTCATTTCTTACACCACTATTGAAGTGACTGGTCTGCTCAGCGGTGGTACAGCGGAAGCCTTGGAAAGTCACCTGCAAGACAGCCTCCTCTCCTCTCCTGTCATGGAATCCTACCTTAAGGCATTTCCTAAGTGGAGATACGTCTCACAACGGACTGTAAGTGGTCCTCCTTTATTGCTTTCTGCTTCTGGAAATGTAACAGGTACAGACATTTGATTTCCCTATGGTTTACTAAGAAGAACAAAACCCACGTTACTCTCAAGGTGCTATTAAAAGACTCACATCAACCTTCAGTGGAGCTGGACACACAGGCTGCTGGTCCATATGCTCGAAGCGCTTCTGTGCTTTTGGTGTGACACCAGCCCTTCCTGGTCATGGCTGAGGCATCATACCCCTTGGGTAGTATGACTCTTTGCTCTCAGGAATTGATGCACACGTCTTTACCGGAGCCCCTGACTAACCCCAGGATCAGGCAAGGTCTTGGTCATTTTTTCGGTTGTTCAGCTTTTGACCTTGGAGCAGGGCGCAAGTTTTACAGTCAACTTCCAGCGCTTTTATTTCGGTGGAGATTTTTCTTTGGGCCATGTTTGCTGTTCTGTATATTTCTGCAGTCTGTATAGTGGAAA
The DNA here is from genome assembly GCF_048773025.1 of Camelus bactrianus. Taxonomy (NCBI): domain Eukaryota; kingdom Metazoa; phylum Chordata; class Mammalia; order Artiodactyla; family Camelidae; genus Camelus; species Camelus bactrianus. The sequence goes on from NC_133570.1 coordinate 11,893,132, forward strand.
TTTCCCTAAACTTTCGGAACCGTTACTACTTCTTTTTTTAAACTTTTTTTTTAAAATTTTTTTAATTGTTTTGTCCAACTACTCAAAAATGTTTTAATTAATTTTTTAATCTTTTTTGGGAGGAGGTAATTAAGTTGTTCATTTTTTAAATAGAGGTATTGGGTATTGAACCGAGGCCCTCAGGCACGCTAAGCATGTACTCTACCACTGAGCTATACCCTCGCCCCCTCCTCCCACTACTTCTTACACTTATCTTCCTAAAGTAGTTTGTCCCCCTAAATCAGCTATTCTTAGAGGGTGAACTATCTGGCAGTTATTTTTTAATGTTAGATCCCAGGAAATCTACTCAATTTGCATCGGGCTTTTCAGATTCTGTGGGTCTTCACCAGTGCTCAGTCAGACTTTGTATGTGAAAGTAATGGGCACATCTGGGTGTTTCACTATCTCATTCCTTTTGGTAACTCAGTCTGTCTTCTGGTGGTTGTCACTGACCAGCCTCTCCTTGGAGCTTATTTGAATTTTTGAGCAATAACGTAGAATTACTGTGAAAACAGTTGACATCAAAGGTCAGCCGTGCATTTGAATATTGGCTAGCACAATTTGCATTTTCACTGCTTTTACAGTCTCTATAACTTAGGTAGAGAATTAAGCCTTGCTTGTTCCCACTCCGTAGATGGGGAAATAGTGAGAATGAAGTGACTTCCTGGGGTCCCCACTGAGATTTCATGACGGACCCAAAACAAGAGCTTCATGTCTGGTTCCGGTTCCACTGTCCTCCTCACCACCCCTTGCCAGCTCCAGTGCTGACTCAACTGTAAACACTCCCGTGAGGGCGTGTGGCTTTGGACCAGGAGAGGGGAGAGGTGGTATAAGTAGCCAAACTGGGTTGATAATACAAAGGGCATTTTCACTTGGCCCTAGAGCATGTTTTTTTTTGTACTTAAGTCAATTAAGAGGTGTGTTCACTGTTCTGGAAACTTAACGGTACTGCAGACTCTGTAAGGAAGCCACCTAAAGACCTGGAACGTCATGGGCATCCCCAGGCTTCCAGGCCAAGAGCCCTCCCTGATCCCCTCTCTGGTTTGTTTCTGGTTCCCTTGACCAAAGGTTTCTAGAATTAGGGACCTTGCATTAGTTCTGTATGCCTAGAGCTCAGCAAAGTGTGTGATACACATTAGGGTTTTAGGAAGAGATCAAAGAAGGGATGGAAACACCTTCAGTTCAGAAAAAAATTTTTTTTTAATCCCAAGTGTTTAGGGCTAAAGGTAATTGGGTAATTCAAAGCATTTCCCATGATTCTGAATCTTAATTGCCATGCTCATTGCTGGAGCAATAAAGATAAGATAGGTCCTAACAGGGAAAGAAACATTCTGTAGAAAAGGGCCCTGAGATGAGCATGGTCAAAGGGTGGATACCTGCCTCCATGGCACCTGGGATGTGGGGTGGCCTGGATCCTGTGGCATTGGAGCTGACTTTGAAGGGCAAGCTTGGCAAGCTCTTGGAAAAGCAGGAGGTAGGATTTTAGAGCAGGGTTTGCAGCTTTCAGCCTGCTCCTAGAGCTGACTTGAAGGCCTGCTGGGGAGTGCCTAGGTGGGTGAGCCTGCAGAGGCACTGTGGGGGAGCTGCGTGCAGGTTCCGGGCAAGCTGTTCCCATCGTTGGGGATTGTAAGTGGGCAGAGATGTTGCTTATTTGGCCTGTTCTTTACAGGCAGGAGAGAATTCTACCTAAGGTGGACTAACGCATGGCCTTGGGCAGTTTCCTTTCCTCTTCTGAGTCCCAGGCCCTGCTCTGTAACATGGGATCACATCTGCTCCTGTGGGGTTGTTGTGAGGTGTCAGAGTGAGTGAGGGCCCAGTGCTGGGCAGGAGGTCGTGTCCGCAGCCCAGCGGGGGCCTAACATCAGGTAGTTGGCAGGGTGGGGATGGGTGGGCCCCTCTGGTGGGAGGGTGGCAACTACAGAGCTCTTGGTATTATTTTTATTACTATTTCTAGAAGAAATCATGCTAAAGATTTAAAAAATGCAGGTAATTCAGAAGTACATCAAGATGAAAATAATAACTGAAATCACACAACCTAGAGATCAGCCTCAGACATTTTTTCCCCCCTCATGATTTTCTAGACAGAAATGAGAATTTTTTCCTCTTGAAAACAGTCCTCTGGTGGATGTCTTTCTATGTTACACATACGCCTATCTAATAATTTTAATGACCACATGGTGTCAATTTCATGACATTAATGTTATTCATCCCTTGCTGAGGACATTTAGCTTACTACTTTTTTTTTTGGCCACTACAAATAATGCACTGAGATTTGCTTTCATGTGCACATTTGTATGTTTATCTCAGAACTATTTTCAGTTTGTACTCCCACCTGAAGTTTGTGGGAGTGTCTCTTGCCACATCCCTGAGAACCCCGTGTTATCATTTTTCAACTCTTTGCTAATGGATCTCAATGTTATACTTGATATTTACTTAATTTCTAGTGAGATGAACCCCTTCCCATGTTTTGACTGGCCATTTATCTTTCAGATGTGGTGAAGTGCTGTTTGTGACCTTGGCTGGTTTTTCTCTTCATCTTTTTCTTACAGAACAGCCTTCACTGAAGGAGGCCTTAAACCCCTCTTGTCTTCCTCAGGCCTGCATTACTTAGAAGCAAGTGGCTTATGTATTAACAAACTAACTTTTCCAGTTAATCTAGGACGGGGAACAGGGGCAGTTTTGCCCCCAGGGAATAGTTGGCAACATCTGAGACATTTTTGTCACAACTGAGAGAGGGTGTAGTACAGGTGGTGGGCAGAGACCAGGGCTGCTGCTGAACACCCTGTGGTGCACGGGGCAGCCCCCACTACACAGCAGCATCTAGCTTCAAACATTAGCAGTGCTGAGGTGGAGAGGCCCTACCCTCGGGTCACATTTCCCCCTTCAGTTATATAGAAAAACTGCCAGGAGCTGAGAGCCGACTTTATTATATCCCTGCCCTTGCTTTCTGCCGTGCCCAAGTGCTGCTGATTAAATTACCCTGAAATCCCACAGGGCCTGCTGCTTCCTCGCAGGTCTCTACCAGCCCAGTGCTGTCTCCAGGAGTGGCTTCATTACTCTGCTGCAGCGTCCCTCGTGCGCCGACACAGTCCAAGTTCAGACACCCTCCTGTCTGCAGAACGACCCACAGGTTTACAAACAGCCCCCTCCCCACCCGGCAGATCGGCTCTCCCCAGGCCCTACAGCAGCTCTCTGCACAGAATGACTTTGTGGGTCGGGGGAGGAGAAATGTCACTACAGATTACATTTGGAAAGCTAGTCACTCTACTATAAAAAGGTACCACATAAGTAAATAGTAATAATTAAAAAAAAAAAGTAGCTGGTGGGATGATGAGAGTTCTTTCCTACACAGCACTTTTCCCGATGGCGGCATCAGTGCACTGCCCTCCAGGCCCTTTTCCTGTTCGGATTCTTCTAGCATAGGTTGTCCTCATGGTCTGAGGACAGTTTTGGGTCCAGGATCCCTGTTTTTGCTCAGTCACATGTCTGCGACGTTTCGCGTCCAGGCCGCTTTCACAGACACGGAGAGGAACAGGTGACCCTGCGGACGGTGAGCGAACAGCGGGAGTCGTGCCTGCCGGCCCCGAAGACCCTCGCCCCTTATCTTCATGCTTGTGCACAGCTCGCCTCGTGTCTGCTGTCAGAGCTGAACTGCTGGACTTGTTACATACAGAAGTACAGCCTTCAGTATTACCATAAAGAAACAAAACAACTGGCCAATTACACCCATGGGCCAAGCAGTCAATCACACGTTTGGACAGGGGTCCAGCTGTACTGTTTCTCAGGACTGTGCGTTCTGTGGACCCAGAGGAACCAAAACACATCACTGCTAGAAATGCATTATTTGTAAGTGGGTACTTCCAGAGTTTTTGGTAGGGTCAATAGCTCCTCCAGTCTTTGAACTTTTTAAATTCGTAAGTTTTTTATGCAGCATAGAGTAGGCAAGCTCGGGTCAGCTTGCATCCAGATTACCACAAAATCAAAAGTGTTCGCTAAAAGAGAAAAGTGGTGTTGCCAGTGAAATTCAAGATTTCAGACCGTGTTGGCCACATGTCACTATTAACACACACTCCTTAGTAACAGCAGTCTGAGCTGTGAGTAGCATCCTAATTTTATTGACAAGAACACAGGCGTTAGTCACTTTGAGTAAATTAACCTCTTTTGGCTTTGGTTTTCCTCATTTGTCAGAGGAGGGTGATCGCTGAGGTATCTTGCAGATCCAAAATTCTGATTTTTGTCTTACAGCAAGGCCAGGGCCTAGCAGCTTGGCGTTGGCTTTGATTCTCACAGGGAGTGGAAACCAGCCATCCGGAGCCTGTTTTCCTCAACCCAGGGCTTCCCCTTCTCTCTTGAGGGTTTCAACTGGGGCTCCCTGTTTTCTGCCTCTTTCTCCTCAAATTTTAGATAGACACTGTATTCTCTGCTGGGACCAACTTATCTTGTACTGCTGCTCTGCACCTGTGAAGACAGCTGCTGTGGTTTCCATCATAAAAACAGCTGCCTTTTGGCAGGGAGGCATGGAACTGGACTGTGTGGCTGTACCTAACAGTGCTAAGTTATTTAGGCCTGCTTGACCCGAGATACTCAGAGCATCTTGGAATTCCCGTTAAGGGCTTCTGCAGTCATCGCTCAGTAAAAGGTTTTCATGGCATTTCTTTTGTGATTGCTAGGCAGAAACCTGACAATGTAGAAAATTACATTTTAAAGTGTATGAAATTACAAAGAAATTAAATTGTGCCAAAGTAGATTCCTATCCTCCCAAAGATAACCACTAATGAAAGTTTCACTGTAAAGTTTTGCCTGTATTTTGCACATAAACATGTATTTTCCATTAGTACATAAATGGAAGTATAATCCTGCTGTACATATTATTTAAGAATAAACAGCTTTTCCGTTAGGTGACCTCTAAAAATGGTTCGCTATTCACTTGACCCAGAAAATCCCACAAAGTCATGCAAATCAAGAGGTTCATACCTTTATGTTCACTTTAAGAACACTCGTGAATACTGCCCATGCCATTAAGGGTATGCATATCCGAAAAGCCACCAAGTATCTGAAGGATGTCACGTCACAGAAGCAGTGTGTGCCGTTCCGTCGTTACAGTGGTGGAGCTAGTAGGTGTGCCCAGGCAGAACAGTGGGGCTGGATGCAGGGTCGATGGCCCAAAAAGAGGGCTGAATTTTTACTGCACATGCTCAAAAACACAGAGAGTAATGCTGAATGTAAGGGCTTAGATGTAGATTCTCTGGTCACTGAGCACATCCAGGTGGACAAAGCTTCCAAGATGCGACACAGGACTTACAGAGCTCATGGTCAGATCGACCCTTACACAAGCTCTCCCTGCCGCGTGGAGATGATACCTGCTGAAAAAGAGCAGGTTGTTCCTAAACCAGAAGAGGAGTTTGCACAGAAGAAAAAGATACCCTAGAAGAAACTGAGGAAACAAAAATTTATGGCCTGGAAATAAATTCAGCAAAAAATAAACGCAAATTAAAGTATAAACAGACAAGTAAACAGATCCTGTTAGATTGACTTGACCCAATTATAGCAAATTCATTTCCAGAGCAGAGAAAGTGTACATTTTATTTGAATCATCTGGCCTCTTAACTAAAGCCTGGGTAGGGTTGAGAGCCCGTTTAGAACTGCACACAAGTTTGGCCTTGCGTTTCTGCATCCCTTTTCCTTGTCTGGTTTTTACAGTAGAGAAACAAATCTTTGTGTTCCTCATGACTAAGTTAATAGGCATTGTACCTTGGCCGGAGTTGACCTGCATGAAGCATGCAGAGGACAAAGCCAATCGCAAGAGACTCCCACTTTCTTGAGGGAGCTAAGAGGAAAAGATGGGGAACCCTGCTTACAATATCCCATGCAGGCCATCCACTTCAGTGACTCATTAAATACAGAAATTTAAAATATATATATATATAAAACGACTGGGAAGGACACGTGGAGACTGGATGTCTGGTGCAGGGAAAGGATGATCTGAGCTCAGAGCAGCCACGTTCCGCCCAATGCCAGCTCTGCTTTGTCAGATGTCTGGTCCACCTGATGGTTTTTGAGGGCATGAGGGATGTCAGTTTCTGAGGATTCTCACAGCTGCTCCATGGGGTGCTGTTTGAAGCTGGAATCTTCTGTGCTCCCCTCCACAGTCTCGGAGGCCCAGAGTCCCCCACACACAACACTGGACTCAGTTTCTCCAGGGAGGGTTTCATCTGGGCAGTAGTCCAGGGCGTGCCCCAAGAGCTCAGCCCCTGGCACCCGCACCCTTCCTGAGCTTTGTCTGCAGCCTGCTAAGTGCCAGCTTGGAAGCCCGAGATAAATAGTCTTGCAGCAGCTTAGCAGTCGGCTGGGCTCATTTATTTGACACAAATAAGCTCATTGACCTGATTTAGCGCAGGGAGGAACCACGGAGTCCAGTCCAATGTGATCTTAAAGCCCTGTCTTTTCACCGCAGCCTTTTCGGACTTTCAAGGACAGACGCGATTTAAACGATGATGCTCGTGGGCGCTATGTCAAAGGCAGGAGAGGGGAGAGAGAATGGAGAGATGGGAAGAAGAGGAAGGGGAGAGAAGTATGAGCTGCTGGTGGTACGAAAACCAACAGTTGCTCTCTGTGCCACTTGGTGGCACCAATTCCATAGGTTTTCTGTGCTCAGCATAATTCCTGTCAGGAGACCGTGGGGCCCGTGCCTTTGCGGGCTCCCTCTCTGCAAGACAATGAAGCTGTTTCTGCGGACGGACGGAGAACCATCTGGTGGTGATGGTTCTTTCCCGGCACCTGTCGATTGATTCTGTGCTCAGGGACTCAGGGGAGTCTCCTTTGCAGGGAGAGGGAAATAGGTCTGCTGCTGGTGCTGTCAAAGACCTGAGGCTTAACTCAGTGTGCGTGACAGCCCCCTCCTTCCTCCTGCTCTCCCATTCACCAAGGCAGAACATAGGACAGTCTCTGGAGGACTCCTGCCCAGATGGAAAACATTTGGAAAGTGCTCACAATGTACCATCCTGCACACCCGTCATCACTTTCACACGGCACCACCTTCCGAGGCAGGTGTTCTTATCTTCATTTTAAGAGGATTTAACCTGATGCTCAGGCTAAATTTTGCTCCAGGTTTTACCGTCAGGTGGTGGAGCCATGTGCCAGCCTCAGAGCCCTTGAAGGCGCCTGTGAGCCCAGCCTCGGCCTGTTGTGATAGCAGCGACTGTCTTCCCATCATTTCTGGTGCGAAAGGCTTCTTATTTAAATTCTAACAACCACCCTTACAAGGCTAGTAGGTCTTTTTATCCTCAGTCTAAGGAAATAAAGTCAGAAGTTAATTTCTTTGCATAGGGAAATGCTATCAGGATAGTGATTGAACCCAGATCTTTTTTTGCTCTTGGACCTGTGCTTTTATCCCCTGTGATGTAGTAAGTGCCACACTGGGCTCTGAGCACTGAGGAGGGGGTCCTAGAAGGAGGCGGGGTTATCTGTTCCGAAGCTTGCTGTTTGGCCCTGGGTTTGGATCATCCTTGATTTAAGCGAAATGTTTCACCTTTTCACTGCTTGTCCTTCCAGGAAGGGTTTTTGAAGAATGCCCTGGAAGGTAAACTTAGCCTTTCAGCACAGCCCTGGTGAGAAGGCTTTATCTTAACATTGTTTTTAACACCAAGCAGAGTCCTTATAATGAGCTGAATGGTTCCCTCCCACTGCCCCCAAAATCTGCATGCTGAAGTCCCGACCTCCCAGTGCACAGAATGTAGCATATTTAGAGAGAAAGTCTTTGAAGAGGTGAGGCCTTGAGAGTGGCTTCTAATCCAATAGGGCTGTGTCCTTATAAAAAGAGGGAGCAAACCAGGGCTTCAAGAAGGCCGCCGTCTGCAAGCTGAGGGGAGCCTCAGGAGAAACAAGCCTACTGACACCTTGATCTTGGACTTCAGCCTCCAGAACTGCGAGAGAATAAACTGTCGTTTGAGCTCCCGGGTCTGTGGTATTTCTGTGACGGCAGCTGCACTGGCTGATACAGCCCTTGAAGGAAGCGCTGCTGAGTTGATACGTAAACCCAAAGGACAGCAGGGGCAGGGGAAGCACTGAGTTGTGCTGCTGGAGTTCTTCCTGGCTCTAGGGTGTCTCCTCTTTTCTGGGCCTGTTTGCCCATCTGCGACAGTGTACACGGGAGTGTGCACCAGGTTCCTTCCAGCCCTGGCCTTCTGGGATTCTAGCCGGTAGCTACTAGACCCGGAGAGGGCTGCTTTGCCTCCCGGGGGATGTGTGAGGAGTTTTGGTTGTCATAACGTGTGTGTGGAGGGGCTGCTGGCCTCTCGTTGAGGCCCCGGATGCGGCTCAGCATCTTAGAGTGCACTGCAGATGCCCCGCACGTCCCCCAGGGTTATCCAGCCTGTGTCAGCAGTGCCGAGGTGGAGAAACCCTGGGTTACACTTTGTTGCCCCTTGAATGGTGATGACACGGAATTGCCGGCCCCAGTGGTTCCTTTAGCAGGTACTTACTTGGCACGTGCTGTGTGCCCGGCTCTCTGCTGGGGAGCGTACAGACTGGAAGACAGCCTCCTGGAATTTAAAATCGAGTTGATCCTGAGCCTCAGGTTGTGGCAATGTGGTACCTAATCACATCCTGAGGTGTTGATGCTGCCATCCCCCTGAGGATAAACTGTCAGTTTGGGTTTCCAGAGAAAGTCTTTTATGCCTGGACAGCACAGACACCATTTATTTAGTCCTACCTCATTCATAGGTCTACACTAGTATAGCTTGTTTCTTTCCAAAAAGGATTTGAGGAAACTCTACATATTTGTATGTAATACTGATTAGCAAAACAGAAATTAAATTAGAACCAGTCTAAAATAGAATGCAGATATGAGACAGCAGTACAGTTGATGCGATTGAATTTCTTGGCAGCAATGGCAAAAAGGGAAATACTTCCCTCATGTTAATACAAAGCATTAATGACATTGTACTGATCTTTCCTCAGAGGATGCAAAGTCTACAATAAAATTTTCATACGGGCTTTAGACAGAGGAGACCGACTGGTATTTAGTACATATACTGTGTGTACCAAGCCTACCAAAAGCAGGCATTTTTGGATGTTGGATAGAATGATAAATTAGAAATGGTCTCTGATTTCAGATAACAATGTCTGTTGGGGGACACAGGCAGTTATGTCACTACTTGTCACTTGGGATTTTACACGTGAGAATAGAGGAGTGTTACTCTGAGCGAGGCAGACGGGAAAGACCTATGAGTAGAATGACATGTTTTCTAATTTTTGTGATTTTTTCTAATTACAGAGTGACACATTGCATTGTAAAAAAATTAGAGAAGTAACGAGAATAAAAGCTGTCATAATCCTTCCATCTGTAGATAACCGCTATTTGGTGTGTGTCTCTTCATACACGTACACGTATATTAATATATTTAACAAAAAAGGAAATTGCCATCCTGTTTTCCGTTTTGTAACCAAATGAATGGCCCTTGAATGGGGCTTTGACATCTGAGTGGGAGATCACGAGGCCTGCGTGCCGGGTCGGCTGTGGAGTTAGGTAGCCAGGGTCATGGCCCACCAAGAATACATTGATCCAGGGAGATGGGTAAAGGCCCACTTTTCATTGCAAAGCACCAGGGGGCGTTCACGTGGTTACAGAGATTGGTGTGTTCCCCGCCACCCCTCGCCTCTCCTGCATTGTGCTGCCCAGCAGCCCTGGAACTGTGTTTTCTGTAGCAGCTTTGTTGAGATGTAATTCACTTACCATGCAATTCACTCACTTAAAGTGGACGATTCAGTGATTTTAGTCTATTCATGGAGTTGTGTGATCATCATCACAATCAATTTTAGAACATTTTCATCATGTTGGAAAGAAATCTCGTACCCATTAGCTGTCACCCCTGACCCTGCGCCCATTCCTCCCAATCTGTCCAGCCCTTGAGAGCCACTAGTCTACTTTCTGCCTGTGTAGGTTTGCCTGTTCTGGACATTTCATATACATGGAATCATACAATACGTGGTCTTTTGTGTCTGATTCCTTTCGTGTAGCATCATGTTTTCAATGCTTGTCTGAAGTCGTAGCATGTTATCAGTACTTCACTGTTTTTTTTACTTGAAATAGTCATATACCATACAGTTCACCCTTTTTAAGTGTAGTTCAAGTTGTTTACAAAGTTATGCAGCAACTACCACTAACTTCAGAACATTTTCATCCCTCCAAAAGAAACCCCATACCCTTTGGCAGTCATTCCCCATTCCTCCTCCCCATCGGTCCCTGGCGATGATTAATTTACCTTCTGTCTCTATGGATCGACCTTTTCTGGGTATTTCATATAGAGTCATACAGCATGTGGTCTCTTGTGACTGGCTTCTTTTACTTAGCATGTTGTCAGAGTTCACTCTTGTAGCTTGTGTCAGTATTTCATTCCTCTTTATGGTTGAGTAATATTCCTTCATATGGATTAACCATATTTACTTACCCATTCATCACTTGATGAACATTTGGGTTGTTTCCACCTTTTCACTGTTGTGAATAATGCTGCTGTGAACATTTGTGTGTGAGTTTTGTGTGAACATGCGTTTTTAGTCCTCTTGGGCATATACTAGAAGTGGAATTACTGGGTCACGTGGTAACTCCACGTTTCACCTTCAGAGGTCCTGCCGAACTGTTTTCCAAAGCAGTTGTACCATTTTGCATTCCCACCAGCAATGTATGAGGATTCCAGTTATTCCACATCCTTGCCAGTGCTTGTCATGGTCTGCCTTTTGGATTATAGCCATCCTAGTGAGGATGAAGTGGTATCTCATTGTGCTTTTTGACTTGCGTATCCCTGATGGCTAATGATGTTGAACATCTTTTCGTGTACTTAGTAACCGTTTGTACATCTTTGGAGAGATGTCTGTCCTAGTCCTCTGCCCGTTTTTGAGTTGGTTGTCTTTTTATTCTTGAATTGTTAGAATTCTTTATATATTTTGGATACAAGTCCCTTATCAGATACATGATTTGCAAACATTTCCTCCCATTCTGTGGGTTGTCGTTTCACTTTCTTGATGGTGTTCTTTGAAGCTTAGAGTTTTAATGTTAATGAAGTTCAATTAATCTAATTTTTCTTTGACTGCTTGTACTTTTGGTGTCTTATTTAATACTACTTGATCTTTAATGAATGATACTATTCCTTGGAATAGATGTAACGTAAAGGGGTAATTATTTGATTCTAATTTGCATAATGTTCTTTGTTTTAATTCATTTGCCTCTCCCCCCCCCCTCCGCACCCTCCAAATCTTTATTCTGGTGACATCTGGAGTTAGACCTCAAGCCATTTGCCAGTTTTGTCAGAGCCCTGTAGCCTTTGTAAACACTGTTCTGTGTGCCTCTTTTTCTCCCCTATGAATGTGTTCAGTGATGCCCAGAGCTCTGCAATGCAGTAGACAAGGTAGGTGCACAAGTCTCCAGGTAGCATGACTTCAGGTGCCCTGACATTTCATCGCCAACGTTGCACTAATGCAACCTCGTGGGACCACATCGCCATCTTCTGGCAAAGATGGGAGAGTGCAATGCCAGGAGCTTGAAGATTCTACGGATGGTCTTTTTCCTTGTTTCCCTTCTCCACAGTGGATCATCAGGTACCAACTAATTCTGCTCATTCTGACCTACTACTTTATAAGGTCTTTCCACCTTTGGAGGTAGTGTTTAAATGTTCAGCCACTTAGAACAGCCGAATCTGTTTTCTGCAAAGTAAGGAGCTTGTGTGGTTCTTCTTTCATGGGCAACTCCAGGTGTGTGAAAAACTTGATCATTGAGTAGGAACCAGTAGTTTACCTCAGGTGAGGTTGATGAATGCAGGTCGTTTTTCATGTCGTGTGGGCAATATTATTACATTTGTTGAGTTCCTGATATTCTAGGACTCTCTCAGGTGGATCATTCTGCCTCCTTCTCCCAGCCTTCCCAGGTATACCCGGTGTATGTGTTGTCCCCACTCTGCTGATGAGGAGAGTGAGGCCCTGGAAAGATGAATGACTGACCTTTGTTTTCTAGAACGGAATGGGCAACTTTTTTGTTTTTAATGACTGATAAAACAGGGTGTGAAATCATTAGTATCCAGTATAATGCCTTACACTCTATTTCAGTAAGTTTTTATTGAATAAATAAATTTAAAAAATAGAGAAATTCTGTGTCCTGACTCCTGATCTACTGTCTTTTCACCACACCCAGCTGCTTCTCCTATTGTAAGTGCCTCAGTCATTTCAACAAATATTTGCAGTGTTGTGCAAGGAGAGAACAGGTGCTTCTAACTTTCAGTCTTTAATAAAAGGAGTAAAAATGTCATTTGTGAGAAATGTGAAGAAAAACACCTACAGGAATAGCCATACCACATGTTGTCATTCACAACAGCCAAAAAGTGGAAACAACCCAAGTGCCCACCAGCAGATGAATGGATAAACAGGAAAGTGGTCGAGCCACACAGTGGAATATGATTCGGCCGTAAAAAGAAATGAGGTGCTGATGCAGCTCCAACATGCACGACCCTTGAAAACATGATGCAAATGAGAGAAGCCAAGCCCAAAAGGCCACAAATCGTATAATTCTATTTACATGAAGTGTCTAGAATAAGCAAATTTATAGAGACCAGATGCAGTTTAGTGTTTGGGGGAAAGTTAGGAGCTAATAGATACAGGATTTCCTTTGGGGTGAGGAAAGTGTTCAAAAATTGATGACAGGGATGGCTGCACAACTCTGAATATACTAAGAAATATATGAAGCATACAGTTGAGTGTACCTTTTGTATTTATATCCCAATAAAGCCTTTTTAAAAAATGCTTACAGTAAAGCTTTGCAAAGAGCTAGTGTGTAGGGGGTTGTACTGGGGACCCCCATGGAGGAAGTGCAGCCCAACACGGAGAGCTGGGCTCAGCCAAAAGGACCTGGGCTTAACCCTGGTTCTGCCCCTGACTAGTAGCGTCATCTTGACCTAATACTTAGTCGCTCTGGAGCTTGGTTTCCTTACTGGTGAAACAAGCATGACAAGCTCTTTTTGGATTAAATAGATAACGTTTGTAAAGTTTCTTGCATGTACCACGCTCTGTAAATATTTATTTCCATCTTCCAACCCTGAGATGCCATGATTCTGTGACTTTCAGGCTGGTGAACCAGCTCTTAAGCCCCTTTGCCTTCAGAAGCTTCTCGTGAGCAGTGCAACTGAGTGGATCCAAGATGTGAAATGAGGGGTTGAGACTAAGCTAAAAGCCTGGCCACTTGCAGGAGTCTCCGTTTCCTCATTTAGTTACCCTAGGTTAAAGGTCTGCTTGAGCCCACTCTGGTCTACACAGCAAGACTGTCCCTGTACATGGCTGCGTGCGAGTCTGTGGGACACGCGCATGCCTCTGACTTACACTGAAAGTCCTGTGCAGCTTCTGTAGGCAGTGCCCTTCTGTCTGCCAATGACCTCCAGCCCTGCCTCCACCAGCTCCTCCTTCGAGGGGCTGATTGGCAGAGGGGCCTTGTTATAAGGGTGACACTGGGAGTGTGGCCAGCAGCAGAGTTTTCCTGCACCCTTGTAGAGCAGTTTTGTCCTGGATGAGTAAGGACCCTTCAAGCTGCTCCATACAAACAGTATGTGGAATAAAGGCAGATGACCGTGTACCAGTGAGGCTGGGAGAAAATCAAAGGGGGTGTCTGGACTTTCTGCCATCCTCAAGCCAACAAGTCGCGTTGGTCTTGCCATCAGACACCTCAGGACCAGAGGACATCAGCTCCATTGGTGACCCCGGATGCCTCCGTCCAGTTCCGGGGACCTGGTGAGCCCCAGCCCATGCTCTTCCTCCAAACAGAGGCCTCACCCAGCAGGCGGCACTCAAGAGGGAGGAGTGAATTCTGAACACAGTGGCGTTTTCAAATTGGATGGTGGGGTCTGGGGCAGGGGGATGTTGGGGATAAATTGCAGGGGAGTGTGATCCTGCGAGTCTTAACGAGAATGAAATAAAAGGGAGAGAGTCTGTTGGATTTTCCTAGTTCTTTCGTTTACACTGGGGGAGTAAATTCAAAGTCTCCCTTTTAAAAATTACATAACCCTACTGCTGTCCAAGACACTTACTCAAAGGCCTTCATTTGGGGACTCATGCTGATAACCGTATGAGACTCTAGGAGCTGCAAGGCCAGGCCCTCGAGTGGTGGGTTGAATGGGGGGGTGGGGGGGAAGACCGGGAAAGAGCGCTTGGTCTCCTTCTCTGGCCCTTGATGGAGGGCGTGTTGTGTGACAGTGTTGACAACAGGGTCTCGAAAGATGTAGTGAAATAGCACTGCCACCCTGCAAAGCGGGCAATGTTTCCCACTTTACATGGGAGGAAACAAGCCACGAGAGGGACTCGGCTTACCCAGGCCCCGGAGCGAGGAAGTGGGGCTCTGACCCAGCTCTGCATTTCGACGCGATGTGATGTTGATAAGTCAAGAGGTGACTTAAAATGAAGACCGTCTGTGCTCTTTCCTGACTCTCCGCCCTTCTATTGACAACATGCGTGAGTCCTGGCTGAGCCCCCGGTTGTGTATGGAGAAGGTTTTCTCCCCACATTGGTTGTTGGTTCTCGTGTTTCAGCCTAGAGTGCTGAATCCCAGAAGCCCCACTGATGACACAGACACCTGGAGGTGGTCAGCTGAGACAAGCCCGGTCAGGGCTGGGGGCAGTTCGACCCTCCCAGGTGGAAGATCACAGTCAAGGCAGAAGTGAGGAGACAGCTCAGGGCAGTGGTCAACAGACTTTCTCTGAAGAGGGCCCAATAGTATTTTCAGCTTTGAGTGTTACACTGGCTCGGTTTTTAATGTTTGTTTTTGTTTTATGTTTTTGCTTTTTTTTTTCTCAGTCATTTCTTTGCTTTTCAATTCTCCATACTCATTACTCCCACTTTCTTCTCTTCTGATTACTATTTTTACCGAAAGCACAGGGGAAGGAAAGAAAAGAGGGAAGGCAAAGGAAAGGGAGGGAGGGAGGAAGAGAGAGATCATCTGACTATCAGTTACTGAGAAGCTGGATAACTTAGTTTGCTAGAGCCCTAGTTTGGGCTTCTAGATGTCTGAAGGCAAGCCAGATCGCTTGTGTGACACGGGGTCAGTCCCACCTCCTAGCTCAGAGCCTCAATTTCCCCATCTGGAAAACCAGAAATACACCATCCACCAGGTCACCCTAAAGCATTGTGCTCTCACTGAAGTCCACCCAGGCCCCTCTCCCGAGCCATCATTTTGCCCTCAACAAACATCTTAAATTTTTAACTTTGTTGTTGTAACTTGAGTACAGCCAGAGACATGATGTACACAAATAGGCATGGCTATGTTACAATAAAACTTTATTTACACAGACAGGCCGAGGGCCGAGTTCAGCCTGCAGGCTATAGTGTACCGACCTTTGGCTTAGTGGACCAGTCATAATTGCTCAAACTCCTTCCTTAGCCATGTCCCTTGTTTTAGAGACTAAGTGCTAGAAAAGCTGGATCTTCAGTGCTCCCAAGGTTGCCAAAACCTGTGAAAGGCCACCTTCAGAGAAAGATCTCCACCAGGTGGAAGCAACGGGAATTGGAGTTTTCGCCCTCCAGCAGATGCCGAGAAATGAGGATTCTGCTCTCTTCTCATTGTCCCTCAACGGAAGGCTGGGTGTTTTAATTAGCTAATGTTGGCAAATTGCTTTGAAGAAAATTGTAAAGTGTTTCATGCTACAAGTGCCAAGAATCCTAATTAGCTTTCCTTAAAGATACCACCTGGAAGTGTGATATCTTGTTGCTTGAGGTCCAAGCCAGCAAGAATAACCTGCAGACCCAAAACCGGTTTTTAAGCAAATATAACTGAATACAAACGGATCTCTATGTCGACGTCCCATTTTCTTCCTTCTGCCGAAACTGATTCCTAGCAGCTGGGATATTAAACCCTGCAAACGGAGGGTTTTTTTTTTTCCCCCGTGAAAGTCTGGTAGCGATGGGGGCATGAAACGCATTAACCCATCCATTTGTTGCCGCCGATGTTGCCTTTTGGATCTTTAGCTTGTGCAGCGGAGCCCCTGCCCCGGCGTGTCAAGGTTACGGAGAGGAGGAGGCTGGCAGCCACTCAATCATACAGCAGGGCCAGCTCCCAGGTACCCGAGTCTGGGAGAGACGTGTGTATGCTCTGTCGCTCTTAACAGCTGGATAATGAATTTGCTCTCCAACATTCTTGTTTCATGTGGTGGCAGCGGTGACAGCAGCAGCATCTGATCTGTGTCACTGTCAGAAGCAAGTGAGATGTAGTTAATATGGACCTTAGCCATGGACGTGCATTGATTTGGAATCTCTGGTCTCTGATGAAGTCCGGCTAAATTGGCAGGGCCGGGCCCTGTGTGAGAGGAGGCAGCGGGGGCAGGGGTGGGGCAGGATTCCTCAGCCTTGCCATGCTTGACATTTGGGGCCAGATGATTCTTTGCGATGGGAAAGGTGGGAGGCTGGGAAAGGGCTCTGTAGGGTGTTGAGCAGCATCCCTGGCCCCTCCCCACTAGATGCCAGTAGCTGCCCTCGTTCCCAGTGGTGACAGCCCACAGTGTCTCCAGACACAGCCTCATGTTCCCTGGAGGGGTCAGTCACTCCTAGTTGAGAACCACTGGGTCAAGGGGAGGAGTGGGGCATGGAGTCACATATTTCAGGGACACCTTTGGACCAGGGACCTAATGGAAAGTGGGCTCCAAGCATCACTCTTGCCCCTTCTCTGTGTCACACCCTTATCTAATCCGTTAACAAGTCCCACAGGCTCCACCTTGACAGTACATTCCACATCAGACCACTTCTTGCCACCCCACCTCTCCTGCTCCTGTTCAAGTCCCCACATTTCTGGTCTAGAAGATGCCAGCAGCCTCCCAATCGGTCCTCCTGCTCCCCTTAGCCCCACAGCCAGAGGCACCCTCTGGAAGGGTAAGTGAGAGCATCCCCAGATGACAGGGGCACCCCACACACCCCATTGTGACAACTGAAATGTCTCCAGACGCTGTCCCCTGAAGGGCAGTGTCATCCCTGTTGGGAATCACTGCTCTCCTCTAAATGTTTCTTTTTTTTAGTTCACAGCACTCTCCCTGTCGGACAGGATGTCCTGTCTGTCTGTCTGTCTTCACTGGAGTGTAAGCTCTGTATCCCCAGGGCATAGAGTAGGGCTTGGGACAAACACAGTAGGTCCTCCATAAATGTGCTGAATGTTACAAACTCTGTGCTCCAGAGCAACCCATGGGGCAATGGGGTCATGGATTTGGGGCAGGACTGGCCTGCAGAGTGTGTCTTACTGGTTATGGACATTGAAATGTAGTGCCTTGGACTCCTGCAAGCTCTGTAGGGGTCAGCTCCAGAGCCGCTCCCCTGAAGTCCTTATTCTGGGATCAGCTGCATTTTCCACAGGCGCCCACATGAGCCTGCAGACCACATGTGGAGAGACACTAGGCCCTGTTGAGAGTGGTCTCTGGCCAACAGGCATTTTTTGAACTAAAGGATTTGGGTGGTCTGGAGAGCCAGCGAACATGCTAGCCTCTGCTCCTGGTGCTTTGAGTTCTTTTCTGGCTACAGGTGGTACCTGGAACTTGGCTGATCCCCCGCTCCCAGCATCACCAGGACATCCAGATGGACAGCTGAGGTTGGGCGTGGGGAGCCCTACGAACACAGTTTGCACCAGTCCATGGGGTGGGGGTGCCCACGTGCACGGCCACTTCTTTCTTCCTCCTTCTGGTGCTGCTCCTGGTGTTTTCACATTGTTCCCCCCGCCCCATTCACAGCAGAGGGGGCGTACTGTAAAGTGTAGTAGCAGTTAGGAGAAATCTGACTTCAACCTGAGACTCTTCCACTGGCTGCGTGACTTTGGCAAATGACTTAACTGTCCTAAAACCCGGTTGGCCGATCTCTACCATGGGGATAATACCGAACACCCGCTTCCTCATGAGGATTCAGTGAAATTGGCAGGGTTCCTCACCTGGCCTGGCCAATGGCAGCTTCACTGAGGCGTCGCTAGTATTATTTCCCCTCTACGGGGGCTTTCCTTTAACCCGCTCAGCCCTCATCAGGGTTCACCTGCCTCCTCTCTCTTCCTCCCGCGTTTTGCTCCTGTTGCCTCTCGGTGTCATCGTCCCCACCAGCCAGCGGCTTCCTCCTCCTGACTCTCACCCCTCCCCCTCCTCTCCCAGCGTGCGTGTCTCATCACTGTGATTACACCGTATTAGCCACCGTGATTGTTCCATGCCTTGGCACCTCATTACTGAAATAAAGTTAACATTAATGGGAGTCCTGCAGCTAATCCCTCTGCTCACCTCTCCTGAAAATGCATTCCAGTGATTAGCAGGAGAGACACATGCATATATTCATTTTAAAACTGTTCCGTGGCTCCCCCCTCTCACTCTGTCTTCCCCTCAGTCACTGCAGACATGGGGACCGGGGGGCCTTTTAGTTGCCAATGGGCAGAGGAGGCAGTGAGATCGTCCCGAACTGGGGCAGGCAGGATTTGGGGAGTAGCCAACTTTTCCCCATAGAAAAAGAAAAGAAATGCATCCGTCTCTTTAAAGCAGGTGCAATTAAAAACAAAACCAACCCACAAACAAAAGGCCCTGGAGTGAGGCAGACCGGGGGTGTGTCCTAGCCTTGCCACTTTCTCCTAGGAGACCTTGGTGAAGTCTCTTTAACCTTCTTAAAGTGCAGTTTCCTCCTCTGGTGAAGGGGATGCCATCACGGGGAGGATTATATAAGATGAACATGGAAGAGCCTAACGCCTCAAGGATCGCTTCCCCCCTCCCCCCTCCTGGGAACCAGAGATCAGGGGTGTCCATGGGGCTCCTTGAGGTCCCCAGTGTCGGGATGGCGGTGAGCACGATGAAGATGAATTAATTGTTCAGTGATGTGTTAATCATTTATGAGAACTTAGGTGAAACTCACTCCATCTTCCCTGCCCCTCCCCCCTAATCCCGGGGCATCTGCAAACCTGCGTACTCTGACCTGCAGACCAACAAGTGACCCTCCCCACTGGACTCAGGAGCTGGGCTCCCCAGTCCACCCAGGTAAATGCAGCTCTCCCCTCTTGCATTCCCTATGTCCTGATTAAAACTGGGTGCAGGGTGAACCCCCGGTGCTGTGCCCCGCTGGCAGCAGCCAAGAAAAGGGAGCTGGGGAGCAACAGAGGGAGGCGTAGGGCTGTAATGAGATTCACCGGCGCCCTTACTCACCCTCCGTGTCAAGGAGACATTTTCAAAAACGTTTGACACAGCATCCTCGCAGAACCCTTTGCCAAAACGCAAGGTGGAGGCCCCTGGAGTACGTTAAGCCGGCTTCTGTTAACAGAGCAGTCCGTATGCATATTATAATCACGCCGCTCCAATTCCCCGTTAAGCAGCTGTTCCCACAAAGAGGGACAATAGCCCAGCCCCACCCCTTTGAGAGCTGATTTCAGTCTTGTCTTTGCTGGTGCCAATTCTTTGATCAGTCTTCACTTAGGATCTGGAGGGCATGTTACAAAGTGCTTTGGGCCGGCTGCCAACAGGCACCTCACTGGAGCATGACAACGGCCCAGAAGTGTCAGTGTTGGGAGAGAGACAGAGCTCACAGGATGCCTTTTAAAAAATAATTATATTTGAATTTTAAAAGCAATCTTCATATATGTTAGTAGATTCATTTATATGGAAAGCTATGCCGGTTCTTTCAACCCTTTTAATATTTGATGTCGCGTCAGCTTCCTTCACAGTTGGGATAAGCATTCTGTGGCTTCTTGGGGACTTTTTGGACTTCTTGGGTTAAAAGAAAAACAATGAGAGGTCTGGATTCTGTCATTTCTCTCCCATTCCTCATCTGTTCTTCCGCCCACACCTCCACCAGATGCTTTGATTGATTATAGAGCTTCTGAGGGGGCAAGGTGGGAAATGGAGGTGGGGAGTCCAGAATAAATTTGGTTTGTTGTTGGTGGTAATGGTAACAGTATTTTATTTTTCAATTGTGATTAAATATACATAATATAGAATTTATCATTTTAGCCATTTCTTTTTTTCCCCCTTAATGGAAGCACTGAGGATTGAACCCACCATGTGCATGCCAAACATGTGCTCTAACCACTGAGCTATGCCCCCACCCCCTTAAACATTTCTCAGTGCACAGGTCAGTGGCATGGAGTACGTTCATGTCATTGTGCAAGGGTCACCAGCATCCGTCTCCAGAACTCTTTTCATTTTCTAAAAATGAAACTGTGCCCATCACGGACTGACTCCCCTTCCCCCGAGCCCTTGGCAACCGCCATTCTATTTCCTGTCTCTATGGCTTTGACTCCTTTGGTGCCTCATGTAAGTGGAATCATACAATATTTATTCCTCAGTGTCTGATTTCTTTCACTTAGCCTAATGTCCTCAAGACGCATCCATGTTGTGGCAGGTGTCAGAACTTTCTTTTTACAACTGAATAATATTCCATTTATGTACATACTTCATTGGTTTACCTATTCCTCTGTTGATGGCCATTTGGGTTATCTGCTATTTATTGACTCCTATAGCTTCCAGCCAGCCATGGGAGGTGTTTGCCTACATGCAGACATCTAATATAATTCTCGCCAATGCCATTTTATAGTTGAGAAAAGGAAGCCTGGAAAGATGAAGGACCTTGCTTGAGGTAACCTGCTGTTAATTGGTGAAACTGAGATCTGGTTTGGGGGCTATCTGACTGTAAAACTGTAGTTCTCAAGTGTTCCAGGATTGCTTAGGAGATGCCTGGGCCCCATCTTGACTGATTCTGGCTCAGAAAGTCTGCACTGGGACCCAGGAATTTGTGTCTTAACAGGCGCCCTTCTCCAATACAGTTTATTGGATAACTGGAGTTTCCTTAATATGCTGGGGAGCCTAGGTTTTGACTACTATCCGGTATGACCTTGTTCCTAAGGGAACTGGGGGCCGCTTCCCCCCAGACAGTTTCAGATAAGATAAGCAAAAGTTTTCCAGGGAAACGGAGAGTTAGGAGAGACTTATGCACAGAATCCATAAGGAGTTCATACACAGGGGCATGGGGAGGGGACTGCGGTTTTGGCTGCACAGTCAGCTCTGAGCTTCTTAGCAGCCCAAGCAAAGAGTGAAATAAGATCAGCCACAAAATGTACCCAGCTCAACATGAAACATACTGCCAGAAGCACAGCTATCATGTGCATTTTCTTTTGAGGGCTCCTCATTGAGAAGACCCCGTGAGGTAATGGAAAATAATCACAAACCCCCCTGAATCAATTCAACAAGACCATCCTAGGGCTGTGTCTTTAGGGCTAGCTGAGGTACAATGCCAGCGAATCTCGTGGTAGAGACAGACCTGGAGAAAACCGTGCTGAGCCTTTTCAAGCCTGCTTTTCTGCTTGAAAAAAATGTGGTCGGGTTCTGCACGCTCTGAAATGGATCCCCTGGCTTTTTGTTAGATTGCTGGCCTGCCTGGGCTGCTCCATTCTCTTCAGCATCCCTTCTGAGCCTGCAGGTCCCCCTGCCCCTGAGCGAAGAGCCCAGCAGGGAGCCTCTGCTTTAATGACTAGGATGCTTGTCTTTAAAGTTTGCAAAGCCCTCGGCCTCCAACCAGTGGCCAGTGTGGCCCTTCTCTCCTTCGGCATGCAAGAAAAGCTGCTGTCTGGTTGAGTGAGCTCTGCTATAAATCAAAGTGTCACCACTTAGCCAGTAGAAGTGATTTAATTAATCTGCTGTGTTGTCCCCTGAGCATCACTCCACCTGACTGCTAATCAACTTCCATCAGCAGGAGGAAAATACAGGCCCCCTTTCACTGAACCGCATTGCATGAGATGAAGGAGGAGAGGGAGGGGGAGAAAAAGTTAATTGCGGCAGGGGAGCTCAAACTGTCACAAGAAAAAAGTCTCTTGTCTGGCATCTGCCTCTTTATACACCACCGTCCCCGTCTCGGGTGAGCTGCAGGAGAGGACCACGTTTTAGTGATATTAATATAGACATTATCTATTGTCCATACCTATTTATCAGAAATAATATCTTGCCTGGAAGCCCATGACAGCCGGCATATTGCAAAAAGGAACTGTTCTTTTATCATGCACCTAGTATTTAGACCTTAAGGAAAAAAAAAAAAAACCTACATAGAACCTTCATTGATAATCAGATAAGACTGAAAGTTTATGTATCTGTCTCTCGGGCACAGGAACATTTTTGACAGATGACCACCCCAATTTCTGTCACATTCAGGCGAAATAAATGCAAGGCATTTCTCCGCAATGTAATTAGGCAGGTCTAGTTAATGCTACGGTGCTTTGAAGGTGAAAGGAGCTTTTGTAATGAGAATTCCAAGTCCAGGATCTTTGAAACCTTCTTCGGGAGCCTTCCATCTCCTTGAATCTCTTCACAGATGAGAGGTAGCCTGGCTCCATTTTACAGTAGGAGAAACTGAGGCTAACAAGGGTCAGGGAAATTTCCAGAAAAGTGGCAGAGCCAAAATGAGTGTTATGAAACTGGGATCCATCCCTTGTTGGATGGGGGAGAAGAGATGCCCAAGATTCTGTTTTAAAGCATGGGCTTTATCTGGAATTGGATCCTTTTCTGATTACTGAGCACTTATTCTGTAAAAAGAAATTTATAGAAAGTCTCTTAAACAGGCTGAAGACCAGAAAAATCTTTCATCTGATCCAAAAAAAGTGACATCTTGCATCAATTATACATAAACCTTGGTTTTTCCCCACCAGAGGACTGCCCATTCCCCACCCCCCAAACAAATATGGGATTTCCACCTGGCTTTTGTGGGTCGTCACTCTGTCTTTAAAGATGGGGTAGAGGCAGTGTTTACCTGCCCAGAACACTGCGTTTCAGCAAAGATGTGCTTGGGATCAGAGCCTCTGCTGTACTGAAGTTGGTGGACATGCCTTTTAAAGGAAAGACAGCCCTGCAGTCCAGTTCCACTAACTCTGAGTACCCAGGACACCTCCACACATGGCCTCTTTATGTGCGTTATCACGCTGGGCCAGGGCTACCCCTACAATTCTGGGTGGGTGACAGGGTGAATAAGAAGAGTGCTTCTCCATTATTATTACATTGTCGACATCTAAGTAAAATGGGTACACAGGGCAGCCTTAAAGGGAAAGGGCCGCCATGAGATGCGGAGGTGTGTGCAGTCCATTGAACACTAGGGGGCAGTATCACCTCCTCCCCCACCCTAGGTGTGGCTTCTCTAGAAACAGTTTACCGCTTGGCTTGCGGGAAGGAAGGCCAGCGCTGCCTGGGCAGAGGAGAGAGCGCCAGCCCCTGGCTTCCACCAGAATAAAGGTCACAGGCACCTGAAGGGAGAGTGCCCCCTGTTTGCAGAGGGTGAGGGTCTGACCTTGGCTGTTGATGGGGGGAATGTAACAAGGGCTGGGATTGGTGCCCCATAGAGCAGGGTCGGATTCTGACTGTGCTGCTGACTGCCTGCCCCTCTCTGGACTCAGTTTCTTTATCTGAATAATGGGAATACCCATCTCCCAGAAGGGACATCAGTGTGAAATGAGATCACATATGCAAAAGTCCCCAGCGCAGCACTAGGCCCTCTCCTTCCTCCGCTCCCCCATCCTCCCATTCCTTTCACCAGCGCTAGAATCTGTGCTAGAAAGGGCTCGATTTGACAGCGGGGACTCAGATCCCAGAGTCACGAGAAGATCCAAATCCTGCCAAGCCTCCTGCCCTTCCCTCCCCAAGGCAGGCAGCGAAGAGTGCCCCCCAACCCCAGCTCAGGGCACTGCGACCCCAATCTCTCCACCCGACAGGCTGTTGCAGACACAGCAAAGCACGTGTGCCCAGTGTGTTTCTAGTGTTTGCACTGCAGCCATCATACTGCACTCCAAGCTGATGCTGGCCTCGTGGGGCCAGCTAGGGAGCCCTCCATTGTGGCTTTGTTTATTTTTATACACATTTTGAAACATCTGTTCTGACATTTTCCGGGTCACAGACAGGAAGAGAACAAGGTTGATATTTCTCAGGTGCTGGTGCCCTAGTGCACCTGTAATTGGAAAGCAGAATGGTTGGGTTGCCTCTCCTTTTGTCATCAATATTTTATTTGAAAGAGAAGGCAGCGTTATGGTGCCCAGGGGTTACATTGTATGCAAACAGGTATGCATTAAAGGGAAGTCTGGAAAGAGAGAAATGGCAAAGCATTATGAAACCCATGGCAAAGGTCTGTGCGACTTTTCTTTGAGACAAAAGACCAGTCTTGGGGAGCTGACTGCAGCCCTGTCGGCCTCCTTGAATTGGAAGCATTGTTTCCTTTTCTCAGTTAATTCCCTTCTCATGATGGTAACGTTGGTACCCAGAGGTTCACTGAGGGCAGTTGATTAAGTATATTCGTTCAGAAAATATTTACTGAACACCTGCTCCACCCAGATCTGTACTAACAGACGACACCACCAGTGACCCTTATATAACGTAATTATAATACGAAGTGCTGAGTATCACCATGGGAAAGTGCATTGATACTAAGGGAAACCAGAGAGGGATTCAGGAAAGGCTTCATGAGAAGTTTGCCAGGCAGAAGAGGAGGAAGGAGATGAGGGGACAGAAAGAAGGGCTACTCCCAAGGCCAGAACCATCAAACAGCATCATTCGGTTATACACCGATCAGTATGCTAACTGCTTGCTCGCTGAATCCTCCAACATCCTGCAAGGAGTAGGTGGGGTTATCCCTGGTTTTTCAGATGATGCTGGGAGAGACCGCATTACTTGGCTGAGGTCAAGGCTAACAAGTGGAGCACTCGGGTTTCTCCCCAGGCCTGTCTGTCCCCCACACCCGCCTCCATGCTTTCCCCCAGCTCCGCACTGCTTAGTATGACTTGAATGTAGATGATGAAGCAGGAGAGGTGTAGGGGGACAGATTGCAAAGGACTTTTCATGCTGTGTTACGGAGTTTGGACTTTTTCCTGTAGGCAGGAGGAAGCCAGCACGGGGTTTTAAGTGGGTATTGATTCTGTTACCGATGGGAGATGGATGGGAGAAATAACACACGCCGGACTGAGGCCCAGAGCCTTGACCGCCCTTTAGGTTCCAGTGCTGCCCACCCAGCAGTTTCTTGCCCGGCCCCCGGGATGGCTGGCCGCTCAGCTGGAAGAACCAGAGCCTTAGAGACGGCAGGTCTCACAAGTAATGTGGAAAGGGAGCACTGACCGTTGTCTTTTTAGGCTTGGGTATGCTTTTTTTTTGTTTTTTGCTATAAACCTCACACAGGCATCTAAGATAGAAATATATATATATATATATATAAAAAGAGAAGCGAAAATAAAAATCGCCTTCCTGCTCTTCTCACTCCCTAGATGTAACCACCGGTAACAATTTCTTGTATAGCTTTCCTGAAATTTTCTGTTCATGTGTAAGGATATGTATTTATGTATAACCTTTAAAAAATTTTATTTTCACCTATTTCTAACCAGCTAATACATATATGTGTGTCAGCATTCAAAAGGGTTTTATAGCGAAAAGTCCCTCTTCTGCTGCCGTCCCCAGCCTCTCTGTTCTCTTCCAGTGTCACCATCTTCCTGTGTTTATGCAAATGCAGGCTCATACTTTGCACGTGTTATGTCTCTTTTTCCTGTAAGTACAAAAGCTATATAGCACGCTACCTACACTATTCTACCCCTTGCTCTTCCGCTTCATGAAAATTTTAAAAATTCCAGCATTTAGGTAGTGCTTACCAAGTGCCGTGAATTCTTCTATGTGCTTCCTGTATTATCCCACTGAATTGTATGGCGGGGCAGTGCTTACAGTCCCCATTCACCAAGAGGAAACTGAGACACAGAGAGATTGAGTGACTCACCATGCACCGTCATTCTGTTAGTAAATTAGCCATGACCTTGGGCTGGAGTTGAAATAAGGTGGGAGAGGAGATGCCAGTGGTCATCAGGGCATCTGATGATGTTCAGATCTTGCTTTTTTGGGGCTATCAGCACACCTTGGAAATCTTTCCAGATCAGCACATGTAGACTTCTTCATTCTTTTATGTGGCTGGATACTTAACTTCATCATTTGCCTGTTTGATTGGCGTCTGGGTTGTGTCTAACGTTTGCCTGTAAATTGTGCTGCTGCTGAAACGTCCTTGCATGTACACCTTGCAGTGGTGGAGCAAACATAGCTGGAGCACAAATGACGAGAAGTGGGCTTGCTAGTTACTGGGTACGCACACTTTACATTTTGGTAGATGTTGCTAAATTGTGCTCCAAATGGCTGCTCCAGTTTACCCTCCCTAAGAATGTTTGAAAGTACCGGCCCCACATCCTCACCCTACCTGGGCATTATCAATCTGGTTAATCTCTGACAGTCTTGCTGCTGAAAAATTGGCTCACTTTAACGTGCATGCATTATGAGTGCATTTTTTCATATGTTTATTTGGCCATTTATATTTCTTTTATGAAATGTTTTTTCGTGTCCTTTGCACATTTTGTGTTTGGCTTTGTTCTTTTTTTTTTAATAGAGATATATAGGAGCTCTTTGAATACTAAAGAAATGTGCTACAAATATTTTTCCAGTTTATTGTTTGCATTTGTAATTTTTTTTCACCACAGAGATCTTAATTTTTATGTAGTTAGATATATTAACCTTTTCTTTATGGCTTTTTGGTTTTGTGTTTGCCTTTTCCTCTCCATGGTTATATATATTTTTAATGACCAATTTTTTTCTCCTTAGTCTTTTTACGACTTTAATTTTTAAATTGAATGCTAACCCTTTTGGAATTTATTTTGGTGTAAGGAGTGCTATAGGGGTCCAGCTTAATTTTTTGGCTTTGAGGGGAACCTGTTTGAACTCCTTGGTGCCCAGGCTTCACTGGATTGGGGGAACCACTAGCAGGAGGCTGAAACTGGTGGGGAGTTTTCCAAAGGGAGGGCTGGGGCGGCAGCAGGCTGCCAGAACCCAGAGCTACCAGCGTTTCTGGGTACCTGGAGGAATGGGGGCTTCTCTGGGGTGCATAACTGAGCCAAACACAGAGACCCTATCATCATAGGGAGAAAGGCACATCTTATCTGTCTCTGTATATTCCCAGTGCTGCTCGCAGACCCTGGCACAAGCTTGGTAATTATCATGTTGTATGGAGTCAACTAATTTTGACTCCCAGGCTGCTGCTGATTTGGTGTGTGTGACTTTGGGACCTTGAGTGCATCCCTTCACACGTCTGAGCCACACTGTCCCCATCTGTGAAGAGAGGATGGGTGATCACAACATCTACCCCCCTAGGAGCTATTTCAAGAGGTTTCTAGAAAAAAGGGAGAAATGGGTGTGATTGCACTTGGCAAACCCCAGTGAGCTCTGTGGATGGAAAGTTGAAACTCCTGGTCACCTCTTTGCTGCTCTTTATTCATGTGTCTCAGATGTGTCCAGCCTGTAATCAATTGAGTTGTAAAAATTACAATTCATCTCCTTGTGGGACACGGCTTTTTTCTTTTTTAACTTGTAATGAGAAAAGGCAGATTCTAGTTATTTTTTTTCCTGAGAGCGCTCTTGTACCCCCAAAATGTTGTCCACTGCTATCCCCAGACCTCTGACATTTGACAAAGTAAAGGTGGGCTCGAATGGGAAGGTCTCTGTGAAGCAGAATCAGGTACTTACAGGGCACAGAGCGGGGAATTCACCCACGGTTCATTCGGAAGAAAGTCCTGGGCACTCAGGCTTCAGTTGATCCTGGGTGAGACTTGGTCCTGTTCTGTGCCTCAGTTTCTCCCACTAGGTTAAAAAAAAAGACCTCACCCCCAAGAAAAATCAATCTAGAATAGCCGTTGAAACTCGAAGCTGAGAGGATGGGTTCCAGAATCTGACCACCTAACTTCAGATTCCAGCTCCACCGTTTACTGGGTGACTTTGGACAACTCATTTACCTATTTGTCGTGGGTTGGGTGAAAACCTGAGTACCTGAGTACCTGTTCTAAGCAAGGAGCTTAGAACAGAGCCGGGCATACAGCAAGTGCTTGATAAATGTATCTATTATCATCCTCAAAGATTTCATTGGAATTGACCGCCTGTTATATATTGATACATCTCTGGTCAGCGGTCGCGTAGGAGGTACTTCAGGGAACCATGGGTGGTAGATACAGAAAGAGATTAGAAGGATGGTCCTCAGAGAACTTAGGAGATACACTCAGATAGGAGAGATGCCACACACACATGTGGAAAGACCGCAGGCCTAGGTTGCAGACTCTCACACCTGTAGAGGACAGACAGGCATTATTCAGGAGCGTGTGCACTGGATGCATCGTGTGTGTGTGATTGAGCACATTAAATCACAAGGGAGTCATCTTTTTCTCCGTAAAGAAATAAGCTTTCTCCATTTGCCTTGAGGCTTGCTCAGCTGGATTTTCTCCTGTTTGGTGGAGGCCTGGCTGCAAGTGGTTCTCATCATCAGAAAAACAACAGTGCCTGTAAATGACCAATGACAGCTGAGCCTGGCTTCAGAACCACGGAGATGAAAGCGAGCCATGGGGTCTTGGCAGCTGGGAGGGGGTGGCCCCATCTGAAAGAGCAAGTACCTGTGAGGCGAGAGCTGCTACGTTTTCAAGAGAAAGCAGAAATCAAGATTTGTATCGTGTTTTTTTTTTTAATGTCAGATACAGTAATTTTAAGATAATATGCTGGCCCAACACAGCATGCCTGTGGGGATGAATTTGGCCTCTGGGCCCCAGGTCTGCACCTTCTGCATTTGGCCTCTCTCATAAACATATGGGCGTGTGAATGAGCAGACATCGCAGTATTGTCACATAAGAAGCATTGCAGAGCTGAGCAGTTTTATTTTTCCAAGTCATTCAGGTGTTGTCTCTTCACATATTGCACTATTCCACCTCACAGGCTGCCATGATCCCTTCACACAAAACTGCGTTTTGGGACAAGATGAGGTGGAAAGCATAATGTGTTGTCATACACCGTTGGGTCAGAAGAAGGGTACGCAGTGTTTGAAGTTGTAGGATCATCAGGGCACTTGCAGTTTACGTGTCACCTGGTTGAGTGTGCCAACATTCCTAGCAGCATTATGAACAGTAGCCCAAAGGTGGAAATAGCCCAAATGTCAATCAGGTGATGAGTCAATAAACACAGTGGGACATATCCATACACTGGAATAATATTTGGCAATGAAAATGAATAACATGGCACAGATAGATGCTACCACGTGGATGAACCCTGAAAACATTATGCTCAGCGAAAGAATCCAGTCCCCCAAAGACCACAATGTGTGATTCTATTTGTATGAAATATATAGAATAAGCAAAGCCATAGAGACAGAAAATTAGTGGTTTTCAGGGGGTGGAGAGAGGGAGAACTCAGGACTAACTGCTATTGGTACAGGGTTTCTTTTAGAGGAGACTAAAATGTTCTAAAATTAGATTGTGGTGATGGTTGCACAACCCTGCAAATATACCAAAAACCATTCAATTGTATGGTATGCGACTGATATCTCAAAAGCTGTTTAAAGAAGATTATATGATTCATTCTTTGTCACATACAGGGACAACATCAGTCAGGCTTGAATACAAAGGACAGTGATGTAATTACTGATAATTGTGACGGACGCATTAGTTGTCATAGGTGAAGATGACAGCAGTTGGGACACTGGATCACTGGGTCATTGCGATGTTATTTACTAATGTTATGTTCCAGTCCACGTCCAGCACTGTAAACAGTCTTGTTAATTTTAGATCTATGAGGCCTGGGGAATTTTAAGAATGCCGGTGCCTCTTCCCATAATCTGCCTCGTTCCGGCAAAGGGAAGCCTGGCCACCATGCCACCAAGCTGGAGTCAAGTGCAAACCCGGGGATCTTGGCTCACAGCCACCCGTCCATCCTGTTTGCTACCGGTGGGGGGTTGTGTGTATGTGTGTTTTTCTTTGGGCAGCCCGTCAGGCCTCCCCTTTATCCCCCATCCTCCAGCCCTGTCGATGTAAGCCCAGCCATGAAGGGACCAGACTGTCCCGCCACCTTGGCTGAGTGGAAATGAATGAGGGCAGCCGGGTGGCAAAAGCCAGGTTCCCACATCTGGCAACAGCCTCACCTGCTTTCTCTCAGCTATCTGTTGTTCTCCACCTGGTTCCAGGTACTTCCCACCAGTGGGGAGCACCTGTGGCAGTGCAGACTGGCCCTTGGAGCCAGGCACCACCCTCAGGCCTCTTGCTGAGTCCCTCCCTGGAAGCCGCAGGTCAGAGTCATCCTCACCCCTTTCCTCCAGAGTACCTTGCCCAGGGCTTCCAGCTGTGCTCGGCCCCTTCCCCCAGTTCCTAACGTATTTGTTTTGTTCCCCCCACTTCTCCGAACTCCGAGGTCAGCGCCCCTGCCTATTGCTTTTTGCTTGCTCTGTTGTTTCACTCGGACTGTCACTGAGCACATTTCCTTCCCGAACAGGACAAGACCTGCTAATGAAAGTCCCCCTTCACTCTGGGGGGCCCTTGAGCATTAATGGCCTCTGGAAGCAGATATTGTCTGACTTCCGGGAGTCCAAAGTGCTTGACCTTCGTATAATTACAGAATGACCTACCAGACAAGGAAATGTTTGTTTACACTCCATCTCCGCCATCCCCTCCCCTCGCCAGCTCCCCAAGGGGAGAAGTTTGGCACCGTCCATTCTCCCGGGTCCATTGTGAGTCTTTCCTCTTGGTTTCCGTCCTGTCCCCTCCCAGCGGACCTGCCAGCAGGCAGTTAAAAGCAGATCTTGCTTAAAAAGTAGGCTCAGTTGTGCAGACGGATTGGCTTCATGCAGTCACGCCTGCAGCAGGTTCCTCTTGAGCCCATACGATGAGCCAGGTGCAGTGTCAGACTGGTTGCTGTATGGAGCATAAGTCTAATGTGGTCCCTGCCCTCAGCAAGCCCACAGTCTAGGTGACAGATGCAAAATGACAACTGTGGTAAGTGCTCTAACGGAAGAGTTCAGGGCACCTTGCAGGCATTTAATGGGAAGACCTGACCTAGTGGTGCTGGGAGGTTGAGAGGAGGTCAGAAGAGGCCTGGCTGCATTATTCA
This sequence comes from Camelus bactrianus, assembly GCF_048773025.1. Classification (NCBI taxonomy): domain Eukaryota; kingdom Metazoa; phylum Chordata; class Mammalia; order Artiodactyla; family Camelidae; genus Camelus; species Camelus bactrianus. The sequence goes on from NC_133570.1 coordinate 11,924,085, forward strand.
GGCCTCGATGGGCCCCTTTCTTATTTTAAAAAAAAAATTACATGTTACAGTAGAGTTAGTTATAAACCCTCACTAGGTCCATCAATATATAGTCATTATTATAGTCACTTTGTTTTTTGAATTTAAAAGAAATTAAACACTTTTCTCACTAGCCCCTAAAGGTATCGTTGTCTTCGGCTGTGTCTCATGGAGAAACCAGCCCAAGGAAAGGCAAAAGCTGTCCTGAGGAAGAGACAACTGAGTTGAGATCTAAGAAATTATCAAGAGTGAATTGAGTGAACCAGGTGTGAAGTGGGGGCCTAGACAATGGAGACAGCATGTGCAAAGGCCCTGTGGTAGAGGAACTAACACTTGGAGAATGTCAGTGCCATGTAGTGCAGAGAACAAGGGGTCACAGGGATGAAGATGGAGCTGCAGAGAAGGCAGGACTGTATGGACCGAGAAGGTCATTGTGACCTTTACCCCAGGGCAGTGGGAAATCACTGACATGTTTTAAGCAGTGGGGTTGAATGTCTTCTAAAGACATCAAAAGGAAAAGCAGACTAGAAAACCAGAATGTCCCCTCCCATCAGTTCTCTCTATTAAATCTGATCAACAGAAGGAGAACTGCTCTGGAACTGATTGGGCATCAGTGATACTCCTGTTAAGAAGAAACTGAGACATGGCTGCTGGTCTGTGGATTACTGGAGAAGAAAAGATAGCGTTTCCCCCTAAATGTCCTGATGCTCCTCCATCCTGGATCGGGTCCTCAGGAAATAGCTTCTGAGACAGTTCACATGTAGGTTTATGGGGGTGTGCCCTGGGGAGCAGCATCTCTAAGGAAGGAAGGGCAGGACTGAGCAGATGCAGCAGATGTGTCAGGCATTCCCACAGGGCTCCCTGGAGTGGTGATGGCCTTTAGAAACATCACCAGTGGAGGCCGGGGAGAAGGGCCTTTGCACCTGCTGGATGAAGGTTGCCACAGGGAGGGCAGTGGGCAAGCAGCTCTGAGGGTGATTCCTGGGGAGGGTCTCCACTTCCAGCAACCAACCCACAGGCCACTAGGGAATGCACTTTTTCTATAAAGGGCCTGCTAGTAAATATTTTCAGGTTTTTGGGCCATACAATCTCCGTTGCAACTACTCAGCTCTGCTATTAAGGCACAAAAGCAGCCATAGATGCTACGTCGTAAGTTGGCGTGGCTGCTGGCCAATAAAACTTTCTATGGACAGAAATTTTAATTTTGTATAGTTTTCACGTCTCACAAAGTAGTCTTCTTTTGCTTTTTCCCCCCAACCATTTAAGAATGCAAAAAACATTCTTAGCTTGCAGGCATTGGACCAGGTTTGGCCTGCAGGCTGTAGTTTGACCACCCCTGGCCCAGAGGGATTCAGGAGATACAGGGGTTGGAATCTCTGGTCTTTGAGTTGTCAGCTGTAGGCTGGTTGACAGGGGACCTTTCCCTTCTACCTTCAGCTTCCTTGTCAGTAAAATAAGAGTAACTCTAAATCCCAAGCTCCTGAGGTGAGGGTTGAGTGGGGTTGAGGGGCAGACTCTGTTAATGCAGTCATGAATCGCTTTCAGAATATTACGTACCATGGGTGCATTTCACCATCAGTACCATCCCTCAGGCCCAGGTCATGCATGGGTCTAAAGAGGACGCGTGTGTCTGATGACGAGTCTGGTGGCATCCTAAAAATGCACCAGGGGGAGTGGAGTCATGGTTGGTTGAGGATTTTGGGCAGTTTTTCACAGTGTGAAAGTCACTTGGGACCCAAACCCAAACCAGACGATTTCCTTTCTTCTTTCTGTTTTTGGAGGGACCAACCCTCCCCTCCCCCCACCTCCCTCCCTCCCCTGCCTTCACTTCTCACCCTTTCATCTTGCATGTGTTTGAAGCAGCCCTTGCAAGTGTCCCAACCTACGTTGCGTTCCACAGGGCTAGGTTTCCACAGCTGCCTGCAGGAAGCTTCCTAGTGCTTCCACATGAAAGGACGCGGTCTCTCTAGTATCCTCCTCTCCCCCATCCCCACGCAAATGGGAAGAACCATCACACAGCCCAGAATGCTCCAAGGGACCATTCAGTCTGCATTTGTGACCCTAAGACCCACAAATTCCAGGGAGAAAGTAATAGAACATCAGCTTTGAATTTCACCTCTGACTCTGGCCTCCTTCTTCTCCAGGTATGTGTCCCCCCATGATCTGCACTGTTGTTCACATCACTGTTGGCTGCTGTTTGATTGGAGAGGTTAGGCGGTGACTGGGAAGGGGCAGAAGGCCATTTTGGGGAGCTGCAGCCCCCAAAGTGCATTGCGGGAGTCATCAGTCCTTCCAAATGTCTGTGGTCACACCTGACTCCTGGTGCCGTTCTCTCCAGGCACAGCGCGACTTGGCGGCTGCCTCTGCCCCTTGTAATTTGTTGTCCTGTTTAGCTTGCTCATTTGCACCCCACCCTTGTTCTTGTTCTGTTCGATTTCCTTCCTCTCTTTCACTGGAATTATTCTGGTTATCGTGGGAGAAGAAAATGTACAGCATTTCCATCTGTCACCCAGTGCTTGTCTGGGTCCCCAGAGGCAGCACATCTGTGACCACTGGCACAGAAGGAGCTGGCCAGTCCTTCCCCTCCCTTTCTGCATTCTGCATGCCTGGGTCCGAGTGCCGTTTTCGTTTTGGTCCCTTCAGTCCTGGAATGTGTTTGCTTCTGACAAAGTTGATTAGCCTTGTTGAGAAGACAGTTAATGGATAGAGGATCAATCAGATATAACCTCCCACAGACTCAGGACCACCTCTTGTGTCTGTTTCTCCTGTAACCCTGCAGTGCCCTGAATAAAATAGCCTTCTAGGGTCACCCGTTGGTTGATGGGATGGGTCTAGTATGCCACAGGTGAAGTATTTCTTGGAACCCACCTGCCCTCTGCCACCCAGGCCCTTGTCATCTGTTTCACGGGCCTTTATAATAATTTCTTATTTCATGTTCCTCCCTATTCCCTGGACGTTTCAAATATTTGAGCCCGTAATTTCCACTTTTGGGGCTAAGTCCTTTTGGTGGGCCAGGTGGGAGCCCTGATGTTCAGATTTTCCTGGACTGAGTGAGGGTGATGGTGGCCCATTTCTCATCCATGTTCACATCTTCATTGTCTATCACAAGGCCTGGCTCTTAACGCACATTTACCAATGTGCGCTGAGTGAATGAAGGAACGAAAAGGAGGAAACTCTTTAACTCTGCATGGCTCTGCCTGCCTCCGGCTCTCTCTAACCCCAGCCAGAATGAATTCTTCTTACTCCAAGCACAACTCTTCAGGTTCAGCATGTACCTGTATTTACTGCAAAGTCCTTCTCAGAGGAGGGATGCAGAAGGGTCCCAACATCAAACAAGTTCAAGGACTGCTACCTACTATTTTTTCAGGAGTAACCATGCACTTTGGCATTTTAAAGACTCTGAGACATCCCACATTTAGAGACCTCTTTAGCTCTGTTTAATCTCCCAGATCTCCCAAACTCATTTGACCTTGGACCTCTTGTTCTCAGAGAACACAACTTGTCTTCCATGACTTGAGAGGTTAATTTGTATACCTTGTATCCTTGTTTATAGAACATAATGTAACAGTGCCTGGTGCTTCCGTAGCGTTATTTTTGTAGCTGCCCTTGATTGTCTATGTAGGTCGTCTCTAAGAATAAATGGTCAGTCCACAGAGACGTGCATTAGCAGTGCAGACATGCACGGAAGTGGAGGTATTGAAATGACACAGATATATGTAGCGATGCATTCTCACTGATACCCCACGACACAACATTCACTGGTAGATCTGCTCACGTGCTTGTTTATTCATTCAACAACCGCTTACTGAAGGCCCATTTCAGAACCAGCGGCCAGAATAGATATAATAGTGAGTGGACCAGACATAGTGCCTGGGCAGTGGATGTGGATATAATGAAATGAACTGAGAGAACTGTGTCTCCCAAAACATATTGGGAGAAGCAAGCCAAACCCCAGAGTCATCATCCTTCAATTACAGGAGATGGTTGGAATCTTTAAAAATCCCTTTCCTGCTCACAAATGGATTGTTCTATGGAATGCAATTATTTCTGTGGAGGCAAGAGTATGCCTTAGATGCCCATTTTATGTAAACAATGTGTTCTGGATCTAATTTGTACAAATAAAAAAAATTTTAAATGTATAATCTCACTATCAAATAAACGTACATATTCTTTCTGAGATGTTTAAACCTCATTTCTAATTGATCTAATGATCATAGCAATATGGGAACAGTTCAGTGTCAAAGCCCACCCTCCTCCACCATAGGTAATTGCTAACTTTTTTACTGTGGTTAAAAAAAAAAAAACACTTAACAAATTTACCAACTTAACCATTTTTAAGTGTGCAGTTTGGTAGGGCTAAGTCTATTTAGGTTGTGTGCAACAAATCTCTAGAATTTTTTTGACCCTGCAAAACAAAAACTTTGTACCCACTAAATGCTTACTCACCTTGCCCCTTTCCTCCAGCCCTTGGTAACCACCTTTCTACTTTGTTTCTTTAATTTTGACTATTTTAGATAGATACTTCATGTGAGTGAAGTCATACACTATCTGACCTTTTGCGTCTGGCTTATTTCACTAAGCGTAATGTTCTCCAGGTTCATCCATGTTGTAGCATGTGACAGAATCTCCTTCTTTGTGAAGGATGCATAATATTTCATAATATAGATAAAGCATATTTTCCTTATCCACTCGTGTCAGTGGACACTTGGGTTGCTTCCGCCTCTTGGTTATTGTGAATAATGCTGCACTTAACATGGGTGTACAAATATCTCTTCAAGATCTTGCTTTGAATTCTTTTGGATATATGCCCAGAAGTGGGATTACCAGATCATATGGTAGTTCTATTTTTAATTTTGGGGGGAACCTACTGTTTGCCATAATGACTACCCCGTTTTACATTTCCACCAACAGTGCACAAGGGTTCCAGCTTCTCCACATCCTTGCCAACACTTGTTTTCTGTTCTTTTGATAGTAGCATTCTGATGGCTGTGAGGTGATACCTCATTGGTTTTTATTTGCATTTCTCATGACGTTGAGCATCTCTTCATATGCCTGTTGGCCATTTGTGTATCTTCTTTGGGGAATTGTCTATTCAAGTCTTTTGCCCATTTTAAACTGGGTTTTGTGTTTTGCTGTTGTTGAGCTGTAGAAGTTCCTTACATACCCTGGATATTAACTGCTTATCAGATGTATGATTTGTAAATATTTTCTCATTCTGTAGGTTGTCTTTTCACTCTGTTTACTGTTTCCCTTGATGCACAGAAGCTTTTAAGTTTGATGTAATCTCGTTTGTCTGTATTTGCTTTTGTTGCCTGTGCTTTTGGTGTCATACCCATGAAGTCGTCACAAATCCCAATGTCCTGGATCTTCTCCCCTGTGTTTCCTTCTAGAAAGTCTATAGTTTAAGGTCTTACATTTAGGTCTTTAATCCATTTTGAGTTAATTTCTGTCTATTGTGTAAGCTAAGGATCCAAATTCATTCTTTTGCATGTAGATACACAGTTTTTCCAACATCATTTGTCAAAGAGACCGTCCTTTCCCCATCGTGTAGGTAAATACTGAACTGTAAATCAGAGCTGAAATGCACAAGAATAGCAGTGGTGGTGGTAGAGGAGGGGGCTGTTAGCATCACCTGGGCCCTCAAACATCTTTCCACTAACTCCCCGCCCCAATTTGCCTGGGAGTGGGAAACGTGGGGACTGGCCAGGTGAATACTGACAAAACTCCAGGTGATCTGATACCTGGGCCCCTCTTCTTCTGATTGAGAACACAGAACCACAGAGGAAAGAAATCATGAAATTGATTAGAAGGGTCACTGCACAGTGTGGGGACACTTTGCCCGTAGGTGTCTGCTGTGCAAATGTGGGCTTTGTTCCTGTTGGATTTTCTTAAAGCAGGCTCACCTGTAAGCTATCCAGAGGCTCACAGATCTGGCTGCTGGGGCACCGAGGAGGAAGCACTGGCTGCCCTGTACCTGGATAGTCCGGGAAGCATCCTGAACATCTGCTTGCAGCCTGCACACCCGTTCAGAAGGCCTTCTTGTGGGAAAGGGGAGGAGAAGTAGCTGGAGGGAAGTGGGGAAGAGGGACAGGCAGTTCGTCTGTACGGGAGGCAGTGAGCACAGATGCTTGCGGCAGCAGATGGCAGCCTGCAGAGGAGCCCTCCATAGTCCTCCTGGCCCTGCGAGGGGAATTGAGGCGGGGGGAGGCCGGCCAGCCTCCTCTTGAGCTGCGGCCTGGAGCAGCAGTGCCCACCTCTGTGTATGTAGCCTGTACTTCTGCTCCTCCCCTCCCGAGTATTGATCTGAGGCCGAGAGGATACAGGCATCTCGGAGCACCTAGTCTTAGCTGCAGGCTTACTAGTGCTTCTAAATGATTGTTGCCCAGGGGCTGTGCTGCTGCGTTTCTGAACACCCACCCGAGAGGCCCACCGAGCCTCCACTTTGGCCGACAAGTGGGCAAGTTTACGGCCCAGGGCATCCAGCTCTTCCAGCTGGAGAAGACTGCTCACAGGCTGCTCTGCCCTTCCGAACCCTGTGACTAGGCAGGCCCTTTTAGATCAGGCAGAGGGAAAAAGAGGCCCAGAAACAAAGCCTGAACAGCCTGGGTACAGCAGACTTTGTATGCCTTCCTCTCAGTGAAGGCATTATTCCCTGACAGGCAAACCAGCAGTGGGTGTTGGGACAGTGGGCACCACCACGCTCTTATATTTACGGCAGAGCATCTCTTCCCATCAGCATCTCTATTGTAGTTCAGAATCCTCCTCAACCCAGCTCTTCAGGAAGCTACCACTGGCCAGTTAGCCTTGGCCCTGGAGAGGCAGAGGGAGAGCTGTCTTGTAGGGAGTGGGTCCTGGCTCTGCCTCAGGGGCCTCTGTGCCTCTGGAGAAGTCCCACCACCCTAGGGACCTTCGTTATCCCAGCTGGAAGAAATGGGAAAGTTACTCCACCCCGAGTATTTGTCCTCTCTTTGCCTGGCCACTGGAAGAGAAGCCCAAAATTCTCTGCTCCCGAGTTCTTTCCCAGCCGTGGTGTGGAACCTGGAAAATGTGGGAAATTGTCTACTCCGAATTGAAAGGGAAAGTGCAGGTTCGGGGAGGGGGGCGGTGGGTGTCCAACATCACGAGTGATGGGGAGACGATGGCAGTCTGATGAAAGCCAGCCCCTCAGAGCCCCCGCGCTGGCCAGCCTGACCTGAGCGCTCCACCCATGCAAGTTCATTCTGCACCCCAGCTGCCCTGGAACTCGCCCCGGAACCCATCCTGCTGCACACACGCTGGAACAGACTCTCAGCCAGGTTGTGTACCTCGTGCACATGGCTGCCACCGCCACCGCTGCTGCTACTGGGCCTGGGTCAGATCGCAGGGAAGCCAGGTTCAAGGTTCATGCTTTTAACCACTGCTCTGTGCTACAAAACAAACAAAAAAGCCAAACCAAAACTAAAAGCATTTTTCACCCACCAGACAGACAACAGAGAATAGGTTTGATACTATCAAGCATGACAATGAGGCAGGTGAGGGGTCTGCACCTACTTAGGCCTGGGAAGGCCTGGCAGGCTGGGACTGGGGCTAGGGTCCGGGGGCACTTTCATCTTACCTGTGTTTATTTTGTAATGCGGAATATAGTTGCACATGACTTGGGTTCATAACTCATTAGAGAGGGAGAGAGAAGTGAAGATGGTCAGGGAAAAAGAACCAAAGAGAAAGAAAGAGGGAAGGTTTTCAGAATCCAGAACTGCCTTTGAACCTGACCTCTTGGCTGCAGAATCTCTGACAGCTTCGAGCCTCTTTTCTCCAGCTCACTCAGTCTGGGACCCTGATGTCCCAGACTCTGGGTCAGGCTCTCAGCTCTTTCCACAGAAACGCAGGGTGTGTCGTGAACAGCACTGTCTCACGTCTGTCCCCTGTCCGGGTGCCTCTGTGGGCATGAGGTCACGGCCACATGCAGGGAGGAGCCGGTTCACCCCTCGGCTCTGATTTGTGATGGGCTGTTCCTCCAGAGCAGCTGCTGCAGCAACATTTACTTTGTACAGTGGCCAAAAGAGAAAGAGAGAGAGAGGTGGTGGTGGGGGGTGGGGGGAGAGGGAGCCAGCCAGCAAGAGTGAGCGCGCATGAGCCTACCCTATTCCAAAATGTTTCTGACAAAATCTGGCACTCCTGGTTCTAATCAAAATACTGAACTTTGGAACAAATTAACATTCCACAGCCCTCGCAGAGAAGGAGACTCAGCCTAGACAACTTCAGTTCACAACCACAACAAAAATAGCTTCTCCCGGGGAAGACACCGTCTGCTAACAAGGTCACTTTTGTTTTGCTTCCCCTGCCATCTGGCTGAGTGGCACCAGGGGCTGGATTTGGTACCGGCTTCTTCTGCTGAGAGTGGATGGGAGCCGGGTGGCACTGCAGAAGGCTTCTCAGCCTCCTGGCAAAGGGTGCCGGCACAAAGCTACCTTCAGACACCCCCCAGAAAGCATGCGGGCAGATGGAGCCCCGGTTTCACCCAGCCCAACTCTGCTCTGAGCTCCGAGTGTGCAGAAGGTGTGACACCAGCAGACAGCAACAAGCAGGTGGGAATCAGAGGAGAGCGAAAAACACGACAGAATGGGAAAGCTATCTTCGTCTTGAAAAACATTCCAGGACTCAACGTCATGCTCGCTCCAGGGAGTTGGGAGTCTGAGTTCCAGAAGGCGAACAAAGAAGCATGATTTTGATTTTGGGCTTTTTTTTTTTCTTTTTTCATTTTTTAAAATTCTTCCCTTCTACTTGCAGGATTCAGCCTCTTCCAATCATTGATCAGGGATGTTCAGTGACCTACCTTGGCCTCAGTTTCCTCATCTGTAGGATGGGAATCACCTGCACAGGTGTGGGTGAATAGCATTAATGTCACTGCCTAGGGGCGCCTGGCTGGGGTTCTCAGAGAACATGTGTGCATTCTGACCAAGTATCCCAGGAGGACTTCCATGTAGATGATCCAGGGAGAGCCCCCCAGCAGCCCTCTGTAGGACTTCCACATGATGTAAATGGTCTGCCCAGAGTCACTTCATTTGTCAGGTGTAGAGCTGGGATTTGAGCAAAAGCGTTCTGCTTACAAAGATGCTGCTGCTGCTTCTCTACCTTTATGATATAAAGTCTTGTAAAACAGGATCAAAACCTATGAATATCCACGAGGGGTTCGTGACCTACTAAAACCATGCCCCTCCTATGAAAAGCCCAGGGATCCCGGTGAATTATCATAGTAGACCTGCGGGGGAAATAAACAAATAAAGCTTTAGTAAAAAGGAGAAGGAATCTTTAAAATGACCCCCCAAACTCCCTACCCTTAAATGAAGGAAAAGACATTCAGTAGGGCATCTCCTTTAGGATTTTTCCCTCCCAAAAAAGACACATAAGGAAACTTTGATTCCAGGTGAGTTGAATCTGGTCTCCAAGGGGTCCGAGGTGGGGTGAGGCTGGTGAAGGTCCCTGGGGCTTTGAGCTTGTGTCACTGCTGCCCCTGGGGAGTGGGCTGAGCAGGGGGAGCCTGGAGGACCACCATGGCAGGCGATTCCTGAATCAGAACTGAGCTGTGACATCTGGGATAGGATTTAAAAGGTCAGGAAGAGGAGCCCTGGGGCCATTTGCCAGTGTTAATTGGTATTAGGACTGAGTCCCCTCTGCTGCTGGTATGTGTGGGGCTTACTTCCCCAAGTAACACAGGGAAGACTTCCCACTGCCCCCCAGCAGGGAGTATAGGGGGGCAGGCCACTGTTCCCCTCTGGCCTGGAAGCTGTTCATCAGCTCACTTTTCTTAGCCTGGCTCTTGCCTCCTGTCTTGGTGGCCTCCCCAATCTTGGACTCATTTTGTTTACTCAGAGACACTCATGAAATCTCCTGCTTTTTTTCATGTTCACATAGCAAACACTTGTTGAGTATTAATGATACGCCAGGTGGTGTGCTCAGTTCCTGGTGTACAGTGAAGAAGAGAGAGAAAGTTCTTGCCCTCAGAGGGCTTTCAGTCTTGTTGGGAGCTCAACATTTAACTCAAAGAATGGGACGAGGTGGAGTGGGGCAGAGACTGAAGTTCTAGGTAGAGAAACACAGGCTGTCAGAATGTCTTGAAAGAGGAAAGAATACCGGTGGCTCCAGAATTTTCTGTCTCAGAGACACATATTGATAACTTGTCTCGAAGCAACAGTTTGAAATACCAACTTGATGCCTCTCGAGGCAATGAAAACATCCAAGTCAAAGAAGGCACGTGGGAAGGCTGGGGGAGCCAATGGAGTTCTGGGTGGTGGCCGAAGCCAATGCAAGGGCCCTCCTGGGCCCCACCATTGGGAAAAGACTTCAAAGGAAGGGAAGGGAGCTCATGCACTTGGAGATCATGGGCCAGAGGAACAGCATGGGCTGAGAGGAGAGACGGGGAGACCAGGATTTCTGAAGGGCAATTCGTGGGTCACCTGCATCAGGATTATCTCAGGGGTTTGTTGCCAATGCAGATGCTTGGGTCCATCTCAGGCTAGTGGAATCAGCATCTCTGGACAAGGAACCTGGAATCTGCTTTACAAGCAAGCGCCCTGGAGCATTACTGTATGAATCGGGCCTCAGAGTCTACTCTGAGTGAGGCTGTTGATTTTATCCCAAATGAAAAGGAGCCTTTTGAAGGGTTTGGGAAAGAGAAATGATGCAGATTTTAAAGACACTGTTCTGCCTCTTGGGTAGGTATTGAGTGCAGTGGGATGGGGGGAAGTGGAAGGAACACCTGGATGGCCCGGGCAGAAGTCCACACTGCCTCCCTGCCTGCAGTACTGGGTAGACTAACCCCTTATCTTATGAACCAGTCCCATGGCCCCTGCTGGGTTCTCCTTGGTCATCTAGGCCCTCCTGTGGTGGCTGCCTGGACCCCAGAATGAGAGGTGGATTGACACTGGCCCTTGGATTGTCCACATCCTGGGCTGCAGATCTCCGTTGCTCCTTTACCATCTCACACTGTCGTTTGCTGCCAGCACGGCAGTTGGTTATCCAAGGACTCATCCTCCCTGAAAGTGTAGGGCAAACTATCCTCTCACCTGTCCAGGATGGTTATATAACATCAGCCCTGAGAATGGGGTGATGCTTTCAGGGATTCTCACGGTGCTGATGGGCCCTAGGAGTCTGGCACCTCCCAGGACGTCAGATTTCTCACACTGGGTCCATGTGACCCTACTACGGCTCATGGTTTGCAGATGGACAGGGAGGAGCCAGGTGTCACAACTCTTGCCAGCCAGAGCCTGTGCCAAATGGCTCCTGATTTGGGCTGGTTCTTACCCAAACTAGCCTCCCTCTTTTAGGTAAATGACACACTTTTCACTCTCTCTGAATTTTCAAAGAGAGGCTGACAGACAGAGAACGTTTTGAATCGCAATCAGAGTTCCCTGCCGCAGAGCACACAGATGAGAATTGATCTCAAACCTTTTACTGTCACCGTTTACCGAGTACCGGAAAGACACACACATAAGTCAGCAGAGAAAAACTCAGAGTCCTGGTCTCCAGCCGCACATCAACAAGACGCCAGAATAATGTCGTCAGCCATGACACCGAGCAGAACCCAAGCACCACCCAGCCAAGCCCCCTTAGGCTCCCAGCATATCAAGGGGATCCTTGCCTCTGCCTTCATTATTCTTTTAATCAACTTTATTGAAGTATAATTTAGACACAACAAACAGCACTGGTTTTAAGTGTACCCACTGATGTTTTGACAAATGTGTATACTCATCACTTTAATCAAAGTAGAGAATGTTTTCAACACCCCCCCACCGCCAAATTCCTTGCAGCCTCTTAGAAGCCAGTCCCCCTTCCACCTCTGGCGTCAGGCAACCGCGGCTCTGCTCTCTGTCACTCCACTTCTACAGTTTGTATAATTTCATATAATGGAATCAGGCCGTATGTACTCTTGTGTCTGGCTTCTTTTACTGGTTTTTGAGATTCAGCGACATCGTTGCATATATCAGTAGTTCATTTCCTTTTACTGTTGAACAGCATTCCACAATTTGTTTGTTCTTTCACTTGTTGATGGCCACTTGGGTTGTTTCCAGGTTTGGGGTATTATTATGGGCTTTTATAAACATTTGTGTATAAGATTGTGTGGACATATGTTTCCATTTCTCTTGGACACATACCTAAGAATAGCCGGGTTGTACGGCAGGTATATATTTACTTTTTAAGATACTGCCAGACCTTTTATCCAAAGTAGACGTGTCATTTTTATATTTCCACCAACAGCATATGAGTTCCGGGTGTGTGAGTTCTGCATCCTAGGCACCGCTTGGTATTGTCAGTCTTTTTAATGTTAGCCGTTCTAATGGGTATGTGGTGGTATCTCATTGTTATTGTTTGCATTTCCTTGACGACTAGTGTTGAGCACTTTTCCATGTGTTTATTGATCATTATATACCTTCTTTTAGTACTGTTTAAATCTTTTGCTGATTAAAAAAAGAAACAGATTGTTTGTCTTATGATTAAATTGTAAGGGTCCTTTTTAGATTCTCTCCACAAGTCCTTTGTCAAATATGTGTATTTTCTACCAGTCTGTTGGTTGGCTTTTTTCCCCTTTCATCTTCTTAACTGTGTCTTTTGCAGAGTCAAGTTTTAAATTTTGATAAATTTAATTCCTCAATTTTTTACGGTCTTTGTCTCTTGTGCCCTACCTTAGAAATCTTTGCCCACCCCAAGATCACAACGATTTTCTCCTATGTTTTCTTCTAGAAGTTTTGTAGTTTTATCTTTAACCTTTAAATCTGTGATTCATTAATAGTTAGTTTTTGTGTATATTACGTACTTAAGTTTGAAGTTTATTTTTTTCATGTAGACATTCAGTTGTCCCTTCACTATTTGTTGTGAAATTTTTCTTTCCTCATTGAATTACCTTGATGCTTTTATCAAAAATCATTTGGCCGTATCCCTGTGGATATATTTCTGAGCTCTCTGTTCTGTTCCATTGATCTATATGTCTGTCTTTTCAACCAATAGCACCTGGTCAGATAAGTACTCCAGCTTTGTTCTTCTTTTTAAAAAGTTACTTTGTGTAGTCTAAGTCATTTGTTTTTCCACATAAATTTTAGGATAAGCTTGTTCCTATTAAACACTCTGCTAGAATTTTGGTTGGGGTCATGTTGAATCTATTGATTGATATAGGGAAAATCAACATCTTAACAATATGACTCTACCCATCCATGGATATGGTATATCATTCCATTTATTTTAGTCTTTAAAACATTTCTTTTAGCAGTGTTTTGTAATTTTCATTGTACAGGCTGGGTACATACTTTGTTACATTTATTTCATTTTTTTTGGTATTATAAATGTGAAGTTATATTCATTGGTTTCAAATTGTTCATTGCCCCCTCCTCCTTCTTTTCTTCCTTCTTCTTTTTCAGTTATTTCTTCCTTCTTGATTCTAACCTGATATCAAAGCCTTAAGTACATCTTCTTATCCTCGACACATATCCAGGGTTTGACAATTTCTCAGTTGATGTTTTATTCAGGAATTGGCATTGATGCTACCCCATATCTTGCCTCTCATCTTAGAACTTACAGCTATTCTTAACATAATTCTCAGTTTATCAAACCATTTCCCTTCTATCACTCCTCCTTTTTCACAGCTCCCACAATAACACCTCCTCCATACAGCTTTCAAGAAGGATGTGACAGGTTCTCTGGTATCTTTTCAACATCAAATCTTCTATTACTCACCCCCACATTGATTGAAACAATTAACCAATTGTTTGTTCAAAATGAAGGAATTTTATGTTATTTAACTCTGGTATGTTAGTTTCCTTGGGCTGCTGTAACAAGGTACCACAAACTGGGTGGCTTAAAACAACAGAAATTTACTTGCCCTCTGTTCTGGAGGCTGCAGTCTAAAATCAAGGGGTTGGCAGGGCCACACTCCCTCTGACACCTGTAGGGGAGCATCCTTCCTTGCCTCTTTCAGCTTCTGATGGTTCTCAGCAATCGTTGGCATTCCCTGGTTTGCAACTGCATACCTCAGTTTCCACTTCCATCTTCACATGGCATCCTTCCTGTGTGTGACTGTGTTTCTTCTCCACTTATAAAGACCCCAGTCATATTGGATAAAGGGTCCGCATGCTCCAGTAGGTCCTAATGATTACATTTGTAATGACCCTAATTCCAAATAAGGTTACATTCTCAGGAGACTGGGACTTTAACATTTCTTTGGGGGAACACAATTCAATACCTAACAGTGTCTTAGCTCTTTCTTTGTCTCCAGTGTTCTTACCTATTTTGTTCTCTTGAAGAATTTCTAGAGGACTCAGTTCAAAATTCACCTTCTTGATTATTTTTCCTGAATCCCCAGAAGAAGTGAATCACCTCTTTGCCTATCTTTATAAGCATTTCTGGATTACTATTAGACAGTTTCTCACATTGTGTACCACCTGAGGGCAGGAGCCGTCTTACTTATCTGAGAGTAGAGCTCAGAGTCCCAGAATCCCACTTAGATTTCCTCTACAGCGTAGCCATTCCAGCTGTGGGCATTTCACACACATATTCAAACAGTCCCTAATCTGTAGCTTTGTAGATTGTTGAAGAACATGAGGAAGATTTTGAGATTCTGTGTTATTTATTTATTTTTTTTTATTTTGGGAATGTTATCATTAGGAAATACTCTGGATAAACATTTGGGGTCCCCTTTAAATGTCTGCCTATGTAAAATTCCTTTTTCTGACTAACTCCTATATGTTCAAAATATAAAATGAAAATAGTCTTGTAAGGTAAATGCAATATAACCAAGTTTCTCGGCCTTGGCACCAGTGATATTCTGGGCTGGATTATTCTGTTGTGAGTGGGGGGCTCTCCTGTGCATTGTAGGATGTTGAGCAGCATCCCAGCCTCTACCTAGTAGATGCCAGTAGTACCTTCCTCCCTACTGTGACAACCAAAATTGTCACATAGCCAAGAATCTCTCCAGTTGAGAGCTCACCACTGTAGAATATCATAAAGCAGTTGGAATTCTTAATGTAAACATTATAAAAGTCATCCAAATTTCCCTTTATTCTGCTTTCTTGTTGGTACTCTCCTCCACCCATAAGGCTGCTCTGTCCTGAGTTCGCTGACGTCGTGAATAAATTGCACGGCTCGGCTTTCCTTTGCTCCTGCCCCTGTACATCTGGGGCCTGTGGGTGGCCTTGTCCACGCAGAGGGAGAAATGAATGCCCCTGCTTCTCATAAGGACTCAAGGACTCGAGGAACGTGGGAAACCAAGCCAGTGCTCCAGTGTGCAGAGCCCTGTTGCCTTCACTCTCACCCCAGAATCTCCCAAAGCCCTTGCTGAGTTCCTCCTCAACCCACTGAACTAGGAAGAATAAGATTGTGGTTTGGGAAGAAAGACCAAGAATCGGGGGTGGAAATCATGAAAACAGTACACACGTGGATGGGAGGACTGGGGAAAGGATGCAGGCGGTGGCCCCGAGCTCTCCAGAACCAGAGGTACTTCCTGCCACGGTTTCCAGGCACAGACCTGGCAGCCCTCACTCCCAGGGAGGCCAGATCGTGACCCTTTTAAGTGTAAATTCTGTTTTGCAGCTAGAAGAAGGGAGAAGGCAGGGCTTCCCATTTGGAAATGGCCTTGAATCTGCCTACTTTTCTCATCTCTTATCCTTGGTTTCAGTCTGAAAGCTGCCACGTTTTAGGGAGGGGTGCTAAGGTCCTCCTCTTTTGACTGACTGGCAGGCGTTCCTGAGGAATTGGGAGAATGTTGCCTTGGAGTGGAGATCCTGACTTGGGTTTTAGGCTCTGCTCTGTGATGTAAACCCTGCAAGTTGTGGGACACATATTTACTGAACCAGGAAGCTCTTCCTTTCACACTGCTAAAAAAAAATGAGGTAAAATTCACATAACATAAAATTAACCACTTTTAGGGTATATAACTCACTTGTGTTTATACCTTCACAGTATTGTGCAACCATCACCTCCGTCTAGTTCCAAAATATTTCTGTTGCCCCAAAAGGAAACCCTGTATCCATTAAACAATCTTCGTTCCTTCTCCCCCAGCCTCTCACAACCATGAATCTACTTTCTGTCTCCATGGATTTGCTTATTCTGGACATTTCATGTAAATGGACTCATTCAGTATGTGACTTTTCTCGTCTGGCTTTTTACATATGTTTTGGAGGTTCATCCGTGTTGCAGCAGGTGTCATTACTTCATTCCTTTTTATGGTTGAATAGTATTCCATTGTGGGGGTGGTCCACATTTTGTTTACCCAGCCGTCTGTTGATGGACATTTGGGTCGCTTCCACCTTTTGGCTGTTGGGAATAATACTCTATGAACATTTGTGTTTCTCATACTAAAAATTTTTTTAATTGTGGTAAAATATATGTACACAAAATATGTCATTTTAACCGTTTACAAGTGTACAATTGATTTAAAGTGCGCTGATTACATTCATAATGGTGTGCAACCATCCCCAGAGTCTACCTCCCAATCTTTTCCATCACTCCTAAGGGAAACCCTATATCCAGGAAGCAGCAACTCCCTCTGCCTCCTGCCCTCGCCCCTGGTAATCTCCACTGTGCTTTCCGCCTCTGTGAACTTGCTGAGTCCAGATAATACATACGAGTGGAGTCATACAATATCTGTTCATTGTGTCTGGCTTCTTTCACTTCACATAATGTATTCAAGCTTCCTCCACGTTGCAGCGTGTATCGGTACTTTATTCCTTTTCCTGGCTGGATAATGTCCCATTGCAAGGACATACCACATCTTGTCTACCCATTCATCTGTTGATGGCCATTTGGGTTGCTTCCCCTTTGTGGCTACTGTGAATATCCGTGTCTCTCATAGGCATTTGCAGATTGCCCACAACCCTTAGCACAATGTCCTAACTCCTCAGCAGGACACTCACCGTGAGGCCCCTTCTGCTCCCCTGGCCGCGACGTGTGGCCGCCCATGGCCTGGCCACGCAGAACTGCTTCCCATCCCTGGAACGAGTCTGATTATGGCTCCGCTCCTGTGTCTTTGCCCTGGTGCGCCCTTGGCTTGGAGTGCTTTCTTCCGTCCCTTTGTCCTCTGGCTACCTCTTAGGTGTCCCTCGAGACTGGGATGAAGTGTTGCCTTTGCTGGGAAGGGTTCTCTAGCTGGCATGCCTCGCTGGCTTAGGTGGAGTAGCCAGGCAGAGGTGAGGGGTGGACCCGGGAACCCAGGCCCTGGTGAACAGGGTGGGTGGTGGAGGGTACGGTGCAGTGAGGCACGGTGGCCTCGTGAATGGTGTTGGGGTGGCAGGGACAGTTTTACTAGGTGGCTTTCTGGCTTTAATGGGACAGATGGGCTAAACACAGCCCAGGTCTGCCGGTTCCTATTGTGTTCCGGAAGCTCTCTCTGCTTTTCTCTGTCACAGCTCTCGTCACTGTGTCACAGTCTGCTAATCCGACTGTCTCCTCTAGTAGACAGAGCCTACCCCCCATACTGAAAACAGTACACTTCCTAAGGAAATGAGGCCTACTCTTATTTATTGAGCCTGTCAGACTGAGTCTTTCTTAAAAAATAGCTTTATGGAGGTATAATTTACCCATGTAAAGTGTCCAGATCATTGGTTTCTAGTTTATTCACAAAGTTGTGCAACTCCCCCCAAAGAATCACACACCAGTTGGCAGTCACTTCGCATGCCCCTACCCCTGCCCTGCCCTAGGCAGCCACTTCTCTCCTTTCTCAGACTGAGTCATAAATACTCCGAGCAGTGGACACCCTTCCTCCCCTTGGCATGCCAGGTTTGAACATCTGCATTAGTGAGAAGATTTTTCCAGGCAGAGGATGAGACAGAGGAAGGAAGGAAGGGGCAGACGCTCTGCGGCAGAGAGGCAGCCGACATGCACGAAACTGGGCCCGTCTGGCTTGGGAAATTCTTAGAAGAAAAGAAGGATGAAAATGCAGAGAGAGCCAGAACGTATTCCTTTGGGAAACTTGGCAGGGTTCTTTTGTTTCAAAAGATGTCCTGGAAATTAGATGGCTAGGAATATTGTTGGGATGACTGTTCCCGTTTGATTACAGGGGCTGCTGACCAGCTGCAGCAGAAGTTCTGCTGCGTCATCGGTCCCCTGACATTTTAAAAGAAAGCGATGAGCATTATCCAAGGTCCTCTTTCCATCCCCTGTTGCTGTGCGTGTGAGGTAAGTGATCTGCCCATTGGAATTTAGTTTAATAGGCTCCTGAACGTGTAAACATGTCTGCTGAGTATAAATATTGTATCGAAGTGCAGATTTCCATCTTTTCCCACTACGTTCAATTAGAAAGAAAGAAAGAAAAAAAACCCAGCAGGTTGAGTTAGAGGACTTCTCTCCCCTCTGCTGGATAGAGCAGGGCACTCAGGCTTTCTGTGGGGGGCGAATAATGGCCCCCCCAGCATGTTCACAGCCCAATCCCCGGAACCAGTCAACATGCTACCTTAGATGGCAGAAGGGACTTTGCGGATGTGGTTAAGAATCTGGAGATGGGAGGATTAGGGTGGATTATTGAAGTGGGCGCCATGTCATCACAAGGGTTCTTATGGGTCAGAGTCACAGAAGGTGTGAACACGGAAGTGGAGGTGGGAGTGACATGGGGCCAGGATCCAAGGAACAAGAGTGGCCCGTAGAAGCCAGAAAAGGTAAGAAAACGGATTCTCCCCAGGAGCCTCCAACAGGAAGGCCGCCCTGCCCACCCTCTTCAGACATGTGACCTCTAGAATGGCGAGAGACAATACGTCTGTGTTGCTTTAAGCCACTCAGTGTGCAGTCATCTGCTGCAGCAGCCCTAGGAAGCTCATCCAGGTTCCTCCCTTCAGTCTGAGTTTTACTCTAAGACGAGGGCTTTTCCCTATTGTGATGGCAGCTCAGAGTTACTAGTGCACATGACGTGCCGGGAACGGTGCCAGGCCTGGGACAGACACTCTCATTGCATCCTCCCAGCGACGCTACTAGACAGGCACCATCTCTACCCTTATTCTGTGTATGTGCGACCGTGTACACGTTTATATGGTACATACGTGTGCATACGTGTGGGTCCAGAACCAACAGGTCGGCAGGGTCATGTTCCCTCCAGAGGTTCTACCGGGAATCCATTCCTTGCCTCCTCCAGTGTCTCGTGGCCACCGGCACTCCTTGGCTTGTGTCCTCATCACTTCTGTCTCTGCCTCCGTCTTCATGTCTCTTTCTCTCCTCTGCGTGTCAGTGTCAAATCTCCCTCTGCCTCTCTCTTCTACATGCACGTGACTGTATTTAGGGTCTGCCCGGACAATCCAGGCTGACCTTCCCATCTCCAGATCCTCGGCTTAATCACATCATTTGCCGTATGAGTTACTGTTCACAGGTTCTGGGAATTAGGAAGTAAATATATATCCTCAGAGGGCTCAATGGATTTGCCTGTTCTGGGCATTTCTTATCAACGGATGGATACAGTATTTGGCCTTTTGTGTCCGACTTATTTGACTTCGCATAATGTTTTCAAGGTTCTTCCCCTCGGAGGGCCCTTTTTCAGCGTACCACAAGGGGATAGGCACTTTATACATTTCCACCTCTCATATCAAGCCTCAAAGGCAGCTATGACATTTGAAGTTATACAGATGAGGAGCTTGAGGCTCAGGGAGGTTTACTCTCTTGGCTGTACTTCTTATGCACCTGCTAAGGATGTTCATGGGAGAAGTACTGGACCAGGCTGGACCAGCCCATGTGACTGCAGGGAGTTCACTTAGTTTCTCAGATACTTCAGTGTCTGAGTTTTTAATCTGTAAAATGAGAATCACAAAATCCTCTTACTGATCTAAGTCAGATGAAATTAGGGAATTTTTTTGGTGAAAATTCTTTGAAAAATATTGTTATGTAGATGGAAGGGGTTATTTTTGGTCTCGAGTGGGTTCAAAAGAAAGTCTGCATATGAAAGAAGAGATGACTTAACTGAGTACCATGAATTAAATGCTGAAATATTCATAGTAATCAACACCTTGGCTTGGAGTGCTGAGTCTTCACTTCAGATGCTGAATAAGGTTCCAATGTAGATACTTTAAAAAATCTTCCGTGTTGGAGGAATGATACCTGGAGGCCACTTCCAGGGAAGGACAAGAAGAAACGCTGAATTGTTTCCAGTTGAGGTGGGAAGGGAAGGGAAGTTTTATGCCTTACGGTGATGAGCATTCTCTTCATGCTTCTGGGCATTCGTAATCAGTGTGTTAGAATTTGTTGCAATCACACCACGTTAACTTTCCATGGTTTCTGTCATCTGGGTAATAGAGCATGGATGATGGGAGAAGAATGTGAGTGGGAGGTTGCCTAGGTGAGCAGTAACATGACCCCAAGGAGAGAAAGTAGGGCACAGTGAAGAACGTTTAGGAAGAACCTAGACGTCTTTATCAAAACTGATTTTTGACTGGACAGGCCTCTACTCTGCATTCATGCCCTGTTTATAAATCTAGACTGGATGTGCAAAATGTGTCCACTCAGAATAGAGCCCAGCCAGTGCCGTGGCAGACATCACTAACCAGTCATGGCAAACCAGCGCTCCAGGCAGCCCCTCCCAGTCCGGGAACCCTATCTCTCACCTCTGTACTGGGTGATAAGCCTAGAGCATTAATTTTAATGCATTAATTAACTTACCTAATTCAGAAGACTCTTTGACCCTGTTGTTCATACCGAGGCTTAAGCTGCTCATTGACTATTTTAGTAAAACCTAGTTTCTTTGCAACCCAGTAGTACAAGAGGTCCTAGATTTCTTGCTGACTGTCAGCTGGCAGCCACTGGCAGCTCTGAGAGGCTGCCCACATTCCTTGCCACGTGGCCCTCTCCATCTTTAAGCCAGCAGTGGCATATAAAATACTCATTCTTTGAGTCTCTGACATTTAGATTCAGCTTTATAGGGCTCATGTGAGTAGGTGAGTCCCACCTGGATAATCTTACTTCTGCAGAATCCCTTCTTAGCAGTACCTAGGTTAGTGTTTGAAGAACTGGGAAAGGTGTATGAACAGCAAGAGCTGGGCGTCTCGAGGGACCGTCTCAGAATTCTGCTTCCCACAAGGCTTTTGACACAGACACTAAAATGGGTCTTTTGTTGACCAGGTGTCAAAATGTTTTAATGCACCAGCCGTGCAGCAAGTTCCAGCTTTACAGCTGACGTTGGCCAACAGCCGTTTTCAAGTATGATATGACGATACTCTGCAAATTCGTTGATACTGTCTCTACTGACTCTTGTTGATTATTGAATTGATGGCTCCTGTTGGCTTCAGGGGCTCTTGGCATGGGGACTAGGACCTAGCTGAACCTTGACAAAGTGATAAATAGCACGTTTATGTCTTCGCTTGATTCTGTGGCTCTTTTGAAAGGAATGCCCTTCTGATGTGCCCAATAAAAGCCTCTTTGATGTGCCAAATGTGGACAGTTGAACTTTAAAGGAATTTTAAGCACAGATAATTAGTATCTGCCCTTATTGATGTAAGCCCCACTTTATTTTTGTTCCTTCTGGTGGACATTAGATTTAGGAAACGCTCCTCACTCTTGGCAGTGTCATTTCCCTCCCATGTATAAGAGTCTAGCTCTCACATTCTGAAACAGGAATAAATTGCCTCTTGTTTTAGTAAGTAAAATAAACCACAGCGAGCACATGTGAAAGTAGAAATGACTTTGAAAGAAAAAGCCAGAGGGAACAGAGGTCAAGTCAGAAGTGACTAGAAATTTATATTTCTTTCTTTTCACACTGTTGAAATGCAGTAGATTTTGACTAGTCTAAAAACAGCATTTTTCTGGCATGTGTTATTGGGACACTAGTTTCATAAGATGAATAATAGATGTTAAGTAGAAAAGGGTTCTGTGGTCAAACAGTTTTTGCCATTAGACTGTATTAAAATTTCCGAGGGAGAGATACAGTATGTTGTGATTTCCAGTCTTAGAGGTTGAATGCTCATTTTGGTTTTCCATTTAAGAAATATTCATGAGATTAGAACTTCAAGGAACACGCTTTGGGAAGGACTGTGTTGAACGAATTCTCTGACTTGGAAAGCAGGTCTATGTGTGTTGGCATCTTGGTGGCACCAACCTAGAAATGGACACGTCTTCACGTTTGGGTCCCAAGTACATGTGTCTGGGTCATAGAGGTCCACATTTGGGTCACAAAGATAGATAACATTTTTGCTGCCTCAGATAAATTTCTCAGTGTGATTATTTCCTAATCTTTTCATAGTCTATTAATACCATTTTCAGTCTGGCCTCAGACACATCAGTAACAATTTTTTGTGTGTGGAGCGGGAGTAATTAGGTTTGTTTGTTTGTTTATTTGTTTATTTATTAATAGAAGTACTGGGGATTGAATCCAGGACTTTGTGCATGCTAGGCACGCACTCTACCATAGAGCTATACCTTCCCCCTACATCAGTAACAATTTTATATCTAGTGAATAGAGAAGAGAAGGAAATTAACATTTATTGATTATCCCCAGTGGGATGGGTGCTTTGTACACTTTATCCAACTTAAGCTTCACCATAACCCTGCTGAGGTGAGTGTTACTACCTTTAGTTCATAAATGAGGACCCTGAAAGTCAGAGAGGGTAAGCAGCTTGCCTAAGGTTACACAGCGTAGAAGTAGCAGAGGCATTCATATCCAGGATCCCGGATCATCTGACTCCAAAGCCCCGGCTCTTCGTAATACGCCCCCTGCTTCTCTGCCCTTGTTGCTGATCTCTTTTAATTTACGCTGTAAGTGAGCTTACAGAAAGCTGGGTATAGACCGAACATTCCAAATCGAGTTGTATTTTCCCACCGATCAGCATTGTAATTTCAGCGCTGCTTCACCTGCAGCCACCAGTGGTTTTGGACATTTGCATTCTCAGTTTCCCCTTCCCTTCCCTATTCTCTATCAAGTGATTAATGGTCTGAAAAATAAACTTTTATAATGCACTAGGGGAAGCAAATTCTGATTTTATTGATTTTCCATACTTCCATGCTACTTGAAGAGAAGTGTATCTTCTGATTTATTTGCGTTGTTATAGAGAGCTTATAGCTGGACAGACTTGGGCTCAGCTCATTTGACCTTTGGCAAAGGACTCCACTTCTGTGCCCATTTCCTCAGTCTGTAAAATGGGAATAATTCCCTCTCGGAGGCTAGTTGAGGACTGGGATTGTGAAACAGGACAGGAATTTAAAGCGCTTCCATAGGAGTGCTTAGAAAAATGTTAACTTCTCTTCTTCGTTAACATCGGGGCTTAAAGTTGGCGATAAAGATGAAAAACAGGAAAAAGAAACGTCGGGACACCATTTAAGGGCTCTGAAAATAGTTCCGAAGAAGCTCGCGCCTGTCCCCTCATTGCTGTTACGGGTTTTGCTACTAGTTCATTTATGGCCAGTCGGTACCAATGCCGGGTATACTTGAAAATTCAAGTAAACACGGACATACATTAATATTAACCAAAGAGCAAATATTTGTGAAACTCCCTTGGCCTGCATGTTTACCTTCGTTCCGAGAAACATAGTTAGCAGAAGTAGCATCAAACAAGAAGGCTATTCCTGTCACCAGGGAAAGGTATGTCCCCTGCTTGCCGCATTGGGCTACCCTGTCCTACACTGGGGAAGATTCACTGGTGTTTAGACATAACGTAGTTTTACTTAAACATACGTCATTTTAAAACGCTCTTATCTTGATATATCCACAGAGCTGTAGAGCATAGCGCCTTGCCTGTGCTGAGATTGTTTCGTTGAATTAATGAAGATTTATGGACACATGAAAAAAAAAGATTTACGGAAACATGCGAAATTCCATTTCCCTCCATACTTAACTCCCAACGAGATGAACTGGTTTTGTTTTGTGTCTGGAAATAGTTCGGCTCCTGGAAAATATTTTCCCAAGGAGCACAGTGGAAGATAAAGTAGCCTGACTTTGCTCAAAATAAAAACCTACGCCAATATTTGTCACCCAGACTCACCAGCTCTGACCTTCAGCTGTTTGAGACAGACTTTCATGGCTCAGCAGAGAGAGCAGCAAGGCGTCTCACTTCTGCCTGAAATCTTAAGTTGACTCTAGACCCCGCCGCACACACACACACACACACACACATATACCACATGTAGTTCTGTTCTGAATCATCAGCTGTCCAGGCCACTCACACTTCCTTCTGCAGGGTTACTAACGAGTGCTGAAGCAACCGGGAAAACGCGCCGCCTTTCCACTTTGTTAATTGATTTCATACCCATTGTGTACACACTGCGTAACCCACCACACTCTGCCCTGCAAGGCTGCTTCAGAGCGGCTTCTAATTACTGACCTGGGCCATTTCGCTTCTCGCAGACTGCGGCGGCAAGGTTTTCCAAACATGCATCTTGTTGCTCTTGAGTCCTCTGGTGTTTGTCTTCTGGATCGTATAGATTAACCCCGCTCACAGCAAATTCCGCTCAGCGCCCGGGTGCAGCCAGTCTGACCACTGACCTGCACAGCCTCAGAGGGAGCGCTTTGCAGAAAGCCCACTGAGACAGTGACAATGGGGCCTCCCCATCGTCACTCAGTTTCAATGGACTGTCCTCAGTTTTCATCTTTGGAGGAGTCAGTGGGTTGGGCTGGGCGGATCAGGGAGGTTGGCGATGGGGAAGAGGCAGTCTCCCTTTTTGCCAACAGAGGATTTAAAAATTGTGTCTCAAGAAAATCGTTGCAAACCAGAGACCACGGGAATGTTACACAGACACGCAAGGAGGATGTTACTGTTTCTGTTTGCTGCTTGGGATAAGGTGATGAGTGATTTTTTTTTTTTAAACGGAGGGGGCAAGGGGAGACCAGTAGAAGCTGAGACACAGAGCGTGTTCTCCAAGGCTCTCGCTGATCATGGGGGTCCCTCACGCTTGGGACGGCTTCACTTCTTTCTTAGGCCTAGTGCAGCTGTGGCCTTATGCTCTCCTCCCTTCGCACTGGATGAGCACAAAAGCTCAAATATCCTACCACAGTGCTTTTGCCTTGTCCCTGGCATTTCTCTGTTGAACACGACTCCAGTTCTTTTTTTCTTTAAATTATTTGTCTTACTATTATATTTAGTTGTGGTAGATATGCATACGTAAAATTTACCATTCTAACCCCCTTTAAGTGTACAGTTTGGTGGCCTTAAGGACATTCACATTAGTGTGACCATCACCACCAGCCATTCACAGAACCCTTTGCATCTTGCAAAACTGAAACTCCATACCCATTAAATACTAACTCCCCTTTCCCGACGCCCTCCAGCCCCTGGTAACCACCATTCCACTTTCTCTCTCTGTGAGTTTGACGACTCTAGGTACCTCCTATAAATGGAATCATAAAGTATTTGTCCTTTTGTGACTGGCTTATTTCACTTAACATAATGTCCTCAAGGTTCAGCCACGTTATAGCATGTGTCAGGATTTCCTTCCTTTTTAGTGGCTGGATAATATTCCGTTGTAGGGATAGACCACATTTTATCTATCCATTCATCTGGTGATGGACACTTGGGTTACTTCCACCTTTTGGTAATTGTGAAGAGTGCTGCTGTGAACACGGGTTAGCCCAGTTCCTTTATTAAAATCTAGCCCTCAGCTATTTCCTTGACCTCCCGTGGTGAGCTAGTCCTCAGGAGAATGATGGGGTGAACACAACCCAGGTATGCAAAGCCAGAGACTTAGAAGATGTGCGTTATGTCCTATTGTCCAACTTGGGACACACAAGCAAGAGCATCTTGTAAGAAGAGGCTTACATAGTGGTGACCATACATCTCCATTTGCCCAGGATAGTCCCAGTTTACATCTCTTGTCCCAGTGTAATTATTCCTGGTACACCATTTCACTCTCAAAAGGATGCTGGTTTGGACAAGAAGTTATATTGTCGCCTTGTTTATGGAGAAAGTTGTAAACTGGTGTCATCTGAGGAGGTAAAACTGAAGGAGTGAGGTGGTACCTCCTGGGGAGACTTTGGAGGGTGATTTGGGATCCCCAAAACCACAGCCAAATGTGTAGCCATCGGAGTTTGAGGAGAATCAAGGGATGAGGAGTGGGATGTAGGCTGGATGCTGAATGCAGTGTCACTGGTTAGTCTCAGGTAGTGGTCCTCAACGGAGGGAGCTTTTGCCTCCTGGGGGCACATGGTGATGTCTGGAGATATGTTTGATTGTTACAACTTGGTTGGAGATGCTGCAGGCATCTAATGGGTAGGGGCCAGTGCTGTTAAACATCCTGCAATGTGCAGCGCACCCCCCAGTACAAAGAATTACCTGGTCTTAAATGTCATAGTGCCATGGATGAGAAACTCTGGCTTAAGAGATGCAAGGAAGAAGAGAAGAGGAGGGAAAAGACATGGATGTTGACCCAGAGAAGAGGGGATGGGGGGAAAGAAAGAGCGGTGAATCCTTACACCGCAGGGAGTGCAGACACACCTGCATCCTGGGGGTCAGGAAATGAATGGGCCCTGTTCTCCTGCCTCTTCAGTGAGCCCAGTCTCCTTCCCATGGCTGAGAGTGACTTCATAAGGTGCTTCGAGAAGTCGAACATGCTTGACCTTCGTGGCCTGTGACCACCGCTAGGTCACCCACCAGCATATGTTCGAGCCTTCTGAGCCTAACACAGAGGGGCGGGAGGTGAGAGTGGGGAGACGGTGTGACTGTGGTCCCCAAATGCATCTCCTCCTGACACTACCGACTCTCACTCCACTGACTCCCAAGAGACTCCCTGGGCTTCAGATCATCAATTGACGTTTCCAGGACATCCAGATGATGCATGGTTTTTGCAAGTTCTATTTTCTGCATTCTAAGGAGTTCCGGGTTAGTGACAGAATACAGAGGAGAGCCAGCGCCCGTCCTCTTGCGTCCTGTTTGTAATTTTGTGTATTTTCCTGTGCGTGCCCATCAGAACACCAATGACATAATCGTCTTGGTTTCAAGTGCTCACCTGCCTGGCCTGAGCCGATTTTGCAAACGCTGTCAGCTTCTTATAAATATTCATTAACTATGAGATCAGATGAAGCTGTGGAATTCAGCAGAAGGATTGTTATTAACACAAACCACAGCCTCGTCCCCTCCTGAGGAGACCCTGGGACTTCCAATAGGAGCAGGGAAGGCACGGGATCACATGTCAAGAGTTTAGACTAAGAAATCAGACTGAGCCCAGCTGAAATCAGGACACGAGAAGATGTGCCAGATGTTAACTTCAGGGAGAAACACACGCTGGGTGACAAATGTGCTGTTCCTCTAGGCCTCGCTGCCCTCATTTCCTCTATCATAGTAGTTACCCTAAGTGCAGCAGGGACTGGTGACAAATTTTTATGCCAATAGAATATTTGCAAGCCACTTTTTTTTTTTTTTAATTTGGTAAGCCTACCTAGAAGGCTGGCATACATACTGATGAGCTGGAAAATCAAAATGACCACAGAATTCACCTTCCAACAGGGACGAGGTGAATACCAAGGATGACTTTCATCAGTCCACAGATCACACGTGAACAGCCTCTGCTGTTGGGGTTTATCGGTCCTCGTGTAGGTCGTTGGGTTCTGGAGAGGGGAGGGGTGGGCTGCCTCCGTCACAGACCAAATAGATGGCTAGCCCGGTGCTAGTTAACCTCTCTTTAACTGATAATTAATTTTAAAACCTATTTACTCTCCTTGGAACAGCTGAGACTTTAAAGAGACCACTGTGAAAACAAACAGAGAATAAAGTCATCTCTCAGGAAATGAAGGGAGCCTCTCGGGGAATGAGAGAGAGCAGATCTGTCGGGACGAGCTGATTTATTATAGGAGTCTGAGCGTTCATAGAGGTGACAGATCCGAGTCATAGGGCAATAACTGCTGCCTTCTAAGTGTGCTGTTTCTTTACAGCCCTGTCCCCGCTCCCTGGTAGGATGACCAGCTGTCTGTGTGTGCCGGGGACTGAGGGTTTCCTGGGGCGTGGGATTTTCAGTGCTAAAAGGGGGAGAGCCCAGTGTCCTATCTGGGCGAGCCCTAAACCCTCTAGATTGATTCTTTCCACTTCCTGCCTCCTTTGGGCTCCAGGTATTTGCCTCAGTCTCCCCTCAACTCTCTTTGGCAGTGCCCTCCACCCCCCCCCCCCGCACCCCGCCCATCTTTTAGCCTCAGGGCTCCGTAGAACTTCCAGAATGGCAAGGTTGCCACGTTGATGGATGTCCAGAGTGACTTACCAAATGCATTCCCTAGGTTGCTTGTTCGACAATAGGTATATTATTTTTCCCCCTGCGATAAAAGCACCTAGAACATCCTCACTAACAAAGAATACCAACAAACTCAGAAAGTACGGAAAAATATAAAGAGACTATAAATAATATGGAGACTATAAATAGGAAGAGCAAAACAGAGAATCTTAGCTCTCAGGGAAAACACTGTCTGTGTCTTTGTGCAGACCGCTTTGTTAATCTTTAAAATAAGGAAGTCACAGATCTTCTGGTCAACGTCCAGTTTCATTCATTCACTCTCTGTGGACTTGGCGAAAATATGACTGTGGTCTCCACTGTCTCTGCATCTTGGTTATTCTAGATACTCAGAAGAGAGCCAGACATGGAGATGCTGCTGTTCATCACATAATGCTAACAGTATATTGTGACATCACAGCATAACAAATGATAGACAGCAACGTGATGATCATGACAAAGTGGGATTTTCTACCGTTGCTAATGAAAAAGGCACTTTAGCTTGTTCAGAATTCAGTTCAGAAAGTATTTGGGTTGCAGGGGTGTTGAGGGTCAACTAAGAGAATCTTTCCCTGAATGTGTGAATTTGACGGTGCTGAGGGTGTGACATGAGATGTCTCGGAGAGCTCTCCTTGGCCGAAGTCTAGGCCTGTTGACCAGGGCACTTACTTCCACAGGGTTTACGTTGGTAAGCTCAACTCTTTTTTTCTCCCCCGGGGGATCTCTGAGTTTCACAGGAGAGTCTATGAATCAGCACACAGTAAAAGATCCGTGACTCTGAGTTTGGAACCCCAGTTCCCTTGTGAGATATGAATGTCAGACTACTCACCAGAGTCAGGCCGGGGGGCGGGTAAAACACCTGCATGCTCGTGAGTGCAAGTGCTTGTTACGTACAGCAGCCCCAGCCAGCTTCTACCCACCTGAAGGACAGAGGCCGAGGACTCGAAGGAATCTGCAGAGATGGCCCTGCTGCTGGACATTACTGGGCTTACGTACTTTTCACTCATTTGTTCACTCATTACTTTTCCTTCCTTCCTTCTTAGGAGACATATCTACTCAAGATTGTGGATTCCCAAGCTAGGCTACCTGGGTACAAACGCCACTCTCCATTTGCTAGCTCTAGCTCTCCATTTACTGTGTCCTTGGGC
This sequence comes from Camelus bactrianus, assembly GCF_048773025.1. NCBI lineage: Eukaryota > Metazoa > Chordata > Mammalia > Artiodactyla > Camelidae > Camelus > Camelus bactrianus. The sequence goes on from NC_133570.1 coordinate 11,953,361, forward strand.
AAGTTACTCAACCTTTCTGTGCTCAGCTTTCTCAGCTGTCAAATAGGAAGACTGATAGTCCCTACCTCTTAGGGTTGGTGTGAGGTCCAGGATGCCATCTAGTGCATGTTCTGTAAGAGTTCTAGCATATAGGTGCTCAGTCAGTGCTGATTCTTTATAATTCCTTTGTTTGGGATTGCTCTGGGGACTCTGCGTTAATGAGAAAACATGGTCTCTGCCCTCCTGGAATCTGGAATCCAGTGAAAGAGATGGTCAGTAAATAGTAACATGACCATAAACGAGTGAACAAGGGAAATACTGACAGATCAGGGTGGATCCCCTAAAGGAATTAACAGTGTGATCAGATGGAGGATAATGAAGAAGGCGTGTGCGGTGGCTACAGCGTGATCCAGGCCAGCCTTTCCGAAGAGGTGATAGTGACCTGTGATGACACATGGGAAGGACTGAAGGAAACACTTGCCCGGCAGAGGGAATCGCTGGTACCGAGTCCAGAGCTGGGGAGGAACTTGTGTTAGCCAGTGTAGCTGGAGCAGAGCAGGCGAGAGGAGGAGGGTGGGACGGAATGAGGCTGGAGAGCTGAGCCCCTTCACATGGGGCCTTCCGAGGAGGCAAGGGGTGAGATTTGATTTCAGTTTTTAAAAAGCTGGTTTTGACTGCCGACTGGGGAATAGACTGGAGAGGAGTGTCTCAGCCAATTCCTAGGACAAGCAATGGAATCCACTCTGGCTTTTAAGCAGAAAAGAGATTTATTTTTTAAAGGATGTGAGGTCACTCCAGAAGTTATTGGAGAGGACCAGACTTGAAAGGAAGCTTCCAAGAGCAGCCCCCAAGTTTGTTCCTGGGTTTCAGCACCAAAAAAAAAAAAAAAAAAAAAAAAAGCAGCCCCCAAAATGATGCCTGCAGAGGGGCCGACGCAGAAATCCCTGTGCAGCTGAGGCTGAACACCACATGCTCGGAGCCTAGCTTTCCTTACTGCAGCTGCCCCAGCACCAGCATCTCTGCTCCACCTGGCAGCCTCTGGGCCACCGCTGCCCCTCTTCTGGCCACAGGCAGTCGAGAGTCTCTGCCACCTACACCAATGAACACGGACTTTCGAGTCTCACCGCGTGGGGAGCTGCTGATGTGTGGGTTCTGGGTCACACACCCACAGGGGCCTGGAAGTTTGCATTCTGATTTCTAAAACATTGAGGAAGTAGGACTCATGTGATGGGGATTCTTTATTCCAAGAGGGCAGCCAAGAATATGTCATGTTGAAAGCGCGTAACAGTAGCCTACCTCAACAGGGAGGGGTACACGGAGCCAGCTGGGGGGCGGTTACAGTCTCACAGGCAAGAGCTGATGGAGTTCGGACCAGCAGGGTGCCCTGGAGCTAGAGGAGGGGCAGCAGGCGGACTTGGGAAGTCCTTTGGAGGTGGCAGCCGTAGGACTTGTCGATGGCTCAGATGTAGGGGGGACAGGGAGAGAAAAATCGAGGATGACCGACCGCCAAGGTGCCAGCTTCTAGTCTGTAGATATTTTGACTATGGTATTTTTCTAAGCAGAAATAAAGAGAGTGCACTCAACAACAGGACAGAGTTTTGAAGTGAAACAATGGCTGGGAAACTGAGGATGTTACCGGGCCTGTCTACCTAGCAGCGTGTCTGTTATCCCCAAGATCCTTCTGCATCTGCTTTCCTTGTCTGTCTCAGTTATCCCCAGATTCGTTGTGATGAACGCCTGGAAGGGACTGATCACCCGGGTCATCATGTTAGCTCCTGGTCTCTTCCCTCCCCTCCATCTTTTTCTCTAAATGGGCTTCCAGGCGGTGAAATGGACTGTTTTGAGTTTCAGCTTCTCTGTGACAGAAGTGCTAACTGGCTGTGAAATGGCTGAGAGGCGGGCTGAAGAGGTGGCAGGAGAAGCCCGGTCCTTCCTGCTGGAAGCAGGACTCACAGGCTGCACCCAGACTGTGCTGCGTGGCGGGTCCTTTGTACTTAGCCCTTAGTGGGGATAGTGTGTGGATTCGGTGAGGGAGATGCAAAGCCATCATCTCTCGGGCTCATGGGTCTGCCTTTGGCTCACACAGAAACACAGTCCCAAGAATAACTCGCTGGGGGTGTGGCATTGGAGGTTTGAATTTGTCAAGGTCAAGAAAACAAGTTAGATGCAGAGAAAGGACCAGAAACCACCTAGACTCTAGTTAGTCTAAGTTTGTGTCTTAATGACTTCTCATCCCAGGGTGTCTGCATTCTTTAAAAAGACCAAACGGACAGTCAGTGTTATCCCAGAGTTGATGGGCTCCAGAGTTGTTCTAGGAACACCCCTCTTACCACCCATTAATGCACACATTAGTGTCCCCTCCCCTCCCCTCCCCCACTACCTCTTGCTTTGGAGTTGGCTTCTCACTGGTCTCACGTACACCTTGGCTGGGCTCGCCCATGCTTCCCAGAATTGTCATCTCTGTATGTTTCTGAGAAGGGCGGCCACAGAGGGATGGATCCCCGTGGGAGATTGCGAGGGTGGAAGTGACACAGCTCATGCTTGGTGTTGCTTATCCACGGGTGTGACATGATGCCAGGCCTGCAACTGCCCCACCTTTTCCTGGACCCACCTTCAGCTCCTCCAGCTCCTGGGCCAGGTGTGTGCGTTCCGCTCTGTGAGAAAGGGCCCGGCTTCCTCCAGACCTCCACGCCACTGATGCCGGAAGCAACAAGATCAGTCCTGGGTTTTGAACCATTCTCATGGAGTTCCAGCACATCCTTGCTCTCCCCCACTTCACGTCTGTTGTATAACAAAGAATTTGGCCTTTATCTCCGATTCCTATAAATGAGACTCTAAATCCTTGTAATTTCCGACATAACATGAGTGTCTGTTAACTCATGAGCCTCTTGGACCACACCTGAGTTGATTCTAAGAGGTGCGACGATTCCAGATGGGGTCATCTGACCCCATCTGACCAGCGTGGGGTTGGTCAGCCAGGAAGACCAACTACGTGATAACAGCATTGGAGCTTTAAGCCAGCCTGACCTCTGGGTAGGGGACAGGAACTGGAGTCTTGAGTTCAGTCACGTGGCCAATGATTCAGTCAATCATGCCTACGTGATGAAATCTCAACTCTTTGCACAAAAAAGCCCGGTGGAGCATCCTGGTTGGTGAACAGGTGATGTGCCAGGATTCGAGTTGCTGATGAAACACACTGATGATGCCCCGATTCCGGGCAGAGGGCCAGGAAGCTCCACGTTTGGGACCCTCTCAGACCTCGCCCTATCCATCTCTTCCTTTGGCTGGTCCTGATCTGTGTAACTTTACAACAAAACGGAAATCATAAGTATAGAGCTTTCCTGGGTTCTGTGAGCTATCCTAGGGAATTATCAAACCTAAGTGGGTCATGGGAAACCCTTCAGTTTTGTGGCCAGTTGGTCAGACGTGCAGGTGGCCTGGGGACCCCACTGGTGGCTGGTGTCTGAAGTGAGGCTAAGTGTGTATATAGTGGCTCAGCCTTTCTGATTGACCTCTGAGTGATACACATGCCATGTCCATGAACGCTCCCTGCCTTCTCTACCCAGGGTATCCTTCATTATCCTCCCAAACCCTCTGATCGACTCATTTGTCACACATCTGCTATTTTCTAGTTCCCTGAGTGTCAGAGAAGGAATGATACCATTCAGTTCTACAAATACCAAACGGATGAATATTGCAATGGTGCTGCAAAGAAGGACAAACCTTTGGCAGATCTGGGCAGGCTGGAAGAAATGTAGCATTCATCAGCTTCAGAAGCTTGGGAGAGATTTCCAAGGACTAGAGACTGGGTGAGGTCTTAGCAGGAACCTTTCCTTCTTGAGAATTTTTCTGACACTTGCCACCCAAACCACACTGTGTGCGATTTTCCTCCTTGTTGGATTTCCCATTGCTTTTATGGATCTTTCTTCACTAGGCTGTCAGAGCTACCACTTATAAAGGGCCCACTCCATGCCAGGCACTCGCTACACACTGTGCCTAAAGCTTGCAGTCCATACATTCATATTATTAGCTCCACTTTTCAGATGGGAAAACTGAGGCTTATAAAGCCACATGCTTTGGGCACAGGGCCACACAAATGAGTGTAAGTGGCAGAGCTGGGATTCGAACTTAGGTCCCTCTGGCTCTCAAGTCCACGCTGGATCCTTACCTCCATCTAAGCTCCTTTAGTCCAGGGAGACACCTCTGCATCCCTGGCACACAGCACCAGGTCTGGCAAGAGGTGCTTCACCTCATGTTTGCTGAGTTCTCCTGCTCCATCATCCCCACCTGCTTCACTGGCCCCTTTTCTTACCAGGCACAGGGAGGTGGAGGAGGGAGGGGAGGAAGGTTTCCCTGGCCTGTCCCCGCTTCAGGCAGATCCTTGGGTATTTTTAGCAGTCTGGAAAGACTCCTCGTCAAAGGGGCTCAGATTTTCAACTTGCCTTGTCAGCCTTGCCTCCCGAGTCCCTGGCAAAAGGTTTACGGTTGACTCCGAGCAGCTCTGCGGATGCAGCCGGGAACGTTTGTAACCACAGTCAAGCACTCGGGGAGCCCCAGCACTGATTTCTTGCCCATCTCTATCCTGTAGCAGAAGATTTTTCCATCGAGTAGGTCTGGCTCCCACACGGCATTAATTTTAAAATAGCTCTCTAGCCCAGCTCTGAGGATGGCACGAGACCCTGCATGGGGATTTGTACTCGAAGTCATGGAAATACGTTTATTTTGCCTCCCTCTTTGAGAAATTTTAATCCATCACGCGGGAGTATTTCTCCCGTATCAGGAGAGAGACGCACTCGGCAGCGAAGACAAAGAGCTGTGTGTTGCTGTGTTTGCAGAGAGAGGAGGGCCGCGTTTGGGCTCACCCTCAGGCTTCTAAGGATTAGATAATGAGGGACTTCCATGGCACTTGACCCTGGGGATCTCAGCTGGAAACCTGCTTCCGCCACAGCGATCTCCCTGCAGTTTGAATACTGGACGCGGGATTGGCAGAAGCGTCACCTTGCCAGTTTCAGTGTAGTGGGAAGGATGAAGCGTGCCTGCGTTTCACCGGAGCCCTACAGACGGCATGAAGTCACAGCCCGAGCTGCTCATCCACAGAAAAGCTGACCTGCGGAGATCAACACAGAACTTCGTGCCTCCTCATCATGTGCATATTGGGATGTGTGTGCAGGATGAAGCCCTAGGAGAGGGATGGCTGAGCGGCAGGGTGTGCGTTCGTTTCCTGTCACGCTTAGTCACAATCTAGTGGCTTAAGACAACACAACGTGTATTCCCTCACTGTTGGGGGTCAGAGGTCCAAAATCTATTTCATCAGGCCAAAATCAAGGTGTTGGCAGGTCAGATTCCTTCTGCAGGCTCTAGAAGAATTGTTTCTTTGCCTTTTTCTGCTTCCGGTGGTTGTCTGTCTTTCTTGGCTCGTGGCCCCTTCCTCCATTTCCAGAGGACACTATTCTGCTGTCTGCTCTGTCAGGTCATCGCCTCCTCCTCTCTGATCTCCTGCCTCCCTCTTACAAGGACCCGTGTGATTACATCAGACACACCTGGAAAGCCCAGAATGATTTCCCCACCTCAGGATTCTTCACTTGCTCTTAAGTCCTTTGGCCGTGTAAGGGAACACTGGCACATTCCACAGCTTAGGGTGTGGACCCCAGCATTCAGCCCTCCTAAAAGGGTGCGTACTTTACACTTTGGACAAATTGTAAATTGCCCTCCACAGAGCTGGAGCAGTTTACCTCCCCACCACCAGTCTAACGGCATACCTGCTTCCCATCCCTTACCAGTGCAGCTTTATCAAACTGATCTTTGCAAATCTGATGATAAACAAAAGTCATATGCAGTGTGGTTTGAATGAGCACGTCTCTCATGAGTGAGATAGAGAATGTGTTTGTATGTCAAGAGCCACTCATATTTCATCTTTGGTCCTCTGTCCCGTCACATCTTTTGCCCGTTTTCTGTTGGGTTCTTGGCCTTTTTTTGGCCTCTGAGTTGAATTGCAAATGGTATTGTTATTATTAACGCCTTTTTACAGATGGAGAGATTGCGATAGAAACTTTCAACAGCTTGCTCAAGGCTGCAGGGCCGTCAGTGACAGGGTGGGGATTGAAACCATCCTTGGTTTTGAACTTCATCTCTGTTGCAGTCTTAGCAGCTGGCAGCCAAGTGTGGACCACTTCTCCATCAAAGCACACGTTAGGAATAACAGGCAAACCTCTTATGCTGGAGGGTGCTTTTGCAGTTTTCTAAGAGCTTTCATTATTGTTACCTTATTTTCACTCTTCTTAGGTATTATCCATTTTTACAGATGAGAAAACTGAGGCTCAGAGAGATGAGTCTATATGACTGATGAGTGTAAAACTGAGGTCAGAGCCTGCCCCTAGTCCAGCGCCTTTGTTTCTATGCTGTCAGCCACCTTCAGATTTTGTTACTGCAAGTCCAACTATGTGATCACTTATTTACTATGATTTTTAAGTTGACTCACTTTTTGAAAACTTAGCCCCATTCTAATCAGAAATAGTCATAAAATCACAAGTCTGATGTGCCTTATTTGTTACTAATTCCATATATCTAAGAATTCCTAAGAGTTCCACCTAAAACTCTCTGCTCGTTTCCCGTAAGTGGAATGATTTCTGTACTTTTTGGAAACACTGCATTACATGTGTAAGACCTAGTGGAAAATGACAGGCCCTCGTAACCACTGCCTTTTATTAAGTACCTACTAAATGTCAGGTGCTTCGTTTAATCCCTACAGCAACCCTCAAAGACTGGATATTCCCAGTTCGTGGAGCAGGAAATGGAGGCTCAGAGAGGTTAATCGACTTACGCTAGGTCACACAGGCAGTAAATGGCAGAGCTGGAATTTGAGCCCAGGTCTTTCCAGCTCAGAAGCCCGTGCCTTTCCCTCAGACCTGCGCTGCCCCAGCTCCCCCCAGCCTGGGCACTGGAGTCCTTCCCCAGTTGGTGACTGCTGGCCAGGACTGTGATCACCTAGGGAAGTTCTTTCACTGCATGCAGGTGGGATTTCTGAGGCAGGGCACCAAATGGTTAAACGGTCTTTCTGTTCTGCCGTCAATTGTTTTAGTGACACAACACTTCTGCGAGGTGGGCAAAACAACAAACCAGCCCATTTACAAGTGAGGAAAGTGGAGAGGTTACATGGTTCCCTCAAGTCTCCCAGTAAGCGAGCTGCATAGCCAAGAATAATAAATAATATGATTTCAGGAGACTCACGGTCAGTGAGCTTCCCAGGGCCCCACAGTACTCAGCTCATCGGAAAGTGTTTCCGGGCCCTGACCCTTCAGAAGCAGCACTTCCTAGGCACGACAGAGGCCTGTGGGCAGCTCTGACATCCAGGAGTTATTCGGACTGTCCTCATGTGCTCAGGCCACCCAGAGCATCTTCTCCCCGTTGCTCCTCTCAGATCATAGCTCTGAGCATTTTTTCCATCAAGAGAACCACACTACATACTTTGCAGTAGTAAAAATAATACAGGTTTTACCTAATGGAACGCTTCCAGGGCTACGGTGATGAATGGATTAGCATTCAAAAGCACTTTTGAATCCCTGACAGGCTAAAGTGGAGGGCAATTCTGTTGTTATTCTTCCTAACAATAGTACAGGCAGACCTCGGAGATACTGCGAGTTTGTTTCCAGACCACCTCAAGAAAGCGAGTATCGCAGTAAAGTGAATCACACGGATTTTTCTGTTTTCTAGTGTTAATGAGAGTTATGTTGACACTCTGCTGTAGTCTGTTAAGTGTGCAATAGCATCATGTCTCAAAAAATATGCACATACCTTAATTTAAAAATCCTTTATTGTTGAGGGGAGGATTTAGCTCAAGTGGTAGAACACGTGCTTAGCGTGCACAAGGTCCTAGGTTCAATCCCCAGCACCTCCATTAAAAAATAATCAAATAAATAAACCTGATTACGTCCCCCTCTAAAAAAATCCTTTATTGCTAAAAAATGCTAACCATCATCTGAGCCTTTATCAAAGATCACTGATCACAGATCACTGTAACAAATATAATAATAATGCAAACGTTTGAAATATTGTGAGAATCATCCAAATGTGACACAGAGACAGGAAGTGAGCAAACGCTGTTGGAACAATGGCTCCGATAGACTTCATCGACGCTGGGTTGCCACAAACCTATTTGTAAAAAAATCAGTATCTGTGAAGCATAATAAAACGAGATACGCCTGTAATTGATTGGTGGTGGTGGTGGGGGTTCCTTGATAACATTTTGATTTTGCTATGAAAACCTGGTTGAACAAAAGGTTGATATTCCCACGGATATAAAGATAATTCATGCCTTCTGATCTCCACTTCAACCATTTCCCTGGTATTCTCAGCTACATTTGTTCAGATTCTGGTGGCGAATGTGACAGACACAGTAAATTCCTCCGGGCTTACTTCTAGACTGCAAACTATCAAAAGGATGCACAGCCGGTTTGGTTTTCAAACTCAGGGAGTTAAAAAGGTCCACACAAAACCCTGCACACAGATGTTTATAGCAGCTTTATCCATAGTTGCCAAAACTTGGAAGCAACCAAGTTGCCCTTCAGTCAGTGAATGGTTGAATAAGCTGTAGTCCATCCTGACAGTGGACCATTATTAGCACTAGAAAGAAATAAGCTGTCAAGCCATGAAAAGGCATGGAGGAAAATTAAATGCATATCAGTTAAGTGAAAGAAACCCCTCTGAAAAGGCTACATATGTATGATTCCAACTGTATGACATTCTGGAAAAGGCAGAAGAGTGGAGACAGTAAAAAGACCAGTGGTTGCCAGTGGTTGGGTGGAAGCAGGGAAGACTGGGCAGAGCGCAGAGGGTTTTTAGGGCAGCAACACTGTTCCGTGTGGTACATGTACAGCAGATCATGTCATCATATATTTGTCAGAACCCACTGGATGTCCAACACCAAGACTGAACTGAATGTAAACTGTGACTCTGGGTGCCAGTGTAGGTTCAGTGATTATAACAAACGTCCCATTCTGCTGGGGGATTGTAGAGAATGGGGGAGGCTGTGCATGTGTGGGGCTGGGGGTATATGGCAACTCTCTGTACCTTCTGCTCAGCATCACTGTGAACCTAAAACCGCTCTAAAAATTAAAGGTTATTTAAAAAAAAATTAGGGTACATCTCTTGGAGATGCCCAATTTATAGATGGGGAAACTGAGGGTAGACTTGAGCCTGCATCAGGGATCTGACTCCAGATCTGCTGACCTTGAGGTCATTGTCCTTTCTACCACGCCTTACCCGCCAAGGACATGTCAGCATCAACCCGTCCACGACCTGGTTGCCCAGACCCAGAATGGAAGCTGTGAACTCTGATGTCTGTGGCCCCTATGAGCCACCCTCCCCAGAACCTCTTCCTCACGCGTGCTTGCTGTTGAAGCTGGGAGGTGGCAGTCACCTCTGAATGGCAGTGGCGCCTGTTGGCCTGGACCATAGCTGGAATCTTGTGGGCCCGCTGACTGGGCACTAGCGGGTGTTTATGTTGTGCCTTGAGCAAAGGAAGGCATTACTCACACCCGTATCTGCTCCCAAGAAGTCTGAAAAGCTCAGTTATTCGGCAGAGCATGATGGAAAAAGGCAACCCTGAGTTGCTGTGTGTAAGGTCATCCTTTGGCTCTTTTGAACATGGGGAACCAGGAGTCCTGACTCTTTTCCTTCATTTGCCCCAACTGTTGCCAGAAACTCTCTAGTACCAATACCTCCAGTTTTCAAAAAAAGTATACAAAAAAAATTTTAAAAAGGTATATATAACTAGTTGTTTTTTTTTTAGTAAAATGCTGTATACCAAGAAACAGTTTGCCTCATATCTTTGAATGGATTGTTTCAATTCATAAAGTCAGATTAAAATGGGGGGGGCAAATTCCCACCCACATGGGGTGTTGACTCTGTTCCTGGAAGCCCCAGGACGAGGTCTGGCCCCTTAGCTGTTTCCTCTGACCAGCAGCTGATTCCTTTGATATCCCATCTTGTGTCCTGTCCAAAATAAATGATGGGAGCGATGCAGGCTCCAGTAGCATGGAGAGACCGTCTGCTGGTGCCATCTGACTCGTCAGCAGGCAGCGCCGCACAACCCTAGGATGCGGTGGCCACCAAGGTGGATTTGTAGGCTGCGGGTGGATGGGTACCACCTTGCCCTTCACACAGGAAAACAGCCTCAAAGGGGTGTGCTCTGCAGAGTCTCAGATTCCAAGCCCTGGAACTCGTGCCAAGAATTCCCCTGGACCTCTGATCCTACAGGAAGCTGCCTCCTGTGTGATGGATGGCCACCAAGTTGCTGTGTGACCTTGGACAAGGCACTTCCCCTCTCTGAGGCTAATTTTTCTCATATGTAAATGAAAAGAGCGTAATAATAATAATAGTTAATGAGCGTGTTCTAGACATTCTCTGTGGGGACCTCTGTGACCAGCGCTATCATCCTCACTTGCAGATGAGGGATTGTGGCTGAGAGAGGTTTGCCCACAGTCACAGAGCCAGTAACTGACACAGCCAGAATCTGGGTTCCATCCGTCCGACTCCGGAGCTGACGCTTTTAACCTCCCACAATATGATACCAAACACCTTGTGCTCAGTCTCTGCGAATCCTCAGAGCGACCATCAGAGGTCAATGCTGTCATTACCCACACTTTATAGACGAGCAGAGTTCTCTTAACATCTTTTCCACCTGTGAAAAATCTGTTATTTTTAAGTTCAGGAGGACGGCGACAGAAACACCAGATTAGGAAGGTCAGTGCTCAGAGTTTCTGCTGGCCGAGGAGAAGGGACAGAGGGTGTAGAGTGAAGGGTAAACGAGAGAGGAGAAAGTGGCTCTTGAAAGTCCCAACACCTCAGGTCTGCAAAGCCCTTTCTCAGGGACCTCCCAGCAGCTCCCCCATCACTTACTGCAACAACCCTGGGAGGTAGGCGCTGTCATCACCCACTTTTTATAAAGGAGGATGGGGAGAGAAGGTACAGAGAAGATGCCCAGGCTCTGGAGCTCTCAGGTGGAGCAGTGGGACTCAAGCCCAGGTCTCTCTGATGCCCAAGACCTACGCCTGGAGCCCTTCACCATCCCTCCGGCCTCCTGATACTGACCCCTGACCCTCTACTCTGGTACCTGAGCCCTTCTGATTTCTGTAAACGCCTGTGTACTTTCTGACACCCATGCCATTCACTGTGCAGGTTCCTCTGCCCAGAACATCCCTTCTCTCCTTTGTGTGTTGGCCGGTTTCCATCACAGTCATCTGATCAGGGCCAGCTCAGGGGTCTCCTCCTCTGGGGACTCCTGAGCCCTCCAGCAGACGTCACACCCTCCCTCTGTGTTCTCTGAACCCTGTTGTGGAAATGAGAGTGTCAGCTGATGCTGACGGTGGTAATAAGAATCATTGCTACCCTTAAAACTGCAGCCTTCCTTGGATCCTTACCATGTGCCGGGCCCCGTGCTCAGCATTTACACATACCTCATTTAATGTGTTTCCATCACTGCTGTCTTTCTCAGAGGAAACTGGGGCTTGAAGAAGTTAAGTACCTTTCCCATGGCCCCCAGGCTTGTACACGCCTGCACCTGTGGTGTTGTCAGCAGTAGGAGATGTAACAACAGGAACAAGAAGTTGGAAGGATGCAATGAAGGCGCCATGAGCCCAGGAAAGCGGGCAGCATCCAGGAGTAGAGAAAGACAAGGAAATCGATGCTTCCCCGAAGTCTGCAAAAGGAACCAGCCCTGCTAACACCTTGATTTTAGACTTCAGGCATCCAGAACATAAATTTATGTTGCTGTAAGTCCCTAGGGATTGGGTCACGTGTTACAGCAGCAAGAGGAAGCTCATACAGGTGGAGATGCTCTTCCAGAGAGGAGCTGGCACTCTGTGGGCAGCACCACAGCCAGGGCCCGGCTTACAGAAAGACCCATGATGTGCTTGTCCAGTGAAGATGTGCAGGCTAGGGGTTAGCCACGAGCAGGACTGTCAGAAGACTTCAGTCCCCACTTCTGAAATGTTGGCTTTTAAACCCAGATCTCTAGAGCTCAGCCTGGCCTTTCTGTCCAGTGCTCCAGGAGAACGGGCAAATCACCCCCACCCCCTCTACACGTCCTGTTCAAATGAATGGTTCTTTTCTGTCTGGATAAGGGATTATTGTTCCAATTATTTGTGCATCTCTATGGAAACATTCCTTAAAAATACTATACGTCAACTTGAATTTTCCACCAGCAACGTTTTTTGGAACATCTGTCTGTGACCATGGACTTGGTTTACATCGAGGGAGGAGCTACTTCCCTTCTGTCCATGCATCAGTGATAGATAAGGCAATAGAGAAGCCACCTCTGGGAGTCAGGAAGCCTGAGCTCCATCCGGCCAGGCCTGCCCTTCACTTTCTACATGACCTGGGACAAGTCACTTCTCCCCACATCTGCATACTTCACCTTTACTTCCTTACTTGTAAAGTGCGTTGAACTGAATAATCGCAAATACTCTTTTTCTGCCCTAAGGTTGTATGCCTCTGTATCCTCTCCTAGTCAGAAATAATGCTGCTCTACCTCCCAGCCAGCCTTGTTGTCCGTCACTGTCCCTTTGCACTCTGTGTCCAGGGATTACAAAGCTGTTTACATTTTTCTGAATGTAGAATAATAATAATGAGGCTGGTATTGGCAGTAAGTACTATAGATGCCTACAGCCATTTTCATACAGCGCTGGGGATTCCGTTCAGTCTTTGGGCACCTCTGAGCCATTTATTCAAGAAATACTACTTAGCACCTATGATGTTCCAAGGCCAAGGTCGGCACTGAGGCTTTGAAAAGGCACTATAGACAAGACGGAGGAGAAAACCCAAGTTCTGGAGTCCAGTGGATCGCCTCCTGCCACTCAGCATCCGTGTGACTTTGAGCAGGACATTTCTTCAACTCTCCGAGCTGCAAGTGCGTCATCTGAATACCGGGGAGAGAGAATGATGGCATGGGCCTTATGGTATTGTTGGGAGGGGATAAGTCACTTAGCACCATGCCTGGTAAACAGGAAAGTCCCAGTTAATGACACCGGAGATGTGTGGCCTGAGAGCTTACAGCCAGTGCAGAGAGCACCGAAGAGAACACAGTTTAGTGTCACTGTTTTATTGTTAAATCACATTTACTCTCAACCCTACTGGAATGGATGTCCGAGACACACTGTCAAGTGAAAGAAAAAAAAAAAACATATTGCAAGAGCGCAGGCAAAGCACGGTCCCATTTTTGTAAAAGAAGAGGTTGTATGTATTACACATGAATATGTAGTGGAATAGATTATGAGCAATGTACATAAATACGCATGTATTAGAGGACGACCTGGAAGGATACTGACCCAGCTGTTAATAGGAGGTAGTTACCTCTGCAGGGTGGGATCGGAGCGTGGAGGTAACTTTCACTTTGTGGCAAAACAGTCATGCTCACTGCATAACCCTTGTGTTCACATTTGTTTCCTCATCTCTGTGTGGTTTGATAGGGGCTGAGTGACTAAGTCTGGCCTTCGGGGTGAGCAGGTCTATGTGTCCCCTCTGGATGGAGGTTTTTAAAAGCAGGTGGGATTTTTCAACTCTTTCTCTCTCTCCTTTGCTGCAGTGACTCTGGAAGCCATGTGCTGAGGTTAGGGGAGTCCCTGGTATCCTGCATCAGACTTTGTCCAAGTGAGAAGTGGACTAGTTAGGAGTGACTGAGATTTCAGGGCTTACTAGTTACTGCAGCCCTGCATAGCTAGTTCACACAGACTAGTTCACATGGACATGGCATCCACTTCTGTGCAGTTGGGTTTTTCCACATTAAGCACGCATTTTAAAAGTTAAACTTTGCTCTGAAAAGGCTACACACTGTCTGAGTCCAACTATATGACATTGTGGAAAAGGCAAAACTACGGAGACAGTAAAAAGATGAGTGGTTGCCAGCAGTTGAGTTGAGGGAGGGATGAATCTGTGGCACACAGAGGGCTTGTAGGGCAGAGAAACCACTCTGTATGACACAGTAATGGTGGACGCATGTCACTGTACATTTGTCCAAACCCAGAGTGTACAACACCAAGAGTGACCCTCACGTGAACTGTGGACTCAGGTAATGATGGTACGTTGGGGTAGGTTCATCGATTGTAACAAATGTCCCACTGTGTTGGGGGATGTTGATGTTGGGGGAGGCTGTGTGTGTTGAGGACCAGGGGTACATGGGAACTCCATACTCTCCACTCAGTTTTGCTTAAAACTGCTCCAAAAATGAAGTCTATTTTTTAAACGTAAAACTGTGACTTTAGAAACACACACATTCCTGAAAATACCGATTATTTTAGACTCAGGAACTAACCAGTCATGGAAAGTCTAGGTGTTCAGTGCCAATGTCCAGGGCAATCTACATACTTGGGTTGAAGGCCAGTCGTTTGAGGGGGGCTTCCAGTAGTTTGGGGACTCTATGGCTTAGGAAGGAAAAGGGGAGTGAAAACGTTCAGGAGGACGACACTGAAAGCAGGAGGCTGTGAAATGGAAAAATGGGAGGCAGGTTTCTTTTTGTGAGATGGGTTCTGTGGAAGCCCTGAGCTGCCTCTTACCCTTTAATATCTTTATTCAGAATGAGACCAACAGCCCAGCCAGTGTCTATAAATAAATGGCCCATGACGATTTGTCCCTCCTGGTTGCAATTGTCCAAACAAAGGAAAGTAGCCCGTTCCCGGCCACGCTGAAGCCTTGGCAGCACTTGAGTCCCCAGAAAGAGATTTTAGTGGTTGCCGTGCAAGAATCCTCAAAGGCGTTTCAGCTCCAGTCCCCAGCCACAACTTAAGGATCGAGTCAGCCAAACATTTGTGTGCCTAAGTGGGAGGAGAAAAAGCAGAAGGAGGAAGGCATTTCTTAGTGCCCAGGGGACCCAAATGAGAAACCGTCTTTCAGCGGTTTTTTTTTTAAAAAAAAAAAAAAAATCACTTTCGTGGTGCCACACACTTGTCCTCTGAACTTCTTGAGATAAGAATGCCAGGGCTGCCCAGCAGCGCCTGCACTTCCATTCAGCCCACTGGGTAACGCAATCCAGCTTCTGCCTCCTCCACTCCTGAGAAACTGGGCTTCTGAGGCCAACAGCAATGTCCCATTTGGCAGACGGAGGGGCGCCTTCATCCTTGGTGCCTCTGACTGCGTCTTCCTGTCCCTGCTCCCACTTGCTGGCTACTTCTTGTGAGTTTCTCTTGCTGGTTGCAGTGAGCGTGGCTCCCCGAGCAGGTGTGCCCCCCGCACTCTCCCTTAGCTTTCTTCTCGTCTCAAAGTCCTTCTTTGCACCTGCCTTCGTACAGATTTCCTGCAGCAGAGCCTGAGACCGGGGCAGTGACACAGGGCCCCCCTCTCAGGAGGACTCTGTGCTTGGTTCCATGTTCTGCGCTCACCATCTTGAAATTCTTAACACATTTTGAACGAAGTGTTCTCATTTACATCTTGCAGTGAGCTCTGCAAGTTGTGTAGTCAGTCCTGCTTGTAGGTACCTTGTTTTAATATATCCAAAAAAAAAGGTTATGTGAGCAAGTGACTTAATTTCTCTGTGTCACAGTTTTCTTGGGTTATTAAGAGAATTCAATGACATTGTTCTCGGAAAGTGCTAAGTGTGGTGCCTGGCAGGCATACAGCAGGCACTCAACAAGTACTGGTTAGGATCATTATTGCTTCTGGCTTCTCTCCTCCCTTGAGCTGGTTCCCTCTTGTCATCTCAGTGAAAGGGATCAGCAGTCATTCAAAAGTACAATCTGCTAATCTCTGCTTCCTCCTATTTCCCCCTTTCCACAAACAGACCATCATCAGCTTCTCTTGACTCTGCATTTGAAATGTTTATTAAACCTTTGCTCTCTTTACCCCTCTGCTGCCCCTCTGCAGACTTAGCTTACATGGGTTGTTGCAATAGGCTCCTAATTAATTTCCTCGTCTCCCGTCTTGTCTTTTTTTTTTTCCCCCCAAAACGGAGCCAGTTGATCCAGCAGCTGAGATTAAATCAAGCCGATCTAACAGGAATTTACACAAATGTCCATCTGTCCTTGAGGACAGAGTGTGCTCCTTTCTTTGAAAGAGGGTGGGAAGGAGAAAACCAATATTGGTGCCTACTTGTGTGCCAATCTCTCTGGACACACAGTTTTGCGTGTAATCTTTACCAGGATCCTATTTAGTGAAGATGGTTATCTCCCATTTTATGGAGAAGAGACTAGGGCTCTGAGAGATGGGTAGAGCTTGGGCAGTTTCACAGTGACAGAGCTGGGATTCCTACCCAGATCTCTCTGACTTGAAAGTACCTATTCACCAGGAAAAGGACATAAGTGGAAAAACCAGTGACATGGGAATAGGACCTGAAGGTTAGTTAACGGTAAAGCACCAATGTTAGTTTCCTGGTTTGGATCATTGTGCAATAGTTGTGTGAGATGTTAACATTGGGGAAAGCTGGGGTGAGGCGTATACAGGAAATTGTCGTACTATTTTCGAACCTTTTCGTCAACTCTAAAATTATTTCAAAGTAAAAAAATTTTTTAAAAAGAAAGAAATACCTGCCCTTTCCACTATGTACTCTGTGCCCTTCACTGCACTTCTTGATCTTATTGTCCAGAACACCTCCCACATCTCGATGCCGTCCCCTACCCCACAAGCATACACACACACACACACACACACACACACACACACACATGTTCACACACTCCAGTGTCTGTGAGCAGGAACGTCAGCCCTAGCTCGCTGCACCCATCAGCTGATGCAGCCCTGCCTATGACCTACCCCAAGGCATCAATAGGAATTATGGAAGGAGGTAGTAACAGGGCGCATGTGACTTACACTATAACTGTGTTTATCCACCCCCCCTCCTTTGGCTATAAAAATGCAGCCAGTGTTGCAATTTATCCATTGCAAAATGCCTCTCCTGCCCCCCACCCATCCCCTGTATCGCCTCCTCCCCTCTCCCTTTGAGTTGGTGTGCAATCTCTACGATCCAGCCAAATGAGTTATTTGAGATGGAAACGTTAATTTATTTGAGCAGATGGGTGTCACCACTGCTCTGTAAAAAGGTGGCGTTTTGCCGTATTGGCCCAGAGTGCAGATGAAGTCCTGGCTGCGTCGCTGAATCACCGAGTGTGAACGGAATCATATGTTAACGGCACTAAGGGAAATGCCTATTTAAGCCGAGCCCTTGCAGAAAACAAATCATCTTCCCCCAACCCCGATTTTTGTTTTAAATCTGGATTTTCACGTCTCTGATTTGCTGAGGGTCTGAAAAACCTGAAACTCATTATTTCTCAAAGTGTGGTCCAATGTCCGCCCACATCAGAGTCACCCAAGGGTTTTATTAAAAACGCAGATCCGTGGGACCCACCCCTGACCTACAACCCCCCCAACTCTGAGGGGGTACAGCCTTGGGGATTCTGCAGTTTCAGCAAGCTCCCTGGGTGACTGTCACCCACACTGAAAGTGGGACCCCCATGGCTGAAATGGTGCCATCACACTGCCCAGGAAAAATCTTCAAAACAAAGCAGAACAAAGCAAGAAACCTTGATATTCAAGGTGGGTTTTTTTTTGGGGGGGTGGGGATGGTGGGGGGTGGCAGGAATCCTGCTTTCTTTCTACTTTCTCTCCCCTTTCAGATTTTGTGCAAAAAAGAGGAAAGTATTACTTCTGCGGGTGGAAATAAATACATAAAAGGAATAAAAAGATAGCACAAAGAGATTATTTGTGCACTCGAAGCCAAAGATGGTTCGAAAATGTCAGGAATTTCCAAGACAAGGGGTGTCGCTGTCCTTGGCACTGAACTTTCAGTCTCCGCTCTCCTCAAACGCCCTCCCCTCTTCCCCCGCCTCCTCCCCCCTGACCGCTGCCTTCTCTAAGTGTTACATCCAATTTTCTCTTGAATACATGTAGTGAGGAAACTCAATGACTTCCCAGGGGACCTTACTTATACGGAAGAAGCATAACCAGAGGATTTATGGAACGTCTGTAAAATATGTGTGTAGAAACTCACGACATTTTGATCGCTACCAAGGAGGAAAATGGACAGTTTCTTACCGGTCAGTTTCATGAGCCTTTTTTTTTTAAAAAAATATGGGGTTTTTAAATTAATTAATCCCCCCTGCCCCACCCCACCCTTTGTTAGGAATTCTTGGCACAGACACAAGCCCCGGAGAAGGGAAACATTGCCCACGGGCTGTATGTCCAAACTGTCAGGATTTCAATCCCAAATCTCTGGGGGCAGAGCCAGATTTCATATGCCTCCCGTGAAGTGGGGAGAGCCTTGTCAGTGTTCACAAGATGGGGGGTATTGTTGGGTATTAGTAATACTATTGCCAGCGCTTCCCTCACAGCCTCCTTGCCACTGGCAAGCATCACAGGGTCCCAGACAGCCTCTCCTCTGGGCTGCCTCTGCGCCCAGAGCCCTTTTCAGGGTGGAGTAGAGCCCAAGATGTTTGCCGCACGTCACCAGGCCCCATTCACCTCCAGCACCCTGGTCCCACGCGGGAGCATCGATTAGACATCTGGTTTTTCTCAACCTCCCAGGTTCCATGCCTTCCCCTGGGAATTTGCAACCACAGACAATGAACCGAACGGAATTTCCCAAATGGCTGGAGGAGGAAGAGCCCTCAGAGGGGAATTTGGGCCCTGCATCCTGCTTTTGTCACCGGCTAGGCTCAGACCCTTTCTTGGCCTCAGTTTCTTCATCTGTAAAATAAAGGATCCAGAAAAATCTGCTTTAGAGAAGTATTATGAAGATTAGAGAAAATCTATAAACAAATAGTTGTCAACCAGGAGTGACTTTGCCCCCCCCCCAACCCCAGGGGTCATTTGGCAATGCCTGGAGACAGTTTGGGTTGTTATGAATTGGCAGGGGCAGGGTGGGGGGCAGCTTTACTGGCATCTAAAAGGTAGAGGCCAGGGACACTTCTAAGCATCCTGCAATGCACCGGACAACCCCCCACAACCAAGAATTGTTCGGCCCAAGTGTCAGCGGTGCCGCGATTGAGAAACCCTGATAAAAAGGGCATGGCAAACAGTTGGTGATTCAAGTGGTAATAATGAAAAAGGGTGTGGGAAAGGGAATATAGTAAATGCATTCAATAAACCTTAGCTTTAATTAGTAGACCCAAGATAATTGGTAGTTGCTTCCTGGAATGCCTCGAAGGATTCTACGGCTACAAACAAGCTCAGCGAGACCATGTCATGATTGATTAGTGATGTCTGCCACAAGCCTGGCAGGGGAAGTGGCAGCATGAGTGCAGTGTGTTTTCTGACCCTGGACTCTATGATGCCTCGCATCTGTTTCTGCTCTGACATTCTGTGATTCTATTGTTCTGATTCTGTGAGTCTATCTATAAAGTTCTGTAGTCAGCATTATTTACAGAATATTTAAGCAGCCCAGGCTCCCGCAGGCTTGCTTGGCAGGGCAGGGGGGCTAGTGGAGAGCCAGGAAGACAGAGCCGGCTCTGTGCAAGGTATAATGGATAGCTGCCGACGGGATGTAATGTGGGTATGCCACTCCCCACTTACCTCCCCCTCCCCCCACCGAAGTCTTCCCCATCTCTCCTAGGTTAAGAATGCCTACTGTTAGAGTCACTCCATTGGATTAAACACTGTCTCCAGGAGGCCTTTGTTTAAATGCACAAAGAATACCCAGAAGGGATCGGCGTGCAGTCCATCCCTGTGTATTCATCCAGGAAGCCAGTCGTTGCTCAGCAGGCTAGAACTGAGAGGGAGTGGCACAGGAGATAGGTTATTTCTGAGAGCAGATGAAGAGTGGAGGAAAAACATGCCTTATAGGGCAGGAGTCAGAGTCGGTCTTGCACAACTCCAGGAGGCACTTTTGACACTAACTTAGGGTAACCAGCTCATCCTGGGACTTTCCTGGTTTTAAAACTGAAGATCCCATGTGTCGGGAACTCCCTGTGTCCCTGGTGAACCAGGGCAGTTGGTTATCCTACCTGGAGGCCACGTGGCATGGAAGGAGCTATGTCGTCCTTGCTGTAATTCATCCCTCTTGCAGCTGCCTGTGTTCTTTTTCTGGACATGTTCCTCCCTTGCCTGTAAGTCCTCTGTGGCTCCCCAGCGCCCGCTGAACTAGGTTGGGACTCTCCCTCATGGTGCTCAAGGTGGCCCCGGACTTGCTTCCCATTGTCACCTTATCCCCTGCTCTCCTGCCACGAGTCACGCCAACTAGTTGCCATATTGGCGGTAGCATTAAGCCACGACACATTATTCTCTCTTGCGGTCAGAGGAGGAGCTTTCCTTGAGGGGCAACCCACTTCTTGGAATGTATTCAACTTGTGTCAGTAGCAAACGAGTTAATTAGCCTGGACTCTGTAGTGTGAAACTCACCTGACCCTCCTCCCACATTCTGCCAGTGAGTTGGGGCTCGGGGATGTGGCTACCACTTTGTGTAAAGAGAAACCCCACGTGCCCCAGGAACCCTTGGAGGATGAGGGTGAAGCCTCCAGGCACATGGAACCACCCTGCATGAGAATAAAGCCTCCCTTCCTTCCTATACTCTTTAAACATTTCAAGGCAGTTTCATGCACACGCCTGGACAGATCCATCTGTATCTCTGAGCACCAGGCATAGGATAGACGTCCTGCCCATCTGACAGGTGGGAAAACTGAGGTCCCGGGCAGAAGGTCCTACAGTCAGTAAGGAAAAGTTTCTGGATGAGGAGGATCAGACACAGTGATGTTTGGTGTCTCTTGGCTGGACTGTAACTCGTCAGTCTTCTGACTTAGGTCCTATGATGTTTTCATTCATTCATCAAATGCTTACCATGTGTTAGGTGCCGGTTCGTCTTATAATAACAGCTAGGGTGGGAGACGATCCACCTCCTACAGGCCCCTCTGCTAAATTCTGGATGTGCCTTGACTTCAGTGCTCACAGCAATGCTTTGTAATATGGGTACGATTACTGTCCCAGATACAGGGGAGGAAACCAAGACCAAAGAGGGAGAAGCCACCCTTCCAGGTCAATCAGCTCACAAGTGGGGACTTTGCCGAGGTTCATCATGGGCACTGGTGCACCGTGTTCCTGTGGAGCCCCCACTCTTATAAGGAGAGAGACATGCCAATCTTCTGAGGCCCATGAGCAATACTCCAGACAGCAAGGAAAGGAGACAAATGTTGATGAAGCGTTGTCCATGGGCCAGGCACACGCACCTATGTTTTCCACGCCGCCTGGGTCGAGTTGAGCCACAGTTGGGTCCAGAAGACATTGAGGCTCGTTGGGTTGACAGGATTGGCCAGAGCTGGTACAGCTGGTGTGCAGGGAGTGGAGACCTGGCCTTGGATGGTGGCCACGTGATTTGCTTTTTCCACCCGTTTTGGCCCTCCCAGAGGACGGGTGGTAGGGAGAGAGTTTACTGCGCATCTTCAGGTCACATAATAACCACGGGAGCAGTTCTCTCGCAGCTTGGTACGTGATCTTAAGCACAGACTCTCGGGACAGGAGCCGGAAAGCCACTGTCCCACCCAGTGTAGGGAAGGGGAACTGGGGACAGGACCCAGGGCCCGTCCCAGCGGAGTCCCGCCGCCCACAACAGGCAGCAGGTGGCGCTGTGGCCCCAGTTTAACAAGGACAGCGGGAAGGTGGAAAGGAGGGGGGAATCCAGAAAGAAAAACTAGTGGAAAACAAGGATTTAAAAAGAAGAACAATTTGTTCCAAAACATTTGCCTTGTAACGGGGTCATCTATAAATTCTGGGATTTCCTGTTTGCCGCTGGGCAGGCTGGCCGGCGGGCAGGCCACGCTTTTCTCTGCAGTCTGGAAGAATCATTTCAGCCCGGCTCACAAGCTCCGGCCTCCCTTGGCCCAGATTGGCTCTGAAATTTCCCAGCTTTTGTGCCCGTAAGCAGGATCCTGTGACAGCGGGTCTCCTTGAGCTGTGCTCCAGTTTCCATGGGGGTGGGAGGAGGAGTGAGATCATGGTCATTTTTAAAGGAGAGACTGTCTTCATAATCTCCCAGTGTTCTCCAGGCTGCCAAGCTTGTTTTGAGGCATAAAGTAAGAGAAAAGAATAAAATGAAAGAGATGGAGGTGGATCCTTTTATTTTTATTTTTCATGATTACAATTTTGTGTGTGTCTGTGGTAAGAACATTTAAGATCTACATTCTTCACAAATTTCAAGTATACAAAACAGTACTGTTAACTAATAGTACTAATAACAGTATTATTAAATCGATCCCCAGAACTTATTCATCTTCGAACCAAAAGTTTATACCCTTTGACCAACATCTCCCCATTTCTTGTCCTACCCAGCCCCTGGCAACCCAACCCCTGCTGCTGCAAGGTCGACTTTTTTAGATTCCACGTATAAGTGATACCATGCAATATTTCTGTTTCTGTGTCTGGCTTATTTCACTTAGCATAATGTCTTCCAGGTTCTTGTTGTTGCAAAGGGCAGGACCTCCTTTTTTATGGCCCAATAATACTCCGTTGTGTGTATATGGCACATTTTCTTTAGCCACTCATTTGTCAGTGAACATTTGTTTCTATGTCTTGGCTGTTGTGAATAACGCTTCAGTGATCATGGAAATGCAGATATCTCTTCAAGATCCTGATTTCATTTTCTTTGGATATATACCCAGAAGTAGGATTGCTGAGGTCCTATGGTGGTTCTATTTTTAGTTTTTTGAGGAAGGAGGTGGCCCCTTTAAAAAGAAGGGAGCTTTCTAGTCAATATGGGGATGGAAGTATTTCATTGGAAACGAGACAGAAAATTCTTTTTCCCTGCCCAGTAGAACTTGAACCCAGCCCAGAGCCCAGAGCCATCAACAGATGAAAGGCTAAAGAAAACACACCCATCCATCCATCCATCCATCCGTCCAATTGCTCACTCATTCATTCAGGAGACAATTATGGAGTACCTACCATACACTTGTAGCTCGTCTTGTTTCACTCGGAGGTTAAGCCTTGACCAGCTCTGTGGTGTCCTCCTGGGGCCAGTGGCACATGGAGGACATGCGAGTAGCATCTGGAGATGGGAACCAGAAGGTGGGTTCAGGGTTCCTGGACAACAACTGTTGGGACCTTTAGTGAGGATTACAACACATTTGGCCAGGGTGAGGGGGACAGCGTGTGGCTGAAAGCAGAGTTTTTCTCTGAATAAGTCAAACGAGCCTGTCTGGGATCAAATCCACGAGGGCTGGACAATCTGGTCCCAGCAAATTAAAACAACATGGGCATCAGCCAGCTACATTTTTGAAAACAGTATTTGTGTTGTTTTAATCAGGGACACCACCTCCTCCGTCCTTTGCCCTGGACAACAAGCTCTGAATTGAAATGGGGCAGGATTTATAAGGAAATAAAACAATTCTTGGGTATCCCGGCAAAAACTCGTTTTCCTTCTCATCAGCTTCACAGTTTAAGGACCTGTCTCTGTCTCGTTTTACCCTTCTGTCTGTAGGCTTACGAGGATTAGTGAGCCCGTGCCAAGAGAGTGTCTTAAGTGACACAAGAGCAACACTGCTCTTTCCAGATGCAGCTGAACCTTACCTGTTGCATCCTCCCTACAGGTGGAGAGTCCCTCTTAGCCGTGGTCTTGGTCCCTGCAGTGACTATGGGCAGCCAAGGGGGCAGCTTGAGCCCCAGGCCAAGTCTGTGTATTAACTGTGTCTTTTAGTTTCTGTATTCTGATGCTTTGAACATCGTGGGACCCTGCTACCCATTCGGGGCTGCCCCTCCCAGGCTTAGCCAGTTCCTAGAGAGGGTGAACAACTCGCCGGGAAGTACACCTTTCAGATGCAAACCAACCAAACCCCAGCTCATACCTCCCTTCCTCCTCTATATGAAACTCTCACACTCTGAGCCACTATCTACCCGCCCTAATGACCCCTGAGCACACAACTTGGGGACAGCTCCTCTGTCCAGGATCTTACAGATTATTCAAACTAGCCCATCCTGAGCCTGCTTACCTGCCTCACTCACTCTTGCCATGAGAACCCACCATAAAAGCTCTTGCCTGTGTTTTTCCGTTGCTGCCTCTGCCTCCTGACTGCCCTGGTGCTTCCCCGTGTGACCCTGCATGGTGGGCCGTGCCTCCTGTCTCTAGGGGTCTATAAGTGCGATAAACCTCCTCCTTCGTGACAGCCACGCCTGTGTCTGAGTGTCTACCAAACCTGCTTAGAGCAAATCCCAGGTGCCCCTAAGACGCCTGCTCTTTCTGACTGTGTGACAGTGGCAGGTCACTGCCTTCTCTTACCTGTGGCCTCCTCTCCTGCAAAACAGGGACAGTGACATCTTATGGTTGTGAGGATTGAATTGGTGACAGAGTTGATTCCCCAGCCTCAAGCAGCATCTCTCCACAGTCCCTCTTTATCCCCCTCTCACTGTTCTCTTTTCTTTATCACATTTATTTGTGTTTGAAATGCCTTTCTTTCATGGCCTCCCCTACTAGAACGAAAACTTTGGTTCCCTGCTGAATACCTGGACTGGTGCCTAGACCAGTGCCCGGCACACAGTAGGTGCTCATTTCACAGTGTGGAAGGCACGTGAACACACCTCGCACTCTGATGTGCATGTGTGCTTATTGCCTTCCTCCGCCCTCGGGGTCCTCCTGGATGATGTGGCATGGCTTCGGGCTACTTTACAGATTGGAGGCTGTTGAGGGAGGTTCTTGTCCTTTCTGCTAGCCTGTAAAGCTTTGTGCTTGTGCGGAGGCTCCGGTCCAAGGCGCGCAGAGAGCTTTATAAACATTAACGACGTAAATGGTGTGCTTTGTTTGTGGCAGGTGGGGCGTGATTCGCTGAGGCAGGATGGTTCCCAGCGAAGCCAAACCTGTTCTGGAAGTGAGTGGAAAGTTTCAGCACAGTCAGGGACCTCAGGGCCATTGGGCCATTTGCCCTGTGACGTTCAGTGGGCGGCTCAGGACGGCAGAGATTCCTGGAAGACAGCCCCTCACCCCAGAAACCCCTCCCTCCCTTCACAGCCTCGTGCCCTGGAGCTGGTATTGTTTTGCTCCTTTGGCAGAGCTTCTCGAATCGAGTTAAGAGGATTCTTCTGCTGCCAGAAGGCTCCTTGCAGGGTTTTATTGAGCCCGCACATAGCAGAGGCGTTGAGGTTGCAAGTCATGTGGTACTCACACTCACCCATTCAACAGAGCCTTCTGAGCTTCCAGTCTGGGCAAGGGCTGTGGAATCAGGGGCACGGAGACCAAGGAGGGGACAGTGACTCTCATGGTGGAAGTACTTGACTGAGTACCCAGCATGGGATCTGTAGGAGCCTAGAAAAGAGGGTTGGGTCAGGACAGGCTTCTTGGACGAGCGCCGCTTCTGTTGATACCCAGAAGTATTTTAGTTGTAGGTTACAAAACCCCGACTCAAACAGGCTTAAGCCATAAAGAAAATAACACTGACTCAGAATGGGTGACTCCAGGAGGATCTGGCTTCAGGCATGACTGGATCAAGGGGCTTAGAGAAACACTTCATCTCTTGGCACTGTTTCTCTCCCTGCATTGACCTCATTTCCTCCAACCATAGGCAGAATTTCCCCTACTTGGTGGAAAAGATAGGACTTGGAAGCACCCAGGGCCCATTCTTCTTCTGTTTGTATGTGTACTTAACCAATATTTACTGAGTGATGAACAAGACAGGATCCTACAGATTTAGCCAACAGATAAACGTATGTTTATGCGCCAAAGACACGTGTGCAGGAATGTTCATTATAACATTGTTTATACTAACCAAAGACTGGAAGTGACTTAAACGGCCAGCAGGAAGGGACTGAGTAAGTAAATTATGCAGTGGAAGACTGGACAGCCATTCAGAAGAATGAAGTAGATTTATATCAGTAGTTCTCACTCAGACCAGCTTTACCCACCAGAAGGCATTTGGCAATGTCTGGAGACATTTCTGGTTGTCACAATTGAGTGGGGTGGGGCAGTGCTAGTGGCATCTAGTGGGTGGGCCCAGAGATACTGTTTAACATCCTACAGTGCCCAGCACAGCCCGCACCTCGAAGAACGATGCAGCACATGATATCTGTGGTGCCAAGACTGAGAAACTCTGATCTGTATTCGCTGATACAGAAATCTTTACAGTGTAAGTTAAAAAAAAAAAAGCACTGTGGAAAACAATAAATATAGTAGACTACCATTTGTGCAAAACAAGGAGCATATCTATATATGTGCTTATATATGCATAGAATTATCTCTGGATGAATAAATAAGAGAGTGGGGAGCTGTGTCTTGTGAAGGCCTGGGGGAGAGGTGTAGAAGATTTATTTTCACTGTACAGCTTTTTTTTTTCCCCACTGTTTGAATATTTTTAAACCACCTACATGGATTCTTTAAAAACTTAGAATAGAAAAAGGATGCAAGTTTGACCAGACCTCCCCACATTCCCTCCCTGGCCCCTTCCTAGCCATGTCTTCTCCCTTTGAGATGATTAGGTTAAGAGCAGTCCCACAAAGTCACAGTTGGAACAGATCTTGGAGATCATCAGGTCCTAGCAGTCATCATAAGGGTTGTGGAAATGCTGGATTCGATGCATTTCGGTGGGTGTTTTCAGGAGGACCTCTTAGAGCATTTAATGCAGAAGTATGAGTGTTGGTCTCTGACGGGGTGTGCGGTCCAGAATCAGCAGGTGTCCTAACTCCTTTAGCAGTGTCCTCGGGCCGCCGTAACAGAGCACTGTGCACAGGAGTGGGGGCTTAAAACAACATAAATCTGTTGTCTCACAGTTCTAGAGGCTCGGAGTCTGAAACCAAGGTGTCAGCAGGGCCGTGCTCCCTCTGAAGGCTCTAGGGAGAAGTCCTGCCTTGCCTCTTTGTAGCTTCTGGAAGTCTCTGGCAGTCTTTGGCATTGCTTGGCTGGCGGCTGCATCCCTGTAGTCTTCGCCTTCATCACCACACGGCCTTCTTCCTGCATGTCTGTCTTCACACGGCCATCATCTTCTAAGGACACCAGTCATATTGGACTAGGGACCCACCCTACTCCGCTATGACTTTATCGTAACTAATTACAATGACTCTATTTCCAAATAAGGAAATAGTCTGAAAGTCTGGGAGTTAAGCCTTCAACATATCTTTTCTGGGATGGAAGCTGAGGAGGACACTGTTTAATTCATAACAACTCCTAAGCACACACATATGTCAATAGTTTTTCCATTTCATTTCGAAAGACTGCCGTTCTTGATTATGTTCCAAGAAGCATGGATCTCATATAGTTCCTTCACTTTGCAATTGAGGTGTCTTAGCCCCAGAGGGGTACAGTCACTAGCCCAAGATCACACAGCAGATCAGAGGCAGGGCTGAACTGAAAATCTAGGTCACCTCTCTTCTGGAAGAGTCAGTGAGCCCTGTTTGTCCTTGACAGGAGCTGCTCTTTGTATATGAGGTTGCAGTTGACTGGTGATCAAGATAGCGTTCATCAACCCATCATCTCACCCACGCATCCATCCATCCACCCACCATCCCACTACTTTATCTCCTAACATGTGGGCAGAGCTACCTGATGAAGCAGTTCCTATTTCTGTGGACACGGGTCTTATTTCTGAATGTTCCCAAGAGTGTTCTTTGGGACTGTGGGTTGTACTTGACAGAAACCACCATAGACTGGTTGAAGTCAAAAGAGGGATTCACTGGCTCATGGATCAGAGGAGGCACGGCTGGATCTAGGAGCTCCAGCAATGCTGGCCTCCGATCTCCTCCTCTTGGTCCTACTTCCTGTGTTGGCATCGTTCTCAGACGCATTTGCCTGCTGGCAGCTCCAGGCTCATCAGCATCCAAAGGAGATTCTTCCCTTTCCCCAGGCTCCCACCAAGGTACCGAGAAGGGCTTGCTGCCCACATCCCAGAACCCATTCAGCAGTATATGGTTTTCTGTTTGGCCAGACCTGGAGTAGGTGAGTGGGGTCAGCTCTACCTGCACCATGGTGGCTGAGGATGAGAGAGCACTCATTGTCCCAAAAGGTGCCAGTCAGGTGAAACACGTGTGTCCACAGTGGTGAGTTATCTCTGCTGCCCCTTCACTGACTCTTCAGCAAATACACAGTTATTTACACTGGTGACTGGGCAGAGACTGAAGGGCCAGTATGAACCATGGGCTGTTGGGTCTCCTCTGTGTTTCTGTATTCTCCTTTCACTCTAGTGGATGTTTGCTTTTCTGTCTCCCACCCATAGCCAGAGTGTAAACTCCTTGGAGGGCCCTGGCGTATTCTGCTTTGCAAATCAGCATCTAGCACAGCAGGCATAGAGTAGGTGCTCAGTAAATGTCCACTGAACTGGGGCTCTTTCATAGAGCCAAGGATGTCCTAGGTACTTCATAAAATTTTCCTGAATGAATGAGTGAATGATTGGCTGGCTGGATGGATGTGTGGATGGATGAACGGATGAATGCATGCATGAGTGGTTGGATACATGGGTGAATGGATGGAGAGACACATGTATGGCTGGGTGGATAGATGAATAGATGGGTGGATGGATGGATAGATGGATCAATAGACTGTTGGACTGATGAATGGGTGGATGCATGAGTGGATGGGTGGATGGGTGGACCAGGTGATGTATGGATGCATGGATGGAGGAGTGAGTTGACAGGTGCTATTGTGATCATCACTCCATCACAGCCTCCACTGCAAAGAGCAGCTCCTATGAAGGGCAGACAACTCAGTGATGCTTTTGTTGTCTGGCTACCTGATTTTTGTAACACAAGCCACTCACCTTTATTTACAAGACAGGGTGTTAATGCTCACTTGCCTGCTGAATTCCATTCTGATTCTGCTGTTGATCATCAAGGACAGTGATGAACCAGGCTGCAGAGGACAAGGATCCAGCTGTCTGCTTAAAAAGAGAAGGAAATGGTTCAGAAGTGTGTGTGCCCCTCTCTCTCTTCCTGCAGACGGACTTTATCCACATGGTGGTGAAGACGGGTGGGGTAACCCTCAAGTCACATCCTTCCGGCTCCTTGGAGAGAAGCTGCACTCCTACCCTGGTTTGTACAGACCAGAAGGACCCAAGCCTTCTGGGGATGATGCTCTGGAGACAGTCCTGCTGTAACTTTCCTAAGTGTGCTGTCCTAGCGACCCAGCCTGCCTCCACTTCAGATGGGAGTGATCCCAACAGGGAGAGCATCGCACTCTGCCCTGCGGAACTCTGGCTTCCCTACTCCCCTTGCTGTCGCCCTCATGCCTCCCGGGAAAGGGGCCAACTCAGCAGTCAGTCCCAGAGGGAAACCCTCTTGGGAAACAGCCCAGAGGGACCACCTGCACTGGCAGGCAGCAGAGCTATTGGTAGCTGGGCAACCCTCTAGAGTCCAGCTGGCCAGCCAGAGAGCACTCACCACCAAGCACAGCAGACCCACCGTCTCCCTGAGGTGTCAGCTCTTATGAGGTTCAGTGAAATAGTTCACTGGATGCTGAACAGAAAGGCTAGTTCCCGCTGCCTCTGTCATCCTCTCCACGGGGCGCCCTGCAAGAGCAGTGTGCATTCAGCTCTCCTGCGTGCCAGGCTCCCTCCTACCCGCGTGAGACAGCTATTAATAACCCCACTTTACGAAAAAGAAAATGGGCTCTGAGAGATGGGTGGACTCACTCATGTTCATGCACGAGCCAAGACTCAATCCAGGGCTCCCTGCAAGTTCACAGCTGCCTCCGTGGACTGGCACGGCCAGGACTCCACTGATGCTCACTCCTGGTCCATTATGGAGTTTAATTAATGGAAACCTCACTTAGCTATTTCTCTTTTCTATCAGCAATTTATAAACCATCATAGCCTGTGAGGGAGAAAAGTTGCCCACGGAAACAAAGGCTGATGCTAAAAACTGGAAACGGGTCAATATTAGCATTTGTGTGCCCTTTCTGTTTTGGCTGCTGAAATTGAGTTAAAAGCATGGGCCCTGGGAGAAGTGATTTGAGGAGCCCTGAGAACTCCCATCACCTAACATCTCCTGTTTCCTGAGATTTCTTCAGGAGACCTTCCTTTCTCAGGGTCTGGAATCCTTTTTGATTTTACAAAGACTTTAATTAAAATGACAATACCTCTGAGAATGGTCATGTTGAACTTTGAGCCTGTGCGTCAGCTCAGAGCTTAAGCAAAGGAGCAGAGAGTGTGGCCTTAGGACAGGGGCACGTGATGCACAGAGGTGAACAGGAAGCGGTGTGGACCCCGAAGAGGGGGCCGACTTTGTCTCGGTTGTGGTTTCGCCCCAGGCCAGCTGGAAAGGGAAAGTATTGTGCCTGCTATTTATCAGTGCATTACAGATTGTTCTGACACATAGAAGCTTAACACAACAATAAACATCTATCATCTCACACAGTTTCTGTGGGTCAGCAATCTGAGAATGGCTCAGCAAGGTGTTTCTGACTCTGGGTCTCTCATGAAGGAGCAGTTGTGATGCAGCTGGGGCTGCAGTCTCATCTGAAGGCTTGGCTGGGGCTGGAGGATCTGCTCCCAGCCCAGTAGCTGCTGGCAAGGTGATGCTGGCCAGTGGCAGGAGGCCCCAGTTCCTCACCACGTGGACCTCCCCCTAGGGTTGCTTGAGCACCCTCACAACATAGTGGCCAGCTTCCCTCGAGCAGATGAGCTGAGAGACTGAGAGAGAGAGAGAGAGAGAGAGAGAGAGAGAGAGAGAGAGAGAGAGAGGGAATTAAAAGGAGGCTGCAGTGTCTTTTATGACCTTGCCTTAGCAGCCACACTCCCCCAATTCCTCCAATAGCCGACTGTCGGTTACACTGTTCAGTGTGGAAGAGTCCCACACGAAGGTGTGGGTACCAGGTGATGAGATTCTTCGGGGCCACCTTGGACACTAACTCATGGCTCCCCAAGTCATTATCTTTATTTTACAAATGATCGAATGGAAGCGCAAAGAACACATCCCGAATTTTTTTTGTGAGGCAGGGATCAGGTCTGATTGTTCACTGTGATATTCCTGGAAGCACCTGCAACAGTCTCTAGTATTTAGTGGCTCTTCAGTAACCACTCACTGAACAGGATGCATTGATGAACTCATGCTCGAGAGAGTAATGAAATTCAGTCCATTTTATTTACTGTCCCATTAGATGTCTTTAGGGAGCAGCGACTGAGGGAGAGGATTTCGCGTTGCTAGATTTCTCCTATTGTTGACTGTCTGTGCACCTGTGTGTTATCGTGGCTTATGATTCTGTGAGTCTTCTGTTCCTTTAAGACCTGAACCTCCTAGTGTGTTGTTGAAGGGGAAGGGTTTGCGGAAACCCCACAGGGAGGAGCCCTCCCCTTCTTTGGATGATAAAAGGGTCACTTTAATTGAAATAGCGTTATAACTGGTTGCCAGATTTAAGCATAGGGCCTCTCATACGTCAGAACCTTAGAGCAGAGAGATTATATATATGGGCAGCATATAGATATAAATGTATACATAATTTATGCAATATTTCTCCTATTTGCGCTCTCTACTTAAGCTATCCATTAAAGCCCATCACATTAATTTAATTGAAAAATTCTGGGGGAATTGTATTAGCTTTTTTCCCATTAAATTAACATTACAGCCTTTAAATAGATGTCCTGGATGCCTATTGTTGCTAACAAAATTATTATGCAAATTGGAATCTGGCCTCTCTGGACTCGGCCACCAGCCTCTCACCCTCCTCCTCTTTCCGTGACCCCGTTAATTTAATTGCCCTTTCCCCTGAGTTCCCAGGCCACAGAAGTGGGGCAGGAGCCCTGGCCTAAGCCAGAAGCTCTGGGCAGGGTTATGGTGCCTGGTCCAGGCCCAGCAGAGCAGCTTGGAGTTTTAGACTCTGGTCTCCAGGGCCTTTGTGAAAACACTCTTATCTCAAGAAAGAAAAAAGGGTGAGCAGTCTCCTGCCAGGCCCCTCTGTGGCCAAGAGTGTGCTTATTATCAAAGAGCAAGGTGTGTGAGTCAGGCTGGCTCCGAAATCAGATTCTGCCTCTTAGTGAGTCTGAGGTTTTGACAAATTTCCTAACTTCCATAAGAGCAAGAGAACCATTCCCTGCCTCAAGGGAAGCCAAAGGAGGCCGTGAAATAAGGGACAGTGTCTGCATGAAGTAGGCACCTCTACAGGGCTGTTATTACCATTCATCACTCACTCATTCACCCATCCATTCAGGGAGTAATTCCAGGGCCACTGGCCTAGGCGGGGAGATGTGGTGAGAAGCAGGTGACCCAGGTCTCTGATCTCCTGTAGTTTGTCTGGGGGGCTGGGGTTGGGGGTGGGGAATAAACAGGTAAATCATATGATTGTGGCTAGAGGTTGGTGTTATTGCCATTATTAGCAAGTCCCGCGTGTGTTTAAAGAGTGAAAAATGCAGTCGTGTTAATTAATCAGCCACCCTGATTTGCCTGCTCCACTTAAACCTCCGGGAAGTCGAAGTGGTTGTTTCCCTTGGCTGGATCTCAGAGGCCTGGTTAATCCCCAGGTACTAGTTGGGAGGAGCTTTTTCTTTAACCTGAACTGCTAGATGGCTGGAGTCAGAGGCTGAGTGACAGGGACTCCGGAGCAAGGAGTCTTGCTTTGTGAAGTCAGCCTTATTCCAGTGTTGGATGCAGTAAGGCCCCACCTCCAGCCCCGCTTTGGGTCTTATCTTTCTGACCAAAGCTCATGAAGTGATCCCTAGCTCATGTCTCTGGATGAGCACCAGGACTTCACTACCCTTCAAGGGTTTCCAAGGGGGACTTCTTATCTCATCTTTCCCATCTGTTTAATCTCCAGGAGTCTCTCCTTTCATGAATGGGCTCTTCCATTTGCATAGATACTAAGTAGATTGAAATGAGCCTTGAAAAAGGAAAGTCAAAGCTTCCTTTGCCTTTGGGGTTTGAAAACACGCCCCTGAAATAAACAGCAGGTGTGGAAACCAGCCTACCTTGGTCCACAGGTTAGTTCTCCCAGTGAAACTCATGCTGAGTCCGAGTCTGGAAAGACAGGTCCCTTGGCTGGGCATTTCTAGCTCAGGGTATCTCATGTGGCTAGGTAGGGAGGGGACTCCCTAGAAGTCTTCTTCACACTCATGTCTGGCATCTGGATTAGGAAGACTTGTACAGCTGTGCAGTGGAACAGCTGGGATCCTAGGGTGTATGTTTTATCTCAGTGTGGTCTCTCTGGCATAGGGGCTTCAGGGCAGCTGGACGTCTTACATGGTGGTCAAGACACCCAAAGCAGGTGTCCTGAGACAGAGAGAGCCAGGTAGAAGCCTTATCACTTTCTGTGACCTATCCCTGGAAGTCGTGCTGTCAGTTATGCTACATTCTGTTGATTGAGGCAGTCAGAGAGGCCAGCTAAGATTGAAAGAAAGGGGAAATAAATTCTACCTGTCAATGGCAAATGGCAAGGACCATGGGGGACTGAAAATATTGCAGTGGGTAGTGGTAACTCGTAAACATTCCTGGTTGAGATTATTAGGATGATTGTAGACTCAAATGTGTGAAGTCAAACAAGAACTCTTCTAAGAGATAACATAGGAGAATATCTATAGGCAAATGTGACATAATAAGAAATATGTATTGGTCTCTGCATCTGATTCCTGACACAGAGCTCCCTTGCAATTTCCTGGGTGATAGGAGCATCTTTTGTTTGACTGAAGCAACTCTTGGTGGTCTCCTGATAAGCTTCAGGATGGGGGCTGGTTCCCAGAAAGCCCAAGCCATGATTAAAGGCTTGGAACTTTCAGCCCCACTTCCCATCCTCTGGAGAGAAGAGAGGGACTGGAGATTGAGTTAAAAATCAATCATGCCCATATGATGAAGACTCCGTAAAACTTCCTAAACTGTGGAGTTTGGAGAGCTTCTGAGTGGATGAACAGATCCACATTCCAGAGAATGATGCATCCTGACCATGGAGACAGAAACTCTTGTGATTAGGACCCTTCCAGATCATGCCCTGTGTACCTTTCATCTTGTTCTTCTATCTTTATAATAAATTGGTAAATTCTATGAGCCATTCCAGCAAATTATTGAATATGGGGAGTGGCAGTTGTGGGAAGTCTTGGTTTTTTAGCCATGTCAGACAGAAGTGTGGGCACCCTGGCAACCTGTTACTTGTGGCAGGCATCTGAGTTGGGGCAGTCTTGTGGGACTGAGCCCTTATTAACCTGTGGAGTCTGATGCAGAATTGAATTAAATAATAGGACACCCAGTTGGTGTCCCCAGAGTTAGAAAATTGATTGGTACGGGGGGAAGAAATCTGACACATTTGGTTCAGAAGTGTTATGATTAGAGAATCAGTTTTCTTTTAGCAAATATTTCTGAAACAGGGCCCACACACAGCTAACCAGAAAAAACAATTGATGAATTGTTCATTAAAACTAAGAACTTCTGTTCATCAAAAGACTCCATTAAGACAATGAAAATGCAAACCACTGAGTGGGAGAAGATAGTTGGAATAAAGATATCAACAGAGGAATTATATTCAGAATTGTTGAAGAACTCTTGTAAATCAATAAGAAAAAGATAGACAACCCATTTTTAAAAAATGGGCAAAACATAGAAATACTCTTTTCACAAAGGAAAGTTCAAAGGGCCAATAAACCTGCAAAAGAGAGTCAACATCATTAGTAATTAAGGGAATGTGATTCAAGCCACAGTGAGAATTTTTATGTATGTAAAAGCTCTTAGTGGACACCTAAGACTTTTGAACTGTACTGTATACAAATTTTATACATACACATACAAGAATGGCTAAAATTACAAAGAAATCTGTCAATACCAAATGTTGACAGTGCTGGGAGCAGCTGGAACTCTCCTATACTGAAGATAGGAGGCCAGATCAGGACATCCATTTTGGAGGATTACTTGGTATTTTACAAAAGCTGAATGTAGCACATGTACTCTAGGAATATGTTCAGTAGCAATAAGTAAATGTATGCACCAAAAGACATGGCCAAGAATATTCATAGCGGCATAATTTGTAATAGCCCTGTCTTAGTCCATTCAGGCAGCTATAACAGAATACCATAGATGGAATGGTTTATAAACAACAGATATTTATTTTTCACAGTTGTGGAGGCTGGGAAATCTAAGATCAAAGTGTGGGCAGAATTGGTGTCCAGTGAGGGTCCACTTCCTGGTTCATGGATGGCCATCATCTCACTGTGTCCTCACATGGTGGAAAGGGCAAGGATCTCTCTAGGGTCTCTTTTATAAGGGCACTAATCCTATTCATGAGGGCCACCCTTATGACCTGCTTTCCTTCCCAAAACCCCAACTCCTAATACCATCATATGGAGATTGAGTTTCAACACGTATGAATTTTAGAGGGACACAAACATTCAGTCTATAGCAAGCCCCAAACTGGAAACCACCCAAGTATCATCAATAGTAGAACTAACATATAAATTGTGGCATATTCTTACAATGTGATAATTGCAACACTATATATAGAACACTGTATAGCAATGAAGTTGGACAAACCCACACAGTAGCATAGAGAGATCTCACTCACATATCACTGAGGGAAAGAAAGTGCTGTATAATTTCATTTACATAATGTCTACAACCTAGCAAAATGAATGGTGAGGACAGAAATGAGTAAAATTAGTGGCTATCTTTGGTGGTGGGGGATGGGGATAATGAGGAGGGACATGAGGAACACTTTTAAGGGGTTGGTTATGTTCATCTTAATCTGGGTGATGATTGTAAAGATGTGTTCACTTCATAAAAATTCTTCAGATTGGTGTATTTTTATTGGTGTACCTTACACCCTTGCATATTACGTATACTTCAATGAAAAAGTTTGCTTTTAAAAAATAGTTATGCCCATGTTCTGTAGCAAAGGTCAGCAAACTCTAGCCCCTGCGTCAAATCCACCTATTACCTGTTTTATAAATAAAGATTTATTGAGACGCTGCCACACCCATTTCATTTACACACTGTCTATGGCTGTTGATGTGCTACAATGACAGAGATGAGCAGTTGTGACAGAGACCAAACGGGCCACAAACCCTAAGATACATACTATTTGGTCTTTTACAGAAAAAATTTGCTGACTCCTGTTCTGTAGTAAGTATATATTACTTTGGAGTCTCATTCAGTCCTTCCGCATATATTAGAGAGTAGTCAAGACTGTTTTTCAAGGAAAGTGTCAGCCCCGTTAAAAGACTCTCCCTCTTCCAACCACCCCCAGGCGTAATGGTTGCCTTCTATTAGCTCTATGTCCCTTTGGGTTCTATGCTTTAAGATTCCACACCAGGAGGCTAATCCCACTCTGCCTTCCGGTGATTGTCAGAGTAATATGATTTGCTTTGAATTTCCTGTCCTAATTCTGTTTTTAAAAATTCCAATCATCTGAATTACAAAAGTAATACATATCTTTTGTAACATTTCAAATAATAAAGAAGTGTCTAAAATAAAATTAATAGCCTCACCACTCATCTCCAATCCAGCTCCCTAATGCAATCACTGTTAACAGTTAGGTATAAATGTATCCTGTCTGTTTTCTTTATTTATAAAAACATATAGAAACTCACTTACAGGGTATGACTTTTTTTTTTCAGTCTTTCAATTTTTTTTTCTTAATAAAAATAGGATCACACTTGCTTTTATTCTGTTTAACAAAGTGTCACAGGCATATCTCCTAGTCAATATGTACAATTTTATTTTATAATTTTTAGTATCTGCTCTGTATTCCTTAATATAAATACATCATGATTTATTCAACTATTTTGCTATTAATGTACATTCAAATTGCTTTCAGGTTTTTTTGGGTTTTTTTCTTTTAACTATTACAAACGATGCTGCAATACATTTCTTCATATATTTATGTCTTTATACACTGGCATTTTCATTTCTGGTGGATATATTCCCAGAAGTGGGAGTGCCGGGCTACAGTTTAAATTTTCAAAAATACCAACAGTTGATTTTCCACCACTTTATAATAATTTACAGTCCTCCCCCGACGGCATTTGAGAGAACTAGATTCCTTACACCCTTGCCAGCTCTGGATGTTACACATATTTTCCATTTTTGCCAATCTGATGGGTAAAAAATAGTATCTCATTGTTCTCATTTGCATTTCCCTGACAAGTGAGCCCGAGCATCTTTTCATATGTTTATTGAATATTTGCATTTCTGCTTCTGTGAATTCTGTAGCCTTGGCCCATGTTTCTACTGGGTTATTGGTCTTTTCCTTATTAATTTGTAGGATCATTTTATAACCTAAGTATATTAACTCTTTAGTAATGATACAGCTGCAAATATTTTCTTCATTCATCATATGTTATGCCATGGCTCTGCTTTTGATTTTAAAAAAAAATTAAATTTCTGCCCCCTAGGTTCTTGGTAAGAATATAACTAAAACTGTTCGCTTTTCAATTCTTATCAGAATCTCAGCTCTGAGAAATAATGAATTGGGAGCTTTGTTTAAGCAGTGATTCTCAAACAGCTTTCTAATTTTAAATAACTGAACCCCACCTCGGCCCCTTTTTTATCCCCCCAGACACGTTCTTGGGTAGAAAGAAGAGAAACTACCATGACTGAACTGGGTCTGGGGGCTCAGATCTCTGCCTGCCAGAGAGGCCTCTTTCCCTCTCTCTCTAGCAGCCCCTGAAACACTGTGGGAACCACTAGTGCCCCATGGAACCTAGTTTGAGAATCGTTGACCTTAAAGGCCCTGCAGTCCCTCCATTTATTTCATTAGTTTTCTGCCATGCGTTCCATGGAATATTAGGTAGGATATTAACGAGTGCTTTGTGAAGTAAGGACTGTGGGGTTGTTCTATGGCCTGCCAAAACGAGGCACGCTTTCCCTTTTCGAACTAGCTCACACTTGGATTCTTTTGAGATGGAAATGCTAGTGTACCAAGAGACAGG
The DNA here is from genome assembly GCF_048773025.1 of Camelus bactrianus. Lineage (NCBI taxonomy): Eukaryota > Metazoa > Chordata > Mammalia > Artiodactyla > Camelidae > Camelus > Camelus bactrianus. The sequence goes on from NC_133570.1 coordinate 11,991,046, forward strand.
AACTGCACAAAGGGTAGCACACACCCTTAATTTCTTTTCCTAAGCGATGCCAAAACAAACAGACAGTTATTGCCCTTGCTGCTCTCTGCCATCTGCTGAAGGTGTGACTCTTCAGTTTTCCAACTGGCCTGAGCCAGTGCTGCTCATTTAGCAGCCAGTTACGGACAACCCAGGATACGGCTGTGGTTGTGGATAACCGCAGGGTCCTGCCTGACATCTACAGAGGTGACCAGCAAGGAAAAGGGATGTGCTGACCCCTTTTTAATTTCTCAGGAGCAGAAATTGTGAGCCCTTGGTGATGTTCAGTCATACTTTTTTTCTGCCTTATTTGGAATTCAAAAGAACCAATTTCTCTTCTAAAAATCATTTATTTATTTGGAGTCATACCTAGGAGAAAGAGCAAATAGGATTTTAAATAAAGGTGTTTTCGGCAGGAGATTTGCAGATATTACTTTGTTTCCTTCTTACATCCTTTTAAGAAGGGACAAAGGAAAGAGATACTGGTATGCTTTGCTTAAGAATAGCAGTCTGTTAATCTTATCTGTTCTTAGAGGGGGAAAAAAAACCTTTACAAGTAGAATCAGTGGACCTAGGTCCAATTTGAAGAGTGTCCCTAGGTTCTTGCACAACAGTGGTCAAAGGAGCTTAGGAAATGCTGGCTTTCTTTGCTGCAGGACTTCTCAGAGCCTTTAAAATGCTAGTGTTCACCATGAAGTTCTGGGGAAGCCATGGGTGGGTTTCTCACCTTTCCTGACTGCAGAATGCTTTGTGGGTGGAGCGGTCTCCAGGACTAGTATTGTATGCACTTTTGGAAACGCTGGACTAGATAGCCTTACATTTTCCCGTAGATAAAGCCAGAGTCTCAGAGAACTGCAGCCTTTAATACCTTTGTTTTGGCCATTTATAGATCAGCTTGTGTTGAACTTCCCTTAACCTGCATTGGGTATAAACTTGCTATCATTTTTAATGCCAGGAGGTTGCAATTTTATATAGTCTATTACTAGTAAAAGCTGTGTTTTCCTAAGCAATCAGTTTGCTTATATCTAACACCATGAATTTTGCAACTGATTTTATTTCCCTCTTTACTCTTACTGCCAGGATGCTCAAACCAGATTTCTGGGCCACTGCCAATAATGGTATGGAAATCCATGGTATATATTTTGGGTACTGACCTTATGCATTATTTCAACACATTTTCCTACCTCTATTTTCACTTAGTCCCCATTTCCTTGTTTAAATTTTTTATTTTATTGTATTGATGTATGTAAATAGGCTACCTTCTAACAGGTTTTTGAAATATAGTGGAGGCATCCTTACATACAGATTCCGACTAGAATATATTAAATGCTTACTGTGTGCAAGCTACCTGTTAGGGCCCTCGGAAACAGAGATGAACATGTTGTAGTTCTCATCCCTGAGGGACACACAGTGTTGTTGCTGATGAAACAAACTAAGTAAATTACCACAATCAACAGGCATGAATAATCACTGCAACGTTGCGTGTTAAGTAATAAGAAAAATATGTTGCTAAGTGCCCTGGATATGCCAGAGAGACTGAGTAGAGAAACAGAGAGAGACGGGCAGAGCTTCCCCAGGACCCTGGCTACTGCTCCCGGCTGTCCAGGCCTTTCCAGCATCCACCTTCAGGCATGCGAGTGAGGGAGCCTTTGGTTGATTCCAGCCCCAGTCTCAAGCCTCCCCAGCTAACAGAGTGGAGGTCCCCTCTGAGCCCTGCCCAAGTGACAGATGTGTGAGCCGAATAAGTTGTTTTGAACTAAAAGGAAAAAGAAAGTGCTCTGGGAACTTGGTGCAAAGGAGCAAATACCTTTGTAGGGAAGGAGGAGAGGAAGGTTGGGGTTGCTTGCCTGAGACTGTAGGTGGGGGTTCAGGGCATCTGCTCACGACTGGAAAGGGTCTGCAGAACCATGTGTGTGAATCTGTGCATTTTTTGAGAAGAGGTTCCATTGCTCCCATCAGAAGAGTTCCTGACCCACAGAAGGTTAAGGTCCATTGCCTTAAAAGGGTGAGGAAACAGTTGCCAGGACGACAAAGAATGGGAAAAATGTGCAAAGGTCTGGAAGCACTGGAGTCTGTTTTGGTGAATTCGCAGGATAGAAGAGACTGGAGGTTCACGTTCAGCCAGTCATTCTTTCATTCAGCAGATAATTTAGTGAACACCTACTATGGATTAGGCATTGTGCTTGGCATCAGAAATACAACAGTGGACATGATCGTTTGTCCCTTTACAGACCTCACAGGCTCTAGACACTTTCCCAGAAGGCTGTCCTCATCCCTGGACCTTCTTCCCGCTGGCCTGGGAGGCGAGCTCAATCAGCACGAACGTTTCATGATTTCTTTCTTGGGAAGGAAAAAGCCCCAATAAGGAATGAAAAGGCTTCTTTCTAAGTTGAACCAGACAATGGACAGAGCTAATAAACAAAGCTGGAGGGGAAAAAAAAAGTAGCCATGTGATGCGATGTGCTTTTACTTGACTATGATTTCAATTTAAACCTGGACTGTTCGCATCTCTCAACACCCTAAGTCTCTGAAAACCCAGCACCCGTGAAGATCTGTTTTCCTTTTTTTTCCTTTCTCTCCTTTCCCCGTCTCTCCCTTCCCTCCCCTTCCCTTCTCATGTTTTCAGAACTGTTTTCAAGACACATCAGAATCTGACCCTCAGTCATTAACTTGATTCTTGGTTTTTATCACTGACTCACCATTCCACGAAATGTTCCTTTGACTTTACATCTCTGAAATGGGTATGATTATACAAGAAAGTGACGTTTGTGGAAATTTTAAGGACCTCAGGTGATGAGTTTTGTAGAACTTACACACACGCGCGCGCGCGCGCGCGCGCGCACACACACACACACACACACACTGTCTGATTAGCCTCTAGGCAGAATGGGGGCGGCGGAATTTCCTCAGAACAGTCTAAGCAGAGAACATCTGGTTCCCTTACCTGTTGATGCATTTGTCTGTGTGTTTGGTTGAATTAAGCTGCTTGATAAACTGGCCTGCAGCCACCTCATACTCACTCTTGAAACACAAAGCATTCTCTTTCAGGCAAGGAGCTTCCAACTCTGGGTGGTTACAAGCCGAGGAAGGGGAATGGACACGTTTTGTTTCTTGCTGTGTTCCCAGGATGCAGGTTCAAGCTTGCCCTCCCCACCCCCACCCCCTGAGTGTTATCCTCTGGAAGTCGTCCTTGAACATTGGCGGACTTAGAGAATCCATTACCAGTGAGCCCTAAACCGGTGTTTCTGGCCTGATGCGAAGTTCATACTGCCTATATGTGTTACCCATAAAGTGGAATCGTCCCAGAGCAAGCCTTTCTGTGTTGCAGGGAGAGGCAGGGATGTCAAGGGAAGGACAGCAATGCAGTCTAGTGGGGAAAAAGCAAAAATAAATCCGCAGGCTCTGAGTGTAAAAGCCAACACCTCTTAAAGGTGATGCTCTCTGGTAGACATTGGGTGCTGTGTCTGCTGTTTTTGCCTATCAGCCATTCTCCTTTCTTCTGGAAGGAGCAACCCTGTTCTGTTTGGGCGATCCATCCTCTGCCATTGGCTGTTGTCTTGGTAGTATCATTCCTCAGAGTGCCTTGCCCTCCTCTGGCCAAGATGTAAGCCCATGACTGTGGCTAGTCCAGACATACTCTCCCAGAAATTTGAGTCTTGAAGGATTCGACAGGGTTGGAGCCCATTCATCCAGGTGTCTGTGCCCGGAAGAGACTATCTCTTAGCTCCCCTGGGTCTCCAGAGCTGCTCTGGCCACTGTCCCTTCTGAGGACTGTTCTTTGGCTATTACATTTATTCTGTGAATCCCCCTAGGCCCTTCCAATGCATACTTTTTTTTTTTTTTCTTTCTCTCTCTCTTAAACTAGAGTCAACTTCTGCCTCAGGCCATAATGAAGTAACTGGCACCAGACTTGTTTTCCAGCGGCACACAACTAGAAAACTGGACAAAATATATTAAATGACTGTTTTCAGACAGTGGGGAACAGGCTATGCAGGACTATGAGCCCTAAAGGAAGGGAAGCAAAGAGTGAGCCCTGTGATCCCCTTGGCTTTCTGCCCAGAAATACTCTTCAGACTGCAGCACAGGAAGGAGGATCCCAAGCAGAGCATGGTGGCCTCTTTGAGTTGAAGGGACATAGACTGTCATATGCAGAGGCTGAAGAAGCAGGAATTTGTGAGGCAGAGTTCCAGAGAAGGCACTGTATAGATACACGTGCCAGGAATCTGTATAAGGAGACCTCCGTTGAGTCATTGGCTGAATAATAAGTTGCTCAGGCTTTGGATGAAGTGCTCCAAAGATGGCAAAGAACAACTACTGGAGAAGTATAAGCTGAATAATTCCCAGAGCTCTCACATCTAAGGAAGCATAGAAATGTGAACGGTTAACAGGAGAAATATCAGTCACTATAAACAAGACTCAAAATGAAAAAGATGGTGCAATTAACAAACAAGGACTTTGAAACACCCATTACAAATATATTCAAAGATTTAAAGGAAAACGTGAACATAATGAGAAGTGGAAGAAAAAAATTTTTAAAGACTCAAATTAAACTTATAGAGAGGAAAAATACAGTTCTAAAATATAAAATTCACTGGATAGGTTTGCATATTAAACAGCATATGAAACATACTCTTAACATATTAAATAACAGCATATCAACATTTGCAGAAGGAAAAAATTAGTAGACATGTTGACACAATAACAGTCAAACTGTAGCACAGGGAGAAAAAAAGAACTAGAGAAAAATGACCACAGCATCAAAGACCTTTGCAATAATATTAGATGGCTGACCCTACATGTAATTGGAGTGTCCATAGGGAAGGAGGGCAGAAGTTTGGAGGTACGGATGGTTTCAGGCTCTGCTGGATCCAGGGACTCAGACAGTGTCACTGGGAATTTCTCTCTGTCTTGTGTCTTCTTTCCTTGGTTTTGGCATCTCCCCAGGTCATGGCAGAGAGAGCCTCCAGCAGCTCCAGGCTCATGTCCCTCTCATATGTAAATCCAAGAGAAAGTGAATTCCTCTTTCCCAATATTTTCAGCATTTATTCACTCTGATTAACCCACTTTGGATCACGTGCCCACCCCTGAACTAATCCCTGACTCTGATTGGCCAGGTCTGAGAACAAGGGGGTGGGAAAGAGATGATCTCCCAAAGGTAAGCTGTGATGCTGTCACCAAAGTACAGTGTCATGGTTGCTGCACTTTCAAAAACAAAAGACATTTACTATGGTGTATAAAGCACCAAACAGTAAGAGCTTTCAAATACAGCCTCATCCGAGTACAGCTTTGCATGCATTCACTCACTTAATCTTTACAACTGTATCAGGGTGGAAGCTCATGAAAGACTCTGCTCTTTGATGGTTTTCCAGTTCCAGCTCCCAGCCTTGTCTAACTCAAGGAGGTGCCTCCTGTCCCCAGGCACCGCAGGAGCTTCCCTATCAGCTCTGGGCTTTCTTTCCTTCTTTGTTTTTCGCCCCTGGGAATTACCCTGATTTCCTTCAAAACTCTGTTATGCAGTAACTGTAATAATTCTTTCCAACATCACTATGTTTAATAGGATGATTTTCAGGTCATCTCTCCATTGCACCAAGGGTCCACTGTGTACAATGGGTCATCTCCCCATTGTATAGATGAGGAAAGTAAGGCCCAGAGAAGTTAAATAGCTCACCCCAGGTCACACACCTAGTAAGTGACAGCCAGTATTCGAACCCAGAGCCGTTTTCTAACACATCACACTCAGCTACCTCAGTGAATGGTGGCTGGTTAATGAGGTCACACACCTGTGTCTCTGTCTGTGGCATAGTCTTATCTCAAACTAGGGATCCCAGCTCCTTCCTTGACCTTGAAGTCCCCGAGGCACCATCCTACTTCCTGGCAATGACTAAGCCCTGAGGAAAGGAAGCCTCCATGTTTATGTAAGACACCTTGCACCCAAGATGCTGAGAACTTTTTTCCAGTCTGGATGAGGGGGAAAGGGTGGCAGGGAGAAGACCTGGCAAATGGAAGCCATGTGGCTGCCATAACAAATCCTTGGTGTCCCTTTGCTTGGGGCTGCATAACTCCAGTCTTCCTCCATCTTCCCCTGGCCTTCCCCTCTGGTGTCTGTGTGTGTTCTCTGCGTGCCTAATCTCCCTCTGCCCGCTCTTTGTAAGGATACCTGTCACTAGGTGTGGGGCCCACCCAGGAAATCCAGGATGGCCTCATCTTGAGATCCTTAAGTTTGTTCCATCTGCAAAGATCTTTTTTCCAAGTAAGGTCACATTCACAGGTCCCCAGGGTTAAGACATGGACATCTCTCTTTTTTTGGTGGTGGGGGATGGGGCAGGGTGGAACACTACTTAACCTACTGCAGTGAAAAGGCTGCCAAACTTTGCTCCGTCTCTGAGCTGGGACCGTTGAGGAGAGAACCACAGGCTTGGCTGAGGGAGCGAGCCATGGTGGGTTTTCGACGGTGCCGCTTTTATTGTTTTGTGTTTTTCTCTTTTGTTTTGAGGTTTTCTGCCCTCTTTTCTGGAAGGTGCACGATGCTTAATGCTGGGCTCTGTGGTTATTTTCGCCTAACAGCTGTGTTTCCGGTGAGCAGCTGGGGGATGCTTCTGACTCAGCAAAACTGTAGCAGTAACCGTCAAGAAGCCGTTCAAGCAAGGCTAGAAATAAAGAAGCAGTTTCTTCCCCGGCGTGCCCCCCTCCTTTCACTTCCCCACCCGCGGGTACCTTTTGAAAGTCTCAACAAAGCTCTTCTAAAAGAACCCCCGCTTTGACCAGTAGGCTCCAGGCCCGGCTGAAGGTGGCCCTTGGCTAGGCTTTTCCGAAAGCAGATGGATTCCAGAAAGGACTCTGCCAAACCAGCCTGGCTGTGCCTTTGGAAGGCCCCTCCCAGGCTGCCCCCCCCCCCCCACCTTTCCCCAGAGGCTTGGGTCTTACAAGTTTCCCACAGGTCTGAGCAGTGAAAGCAGGGGCGGGAGGGACTAATGTGGTTTTCCAGGGTGGGGCCGCAAGGGCCAGGGTATCTGTGTTCCGCAGCCTGTCTGTTTTTAAAAGGTAGTGACTTCACCCTGGGCCTGGGAGGCAGCTCCGAGGTTCTACCCACTGGAGAGAGGCACTGGAAATCCTGCCCACAGCAGGAAGGGAACCAACGGGAAAAAAATCCGTGTCCTGGAGAGCCGACCTCTGTGCATGCTGGTGCCTGCAAAAGGCTCACGGGAGAGCAAGACAGCTGCGTTCTGAGACTCTTTGCTGCTGTTCCGAGAAAGAAAGGAACAAATAAATTTAGCTCCATCCTACGCATCCTTCACAGCTGCTTATTGACCAAACAGAAAGAGGCCTCTGTTTCAACCCTGGCTCGTCAGCTTTTCTACCTGGTGAGGTCTGCCACCGCCCTCGACAGAGGGCCTTTCTAGGAGGTGACTGACCCTGGCCGCCTTTAGCTCTCAGCTGGAGGTGCTACAAGGAGCTCAAGTTCAAGGTGTAGGGTGCCTTTTGACATCCTGAAACAAAATGGTAGCTGAGAAATGTTTCCACATGGGCCTCGACTCCTGGAATCTCTGATGTGTTTCTTTGGAAGGCAGAGCGTGGGGAAGGCTGTTCTGAGGCCAGCCTGTGGATCGCAGAGCCATCAGTACAACTGTTTGTGGAAATAAAGAACTCGCTGACAGGGTTTGCAAGTTAAGAGACTGGAACGAGGCACTGAAGAGGTTCCATGGGCCTCACTGGTGTGCAGAGGTTCCTATGGGGCCAGGGCAAGCTCTGGACTCCATGTCAGACACATCCGGGTTCAAGTCCTGGCTCCGCTACCTAAGGGCAGGGTGCTCTGGGCAAGGTGGGCCACGTCCTCACCTGGAAGTGAGGTGTCGGCCAAAACCTTAAGCCTCTCTGAGCCTCTTGGAACAGCAGTAATGATATAAGAGGCTGTCAGGACGTGACATCACATATTGAACATGCCTCGCTCAGTTCTTGATGTGCCAGGATGGCGGGCAGGGTATCTGTTTCACCCACCTAGGCCCATTTCCTTGCCTTCTGGCCACAGCAGCCCCTCTCTCTTAGCTGTAAAGATTTGGGGCTCACCTTACTCTCACACTCTGGAGGTGAGTTCATGGCCTAGGCCTGATGATGGAGGGTCTCACACATCCCTGACCGTAGTGATTAGTTCCTGGCTATGCATGAGAGAGCCAAGTGGAGATAATCAGAGCCAACTTCAGGGATGTTGACAGAATTACTGGGATAGAGAAAATCTTTTTGGGTTTCTGAGTGGTCAGATTTTCACCTTGATGCTGCTAGTGGCTCTCTTTATGTAAAGGAAGGAAAAATCTGTCTGAGAATAAAGCCAACACAGAGGAAGACAAACTTGGAGAGACTGTGTTCTGACTATTTGAGCCCCTTGACCCAGCCATGCCTGAAGCCATCACCCCATGAACTTTCCAGTTCTATGAGCCAATACATTTCCTTTTTGGTTTAAGTCAATCTGAGTTAGGTTCCATCTCTTGCAATCAGGTGCATCCTAAGAATCACACAGCTCAATACGTTGCTTTTTGAATTTGAATTTACTTGTGGCCTCATCCAGAAGCAAGAGGCAGGCAGATGACTGCTCAGTGCCATCTCCGGGAGTGAGAGTCTGTGAAGAGTCTGTATTTTCTGGCGTGCTGATTTCCTTTGGGCCCCTCTTGCAGATAGGGAGGCAATATAGTGAAGAAAAAAAAAAAGAGTTTTAGAATAAAACAGATTGAGCTCAAATCTCTTCTTCATCACTTATTAACTCAGAGACCTTGGCAAGTAACTTATTCCCTGTGATCCTCTGTTTTCTCACTTGTGGAACGGGATGTTAATACTATAGGTGAATTGCAGTGTGTACAGGTACTAAAGCCAGTGTGAAGGCAAAAACATCCATGAAAATCCCTCAGACTCCCCTCCCCCTGCAGGGTTGAGAAACAGCTCTAGAATCACACTTAGCACAGACAGCTGTTCATCATAGGGAAGGGTCCTGGAATTGGAAACTGCAGACGAGCAGGTCCACATACTCTGTTTCTGTGCTTCCTGTGTAGCAAGTCCACGTAGGGACAAGACAGGTGGCCTTGTCCACACCCTTTCAAAAGCATTATCTGCTTTGCTTTTTGGCCAATGGCATGCGGTTGAATTGGTGTAAGTTACCCATGCAGGGTGTACCAGCTCCGCTCCTGCCTCAGATTAATTACTGCGAGCATCAGAGGCCCCTGTGCAGAATGGGCTTTGCACAGAGTGAACTCTTAGGCATTGCACCTGCTACTTTTATTGTTCTCACACGTAGTGTAAATCTTGTGCATAGTAGGTGCTCAACACGGGTTTGCTGAATTGCCTTAAATTCATAAGGGTGCTCTGGGCCCTGTGAGGGAGGAGGTGACAGTTCCGAGGGGATTTCGACACACACGGTTCTTGTTGGGGGTTGCAGCTCAGACAGGACCTCCCACCACCACCTGCTTCAATAGTTGTTGCCCCTCTTGTACTTCTCCCACCCCTGGGCCCCAACTGCAGGGAATGTGGGATCAGTTTGCTTAGAGACCACCCTCTGGCCCCCAGCCCTAGCTCCTGCACTTGACCCCCATCCAATCCCTTTACTTCTTGGAGCCTCATTTTCCTTCCCAGGAAAACAGGGATCCTAACCCTGCACTTCTGCCCAAGATCGTCGGGGGTGGGGGGGCTTGTGCACCAAACTCACACGTGGGCATCACAGGTCTGAGGTTCAGTCTGTGGGCTTGTTTCATGTGGCCCACATTTTTTTCCCTTAAATATATGAACTACATTTTCCCCAGTTTTTAAAATTGAAGTGCAATTCACATAATATAAAATTAACCATTTTAAAGTGAACAGTTCAGTGGTAGTACCTTCACAATCTTGTGAAGAAACATGTTCATCACCCCAGAAGGAAGCCCCGTACCCGTTACTCATTCGTGCCCATTCCCCTCCTCCCCCCAGCCCCTGGCAACCACTAGTCTGCTTTCTGTCTCTGGATTTGCCTGTGATGGATGACACTCCATGTAAATGGAATCACACACTCCATGACTGTGTCTGCTTCTTTGATTCAGCATCATAGACTCGAGGTTCATCCATGTTGTAGCAGGTATCAGTACTTCATTCCTTTTAAAGGCCAAATAATATTCCATTGTATGGCTGGACCACATTGTGTTTATCCATTTAGCTGTTCATGGACTTCTGGGCTGTTTCCATGTTCTAGCTATTGGTGAATAAGTCTAGTATGAACTAGACCAGATGTGCTAGTTTGAATACCTGCTTTCCATTCTTTTGGGCATATAACGAGGAGTGGAATTGCTGGGTCACCTGGTAGTTGTAGGTGTAATTTTCTGAGATGGCATCACATTGTTTTCCACAGCGGCTGAGCCACTTTTCATTCCCACCAGCAATGCATGAGACTTTCAGTTTCTCCACATCCTCCCCAACGCTTGTGACTTTCCATTTTCTTTCTTTTATGATTGCATCCTAGTGGCTGTGAACTGGTACCTCCTTATGGTTAGATTAGATGGTAACAGGCAAAAGGAAGACTTCATTTACGAATACAGATCAACAGTTTTTCTTGCAAAAGGAAAGAGCTGTCAAGACTGGGACCGCCTTCAGGAGGGGCAGGCCTTGTCTGAAGCTCAGTGGCAGCTGGTCCCTTACCTGAAATGATCCTTCCTGGTCTTCCACAGACCCCGTCTCTCCCTATCATCCCCCCAACTCCAAGTCACCTGCTGCTTCTTATCAAACTGCACTGCTGTTTTTCTTTTCTCTCTCTCTCTCTTTTATTTATTGAAGTGTAGTCAGTTATAATGTGTCAATCTCTGGTGTACAGCATAGTGTCCCAGCCATACATATACATACTTGTGTTCATTTTCATATTCTTTTTCATTAAAGATTATTACAAGATATTGGATACAGTTCCCCATGCTATACAGAGGAAATTTGGTTTTTATCTATTTTTATATATAGTAGTTAATATTTGCAAATCTCAAACTCCCAAATTTATCCCTTCTCCTCACCCGGGTAACCATAAGATTGTTTACTATATCTGCAAATCTGCAGCACTGTTTTTTTTAATAGAAGAAACCAGCACCCGTGTCTCCATTAAAAGTGAGGAAAAGGAGACTTGTGGAGCCCTGTGGTGTTGAAATCGAGGAAGACCCCTAATTCTTTGTGGAAGTGTTTCAGTGTGCCTGCATCATTTACTCATTTCTGCCACCTGGTCCGTATGGGTGTCTGAGTGGGCGACACACCCCCCCACCAGCTCTGTCCCCTCTCCTTCCTTAGGGGTGGCAAGGAGGGCAGAGCAGAGGTGCGGGGACCGTGCCACTGACCCCAGGCTGATACACCCAGGCACGTGGTCCTTCTGCCTGGAACTTTCCGTCCTGCTCTTCACCACCCAGCACAACTCCAATTCTTCCCCAAGTCTTAGTGTGAACACTGTTTTCTCCACAAAGTCTTCCCTGATGCCCCAGGGCAGATCAGGTATCCCTGCTGTGTGTGCTTGTAAGACCCTGGACTCCCCCGAATCCTCAGCACAATTGTCACTAATTAATCCCTTACATGATTTCTTTCCTCTTTGTACAATTTGGACCCGTTCGCACAATCACACAACCGTTTACGCCATGGGTTTGGCGCTTGTCTGTTCTAGTCCCTCTTGTGCCTTCTCATATTATTTCTTGCCTCCATCTAGTGTTACCACTTCTCACTGCCTCCCACAGGTAGCGACTCCAGGGTATTCAAAATAAATCCTTCCAACCCGCTTTCCAGTGCTTATGAAACATATATAATGTTGTTCTTTGGGTGTGTTTTAAATTTACGTCAATGGTATTGTATCATAAATCTCAGTCTAGTTCCTACTTTTTTCATTTCGTACTATATTTTAAGATCTATCCACGATGACAGATGCAAATTCAGTGTATTCTTCCTGCCCACTGCGTATTATCCCATCATCTGCATTTATCACATTTGGTTTATCCATTTCCCCCAACATGGATGGGTAGGTCACCTCTGGCTCCTTGCTGTGACAAACCTGGCTGCCACCAGCATCCTCCCACATGTCTCCTTGTCATCCTAGGCAGGGGTGTCTACAATACACACCTGGGAGAGGCATCGCTGTTTCACAGATTGTTAGGCTTGAATTGAGTGCCCCCTGCCAGGATATGTTGAAGTCCTAACCCAGAGTACCTCAGAATGTGACCTTGTTTGGAAACAAAGTTGTTGCAGGTGTAATTAGTTAAGATAAGGTCATGATGGATTAGGGTGGACCCTTAATCCAGTATGACTGTTGTTCTTATAGAAAGAGGGAAAACAGCATGAAGACAGAGACTCTCAGGGAGAATACCATGTGACGATGGAGGCAGGGATGGGAGTAACGCAGCTGCGAGCCAAGGAATGCCAAGGATGGGCAGCCATCACCAGAAACTAGGATGAGGCAAAGAAGGGTTCTCCCCAGAGAATCTGTGGGACATGTATCCTAGGTCTGCATCCATAAACTTCTCGGAACATTTGGAACTTAAAACTTTCTCTAGATGATGAATACTGGCAATTTGGATCACTCTCATATACAAACACACTCCATCAGTCCATCCATCCATCCATTATCTATACCTCTATCCGTCATCCATCCATCTGCTCATTCCGCAGATTTTTACTGAGTGCCTGCTCAGTTCTGGAGTCACAGTAATGAACAAGACAAACAGATCCTTGCCCTCATGGAACTTATCATTAGTGGGGAAGACAGACATTAAACTAACAATTATTTAGATGCAAGTGTGATAAGCTCTGTAAAGGACAAATATAGTGCCTCTGAGAGCAGAGAACGGGGGGACTTGGCAAAGCCTGGGGGTCGTGGAAGACCTCACTGCAAAGGTGACATTGAAGCTGAGGCCTGAAGGATGGGTAGGAATTGGTCAGAGGAAGCATGTGCAGGAAGAGCCTCCCACGTAGAGGAGAACAGGTGTGCATAGTTGGAGATTGGAAAAGCATTTGGTGCTTGTAAAGAAGTAACAGAAACTCAGCTGGAGTGGAGGGAGGGTGGGAAGATGTCTGAGATGCGGCTTAATAATTGGCTAAACCAATAACCCTGAGGGTCCCCTGGGGATCTGTGCGTCGGCAGCAAAGCACCACCCTAGATGAAGTGTAGAAATGAGTTCCAGCCCATCCACACTTCAAAGCCAGTCCCTTAGTTTGCTGAGTAACAAATGGGCCCAACAATATCCACTCCATAAAAAAGGTGAGTGATAATAATACAACACCCTGGAAATGCCTCAAGGCACCTAGGGAAAAAACAAAACACATGTAATCCATTCATTTTTGCCATTATTTAAAAATCCCACAAGTTAGTAACACATACAGCATAAACAAAGGAAATGATTATCCTTAGCATTTACCTATTTCTGGTCTTTCTTGGAGATGAAAAGATGGCTTTTAGAGGCTTGTCTCATTTATCCTAGAGCAGGACTATGAAGTGCTACAAGGTGGATCATTATAGACGAAGCAGCAAAGAAGCTGATCGGTTATGTCCCCTCCCAAGGTCATACCGAGAGACGAGGAGAGAGGCAGGGGAAGAAGACAGGCTTTCCTGCCTCTTGGTCCATTGCCAGGCACATTACAGCCAGGCCAGGGAGGAATCATTTTCTCCATAATTGGGAATACCACCGAGAGCTAATTTCTCCCCACTCGATCCACAGAGTGGAGAAGAGCACTTGACCTAGAGTCTTCTTGTGGGGGCGGTCTGTCGTGCAGACTGTGAAAACAATCAGCTAGCCATCCTATTTCCATTCTTTTGGGCTGCTTCGGGAGAGAGAGAGAGAGATCACGCCTCAGTCAAGGCTGGAAGAGCCAGCCTGCAACATATCCACTCAGGGCTGTCAATACTTGGGTTTTACATACACCCAGATTCAGAGGCAATAGCTTAGTGGCTCTCCATCAATTTAACTCTCATTTCAGGTCCATAGCTCACAGCTAGAAACCAGCCTACATAAAGCCTCATAGTATGTGTGTCTCTTCTTAAGGATACTACATTCCACTAGGAAAACAAAACTACTATTAGAGGAAGGCTTGATGGATGAGCCTGACGTTAGTATTTTGCCCAACAATTACAGGGTCATTCTCTTGGAGGGGGACACCCCAGTACACATGCAGGATTTGGTTAATGAGATTGGCAGAATCAAGGAGGAGCTGGGAAGATAGAGGGTAGACCAGCAAGCCCAGGCACCCAACCCTTTAGTGGGCATCCAGGTTTTTCTCTTGGAAGCCCTTAGGGGATTGTACTACAGAGAGAAACCTTTCTTCTGACCTAATTTCAGAGTCCAGACAATGAAAATTAATTACTGAACAAGTATTTGTTAAGTGCCTACTCCATCCAGATTCTGGGCTAGCCAACGGGGACATACAAAGGCTTGAAGCTATTGGTATGGTCTGAATGTTCTGAGCATTCGGCTCAACACGGTGCTCCAGGTAATCCCTGCCAGGTGGATCCAGGTTAGTACTGGGGATGAAACCTATTTGTTATCCCTGGTCTGGGAGTTCAGAGTACAAGCGAGGCTCTTTGATACGGCAGAATGGGCTAGGCTTTGAAGGATGGGCAGAATATAGCTGGGGGAGATGGGATGTCTGTTAAGGCAGTATTTTGAGACAAGCCAGTTTTCATGCATTTCTGTCTTCTGTCCATGGACATCTTAGCTGATCTGGGACACTGGTGAGGTCACCTAAGGGCAGGTTTGTAGACATCTGCTTGGCAGACACACAATAGAGCACACACATGGGACCCGCACACACACAGACACACACACACACAGAGTATATCTATTCTAGGCATGCTCATTAGCAGCTAACTTTAATCATCTTTAACGCTTGCATCTCAAATACCAAATACTTTGGTGTGTGCTGTCTATGAACACACACCAAAAATAGTTCTGGGTAGATAAACACATGCGCCAAGAGGCTGGCTGATTGCAATCTGAGTCGCGTGAAGTCACTGCCTCCTGGATCCCTTCAGTTCAGCCTAGGCAGGAATCTTAACACAGGATATCAATAAATAACTAACCTGAACCGCCCCCCAGCCAGCGATGCATGCAGCTCACCACTCTCAGTGGGAAACCGGAGATGCTCTGTCCCTCGTCCTTCAACAGAATGTGTCTGCCTGAGGCTCGCACCCTGTGGCTGAAACTCACTGCTTCTTGCACCCAGCTCACCCCCGAAGGCTGCAGCAGCCCTTGCAATGAGGTGTGCTGTGGCTGCAAACTTGCATCATTTAAAAAGAGTTGATGAATGTCAGTGAAATGGAGAAGTTGCCTGTGCCTTTCTGCTGTTTGTCTCTTACCTTCCACATTCCCAAGTACCTGATGCTGGCTGCTGACTTGATTTATCCATCATGACAAGAATTCAAAAATTGAAAAAAAAATTACAGGAGTGTACAGCCTTATCCCCACCAACTACCCACCAGAGGAAGGACCCAATGTCATTTTGTAGTGGATTGAATTATGGCCTCTGCAGAAGGTGTGTCCACATCCTGACCACCCCACCCCCCAGAACCAGTGAATGTGACCGTATTTAGAAAAAGGGTCTTTGCAGATGTAATTAAATTAAGAATCTTGAAATGAGATTGCCCCGGATTTATCTGGGTGGGCCCTAAATCCAATGTCAAATATTCTCATGAGACACAGAGAGGAGAGACCAACAGGGGAATGTCAGGTGAAGACAGAGGCAGGAATTGGAGTCATGAGGCCACAAGCTCAGGAATGCTGACAGCCACCAGGAGCTGGAAGAGATAAGGGACAGAGATCTCCCCTGGAGCCTCTGGAGGGAGCATGGACCCACTGCCACCTTGGTTTTGGAACTGTGAGAGAATGAGTTCTTGTTGTTTTAAGGCATGAAGTTTATGGCAATTTGTTTGGCAGCCCTGGGAAAGCCATGCATGTTTCTTACTGCATTAATGGAAAAGTGGGGAAAAGTTAAAAAAAAAAAAATAGTGGAGAAGCCAATAGGTTTTAAATAACAATTCACATTTATGGAGTCCTTACCATAGGGAGCACCTACCAGGTTCCTGTGCCAGTGGAGTGACAGACCTCAGTTTGTACCCAGCAAGGTGAGCCCCAGAGGTCATGCTTTTAACCAGCTACCCTGTGCGTCTAGAAAAGAGTGGAAGCTGCATTTGGAAAGGGAGATGGGAAGGAAAACGAGGGAAGTTAGATCTGAAGGAGACTTGGAGATAATTTGAAATTTGAGGGCCAGATGCTGTGGAGGAGGGATACAAAAGTTCTAGAGTTTTGCTTTACCTTATAT
Organism: Camelus bactrianus; assembly: GCF_048773025.1. NCBI lineage: Eukaryota > Metazoa > Chordata > Mammalia > Artiodactyla > Camelidae > Camelus > Camelus bactrianus. Next base: position 12,007,339 of record NC_133570.1, read on the forward strand.
GTAGGAATTTTGGGGTGTTCTCTGAGAAATTTGTTAAAGATTTAAATTGCTCACCAGTTTAAATTCAAAAAAAAGTTTTGACGTGACACAGTGCTGAGACTTGCACGTGTGGTACCTGTGTTTTAGGTTACTTTTATACTCGTCTGACATTTACTCCCTGTGCTCTGGCTCATCTGCCAAAATCTGTGCTTGGTGCTGGGCAGACCTGCGGATCAAAGAGAACCAGACCCTGCCCCAGGGGGGCTCAGCTCATGAGGTGGGCAGGGTTCAGCAGACAAAGGTCCTTGAGCCTGGACATCACTCTGTGGGCTGTGGGCTGTGGGAGTTTTTACACAGGGGATGAAATTGAGAAAGAGTGAGAACCAGCTCAGGGTTCCCCAGCCTGCTCAACCTTCTGAATCCCTGCCCTCTCTGGCCCTTAGAGGCTGGTGGCTAAATGGAAAGACTGATAAACTTGCTAGACGACTGAGGATTGAAGAGTTACCCCATTCAGGTAACACCATCAGATTAAAACCTTTTTTTTTCCCTCTAGACTTTTTTAGTATGGGGCGAGGATAGAATGGGAAACGGGACTGCAGTGATGTGATTGACTTTTCAAATCTTACCACTTTGATAGCCCCTCCTGAACCCAGTTGTAGGGTTGGTCCTGGCTTTCAGAAAATATTTGCCTTCCCGATATGGACAAAACCAGTTTCTTTTCATCTTTGAGACTACAGGGGAGTCACTTTTGAGGTGACAGTGCAGCTCTACAGTTACTAGAATTCAGAGTATGATCAGCAGTTAGCCTTGAAGGCCCTTGGAGAGATGTTTAATTGGTTTCTCCCAGTCAGTCCAACACAGCCGGGTTTTCTATGCTGTTGGAAAAGGTTGTTGATGCTCAGTTGAACACCAGATTTTAGAGGCTGTATTGTATGAAAACAGCAGATATTTAAGCACTGGACTCAACCCCGGGGGCTGAGAGGTGCTCAGGGCTGAGACTACCGCACGGACCCCAGATCCACACCTGGAGCAGAAAGGCAGGTGAACCCTTGCCTGGCCTGTATGTGTGTTTATTCTGTCTTTTCTATCACTATTATATTAGTGTACTTATTATTATGATTCTGCTGATTGCATACATTATAGGACTATACTGTAACGTAAATATTTCTTGAAAGTTCTAGCCTTTCAGTATAAGAATTGTCCTTTCTCAGAGTGGAATTTGGCCCGCTTAGGTGTCCATGTGGCTCTGCTGAGGGATTGCAGTCTTCCAGCCAAGTTGGGTCTTGTCCACCATGATACAGAAGCCAACTTTCTGAATAAATCACAGAATTGCTCCAGAGTTGATATATTTACCCAAAAGATTGTCTTCTACTGCCCTGCACCCATAATAGTTGTGAATGTACTTTGCATTTTGCTGTTATTTTATGTAGTGTGGCTTTTCCCAACACATGCTCTGGGAAACACCAGGGTGGTGGGGTGTTCTGTGGAAAAGGAGTTTCCTGGGTTGAATAAGGTTGGAAACTACCTGCTTTTTGATGTGTATTCTCACATCAAATGAGTCTGAAGTAAAGACATCTGGGCAACTTGGTTTAATGCAGCAGTGGTCAAATTTGGTAGCCCACAGAATCATCCTGTTTGGTGCACCTTGGGAACCAGAAGCACAGGGGAGGAGCAGGGCAAGAGGTGGCTAGACCCTGGGTTTCTTAGGCCCTGGGGCAAAACTGAGTTGGAGAGTGGCGGCTAAAGTGGATGTTTTCAACTGGCCAGACCTGGACTGGACTTACGATTATTGGAAACTGTCTAGAAAACTACAGGACCTGCCCAGGGTGCCACTAAGGGCTGGGAGAGGGAGATCTGTAAGAGTATGGCTGATAACTGTCTTTGGAGGAAAGTCAGCTCTTTTCTGTTCATACCCACTGGGCTCAAATACACAGTAACCTGTCACAAAGAACATCAGTCTAATTGAGGACTTCCGTAGTGGGGTGACTAGCATCCCACCAAAATTTGTGTCCACTTGGAGTCTTGAAATGTGACCTTATTCAGAAATAGGGTCTTTGCAGAGGTAATTAAGGTGATGATCATACTAGATTAGGGTGGGCCCTAAATCCAACACCAAGTGTCTGTGTAAGAGGTGGAAAAGAGGCACACAGGGAGAAGGCCTTGTGAAGATGGAGGCAGAGGTTGGAGTGATGTGGTTACAAGCCAAGGAATGCCAGGAGCCCCCAGAAAATGGAAGAGATGAGGAAGAACCCTCCCCCAGAGACTTCGGAGGGAGCACAGCCCTGCTGCCACCCTAACTTTGGACTTCTGGCCTCCAGATCTGTGGGAGAATAAATGTCTGTTGTTCTGAGCCACCAAATTGGCATTGATTCGTGTAGCAGCCCCAGGAAATCAATACAACCCGCTGGTAGTGTCAGCCTCAGGTGGGACAGGACTCCCCACACAGCCTGAAACTGTGACTCAAACACCTCCCATCGATGAAAATGTGATGGATACATGTGAACCTGAGACTTGCTAATTTCTGCAGCAACAGTGGATAATTAGTGAGAGGCTGCATGACAGTCCCGAGGGCTCTGATGTAGCGTGGAAGAGGAGAGGTTGCAGAGCGAAGGGGCAGTTTGAGGGACCCTGAGGGGTGGTGGGGTACAAGGAGGGCAGGTGAATCCCACTAACTCTTAGAGATAAGTCAACTAGAAAAGATGAGAGGAGCCTCGTCTTGGCAGTCCCGAGAAAGGGTGACTTGCTAAAGGGACACAGCTGGGAGGAGATCAGCAAGGATGGAGCCCCCAGGCTGGGCTGCAGCGAGTTGCCAGATCTGGACCTCGAGGACTCACGCAGCCCTTTTGCAACTAATCATGTATGCTCAGGGTCAGCCTGACAATCCAGTGGACTCGGGGTCACTTCTCATATTCCCAGAGCTCAAGTCTCTGCTCTGTGACCTTCCACAACCAGCTCCACCTCTCTTAGCCTGTTTTCTGATCTGTAAAATGGAGGTAATAAGTTTGCTTGTAGCACCTTGTGGGGGTTCCGTGAGATAATGCACACACAAGTGCTTCACCCGGTTCCTGGCACAGAGCGCATTCTCCCTTTGTACTGTTCCTGGTCCTGTTCATGACCTGTGAGCCCACCTACCAGCATCCACATGCTGAGTGCTTACTACGTGCCTGACAATGCTGAGACCTGACATGATTTTGATTGTTGCAACAACTTCAAGGAAGCAATTACAAGTACTGCTGACCCTTGACCAGCATGGGTTTAAACTACACAGGTCCACGTACACACAGATTTTTTTTCAGTAAATCCTAGAGTATTATGCTATCGGTTGGTTGAATCCTCCATGCGGAACTGTGGATATGAGGGACACCTGTAAAATTATATTTGGATTTTTCAACTGTGCGAGGGGTCCGTGTCCTTAACCCGTATGATATTCAGGAGTCAACTGTATTCTTATTTTACAAATGAGGAAATTGAGGCTGTGGACAGGACATCAGCCAGGGTCCCCACAGATGGCAAAACCAGGCTTCAGAGTCAAGACTGATCACATCCAGAGTCCAGGCTTTTTACTACTGCATCTGATAGTGCACAAGGTGATTTTATGTGCTACAAGTATGGAATTTTTACTCCTAATAGTTACATATCCATTCTATTTTCCATTAGAAGAATACAGGTTTTCTATTTACAGTAGTGATTAAATTTTCCTTTTGAAATAACATTCAGTGCTCACTTCGGCAGCAAAAATCCCCAAATTGGAACAATGCAGAGAAGATTAGCCCCTGCGAAAGGATAATATGCAAATATGTGAGGCGTTCCTTGTTTTTACAATGTTATATTATTGTCAATTATATCTAAATGAATGAATGAATGAATGAAGTAAACTTATATAGCAGCATTCATAATAGCCTAAAGGTAGAAACAGCTCAATTATCCATCAACAGATGAATGGATAAACATGCTGTGGTGGATGCTGACAATGGAGTATTATTCAGCCATAAAAAGGAAGGAAGCACTGACACAGGCTATAGCATGGATGAACCTCGAAAACGATGCTCAGTGAAAGAAGCCAGACACAAAAGATCACGTATTGTATGATTCCATTTATATAAAATGTCCAGAACTGGCAAATCCATAGAGACAGAAAACAGATTAGTGGCCATGAGGGGTTAAGGGGAGGTGAACACGGGGAGAGCCGGCTTCGTGGGTATGAGGTTTTATGTTGGAGTGATAGAAATGTTTTGGTATTAGATGGAGGTGGTGGTTACACAGCACTGCGAATATACTAAATGCTGCTAAACTCTTCACTTTAAAATGATTGCGTTTAAGTTATGTCAATTTCACCTCAATAAGGAAAAAATTAACTTATCTAAGTTTAAAGAAGAAAATTAATTTCCTTAAATGTTTCTTTATTTAAAGAAAAATATGAAGTAAATCATAGCACAGGGGGAGTACGAAGGTGGTACTTAGAAAACATGGCACCGTCTTATCCATTAAAAGCACAAGACATCTCCTTAAGGGCAGAGTCTGGCAGAGTCTGAGTCTTGTCCTTCTTTGTTTTTTTTTTCCCCCTGCAGCCAGCTCAGTGCTTAAGAAATACTTGTTGAGTTCAGCTCAGCCCGGCTTAGTTAATTGAGTTAAGGCGAGCTGAGTCGTACTGAATGCACCAGCTGGCTGGCCTGGAGGAGATCCAAGTTGAAGATGTTAGGAATCACACTAATTCAATAAGCGGCTGCAAGGTAGTCTAAGTGATGCGACCACGTGTTTCCTTACCCGACTTAGCTGTGTTCCGCCGGCACCTGGTAAGCCTTTCCTCCCCTGGCATCCGCTGTGTGTGTGTTTGCAGGAGGCAAGATAGTAGGAGAGAAGGGAAAAGGAAAACACAGTGGTCCTCAGGCTCAGCTGGAAGCCCCTGGATGGTGGAAGGGAGTGGAGAACTTCCTGGTCTGTCTACGTACAGGTGAGGCTGCAGTCTACTTCTCCCTTGTCCAAAGCACTCCTTGTGCACCTCTCGTAGCAATATAACCAAGAGCTCATGCCCTTGACTCTGATTGCCTGAGTTTGAAGCTTGGAGAAATTAATTCATCTCTCTGCACCTTCATCTCCTCCTAAAATAAGGATGAAAATAATACCCACTGCACAGGGTTCTGGGGAGGACTCGATCAAACAGTTCCTGTCAAGTGCTTAGCACACACTTTCGAGAGCATTTGTAAGCACTCAGAAAGGTTAGCTGTGATGATTAACAGTGACCAGCACAGAGGAGAGGTGGATTTGAAATGCATGGCAGGGCTGGTGCACGGATACCAGCTTTCCAGACATGGGAGGACAGAGCGGAGGAATTGTTTGTAAACATCTTAAACAGAAGCACATGGCTTACTCATGTAGGTTCTTCTGGGATGGTGATGTAAGCTCAGAGTATGAGGCGGGAGTAGCAGAATCTGGCTGTTTTTCTCCCTTCTGGCAGGATGTTTCCTACAGATAGAGTCCCCAGTAGCTGCCTGTCCCCAGAGACCAGACAAAAAGCCACACAAAGTTTTCCTCTTTCTGCTCTGCTCTGGGAAGCTGCTCTATTAATGTTAAGATTTGCGTCCTTGGTTAACCAGTGATGTGTGCTGGAGGGTTGTATGTAGTGGTCTCTGTCCACAGATCTCCAACCCACCTGCGAAGCTGTGAGTGGAAAGGGAAGGACACGGGAGCCCAGGGGTGTGATTTCTCAGACTCTGCACTTTGTTGCGGCACATGTGGCCTTGGTCAGGCTCGTGCTTCTTTCTGGTTACTGTTCCTCATTTGTGACTGTGCGAGTGGACAGGGGTTGCAGAAAAATCAGATTTTCAGGTTTAAAAATATGAGGAGCGGTTTGTTTAAATAAAAATGTGCAAAGGTACATATACAAATGGACATGAGATTTGCCACCTGGTTGAAATAGGGGCAGTAAGGGGTCCTATAGTCCCAGCCACTGAGCTTCTGTCACCCGTCTTCCTTGCTCCCATTCACTGTCTTCCTCCCTCCAGCAGCACCCAAGAATGCACATTTTGAAAACCACCAAATGAATGAATTCATGGGGCGGGGGGTGGGACTAGAGTCCCAGATCTAGATAGAGTATGAGGGGGTCCTGGAGGTGGTCCCCAGCTGCATGGAGGAGGTAGAGCTCGGATCTGTGTGCAGGTCTGCCTGGCCTTTCCTGGCAGCATGACATGGGAGTGTAGGACACTATGGCTTTCTGCCCTCCCAGCATCCATTCCTCCTTCTGGTAAGAGCACCCCAGTATTCTTTGGGGAACCACTCACTTTCACTCTGCCTGTATGGCTTGGCTAGGCTTCAGCAGTGAGCACATGACTGGGGCTTGGGCAATCAGATTGTTCTGTTCTATCCCCCTTGCCATAGTCATTGGGTTAGCAATGGGCATCTGAACCTATCAGAACCCACCAGACCTGACCCTGGAACTTTTACTGAGGCAACCAGGAGAAAGTCTTGATATGACTTTGCAAAAATGTAAAACAGGTAGAAAAAGCCAATCTCAAAATGAAAACAAAACAGAGAAAGGCAGAGCCAAAGAGATGGGGAGAGGAAACCCTGGAGACTTAATGGAGAGCCTGGATCCAGCTATGCCTGAGCTAATACAGCCCCTGCTTCTCAGTTAAAAACTCCAGTACATTTCTGATCTAGCTTGAGTCCATTCAAGTTAAGAGTTTGTCACTTTGCAACTGAATCTTCCTGACTAGTACACATGGGCAAGTTATTTATCTCCTTTAAGCTTTGGTTCTCTCATCAACTAAGTGTCTCTAAAAATCCATGAACCTCACCTTTAAGTGGATCTATAAACACATGCATTCCATCACAGCAGCAGCAGCAGCAGCGGCAGCAGCGGCAGCGGCAGCAAGAGACTAGCAAGAGTGGTCAAGGACTTTGAATATTTATTAGTTCTAAGGGAAGCAAAACAAGAGTTGGTTAATATCAGTTCACTTTATTCTCTAAATGAGGCCGGGGGAGAGCAACAGACAAATAAATGTCCATTATAAACAGGAACAGAGAAAACAGGAGGAGGCTACCTATTAATGGGAAAAGGCCAGGGGAATGCATATGAGGCCTCAATTTTGGATTTTTTCTATTAGATGGTGGGGGAGGGGTCCACAGGGGACTAAGGTTCTCACAGTTCTGCAGGTGGGGCTGAGCCCAAGGGAAACCCCGCCAGTTGTATAAGTCCCCCCCAAGCTCTTGAGACCAGGGGAAAATCCAGGGCAAGAGATGAGAGGAATTTGTCTTAGAGCAGAAGGTTCAGAGGCATGAGTTCTACAAGGGTGGGTGAGCCCCCGACAAGCCACAGCCATTGACAGTCAACATCATGCACGTGGCCAAATCTTCCCTGGACAGACACAGGCTGGCCTTTTGTGTCCAGGAAGAGCTGTTTCTGGGGACTGCCATCTCGGAACACTATTGCGGTCTGCTCAGGAACCCTTGAAATCGAAAGCCCCAAGCTCCCCCTTGTCACTGCCGTCGCACAGAAATACCACCAGGGGGGATTTCCCAGGGAATTTTTTGCAACCACTCAGATGTTTCATTTCCCATTGTTTGCCAGCCCCTCTCGGAGCCTCAACTGTCAAAGCGGCAGCAAACACAGGCTGCTTTTCCCCCAGGACCCCTCAACGCCTGCTCTTGCTCCGGCTCCACGTTGGGAAGCTGGCGTTGGCAAGATGTGATCCACTGGGCCAGGGAATAAGGTCTGTTAGTCAACTAGTGAAGCAAATCAGCAAAGGGAATACTGGGCTTTCCCCAGCCCACCCTGCTGGGGAGGTACCGTTCTGTGCCACCCCCCCTGGTTATTAGTATAGTCATGGCAACTAATAATTGTATTTATAGAAAGAAATCCCTTCTACAAGTCCAAAGCACTGCCTGAAATATACAATGCAGCTGTTAAATTTTTGCTCTTTAAATAAGAACTCGTATCATTTTTTTTCCCTGATCCAGCATATTTTAATGGGATTCTAAGTTGTATTCCATATATCAGTGCTTAGAAATGATCATCTTTATTGATTGATTGAAGACATCTGTTTTAGGCAGGCACTGTGCATTTTAGGGACCCAAATACTCTATGGAGGTGGAGAGACTTTAGGGAGGTTTAGGGATTTCAAGGCAACATGGGGTGGAGAGGGATAAACTGGGAGTATATCCAGGGGATGTTAGTCTGAGGGGTAGGTAGGAGTAGCCAGGTGGACATGTCCATGATCTCTCACAGATTGGCACTGAGCACATGTGATATGCGTAACCCCAGGCACCCAGACAAGGCTGGGCACGTGTGAAACAGCCCGATTCTATGAGATTCAGGGTTAGTGAAGATACCTGGAAACATCCATTTGTCAGGGCCCACCCTCTGCATGACAGACATTGCCCCAGTAATGAATTTATTCATGTAGCCATTCATTTATTCATCTATTAAAGCCACAGATATTTACTGATTTCTGTAAGATATGCCAAGTCGAAGCTATATGCTGGGGACACAGAGGTGACCAGAATCAATCTGGTGCCTTTCCTTTTAAAGTTTCCACTCTAGCAGGGCAGACAGCCATTAAACAAATACCTGTGTAAAATGACAAAGAAATGTACAATACAACAAAGAACAATCGAATACACATATGAGAATCTTCCTGCCCCCTCTTTTACTGATCTCCCACTTTATGCCAAGTGCTGTGGGGCTCACAAATTTGAATCAATGCCTTGTGCAGCAGAAGCCCGAGGACCAAGGAGAACTCCTGACAGAAAGAAGCCGGACAGCGGTGACAATGGTGCTTTACAGTTTACGTGGCTCTCTTTACACTATGGGCACTCTGGATCCTGCCAGCACGACTGAGCTGGCTGTTTAGGAGTTATTCTCTCCACTTCCCATGGGAGGAATCCCAGGCCCCGAGAGATAAAGGGACTGGCCTGCCTGAGGTCACACAGCTCGGAAGGCCAGGAGTGCCAAGCCTATTTTTACAACCACAGGAAGGGAAGCAGAGTGAGGTAGCCACTTTATTTTCCCAAAGTCATACTATGTGTCGGAGCAAAGGAAACGTAAATGCAAAATTCCACCTAGAAGGAGAATAGAAGATCTTGAGACCGGCAAGTCTCAGAGAGTGGAAATTAAGGGAAATTATGACACAGGGCGAGAATTCTAACTCACATCTCTTCAAATGGGACCTTTCCTCTCTGCCTCCCAGTGGGTAGGTTTTAGTCTGGCCAGAGCGTCATCTCAAGTCACCAGAACTAACATTTATTAACCCCTCTGATATCCCAGACATCACAATATTCCCGTGGGGGGTGGGGGGCTTCAAACTCCCATTTTCCAGATGAGGAGGCTGAATCACTGACCACACACAACTAGCAGAACCCAAATTTCAGCTGTGGTCTATCTGATACTGGGACCTGTGGAGCTTCTGGTCCCCAAAGCTGCCTCACACGGAGGGCCTAGGAGTCTGGGCAACAGGGTGCTGGGGGAGGTGGCCTGGGGAGGCAGGGCCCAGGGGCTGACGAGGCTGCAGCACCGCCCAGGAATGCAGCCCAACCCGCCCACTTTTTAACACGGTGGCATCCCTGTCAGACACCCTTGTCCTTTTCCTGTGCTGGCCTTCGTAACACAATAAATAAACCCTTAGAGAAACGTGACCTGAGCCAGGCAGTAAATGATGGCACTGTCAGTTGTACACGACTGTTGAAACAAACACAGACTGTAATCATCGTGCTGTACGGGGAGAAAGACATTTGGCAAATGAGATTCCATTTTCACATTGGTTTGTGCTGAGCATATAAATTTCCTGCGGGCCGGCCAGCGTTGGGGATGTGTAATTGATTGCCTGCATTATAATAAACAAGCCGTGACAGGTGATCATTCATCATATTCTGCTGAACGTTCCAGCACACCAGAAAACGGAGGAAGAGAGGGAACGCGGGAGCGAGGGAGAGGAGAGGAGGAGCCTGGGGGAGGGGAGAGGGTTGGAAAGACCGAGTATTCCCGACAGACAGAACGCCAGGGAAGGGGCGGGGGAGAGAATCCTCAGAGTGGGCTCGGGGAAAGTGAAAGCAATTACTATAATTCTTTTGATTATCTAATTTGTTCTTTCTGGTCTTCGTTATGTGACCCTCCCCCCACTCCAGTCCAACATAGGAGGTCCCCCTCGGGGACTTGGGAAGACACAGAGAATGCTCCTCCCAAGATTGAGGAGAGGAAGGGGAAAGGCGAGGTGGGGGAGGGGCCGCGTCTAGTTGTAACCGGAGTAGATACGTTCGGGAAAACCTCGAGAGGAGTGTGTGTGTGTGTGTGTGCGTGCGCGGGCGCGCGCGTGTGTAGGAGTTAGCTTCGTTTTTGCGCTGTGATGCCTTCAATCAGATAGATAGGAACCAGTCTATTTAAATAAAAATTGTTAAAGGATGTTTGGAAAAAACAAGTGAAAAGTTCTTTTTATTGGAGGAAAGGACAGAATCCAAGTTGGCATCGGATCTGGTTCCAGAAGCCAGTCATATGGTGCTCTCACTCCTCCCCCTCGTCTCCCTCGTCCCCCTCGCCCCCGCTCCCCCGCCCCAGCCTCAGCCTCTCTGCCCTTGGCCCGGGGCTGGGGTCGAACAAGAGCTGTTGGGAAGCACCCTTCTCTTCAGGCGCTTCAACCTAGACAGACACGAGGCGGAAGCATATTGGCATATGAAGGACAGAAAGACAAATGAAGAGCTCTCGAGCCAGAGCACGCATTAAATAAGTACTTACATTATGCAAAAGCCAAAGCCCTCAACAAGGGAGTGAGTGAATAACGGGGACAGGGAAGGATTCGTCTCCCCCGTTCTCACCCTGTCAATTTCTAGCCCTTCCATCCTCATCCATCAAATGCCCTTTCGTCCCCTCCCGGGTACCAAATGTTTAACGCAGGTGGAAGCCTCCAACCCTGGGAGCTGGGAGCTAAGGGGGCGTGGCCCGCGCTAAAATCGGGGGCGGGGCCTGGGTGGGGCTTAGCCAGGGGCGGAGCCGGCGCTGGAGGGAGCCGGGGTGAGTACAGAAGAAAGACAGTAACGTGGTGGGCGACTTTGCTTCTCGTCTAGCACAGCTTCCTAGAGTCCTCCGCCTTTATCCTAGCCGTAACAGCTGTAATCGGTTACCTTCGAGATTATTATAAAGTCACCGTTTTTGGAGAATCTGTTCAAGAGACCCGCGTTCTAAAAGCTGTGACATCAGCCCCAGCAGTGCGGGCTGCCTTCCCTGGGTGATCTATGTTGTCTCTGACAGATTAACAGCTCCTTTGGGTCTCCCAAGAATCCGGAAGAAAGCTAGGGCAGGTGCTGTTGTCCCGATACGCTTATTTCTTCTCGTCTCCACATAACAATTTATGAAGTAGGTCTTAAGGTCCCGATTTTACAGGGGAAGAAATGGAGGCACCACGAAATGAAGTTACTTGCTGGAGATCTGGCAGCAAAAAGCATAAAAAAAATTGAATCTAAGGGTCTTCTTCCAGCATGCTTTCCAGACTCCCTCTGAGAATACATACTTTCTCCCTTCAAGCCCCGTGAATGATACGTGCACAAATGTATATGAGGGAGCAGAGTTGAGTCTGTCTGGAATGATGGTGTCTGCAATCCTTTACCAAGCCCTCTTGCTTTTACCTGCTGCATATACCTCAAATCTGCCCCCTTCTTTCCAACACCACTGTGCCCCCTGGTCCTGGCCATCTGGCTCCTAGACCATGGCTCCCACCTCCTCGTGGGTCCCCCTGTTGCCCACTCCCATCCATTTCCCACCAGCAATACAGATGATCTGTTCCTTGTTCTCAGCATGAAAACACTATCCAAGTCCTTCACCAACTGGCTCAGCCTGCCTCCCTAGCTCCAACTTTTGTTATTATTATTATTATTATTATTATTATTATTATTAAATTTACATAACATTAAATTTACCATTTAATGATTTTAAACTGTGCAACTCAGTGACATTAAGTTGATTCACACTGTTGTGCAGCCATCACTACTACCTAATTCAGAACTTTTTCATCACCCCAAAAAGAAACCCCTTACTCATAAGAGGTCACTTCCCATCCCACCCTTTCCCAGTCCCTGGCAACCACCAATCTGCTTTCTATCTCTGTGGATTTGCCTATACTGGACATTTCGTATAAATGAAATCCTACAACAGTGGTCATTTATGACTTCTTTCTCTTAGCACAACGTTTCCATTGTCCATCCATGTTGTAGCAACTTCATTCCTTTTTATGGTTGAATAATATTCCACTGTATGGATAGACCACCCTTTGTTTATTCATTGATGAACATTTGGGTTGTTTCCCACTTTTGGCTATTGGAAATAGTGCCTCTATGAATATTTGTATATAAGTTTTCGTTTGAACATCTGTTTTCAGTTCTTTTGAGTGTATACTTAGGAGTGGAATTGCTGGATCATATGGTAATTCTGCGTTTAACTTGTTGAGTAACCACCGAAACTGTTTTCCACAATGAGTGCACCATCTTACGTTCTCACTAGCAGAGCACAAGGGTTCCAATTTTTCCACATCCTTACCAACACTCGTTACTTTCCTTTTTTTTTTTTTTTTTAAATGGCCATCTCAATGGGCATGTCTCACTCCATCTTTTAGTTCTCTCTCCCTCACTTTTACTACTCTGGACTTTCACATCCTCAAACAAACCACTCTCTCTTAAAAGGGGGCTTTGCATATACAGTGACTTCCACCTTCCCTCATCTCCAAGGCTAGATGGGGTCCCCCAGTGATGATGCACCTCAGCCCCACAGCCTTCCTTTCACAGCTCCCAACTTGGCTGTAAATGCACATTTCCTGCGTGATGACTGATAATGTCTGTCTTCTTGACTTGATTACAACCTCCCCCCTGTCAAGGACAGTTCTGCTTTGGCCATCCACTGGATCCCCAGCACTTAGCACAGTCCCAGGTAGATTCTAGGTGCTCAGTAAATATTTGGTGGATGGATGGATGAACAAGGAATGAGATTCCCAGTTTGGATCTTTATGAATTTCCTTTTTCTTTTTTTCACTGCTCATTGGAGTTGGTAGGCCTCAATAAATGAGAAACTGAAAATCCTGCTTCATCTATAAGGAATTTGGAGGCTGATGGGGTTCTGGCTGCAGAATTCTTTCTCACTAACATCTCCCTTCAGAGCCATGGTGATTCTGGCACGGGATTCTGTGTCTTGCATGGGAATTGTGCCGATTCTGGCCTGCAGAGCTGCCTAAGGTTTAGGGACTTGAAATATATTTGCTTGGTGTAAACATGACCGCAGCGTGACAGGGTGATCCCCGTGTTTGCCAAGCTATTAATTTTTATGTATTAACAGCCACCACAACAAACTGCATTTCCCCCACATTCTGAGTCGTTCATAAGGTCAGATCCATGGGACTGTGTGAGACAAAAACCTTATAAACTAGAATGTAGTGGTGAGTTCTCTGTGTTTACAGCTTTGCTCCTACACATAGCTCCAAAGAGCTGAAAATAGAGGATTAAAAATTCATGCAGCTCCTTCCTTCCAAGGAGTTCTAAATGCTTAGAAGATGATCTTTATCCCATGAAGTCATTAGCGTTCAGATATCTCCACGCCCATCTCAAAGACAGGGAAACAGAGACCCAGAGATATGAAGTGACTTTGCCAGCACCCCTGCCCTCTACCCCCGATAAAGAAGCTGCAGGCTCAGGCAAAGAGCCCCCTCACCCATCTTTCTAGTCCATGCCCTCTCCATTAGCTTGATTAAGACAATTGATTTATCCATTCTTCGTGGTTGAGAGGAGGAAAAAAACCCAACATGCCATTTGTGTGATATAAATATCTCTGGGAAAAGCCTAAAAACATTGTGTCATACATATTTTTTAATTCCACAGTCAATCACACATGTCCAAGTGCGTAGTTCCATCAACCAATAAGGGGGTAGAGGGACATGGGCAGGGACGTGGGAGGGAGACCCAGGAGAGACATCGCTCTGAAGCCTCAGTCCCAGCTAAGGACACACTGGTGTTTTTTTCTTTAGCATATTACTTTTAAAAAGCCCCCTAGAGGTCTCAGAAGCTTGAGGTTGGGCCAGAACATGAGTAGGCAGGAAAGCAAGGGTGCTGGGATGCCTGTCAACCTGGCCAGTTCCCAAAGAAAAGGTGAGGATGACACTTTCTCACTCATTGTGTTCCCTGGACTCACAAAAGGATTTGGATCTCAATGTGGTTCCTCTTCCCTTACTCCCACGCCCCCGCTCCGCTCCCCCAGCATCAAAAAGCCTTTAATCCTGGTGATTGTACTGTTAGGAATTTAGCCCAAGGAAATAATTAAAGACGTGTAAAAAGACTTAGTGACAGGATGTTCCTCACAACACATAGACTCTGGTGAAAGACTAGAAACAGTCTCCACACCAGTACCAACCATAGCTGGTTGATAGATAAGTACATTATGTGGTTCATCCCCTAAAATACCCTGCTCAGATTTAAAAAGAAAAAAGACTGGAAGGACATAAACCAAGATGTCCACAGAATTTGTCTTTGGGTATGCAAATATGGGTCATTTTTTTCCTCTCCTGTAGTAAGATCTTGTTTTTAGATGATCTGTTCAAAACTGACTTAAATTTGGTTGATGCTAATAGAAGTTTTATGAAATCCCCAAGATTTAGAAGTCATAAATGAAACAGGAAGGACATATAAGATCTTGAAGCAAGTCAGGGTCAGGGAGGAAGCAGTGGGAGATTCCAAATGCTGAATGCTGAGAAATGCGGTGGATTTGTGGGTTGTGGACAGACTGTGAATCCTTTGAAAGCCAAAGAAAGGAAAGTATGCTGAAAGTGACACCCACTGTAGATTCCTGAACAGGAAAAGACATGGGCAATTCCAAGTCAAACCAAGAAGAGACAGTCCAAGAAGTGAATGAGCTGGGAGTGAACCTGGTGGTCTCATCATTGTTTTGTGGGAGGACCTGATTTCCTTGGTTTAGGGGTAAAGGTTATGGAGAATAACAGAACTTTAAAGAAGTCTTGAGATTGCTTTCATTTTACAGATAGGACAACTGCAGCCCAAAGAGTTAAATAAATCGTTCCCAGACAAACAGCAAGATGGGGGCCAAGTTGGGACTGGCAACCAGGGACCCTTATTCCCAGCTCCAATCCGAGCCCACCTCTTTGCTGACTGGGGTCCCAATTCTGAGATTTTAATCACATGCATGACCTTCTAGGAGAACCAAAGACCCTGGCTGACTTTTTGGAGTCCCACCTAAAACTCCATCTGTTCATTCATTCACCTGTCCGTCCATCCATCCATCCAACACTTAACTAAGCACCTCTTAGGAGACAGACATGCTGAGTGTTAGAGTGGGAGTGGAGCACACAGTAGGTGCTCAGTAAATATTTGTGAGAGGGAAAGAGGGAGGGAGAGAAGGAAAAAAGAATCGTTCCTGCCCTCAAGTCACATAAGATCTAATTCAGGAAACAGACACAGCCCTGAATGGGGGATTAAAGCCCTGCTTTTATAGAGATGTGAACTCATGTCCTGCAGGCTCAGGCAAGACACAGAGCAGAACCAAACCAAAAAGAGCCAACCCCCATTTCTTTTATAAAGTACTTAATTCAGATAACATTTATGGAGCTCCTACAATGGGTCAGATTGGGAGATCCAGGTTTCCCCTATTTCCTCATGTTTACACCTTAAACCCAAAATGGCCAGGAGGAGGGATCCGTGCAAGGAGAAAACCCAAGGAATCACCAAGCACCCAGAAAGGACAGATGTTGTTTGTTTCTCGGAACAACTTTGACTTCTTTTTCAAACTCCAGCCACTTGGTTTGGTTTTCGTTTGGCCACAGGTCCTGGGGTCCTTGGCTCTGGCCTGATGGTGGGGGTGGCAGGGGAGGGCCTAGCACAAGCCACAGTCAGACCCTCCCATCAGCCCCACCCTTCTCCATTTCCCTTTTCCAGTTATTCAGGCTGCTCGGGCCATTGCAGCCTCACGTTGCCAAGTGAACATAAATCAAGAGGCCACAGCTCCCGGCTCTTTGAGAAACAGGGACTTTGCAGAGCCTTTCCAAGGGGGCGCGTGGGATAGGAAGGGGGAAGAGGCAGAAGGAGAAAGTTCCATGTGGTTCCTTTAATCACCGGGTGGAAGGAGAGAGGAGAAAGTTCAAACAGAGTCCCGTAAGCCAGGCCGGGAAGCCAGCTCTGAGCTCCACTGTTTAAGCAACTGCTGTTGGCATCAGCGAGGTTTGTCTTGGCCCAAACCTGTCCTGGGAAACAAGAGAAGCTCACGCTCTTGGAATTTGCTCCCTTAACGATTCACTCAGCAACTCGGCTTTGGTGGACAATTGAAAAAAGAAAGAAAGAAAGAAGAAAGGAAAGAAAAGAAAAGCCTTGGAACTGATGGTTAAACATGCACTCCCCAAACTCATCGGCTGGGACTGTGCTAGGAGGAAGAGACAAACTTTTCGAGGTTCCCACGGGGAGCCTCTTCCAACTGTGGACAGCCACTTCCTAGAGTGGGATTCAGGGTGAGACAGAGAGAAGCAGTGATCTGGAATGTTCTGATTCAAATCCTGTCGGCTGTACTCTACTGGCTTAGGAGAGAGGCCCTTGATAAACAATGAAAGTGCAAGGTGGCTCTCAAACAGTTGTCTTTTATTGAGTGCGGAGGCACCGGCAATGTACCAGAACTTTCCATCCCTTCCCTCACTGGGTCCTCACAGCCTCCCCAACCAAGGCATGTGCTTCAGCCCCACTGCACAGGTGAGAGAGCTGAGTCCTGATCCCTTACTGACCCACCCAAGGACACACAGCTAATGAGTGGGGAGGGGAGCATCTGGTTATCAATCTGATTGCCTGTGACCCTTCCACCCCCGACCCCCTCAACCATGCTCTTGACCCCCCTGCCCTCTTGCCTTTACTTATTGCTTCATTCCCATGTGACATCACCGTACCCACTTAGATGATGTGGATAAACTGAACGATCACAGAACAGGGTAGGACAGCGACCCTGGGCAGTGCCTTCCCAGCTGGGTTATTGAGGCCCTCAGCAGCCCTGGGTGCTTGTGGAAAGTAGCACAGTGTGTGGAAATGCCACTTGATTGACAGGGGTCCTAAACCTGGCGTCCTCAGACACCCTTGCAGGTGCATAGGTGGAATTCAGGGATCCATGAATTTAGCCGGGGAAAAAAAACCCAACATCTCTACTTTCACTAACTTCTAATAGAAAGGCGCATTTTATTCTATGAGGGCTGCAGGTGACAAACCACTGTGGCATCAGCAGTTCCTGTGACTTCAGCACACGTGCAAATCGCAGACTCGTCTATCATTAACACTAGTTGCACAGATACCAAGTATTGTTTGTGCTCCTCACAACTTGGAAGTTGCAGTAGTAGATCTTGATACTTAAGACGTAATAAAGATGCTCACAGAGTACTATTTCACAAACTCGGGTTTTCATATTTTGAAATCTGGAGTACAGTATAATTGGTTTCCTCTGCAATCCGATGTGCTTAATTTTATTCATGAAAAACTTGGTTCTGAAAAGGGTCCCTAGGCTATACCAAACTGCTTTCTCCATGGGGTCCAAAGCTCATGCCTGGGAAGCTGTGGTGGGGCACCTGTTCTTAAAAAGTGTGCAGCCTAATCAGAGAATGAGACAGAGACACACATTGATATGTAGTATGCAACCTTAAGTGTAGAAGAGAGAGCAAACTCTTTGAGGGCAAGGGTTGCTTTAAAAAAAGTTACACTCTTGGCAGGGGGTGGGAGGAATATTTATACTCATATCCATAGCACCCAAAACAGTGCCTGCTAGTCACCAGTGACGGGTCATTAACAAGTAGTGCCAAATGCATGAGCTCAGCCTCTCAACTTACGCCACTAGCCACTTACAAGCTGAGTGATCTTGGGCCAGTGATGATGACCTTTCTGTCTTGATTTCCTCCCCTGGAAGAGGGGCTTAGCAAAACCTTTTCTCAACATTGTTGACACAAGACGATGGGATGAAGGCGTGCATGCATCTAGCACAGTCCTGGGCTCGTCATAAGGGTCATTTCACAAAGCAGCAGCCTGTGGGGCCCCCAAAGCTCTCTTCTTTGGGAGATCAACTTTGAGAAACCTGCCCCACAGGCTCCACCCCTAGGGTAGAGGTGAGTCACCCTGGGAGGGTCTGGGTCAGAGTTCAAGCCCGAGAAAGCAGTCTATGTGGGTCTGTCTGCAACTTTTGGTGCCTCCCTCATAGCCCGGTGCCCTCCCTGGAGAAAGCACTGTCTCACCTCCTTTGTCCCGAATGGAGGCAGGGAGAGGTGGGAGGAGGAAGGACTGGACAGTCGAGTCCCTCTGCAAGCCCAGATGGGATGACCTGTGATTGGAGAACGCCTGCCTTATCTTGCCAGCGATTGCTTCACCACTCTCTTGCTCACACATTTGCTTGGAAGATGTCTGTGTCTGCAAGGGCTGGTAAGAACCTGGAACAGCCTTTGAAGGTATCCAGCCAACTGAATTTAATTAAACTGCAGTTCCAGAAGCCAGCAGCATTTCCCTGAGAAAGCAGTACAACTTCTAAAAGTCCCCTGACACTCCACGTGCAGCCCCCTTCCCTGTGCCACTATGTCCTAAAACTGTCTATAGGATGGTTTCCTGTGACGATGGATCCAGTTGGCAAGACATACATATATATATATATATATATATATATATATATATATTTTTTTTTTTTTTTTTTTTTTGAGCCAGCATCACGGTCTCATCTTTCTTGAGTTAGGAGCATCCGACCCTCCCCTTACACTGCACTTGTTCTTGCTTCTCCAAGCTGAAGTCACAGGACGTTCCTCTTTTCCACTTGGTTTCTCGCTTGGCCCCAGAGGCCACCATCTGGGAGAGTCACGTTCCTACCAGCTCAAGATGAGGACAGCCTCACACTGGAGCCAAATGTTGATTGTGTTACTGCACTAAGTAGGGTAAAGTGGTGGCTGAGGAGTACTCCTGATTCCAAATATACTTTGCAACCATTCATTCTGCAACAGTTGAGCCTTTATTACATGCTAGCGGCCGGGAATATAATCACGAACAAGACAGCACAGCTCCCACCTTCATGGAGCTTTATTTGGTCAAGGGAGAATGAGTACATAAGCAAATAAAGACATAAAACAGCTACAGATTGTTATAAGTGCTAGGAAGACAGAAACAGATGGCTGGAGAATGGTGGAGGAATATTCTTAGATAAAGTCAAAGACAATCCCTCTGAGAAAGTGACATTCAAGCTGAGATCTAAGGGATGAGACTGAGTCAGCCGTGGGAAGAGCCAGGGTAGGAATATTCTCAGGTGGCAGGGACAGCAAGTGCAAAGGCCCTGGGGTGGGAAAAGTTTGGCAAGAGCTAGGAACTGACAGAAGGTCAGGACTGCTGGAGTGTAAGGAAGAGAGTTGCAAGAGGGGAGGGGAGGGAGAAAGGCAAGGGGCCATGGTGACTGTGGTAAAGAGTTTGGATTTTACTCAAGTTGGTTGGGTGCTGAAATTTACCTGGGAGGTGCTCCATATATGAATATATTGGATCAATGGATGATGTAGAAATAGTCTTCCATCTGGGGCCTTAGGCATCAAAGTCTTCAGTAAATGAATCCCTATCAAAATTTCCCCAGGACTCATTTTTCTGTCTCTCCATTGGCCCTTTTGCTTCTATACCTATAAATGAGCTCTAAAGACATGGCTATGGGAAGATCTAGGCATAGGTTTACCAGGGCAGCCCCATTGGCTGAGTCCAAGGAGTTACCACTCTCATTGTACTCTCATTGTAAATGCATTCTTTGGAGTGTAGAATTGGATGAAATAGTGCCTCCTAGATTTGTACAGGCAGGGGTCCCGGTCCCAACTTGGACACTCACTAACTGCACGACCTGAGGCAAGTCTTGTGCTCCCTCTGGGCCTCCATTTCATGAAAGAGGATGGTGCTGCACTAGCCTCCCAGGGTTGTTGAGAAGTTTCAGACTAAGGCAGTGAACAGTGTTTGAATGTGGTTAAAGAAGGGTTCCTAACAGGGGTTCTAGGGTGGGTTTCAAGGATAAGTGGACCCATTGAAATTGCATACAAAGTGTGCATCGTGTGTGTGTGTGTGTGTGTGTGTGTGTGTGTGTGTGTGTGTGTGTGTACACTTATGCATACACAGGGCAGTGCATTTTTCAAAGGAAAAGAATCCAAAACTCCTCAGTTTCTCAGAGACCCGTGATCCATCAGAGACTGAAAGTTATCCTACACCTGGCAGTTAGAACTGCTATTGGCCCTTGAAGTTGTTCCCTTGCTATGAGATCTAGTTAAACATTTGCTTGTTAATGTGTCGTTTCGTCCAGAGTCTTTGCGCCCATTGGTGGCAAGAGTCTGCCTTCATTGACCCTTCCCTCCCCACCTTCCAGTGGTGCTGACCCCTGACTTCCCACAGACCCACCCAGCAGCAATTCGTCAGCCCAGGGCCAGTCCCTCCCCGCCATGCACACGGGAGGCCCAGGTCCCAGCTGCATCAGTGGCCGAAGGCAGGGGAAATGAGCTAAATCAGTGTGTGCTATCCGTGAGCGGGGCATTGCCATACTCCTCCCAGGTAGTAAGATGCCTTAACCCAGATACACAGCCTCTGCCGGCTACCCCCAGGGAACGGTAGCTAATGGCGGGGATTTCTGGCACAAGGTTCGGCCCGTGCGGAAGATGGTCCTGTTTGCGGGAAGAGGAGATGTGAGAGCTTTTAACTTCCACCCACCCACAGGAGGTTGACCCTGGGTGGTTTATATATGTCTGTGTTCCACACACATCCAGCACAGCACCCAGCACATTACAGCCACTTAACAAAAGCAATAAATAAGTAATGGTCATTTCCCATCCACCCCCCACACCCTCCTGGGATCTTAACGCAGTGCACTCACCTCTCATCTAGCCGATTCCTAACTGGTTCCCCCGCCTCTTCCCGAGAAGTAATAAAGTTAATGATACTTTGTGTAGATGTTACATCTTTCTTCTCAAAAACTCGGAACACTTGGCTGTAACTAGCTCTTCATCCTCATTTCTGAGTTAGGTTCAATAGGCAGGACTGGGGTGCTCTCCTTCCTACCCCTTACCCCTCTGACCAAATTGATGCTATTTCAAGGAAACTGAGGCCGAGGACAGGAAAATCTTTGCCCGATCTGCAAGTCAGAGGCAGGTGGACCTAGGAATGAGGACCTGCCCCCCAGGTCCCCATCCCTGAATCTGAGCTGTTCTAATTGAACATTGAAGATACTTTTTTGGGGGAATCTTTTTTTGCTTGGAGGCAAAGCAGATCTTTCTAATTCTGCTAATGTCCCAGAATATTCTCTCAGTTTCTGAGGTCTGAGAAAACCCCCTTGCTTATTAGGAAGGCCCCACAGGGAAGAAGGGGTCCCTCACAGTGTGATGCGCCGAGACACAGGAACCTGCCACCACCTGGACCACCGTGAATTCAAGTGAAGCCCCTCCAACACGCCCAGAGAGTGTGAGTCAGGGATCCTTGGTGGGCTTGGGTCTCCGTGGCAGCACCTTCCTCCGTCTCCAGAACAAAGCCCACGGTGGTGAGGGGCTGTTCCATGGGAAGCAGCATGGCCCAGGGAAACCGAGAGGTCTGCTCCTGGCTCTGATTAATTAGCTGAATAACGCAAGGAGAGAAAGAGTTGGGGGTTTCCTGACCTTGGTTGCTTCATCACTTAAGTGGGTGCACCATGAGCCACCCCGTGTGCCTCATTAGGAGGTCAGCAGCACAAAGCCAGACGGATGTGAAAGTGCTCTGGAACAATCAGACGTTCTGTTGTGATGCTGCTGCTGTGAACATCAGGACAGACTCAGTCTGTTCTCTGAGGATCACCTACAGATTTTTGGAACCAGAAGGGAACTCATGGCTCAATAGCCTGCCATTTTCCAGAAGAGCCCAGAAGAAGGGAAGTGAGTGCAATAATCTGAAAAATGTACCCCTCTTCCCAGCCAAGATGGTCCCGTCCAATCCCTGGAACCTGTGAACGGCATCTTGTTTGGAAAAAGGGTCTTTGCAGATGTGATTAAGTTAATGATCTTGAAATGAGGAGATAACCCTGGATAATCCAGGTAGACCTTAAATGCAATCACATGTATCTTTACAAACCCACGGAGAAGAGACCATGTGACCAACGGAGGCAGAGGCTGGAGGGATGCAGCCACCATCCCAGGAACGCTGGGAGCCTCCGGAAGCTGGAAGAATCAGGAAGGATTCGTGGGAGAGTACGGCCCTGCTAACACCTTGCTTTTGGACTTCAGGCTCCAGAACTATCAGAGACTCCATTTCTGTTGTTTTCAGCCAGCCAGGTTTGTAGAACTTCGTGACAGCTGCCCTGGGAAGTCAGTATACGAGGTGTGCAAACTCCCTCCCTGTATTGATGGTAGAGCAAGGGGTCCTGGCTTTGTGTCCAGCATGTGTCATGTCACATCCCTCTTGGCCTCTTGGAGAGGTGAGGAAATGAAGCCATATGCTACCCAGAGAGCTGTCTCCAAAGCTTAGGGTCAAGGCAAGACAGCAACAGCCACTGACACCAGCTCCTTTTGGGAGCACGGAAAGAGAGCAAAAGGAGGCCACTGCACACACAGAAATTGCATCTCATGAACCAGCTGATGCTGGAACTCACAACATCTCCCAGAGACCAAGCCAGCTGAGCCGCAGTGTCCTCTGCAAGAAGAGGTACAGGTCTTAGCCTGCCAGATGCCTGGAGAGACAAAACTGTGGCTGCCATGCCAAGAGCTGGTCCCCATGCTCCTGGGCCTCCCAGTGCAGCGCAGATCGCCATGTGTCTTTGGAGGATGGATACTTGGAGCTCATCTTCGGTGTGTCACAGGGATAAGGGTTTGTGTTCAGTTCCTGTCTGCCATCCAGCAAGAAAAGCCCTCACCGCTAATGGATTCTTTTCCCCCGTGAAAATATTCACATATTCTGGGGAACTCCAAAGACTGATTTCCCACCCAGAGTCGACTTTCACAGAGCTGTCAGAAACGAGTACCTTGACTTCTAGTGCCCCAAGTAGCCAGTGGCTGATTAGGGAAATTCCTGCCGAAGTTCTGGTGTCTTCTGGTCCCAGTTCCCAGGGTTCGCAGAGAAGTGGCCACAGCAGATCAGGGAGCAGAGCAGGCTTTGAATGGAAGGAGTCTTTCCTTCTAGGAGTCTTAGCTGAGGGCTGACAACACCTCACATTGTCGGGGTTGCACTAGGGGGTTCCTCCTGCTGATGGGAACACCCGTCAGTTGCAGGCTTTGTGCAGGGTGTGCTGGCTGTGTGCTATCCCAGGCCCCACATGGAGGGACGAGGGATCTGTCTACCCCAGAGATCCTCAACCCAGCATGACCAACCTCTGGGACCAGGTATTTCTTTGTTGTGAGGGTCAGTCCTGTTCATTGTAGGGTGTTTAGCAGTGTCCTTGGCCGGTAGCACCCTACACCCTGTCGTGACAACCCAAAAATGTCTCCAGACATTGCCCACATGTCCCTGAAGGGCAAAATCGCCCCCATTTGAGACCCGCTGGTCTGTGCACACCTGATTTCCTCTCTCGAGGTGATAGCTTTCTCTGTGCAGTCATCCCAATGATATCTCAGAGTTCACCGCCTTTTTTAAATTATTGAAGTACAGTTGATTTACAATGTTGTATTAGTTTTGGGTGTACAGCAAAGTGATTTAGCTATATATATATATATATATATGAATATAAAAGAATATATATATATTCTTTTTCAGGTTCTTTTCCATTACAGGTTATTACAAAGTATTGAATATAGTTCCCTGTGCTCTGCAGTAGGACCTTGTTGTTTATTATATATATAGTGGTATGTAACTGCTAATTCCAAACTCCTACTTTATCCCTCCACCCTTCCATAAGGTAACCATAAGATTGTTTTCTATGTCTGTGAATCTGTTTCTATTTTGGAAATAAGTTCCTTTATATCATTCGTTTAGATTCCACAAATAAGTGATATCATATGATACCGTCTTTCTCTGCCTGACTTACTGCATTTAGTATGACAATCTCTAGGCCCAACCAAAGCCTTGCTGTTGGACTTCTGGCCCCCAGAACTGTGAGAGAATCAATTTCTGTTGTTTTAAGCCAGTAATTACCAGTTAGTGGTCATTTGCTACGTCTGCCCCAAGAAAAGAATATATCCTGTAATGGGATCATTTTGAGAATGAAGGAAAAAAAAAAAAAAAAGGTGTTGGTCGTGAGATGACCCAGGTAGCATGTATTAAAATTCAGTGCAACAGACCCTCCCTCTCGTGCCCTGTCAGAATGACACAGGCGAGTTCTCTGTGAAAGTCACTGAAGCAAATGCAACAGAATCCCCCAACCTCAAACTCCCAGCTGTTGAAAGAAGGCAGCCGACAAGTCAGTGGGGTAATTAGACAGAGACAAGCAGTCAGGTTGCTCCAGGCACCTTCATCAGAAAGGTGTCATCAACCCCAGATTTATTCATTAATGTCCAAGAATGCCTCCATCCCTTCCTCTTCCACAACATGTGTGTGCGCGCGCGCTCTCGTGCTTGCTCCTTGGGAGGCCCTGTGCTGAGCGCTGAAGAAGGGTACAACACAGCCCCATCCCTGTGGGGTTCAGAATCTAATGGGGGAGCAGTGATAACAGCCCCCGTGCTTAGAGGCGGCACTGAGTCACTGGGATGTACTGACATGGTGACATTTGTTGAAATGATGGAACTTCTGTCTGTAGCAGTTGGTAAGGAACTGTTGATCTGAACCCCTAAGTACCGCCTGCCACCTTGGCTATGCCAGCCCCTTCCATTGCAGGACCTCACGGACCTCTTTACAATCCAGCAATAAAGGGATAATGGTACCCTGGTATAGCAGAGGGGGCATCCAGGATCCTGCTTCTGTGCTACAGCCAGGATCTGTTCTGACTGGTCCCTGCTGTCCTGAGTGTCACATACTTTGACTATCATCACTGACTAGACCTCAGTGCCAAGAGAATGAGAGGTTGGCTTTGAACTTGTGTATCTCAGCTATTTAACCCCAGTTAGTCATCTTGAAAGTGCCTGCCTTAGGCACAAGGAAGACGAGCGATGATGGACTGTCTGGTCTGCCCACATCACTCCTCCACACCTGGAAAGTAGCCTCAAAGATATCACCAGTTCCCCCAAGAGCACTGAAAAGGGAGCACTGGGGAGAGCTCTGGGACCCAGACCAGTGAACAGAATGGTTAGGCCCATCCCTGCAAGTTGCCAAAATCTAAGAAATGTCAGAAGCCAAGTCCAGGCTATAATCCCCACTGTCTGTGTGCTCTGCTGAAAGTCCAGAGTCTGGAGCCAGCAGGCAAGAAGGCAGGACCAGATCTTGGCTTCAGGTCGGGGAGGTTCCAGAGGGACCAGAGGTTGTCAACTCAAATGCCCACAGGAGCCAGGCAGCCAGGTTAAGTAGTGGAGCAGTCTCCTGAGCCTAATATTGGGACAATCTTAACACACTTCCCAAAGCCATTTCTATGATTCTTGCAGCATCAATAGTATTTTGTGATGGGAGGGCTTCTGGCTCACAAACATGTCAGGTCATTGGCTGCAGGTACCTATAAGGAGTGCATTTCTATTCTCCTCCTTTAGTTTCCTCTACAAGGCCAAGGGGCCAAACATGAAAGCTTCTGGGGCCCTTCCATGTATTTTTCGAGAATTGAAGTTGGACAAGCCCCACTGGTAAGCAGGAGCCAACCCCTGGTCATTAGCATTACTGCTGTTGTACAGGGATGAGGATGTGGGGGCCGTGAAAGGACAACGTTTTCCAGTTGTTCCAGAAACCAAAAATGGAGGGGACATGTCAGCTAACCATTAACTCATTCCGCAAAAAAATTCTGCAAACCCACTTTGTGCAGAGCTTTTAGGGGCTGAGATAGGGAACAAGTCAGAAGTGGTATCTGCCCTTCTCACACTTTCAGTCAACTTGAGCAGCTACTATGTGCCAGGCCCCTTACAAAAATGATGTCAAATAATCCCCACTACCCCGAATTATTGAGGGCTTGTGCTATGTCAGGGACAGTCAGTCAAGTTCAAGTATATACTTTCAGCTAATAATTGCAGGACACAAGTTACCTCTTGTTATGTGCTGATGTGCTTTGTGAGTGTTACTGGAGTTAAACTTCCAGCAGCCTCTCCAGGCTAAACACTATCAGTGTCCCCATCATCCAGATGAGGACACAGAGGCACAGAGAGGCTGTGACCTCCCCCAGCTAGTAAGTGGCAGAGGAGAGTTTGAACTTGCCAGATTCTAGAGCAGATGCTTTTAATTATGCTGCCTGCTTATTAATTCTCAAAGCACCCCTATAAGTAGTCATTCTTAGCCCCAGTTTGTAGATAAGAAACCTAAGACTCAGAGATTTTTATTGTGAGTGCTACTTCGGGCGGGGGCTATCGGCTGCAAAAGTTAAAAGGGCACCAAACAACTCACTGATCCAGATGAATAATAATATTTTAATGCGGTATTAAAAAAAAAAAACTCGAATGCCAATAACTCCACAATGAACAAAACATCCGAATTTTAAAGAAAGACAGGATTCCACTCTGAACTCACAGGAGGATCTCATTTGACACATCCTAACCCTAGTTCTGTCCTTAAAATTTTCATGATTTGTTCATCATTGACTTTCTAGCATTACTTTTCAGCTATTAAAAATATTGTTTTAAAATATTAACCCTGATGACTGAGATTTTTGGCCCGCACTTAACATTTTGTACCTAGACAGGCCCGGGAGCACTACTTCTCACAGCGGTCTTTTATTGAGCGCTCACTGTGTCTGGCGCTCTTCTGCTTTGCCTGTCTCGTTTTATACTCCCAACAGTTTTAGGAGGCAAGTACTATCATCGCGGCCGTTTTACAGATGAGGCTACTTCGGACCAGAGAGGTCCAGAGCTTTGTTTAAGGTCACACAGCGGTGGGGCGGGAACGTGAACCCAGCCAGGCTTCCTCGAGAGAGGGAGTTAACTCCCCGTGCTGGGAACAGCCCAGATACAGGCGGAGGGCTGAGGATCGCCCGGCGTCTAGGGAATTCCTCCTGCAGGGCGTGGGAGGCGGGACTTGATGACCTCCGAGTACCCAACAACGCCCAATTCCAGCTTTCTACGATTCCATTGTTTCCTAAGATACGGCCCTGTGACTGCGGGGGCGCGGAGCCTGGGCCCGGACCTGGGCCTGAGGAACCCGGGTGTGGCGCCGCAAGTCACCGCGCATCCGGGGGAGGCGGGGGCCGGTGCGGCGCCGGGGAACGGGGCCCCCGCCGGCCGGGCGCACGGAGCCCCGCTCTTCACTGCGCGGGAGCAGCCCTGGGAGGGCGAGGCGTTGCGGTGCAAGAAAGCTGTTGGTAATAAGCGGAATTGGGTTTTAATGGGGTTCGCACAGATAGAAGAGAAATCAAATTAGAGCCTAATTGGCATGCACGCGGCAGCGAGAGCGGCGGCGGCGCGGCGGGCCCGCTGGGGCGGAGCAGCCCAGCCGCCCCGGGGACGCGGCGTCCCGCTGGCGAGAGGCTGGGGCGCGCGGGGACCCCTCGGCCGGCGACGCCCCCTTCCCCGCCCCTGCGGCCCGCGGGCCGGCCCCGCCCATCGGAGGACCCGGACATGGCCTGGGAACGCGCATCGCGCAACCCCGGCCGGCAGCACCGCTGGGGACCCGGCGTTGGGACAGCGGCTCTCAGCACCCGCCCCGATGATGACCCTGCTCCTTGCAAACACCTCAGTGGCCGAGCAGCGCCTTGGCTGGCTTTTTTTGTTGTTGTTTGTATCGATGGGAAAAATAAAAGGGTGTGGAGGAGATGGCCAGGGGAAAGGAAAGGTGAGGGAAGATAGCAAAAGGAACCGAGAACCCGGCACGTAATTATTAATAGTCGTAATGAGAGTGATGTTGGGCGCTGACCCCAGGGCAAGGTCCTCTGCCGGCACGTTGCACGGATTTTCATCGTGACTCCTGTGAGGTTTGCTACTTCTTTCTTTCCATCTTACACATGTGGAAACCGAAGCACAGAGAGGTTTAGTTGCTTACCCAGGGTTGTCCAGCGAGGACACCTTGTAGCTGACACAATAACCCAAGGCTGGGCGACAACGGACGTTATCACTGTATCTGTTTCTGCCACAAACAGTGCATGTAGGTAAAAAATTTTTCTTACCTATCTTTAAAAGTACCTGCAAGATTCTCCTTAGACATACCCTTAGATGTGTTGGTTTTAACAATGCATAAAGTTTTAAGATGACAATTCTTTGCCAGGTTTTTCATTTCGGGTTTTCACTCTATCCGATGAAATTTTTATCAGCCATATTTCCCCGTACAGCCCTTGGGAGTCTTATCCCTCTCCAGGCTCAGTAGGTCTGTGCAAAAGAGGATAGAAACCAAGGGAAGCAAAGAGAGAGCCCAGCAGTTCCAAAGGAGAGTAGAGCAGTGGCAGACGTGAATAACCTTAGGGAAACTCTCCCTTCTCAAACTTTCCCTGTGTAGTGTGTCCACTCCTCAAAAAATTCTTCAAGGGAGGCACTTTAATTCTCATTTTTAAATGTGGAAACAGGCTCAGAGAAGTACAGTGACTTACCCAAGGCCACACAGTGAGTCCATGGTAGAACTATCCTAGGACTCTCTGGCCCCAGATATCTCATCCTTTTCATGGAGCTGTGCATGTGGTGCTAAACAGTGGTCAGATCATCTGTTCCCAAAGCACCAAGAATTGTGTGCTGTGCCCTTTTAGTAGTTGACAGGTAGGATATCTTGCTTCCATCCATGCCACGAAGACTTTGCCCAATTTCTTTTTCTCTCTTTTCTTTTCTTTCTTTTCTTTCTTCTTTTCTTCTTTCACCAGATTGGATGCAATTTGGAAGCACCCAGTACTGACCATTTCAAGGCCGGGGTAGAGCCTTAATCTGCCTCCAAGGGAAAGCAAACATTTCTTGGTGGCAGCTGGTTGAGGACATTCCAGGGCAGCATTTTACAAAGTATTTTACATGAAACATATCCAGAATAGCCCATAAAACACAGGCTCTCTGATCAAATGATTTGGGGAAAATTGAGGTTGAATAAATTTAAACCTGCTTCTTTATTTACTGCAGGACTTTTCAGAGCCTTTAACGTGCTCACAGGTGTGCGAATCACCAAGAGGGTTGGTAAGAAGAAGGATTTTCCAAATCATGGAGCTCTTTTTCACAGAGCATTGTACAGGACTGAGGTTCCACAGAACCCAATGTGGGAAACATGACTGAGTGTGTTCTAGAACTCAGGCCTTTAGAATTCTGGTTTGGATTGAGGGTAGAGCTTAACCTCTGCATTGCTACCCACTGTCTCCTTTTGTTAGGAGAGATGCTTTTAAAGTCTCACTCTGATAGAAAAGTGGTCACAGTTGAACGAGGGAGCCCCGATTATCTATTTCTTCAAAGCATCGCCAACCTCATTCTTTAATCTAAAATATTTCTTGAACCCTTCTGCCTGCCCAGAGCATTAAGGGGCTCTGAAGACTTACAAGTAAGTGGCATTAACTAGGCGATGTATGTAGCACATTTGGGACTGAGGAATGGTGGAGTTGGTGCTGGGATTTCTGTTAACCGTATTGCTGTTAGACTCAGTCCCTGCCCTCTTGGAGCTCATAGTCTGGTTCAATAAATATAACACATGCACCCGACTTGATAACTAACAGCTTGGTATGTCTGGGACAAAGGCCAGTTGCAAATATTTGGGAAACATAGCTATTCTGTTCCCCAAGCACGTTTAAATATCTTCGTTAGATTTTTAATTATAAAATTAATACAAAGCCTACTGGAAAAAAATAAACACTTTAGAAAGTATAAAATGAAAAGCAAAAAGTTCCTATTCATACTCCCTATTCCACCACCCCTGACTCCCTAGAAGTAATCACTGTTAATGTGCTGTGTACCCTTCCAGACTTTACTGCACGTAAAACAAACATGTAAATATGAAATTTTCTCTTTACAAAAAATTGGGTCACAAGACACCTCTTGTAACCTACTTTTTCCCACTTAGCTATACATTGTAGACCTCTTTCTAATACACCAAGATTATCCTCCCTCCACTCCCAGCTGCCCCCACAGACGCACCCCTTGTGTACCTTGCTTTGTGAACCCCTGAGGAAGGGAAAGCCGTAGACGTCCACTCATTTGTTGGACAGCCACTGAATGCCAAGCACACGTATGCTTGGGGATCAGAAAAGATGGAAAGTTATTTAGAAGGAACAGCAGATTGCAAAGGTGTGCAGGTGGGAAGTCAGGCGAGCTGTGCCAGGGAGATGTGCTGCTCCCTTCTGACTGCCCAAAGGCCATTCCATTCTAAGCACTAACCGTGGTTTACATACCCAGTCCCATTCATTTTGAAATGCTTTTTGTAAGAGCGATTAGACTGTTGCTGGTCTGGTGTGTTCAGAGCATCAGCACCTAGAAGGCAGTGGATCAGATCTCTATTGGGTTTTATCCAGCATCCTCTCCCCATAAATGCCATGACTGTAAATTCTATTAGCCAATTTCACGATTGTTTCCAAAGGCACTGTGAATTGGCATCACCTGATGTGAGACCCTTTTACTTAGAGGAGCACAGTCAAATGGTAAACTCGGCATCACAAATGAGTGACTTGAGCATGTCACCAGCCACTTGTCACGTTCATTCACACACTCAAGGGGTCAGTTGTAGCTGCAATTAGCTGGTTAACTAGCATTTGTTGGGCTCTCAGGAGTTGCTGAAATATAGCAATGACGGCGGGAGGAGGCATGCCAATTGCAAGGGCAGATATTCAGCCCTGTGGCAAAGGAAAAGGGGAGAGGGGTCCCTTTAAGAGTTTCCCCAGGAGGCAGTGAGGAATTAGAAAGCAATCATAATTAGTCTTCAGAATGAAACGCAATGGGCCGAATGTTAGACGCTCATCCCATCTGGATACTACGGACTCAACCACACAGGTCCTCCTTTCGTGCTGGCACTCCGGTTCCCTGCGAGGAGGCCCGGAGACTCTGTTAAAAAGCCCAAATAGCTGAGATTCTCCAGGATCAGCAAATCCACACAGAAGACCTTAAATCAGCAGAATCTGCGGGCTTTCAGCTTCGGTGGCTGGTGTGCAGGGCTTTTCAATTGTCTCCATTCAGTTCCTCGAGTGGATCTCATAGCCAAATGAGATCTTTATCATCTGTCACTGGGGCGATGCACGCTGGGCCTGCCCCGGCAGAGTCCAGCCCAGCCGCATAAAGACATCAGCAGCTTGTTGGGGCTGAGCCCCATCACTGTCACTGCATATGGGACACGGGGTCCCAGCTGTGGATGCCAGACTCACTCACCCTGTCCCCAAAAGATACCACCTCTTTTCCCGTTCAGCTACAGCCCTGCCAGTGCTGAAGTCAAAATCTCAGAGAAGCAGTTTGAGTGGCTTGTCAAAAGGGGGTCATCAAAACCCCGTGGGCGGCTGTAGATAGGTGGTGGGGAGGCAGTGGGTCTGGGGGCTGTGCCAGCTCTCCCGCCTGCTTCCTTGGAAGTGTCATTAGAACTCTCAGAGCTTCCCCTATAAATGGGCATGATAAAACCTCCTAGCATTCTTGGGAAGGTGAAATGATTTAGTTAAAGCAAAGACTTAGAGTCCATGACTGATTCAGAAAAGCACCTCCAGTCTCTAGCAAACTAAACACCATTAAGGCTTCCAACATCATCATTATCATCATCATCATCAAAATTCTTATTGATGCAATAATGTGAAGGTACTTAATGCCATCTAACTGTACCCTTAAAAACGGTTAAAATGATCCATTTTATGTCATGTATGTTTTGCCTCAATTTAAAATAACACTTATGGGGCAACTGCTTTTTGTTAAATGTTGTGCCTGCACTTAATCTGCACAACAGTTCCAAGAGGTGGGAGAAATTATCCCCGTTTTAAAGATGAGGACGTGATCTTTGAGCAGCCACCCAGCTAGCAAGGACCTGAGTCAGGATTCGAACTGAGTCCATCTGACTCCAAAGCCTGTTCTCTTAACCTCGACATTTTGATGTCCTGTTTGACAAAGGGTGTTGTCATAGGATGCCTCTTCAGTGTATCACAGCAGATCACAGCCCCATCTGTACATTCAGTCAGACTTGGGTGGGTACCCGATGGTTCCAGGGACCATGTCAGATACCAGGGAGGCAAAGATGAATGAGAGCCCAAGGGAACTCCTATCACGGGCCAAGGCCGGGACCAGACAGAGGAATGAACAAAATACTGAGTCCTTTAGGAGTGGAGCAGGTTGTAGACAGAGGACCACGAGGAGGGATGTCTTCACAAAGGAAGTAACATTGGAGTGGAGTGCAATGATTTTTTTCCAAGAGGTGGACGAGCAGCAGCGTTGGCCAAGGCCTAGTGGCAGAGAGGGCATGCCTAGTGCGTCAAAAAGTGCAGAGGGGCTCAGGGGAAGGAGTTGAAGAAAATGCTGGAAAGACATCCAGGTGTAAGCAAAGGAGGTTGGATTGCGGTAACTGGTAAGCATCAGGAAGCCTCAAAGATTTTGGAGGAGAGTAAGATAATCTAGAGCTACAGAAGGAAGCGCCCACTTCACTCCCCACCCCCTTTTTATTTTGCTCATGGTAAAAACAGTATCAGAAACAACCCAGGTGTTTATCAGCGCCTAGATCAACAAAATGTGGTATATCACACTGGAGATTCTACAATGGAATAGAATTCAGCCATAAAAAGGAATGAAGTACTAACACATGGATGGACCTTGAAGACATGATGCTAAGTGAAAGAAGTCAGGCACAAAAGGCCACATATTATATCATTTCACTTACATGAAATGTCCAGAATAGGCAAATTCATAGAGACAGAAAATAGATTACCAACTGCCTGGGGCTGGGTAGGCGGAGGAAATAAGACTGACTGCTGCTGAGTGTAGGGTCTCTTTTTGGGATGATGAAAATGCTCTGAAATTAGATCTATGCACAACTTTGAGAATGTACTAAAAGAAAAAGAAATCACTGAATTGTCCGATTTTAAAGGGTCAACTTTATGGTATGTGACTTATATCTTAGTCATGCTGTTATTAAAAAAAAAACAGTATAGCCATGTTAAGTAGAAGTTTGAAAAATAGAAATCATCTCTAGTCCTCCGCCCCCAACAGACAGTGATTCTCTTTCCTGCACATTTCCTTCTTTGTTCCTGCACCTACGGGTTTTATATGTGTAGTGTTGGAGAGTATCATTTTCCGTTCCTTTTTAAACTTAGCCTTTCATCACAAACATTTGTCCACATTCCTATGAGGTCTCCATAATTGTTTTCAGATCCAAGTTCTGAGAAGATGAATGAATTCATTCAACAAATATTTTTTGAGTGCATGCCAGGAACTGTTCTAGGCACTGGACAAGGCCGCTGTTCTCCTGGAGCTTGTTTTCTGGTTGGGAGGACAGACGACAACAAACAAACAAATGAACAAGATCACTTCTGATGGCAAGGAGTGTGATATGAAAGGAGATCCAATAGGGAAATGGGACAGAGTCACTGTACAGAGAGGCCTGGCATGGAGGTAACTTTAGAAAGGGTGGTCAGGGACAGAGGTGAGCTTTGAGCTAAGACTTAAGTGACAAGAAGACACCAACTGTGTAAATTCTGTGAGGAGGATTTGAGGAAGAGGATACAGCGATTGCAAAGGCCCTGAGGCAACAACATGCTTGGCAGGTTTTAGGAACAGTGAGAATTTCGATGATAAGGCGAAGGGCAGATTAGGGGAAGGAAAGATGTGGCAAGGGGCCAGGTAGGTGGCAATGGAATTTGAATCATCTGGAGCTGTCATGAACATCACGTTGGCCAGGAGCATGGACCAATGAGTCCTTGTTGTCTGAGTCCAGTCCTAGCTTAGGTGTCAGTTACCTTCCGGCTTGTGCTTGGGAAGGAGCCTGCGAACCAGAGCTCAGGGTAGACCCTGAATCAGAGCCAGGGCCAGCCCCCTGCTCAGTGCCCTGGCTTTCCCCAGAGCCCAGGTGCTTTCCAGCACAGCCACATGAAGCCACACCCAGGGAGCCCTGGGGGCCTCTGGAGCCCCGGCCAGTGTGTGGGCAGAGCCAGCAAGTGCCAACCTGACAGCTGATGCTGCCCGGCCCCTCCCTGCCGCCTCACCACCTGCACATCAAAGTGACAGTGCTCCTGGCACATCCGCTTCCTTTGGCCCTGAACCCATGGGGCTGGCACCGTGCCGCCCAGCACAGAGCCCCTGCCCCTCACCTCCCACCCGCTGCTCCCAGCCCTGGGCTTCGGGGCTCTCCCCTTCCCTCTGCAGTCACAAACTTGCTTTGGAGACAGACTGATCTGGGTTAGGTCCCCTGTGAAACTCACACAACTCCCCGATTTCTGCCTTGTTTGCACTCGTTATTCTTTGCATTAATCACTTAATATCTGTCTTTCCCTTTTGACTGTAAGCTCCAGGAAGGTAGGAACTGTGAATTCATAGTATTTAGTATGTCATGCGGTGCCTCAGTAGAAATATAATGTGGGTCACAATTGTAATTTAAAATTTCCTAACAGCTCGATAAGCAAAAAAGAGACATGCAAAATGAATTTTAATAATAGATTTTATTTAACCCAATAGATCCAAAATATTATCATTTCAACATACGATCAATACGAAGAAGGCTAATGAGATATTTTACATTCTTCTTTCTCACACTAAGTAGTCAAAGTCCAGTGTGTATTTTATATCATGGCACATCTCAGCATGTTGAATTTTCATTGGAAATACTTGATCTTATTTGGATTTTATCAAATTCACAGGGAGCGTTGATTCACATACCCAAGTTGTACCTAACATACATACAAGTTTTTGCAGTAGGGGGACGAACAGCTTTTAACTTTAAATTAAGTAAAATTAAATAACATAAAAAATACAGTTCCTGAGGCACATTAGCCATGTTTCAAGTGCTCCGTAGCCCATGTGGCTAGTGACTACCATATTGGCAAGCAAAGCTATCAAAAGCACCCATCTTTACAGAAGGAACGGGTTGATAAATCCCACCTTCACCGTTTCCTGGTAATATGACCTGGGTCTTGGAGTGGTTTTGAAATACCCACCAGTTCTCTGATACTCCTCCTTTCCAAAGAGAGAGGCTGATTCCTCTCCTCTCGAGTGCGGGCCAGGCTTAATGGCTCACTTGGAAGGAATGGAATGTGGTTAAGTGACAGTGTGTGACTTCAAGACCAGGTCAGACTGTGCACTTGTGGGTCTGTCACCCTCTGCCCAAGCTCCCACCTGTTCTCCAGCCTGACCTCAGATTCCCCGGGAGAGCAGGTCTCACTGGCTCTCTAGCGGCTGGGCAGCGCTGGCACACCAGACCACCTCTGAGCCTCAGTCTGTGGCTCAGGCCGGCGCCTGGTCCCGTGGGCTGTGGTCAGGGTGGCGAGGTCATGAGGTCACGAGGTCAGCTTTCCTTAGAAGATGGCCAAAGCACGGGGGCCATAATAGTCTTATCTCAGTAGTGCCCTTGGGTGGGTCCACTAATAAACGTGGACCTGTTTCCTTGTCCATCGAATGATGGATTATCATAGGACTTGGACCACCCATCGGGTAGCTGCGAGGGTCCAATGAGATAGTTCAGAGAAAAGCCCTTTCAACAGAAATGTCTCGTTTACATATGACTGCTGTGACAAAGGCAGCTTTCTGTGTACATGAAGTAGAAAACTGTAATCATCGTCCTATCAATCAGGACTGGCCTAGTCAAAGAAGTTGCAGAGATTAGGATACTGGGCCCATTTTAAACACTAGTAAGATGAAGAAGATGAAGTTGAGTTAAAAAAAGAAAAAAAGCAGCAGCTGTTTCTTGCCCATGGCGTTCCTGGCTTGTGCACATCATCCCTGTAATATTTCTTCTTCCTTTTTTGTTAATGGCTTGGGGGTTTGAACGCTGTTTTGTTCAGCCACACGGGGAAATGTTTAATGAATCCTTGTGAATATTCATTAAATGCTGTTAATATTTTCTGGTGGGGGAGGCCCTGCTGCCTGTCCGGCGGGTCTCGGAACAGCGGCAGGGGAAGCAGCCCACCACTTGATTTCTGTTATTTGTTTTCCATTTCAATTGCCCTATTTTCTGAGACCTCGGGTGGTTTGCAGGGGCCAAGGGTGGAGGCAGAACTGGCTTCCTTACCTCCTCTTCCCAGACTCATAAGGAGTTTGAGAGAGCAGTGGTGTAGCTTTAAAGATGACTATGCCCTACCCTCCAGCGACCACGCTCCTTGGTAGGTACCCCCAAGAAACCCTCACACGTGCACAATTAAGTACACAGGGGATGATCGTGCCAGCGCGGCTTGAAATAGCAACAAAGAGAGAAACCACACAAATGGCCATTAACGAGAGAATGGATAGCTGTAGAATATTCCTACTAATGGATTACTATGATATAGTCGTGAAAATGAATGACCAGGCCTATGCATTAACACGGTGGAGTTTTTAAATTGAGATATAATTCCCACATCATAAAATTCACTCTTCAAAGTGTACAGTACAGTGGTTTTTAGGATATTCACAACACTAGGCAACCATCACCACTATCTAAGTCCATAACACTTTAATTACCTCCAAAAGAAACCCCATACCCATTAGCAGTCACTCCCTATTCCTCCTCTCCCCCAGCTCCAGGCAACCCCTAATCTGCTTTCTGTCTCCATGGATTTACGTATTCTGGATATTTCATGTAAGTGGAATCATACAACATGTGGTCTTTGAGGAATGGCTTTTTTTCACTGAGCATAATGTTTTCAAGGTTCTTTTACTTTGTAGCAGGTATCAGGACTTTCCCCTTTTTATGGATGTATAATATTCCATTGTATGTATGGACTGCTTTTGTTTATCAGTTCATTGGTAGATGGACATTTGTATTGTTTCTGTCTTGTGATTCTTATGAGTGAAGCTGCTATGTACA
This sequence comes from Camelus bactrianus, assembly GCF_048773025.1. Lineage (NCBI taxonomy): Eukaryota > Metazoa > Chordata > Mammalia > Artiodactyla > Camelidae > Camelus > Camelus bactrianus. Next base: position 12,044,161 of record NC_133570.1, read on the forward strand.
TCCACTTACAAGATTTTGTGTGGACATTTGTTTTCATACTCTTTAGAATGCTTAGGAGTAGCATTGCTAGGTCATATGGCAATTCTGTGTTGGACTTTTTGAGAAACTGCCAGATTGTCTTCCAAAGTGGCTACACCATCTTACATGCCTACCAGCAATGAATGAGGGTTCCAATCTCTTCATGTCCTCACGTGATTGAATCTTACAGACATAATGTAGAGAAAAAAGCAACTCACAGAAGAATCTATTCAGTATTACCCCATTTCTACAAAGTTTTGAAATGTGGGAAACAATACCATAGATTTCATAGAGCTACCCTATGTGCAGTTAAAGTATAAAGAAATTCATGGGAATGAAAAACACTGAAATATAGAGAATGTGTCCCACTGGAGGTAAGAACAGTGTGATCAGGATATGCGAACATATGGGGCTTCCTTACGTGGGAATTGTTTCATTTCTTAAGCTAGGTGGTAGAGGTTCATGGGAGTTGCTGAATTATTCTTTATCCTTTGCTGTATATTTTTAATATTTCCTCATAAAGTATAACGTTTACACTTGTTTTTAGACAGGGCATGTTTTACAGGTACAGCTATCTTTAAGGAGGCCCGCTCAGTGAGAATCTTACGGAACTGGAGAGTTTCCAACTTGGAAAATCTCTGGAGGGTTTGGGTCTCCTTCCCAGCACACAGTTTCCCCCAACCAAGCTGGCAGTGTTGTGTGGTAGAAAGAATACTGTCTTTGCAAATCTTTATAAGTAGAGAAGACCCAACTACAAGTATCTGTAGTGGCTTGAAGTCCAAAAATTCTTTGCTGCTCCTCCCTTTAAGAACTGGAGCTTAGTGTCTCTCCCCCTTGAGTATGAGCTGGCCAATGTGACTTGCAAATAGTGAATAGGAAAAGGCGAAAGTGACAGTGGGTTATTTTAGAGCCTTGGTCATAAAGAGCATTGTGGCTTTTTCCTTTCTCTCTCTCTTGATTGCTGATCTGGGGAAGGCCAGTTGCCATGTTGTAAGGACACTCAAGCTGTCCTGTGGAGAGGCCCATGTGGTGAGGAGCTAAGACCCTGTGCCAATAGCCCTGTGAGTGAACCATCTTGGGAAGGGATCCTCCAGTCCCAGGCAAACCCTCAGATGACTGCAGTCCAGGGCAGCCTCTTGACTGAACTCATGAAAGACCTTGAGCCAGAACCTCCCAGCTAAGCTGCTCCTAGATTTCTGACTCTCCGAACTGTGTGAGATAATAAATTGTTGTTGTTTTAAGCTGCTCCATTTAGGGAAGTAATTTGTTGTATAACGATAAATGACTTAAATGATAAAGGATTTATTATCTCACATAGCAAGCCTCTTGAGGGAGGATATTCCAGGGTGCTTAATTCAGTGACACATTGATGCCATCAAGGACCCACATTTTTTCCATCTTCTCACCCTGCCATCTTGAACATGTTGGCTTTTGTCTTCAAGTTTGTCTCTTCCTAGTCTCAGAGTGGCTGCCACAGCTCCAGACATCACATCTCTATACAACTACACTGAGTGGAAAAGGAAAAATCACTTTTCCCACAAGTACCCCAATAGACTTCTCCATACATCTTACTGGTCCAGGCACATCACATACTCCCGCCCAAACCAGGCACTGCCGGGGGAAGTGGAATCACTTTGAATGGCTTGCCAAGCACCAGTGGTGGCCATGGAGATGTGCTATTCAGATCTCCCTTCCAGAGAACCTGATGCAATGGAGATAGTTATCTGACAGCCTGCAGGCACTGCCCCCTTCAGATCTGCAACATTCATGCAAGGTTCCTGCTCCCAAAGGCCGCTCTGAAACAGTGACTGTATATGGTGGGGATCCTAGAACTGGGGGATTTATAGACTTTCTCAGAGCTGCATTGCAATCTGAGGTTTCTCCTCCCTAGTCCTCCTTTCTTCCTTCCTTCCCCCTCTCCGTTCCCAGGCATCAGACCAGCATGTTGAGCTGAAGGCTCTCCCTGCCTCCTCCTGCTCCCTTCCTCTGACCCTCACAGGAGGCTCAGTAATAAATCTCACACAAGAACCTGTCCGTTGTCTTGGCATCTGCTTCCCAGGGGACTCAAATTGCTACATATCCCTCTGGGTCTAGGAATAGGCCTCATTCCCTATGCATGGAATGGTGTACATCCAAACAAAATCAGGAGAGAGGGGTACCGAAGAACGGCTGTTGGGTGAAGAGTCTACCGGGCGGGCACAGTGTCAGAGGAGCACGGACCCCAGCTCCACTTGGATTGCTCGTGGGACCAGAGAGCTACTAACCTCTCTGATCTCAGCTGCCTCCTCTATAAAAACTTGTTTGGGATCGTGGACCATTTGAAACAGCATCTGTAAAGCTCCTAGCATGTAATAATTCCGAAAGCTACTGATTGAGTGATTCCTGGTTTATAGCACTTTATGGGGCTCATTTAATCCTCACAATTACCCTTTGGGGTGGTGCTGTCTGTAGCCCCAACTCTGAAGCCCAGAGAGGTTAAGCAGTTTGCCAAAATCCCGTGTGAGTGACAGGGCAGAGATGGGCCACAGATGATCCAAGCACAGGCCTGTTGTTTAGGGTCCATTGGGCTCTGCTGGACACTTTAGGTGTTTGACCTATGCCATTGTTGGTCATGATAGTCCGTGATGGGGTGAGGTGGGGGGGACAGTTCAGCGTGATGCTTGCTATCATTTATGGGCTCTGGCTTTAAATAAATTATCTCATTGAAAGTTCACAGTAACCTGTGAAGGGAGGGTTTCTGCAGCCCATTTTACAGTCCAGGAAGCAGTTGCACCTTGAGGAAGGGATGGGGCTGGGACTCCAGCCAGGCAGAGTGACCTCAGAGTCGACATGCAACCCTGCACTGCCTCCTGTAAGGAGCCAGAGCTTCCAGAAAAGGGTGGGCCTGGTTGGAATCCCAGCTTAACCTCTGAGCCCTGTGACTTCAGGCAAGTTGCTTAATATCACCGAGCCTCCGTTTCCCCAGCTCTTAAACTGGAGGCAAATAACACCTAACTGAAGTTTTTTTGTTTTCTTTTCCCCCCTTTTTTTTCCTTTTGTCAGATTTAAGTGAGAGAATATCTCTAAGGCTCGGACGGTGTCTCTTAGCCGAGGAGGCTCTTAATTAATCATCACAGGATTCCAGGCAGTGTCGACATTTATCTATGGTTTTTGTCTTCACAGAAATCATAAATCTGGTTCTGATTATCACTTCATGCACAGATCCTTCCCAAAGATTCAGTCTCATTCTTTTATCTATTCTCGAAAATATGATCCAGTTTACACAACTCTGACTTACAACTCCTTTCGAAGCCCAGCTGGTGTGTAAGATGATGCGTTCTGGGGCCCGTGGTGCCACAAAGCACACGCCCCCCGGGACCCAGCAAATCATTGGATCCTCGGTTCTTTGGTACAATGAAGTATCCTTTTGTAAAATAAGTCACACCAGATCGCGTGTCTGTTGGGACAATCCAGAGTTTCCTGTTGAAAGCAGAGCCCCTAGCTTCTCACTCCCACAGGGGAGCCCAGCAAAATCAAAGGGGAATTTGCCACACCTACAGCTGTCTTCCAGAACTCCTCACAGGCACAGGGCTGTGGCAGTCGTCCCCTCACTCAGTTTCCTCATCTGTAAAATGGGCATGAATGTTTGCACTCTGCAGTATCCCACACCTGGCGAGAGTGTGAAGGGACCCGATGGGGTGAACGTTTATAGAGTCTGACTTAGTCATGCAGTCATTCACATCTCTTAACAAGAATCTGTTGAGCAATTTCTTGGATCCAAAAGAAATATGTGGTTGCTGCCCTTCAAGAAGGTTACTATCCGGATGGCATCATGAAGACACTTTTTTAAACCTGTGCCTTCTCCTCCTCCACTCAAGGATCCTATGTTCTGATGTTATTCGGAATTTCAAAATAAATGAAACGTGGCTAGCAAAAAAAAGAAAGCAGTTAAAACAGTGTGTACTGTTAAGAGATGAAGATATATGTCCACATTAGAATTGTTACCCAAATGTTCATAGCATCATTATTCACATTATTCACAGTAGCCCAAAGGTGGAAGATGGATGGGTAAACAATGTGGTCTATGCATACAATGGAATATTATTCAACCATAAAAGGACAGGGAGTACTGACTCATACTGCCACATGGATGAACCTTGAAAATATTATGCTAAGTGAAAAAAGGCAGTCCCAAAAGATCAGGGATTGTATAATTTTTTTCACACAGAAGTCCAGAATAGGGAAATCTATAGAGATAGAAAGTAGATTAGTGGTTGCTTAGAGATGAAGGCAGGGAAGGGCGGTTGGAAGTTGGAAAATTGAAATAATAATAATAGTAATAATAATAAACAACATTGATTTTGCATGTCCATTGCCCTCACTCATCTGCTAAGACATTTACCCTCAAGAGTAACCATTGAATAGAAATATGCACCCTCAAACTTGTGAGTGTTATAGGAGGTAACTGGAGGAGTGGGCTGAGGGTCTGGAGGAAGCCTTGGAGACAGGTGGGAGCGAAAGAAAAGCTAGCATATTCACCTGTGAGGGAGAGGGCAGGAGGTGGGGCCTTGAGGGAGGGCCACAGGGAGCCCATCCCAGAAAAGGTGTGGGGCTGGGAGTCACCAGGGTGCATTTGGGGGCCGTTGAAGAGACTCTTCCAGCTGGAGCAGCAGGTTCACTATAGGAGAAAAATGATAGATGAGGCCAGAGTGCTGGAAAGGGTAGTATCATGGGGGTCTTTGGGTGGCTGTGATTTCATCTTGTAGTTCTGTGTGCATTCAGAGGCTTTTGCACAGGGGGCTGACGTGATTTCATGATTTAAGATGCAGTGAGGCTGTCCTTACGCCCAGAATATTTACACCACATACAAACACACACACACACACACACACACACACACACACACGCAGCAGCAGCGGCTGGCGTCCCAGGGCTCAGATACTCCAGCCTTTTTGAAGGAAGCAACCAGTAGCTTAACCTAGCCTGGGGAGTCCTCGGGGATCCATTTCCAGGACCTCCTGTCCTCAGAATTAGGCAAAAAGATTAAGCTCAGCCCAAACATCTCCATCTGGACCCCCAGCACAAATAAATTCCACCCCACCCCTAGAAGTTGGTCCCCCAGCAAGCTCCGGTGCAGGGCCAGACAGTGAGTCCTCACCTGGAGGAGGCCGGGGTCCACCTGCATCAGCCCCTGCCTCCAGTTGGGGGGAGACAAGCAAGTGCAAGGGATGGAAGAGCAGGACAAGTGAGTGGGGGCCTGCGGGGTGGGGGAGTGCGTAGGGAGACTTCAGGAGACTAGAGGCTTGGAGGGGAGCATCAGTGCCCACAGGCCAGATGTGGCTGCCGGGCTGAACGCTTTCTCCCTGAGCTCCGAGCCCCGGCTGCTTGAATAACCGTGTTAATATGTGTGCATCCCGAGGGGGGAGCCCCTAGGCTCCATCTCTAATCAGGTCGCTACTCTCATTTAAAGGGTTTAATGTACCATCCTTCATAGTGGGACACGCGATGTCAGCCCATCATCGCTCAGAGGAGCTGCTTTTCTGTCTCCTCTGTTCCTTTCCCTTCACCTCTGCCCACAAACCTTATCTGGACCCTGGTCTGTTGCCGCAACCTGCTACGGGGCTCTCTCTCTCCCCTCTGAGATGTCCTCCCCTGCGGTGCTAGGGCAGTCATCCTAAAGCACAAATCTGCTCTGCCTCCAAGCCCTTCCTGTCTCCAAGCCTCACTTGGACCTTACCCAGCCCATCTCCAGGGCTTCATCTCCTGCAGTATCTTCCCCAGCTACCTGCCAAGTGCCCCGCATACCACAGACACCCTCCCGGCTCTGTGCTTTGGGGAGGGGGCCGTCCTGTGCATTGTAGGATGTTGAGCACTGTCCCTGGCCTCTACCTACTAGATGCCAGTAGCACCTTCCATCCTGGCTGTGGCAACCAGAGATGTCTCCAGATATTGCCAGGTGTCCCCAGGGGGCCACATCACTCTGATTGAGAACCACTGGACAGAAGGGTCAGGACCACCTGTTCTCAAGCCAGACAGACGTGGATCCACCACTTGGCCCTCCAAGCTACACAGCACTGGGCAAATCACTTGAGAAGAAGACAGAATGGTGCCTCTCTTGTAGGACTGGTGGTCAAATGAGCTGATCCCTGAAAATTACCACATGGCCAGCACGTAATAAACGCTGGCCAGTGCCTGTTTTGTTCTGTATTCCTGCGGTCGCTTCTCCTGCCGCCACCTTTCTCCCTCTTCTCTTGGGTGGCACACTTGTGTTTGTTCTTCAACATTCAGCTCACCCTTCAGCTCCTCCAAGGAGCCTTTCTCGACCTCTCCCAAATCCTGGATGTTTCTCTTCTTTCACAGCATGTCCCACCTCGCACTGAAGTTGTGTGTTTAAGAGTCTGTCCCGCACCTGCCTATGAGCCCTAATGGGCTGAGGTCTTTAACCCCAGCACCTGCGTTCATGCTTAGCTTTTGTTTGGGGTGGAAAAATGCATGCTGGTAGGAACATACTCGGATCTGATCCTCAGAGACTGAAAGCCCGTGTGTCTGGCCTGGGTGTAGTCCGCACAGAGAGGCCGGGAAGCTCATTAGCTCAGGGGACGTCGCCCGCATCCTTGACCTCATCAGTCAGAGGCAGGGATGATGCAGATAAGATGCCCTGTCCCCAGGCCTCAAACTCCATCTCTGTGACCCACAGTCAGTCAACTCTGAGAGTCTCAGTTTTGCCATCTGTATAATGGCGATGATCCCAGCAAACCTCCCAGGGTTACTTTGAGGCCGGGGGTGGGGGCAGTGGGGGGTGATGCACCCTGAGCAGTTGCCCATGATAAAGACATGTGTCGGACAGCAGGCGTGCAAACCCAGCAGAAGAAAAGGATTCGGAGAGCTCATTTTTTCACTGTCGAAAACCAGCCGCGTGGGGCAGTGGTGGATGGGACTGTTTTCGCATCGGGGAGCGTTTCCTCTCCTTTGTTTGTGGTCTTAATCTAGGAGATGGATGAGACACACAACTTATTTTTCCTGTTGAGATGTCCAGAAGGGTCTCTGTGTCTGCAAAGGACAGAAGCCAAAAAAAAAAAAAAAAAAAAAAGCCACTTAAGTTGTAGTAGATGATATCTAGCTTGGAATCCTGGAAGAATTAATTGATAACAAGGGTCATTAATCCCCAGAGCAGGTTGCCACCAGTACAGATAATAGAATTTCAATTACGGGAGGGTTTCTTGTCTGTTAAAGCTCTCCTGTTTCTACAAGGCAGTGTTTAACTACCAGAGCCCCCAGGATACCTTCCCCGCCACATCACTGCATACCATTCTCACCATCCTTTGACCTCTAGCAGCACTCCCTACCTCTGTTCTGTCGTGTGTGTGTGTGTGTGTGTGTGTGTGTGTGTGTGTGTGTGTGTGTGTGTGTGTGTGGAGAGAAAGAGAAAGTCCCAACTAGATCACAGTATCTGTGAGGGTAGGAAGCTGTGTCCTATGCCTTGCAGTAGCTTTCTCTACAAAATACCTTACTTTTGTAAGGTATTCATTCAATATCATTCCTCTTACAATAAAAAAAAAAAGGTTTTAAAGTTGCACAGATAACCCACATTCATTGTAGAAAAATCAGAAAAATCCTGACAAGCCACAGAAAACTAAAAAAAAAAAAAAATCACCCTTAACCCCTCCACCCAGAAAGGTCCGGTGTTAACATCTCTCCATGGTTCTTCTTTGTTTGTTTTCTAAGTTCAGCCAAGTATTGCATGAATGCATGCAAACTATTCCAGAAGAGTTGGAATATAAAAAAAAAAGCACCCCTTTTCCTTCTCCTCCAGTCCCTCCCAACAGAGGTAACTGCTGTTAACTCTTCAGTGTGGACTTGTCCAACCTCTTGTTTTTTTTGTAGCTGTGCATGGATATATAGATAAATATGTAGTATTTTTTAAAAAAAACACGCACAGGATCGTGCAGTGTGTATGTTTCTTTGATTTGCTTTTTTTTTTCACCTAACCACGTGACTTGGAGAGCTTTCTGTACCAACTCACGCAGATCTTCCTGATTCTCTTTGACAACTGGATAACATTCCGTTGCATCAACAGACTGTGGTTTACAGAGCCAGTCCCCTACTTATGGGCACTTAGGTTGCTTCCAGTTTGTCACTAATACAAAGCGTACATCTTTGTCCACTTGTGCAAGCGTTTTTGTGGGAAAGAGTCATAGAAATGAAATTGTAGATCACTTGATTTAAATTTCGATAGACATTGTCAAATGCCTCTCCAAAAAGACTGTACCAAATTATACCTCTCCTTATAGCGCACGAGAAAATCTGATCCCCCATGCCCTTGACAACACTGGAAATTATCCATCTTTTTTTTTTTTTTGGTCAATTTCAGGGGTACGTACGTCATCTTCATTTCCCTGATTACTGTGAAGCTAGGCATCTTTTCATATGTTTATTGGCCATCAGCCTTCCTTTCTATACATATGCCGACACATACAGTTTTTAAATGTATTACACTGCTTTGTGGTAATCTGCTTTTTTTCTTTGCGGTGCAAAAAGGACATCTTTCTATGTCAGCACATGCACTTTTGCATCAGTCTTAGTGGCTACATCGTGCGTCAGTATCACACTTTTCAATCAGTTCCTTATTGTTGGGCATTGAAGTAGGTCCTCATCTTTTGCTGTTTTTGCCAAAACTGTGGTGAATATCATTACAGCTAAGTGACACATTGAACACTCTGATTTCCTTGGGCGGAATTCCTAGGAGTGGAATTGCCAGTCAAGGGACAGACATATTTTTAAGGCTATTGCTCCTTATTGCCAGAGTGCTCCCCGAACAGCTGGCTGGCAGGTCTGCATTAGCAGTTCATGGGAGTGTCCTTAACCAGACATTGCCAGATGTCCTCTAGGGGTACAAAGTCAGAAACCCACTGCCTCAGAGACAGGATGGTTTGAATGCCCAGACAGTTCTAGACAAATACTCATTTTATTCCCTCCTAATCTGACTCAGTGGTTCTCAAACTTGAGTGGTTTATACGCAATAGCATATATACCACACTTTATGGGCAGGATATTTTCAAGTGTAACTTAACTCCATCCTTTTTCGCCTTATGTGCTGACATGAGAACCTAACTTCTCCCTTAAATCTAACACCGCTGGTCTCCTGAAGAACCCTGCAGTGGTCACAAAGGTCTTTGCAGCCCAGAACCTCTTTTATGCCCAGGTTGCTCCTGTGAGGCAAGTGGTGAGAACACTTCCCCTGGCACGGGGCCCTCCCACTGTATCCTCATATTGACACTGTGAGGTGGGCACTATTACTGCCCCATTTCACACGGAGGAGACACTGAGGCTCACAAAGCTTAAATAACCTGCCCCACATTACACAGCTAGTGAATGGTGAGGCCATGGGACCCCAAGTTGTAGTGCTTTTCAATAGAAAGCGTGCACTAGTGGGTAAAGAAAATGTCTGTAACTGGCTCTTGCTTGTTGATTGACATTTCTGCCTTCATGATTCTGATCCAAGACAAGTAATAAGTGTGGCCTCCATGGCTCCTTGCTCTGTGTTGTCTTCAAGGGGCAGAGGTTGGCATATCCTGAGCTGTGGGCAAAGTGAAGGCTTCGAAACCCGAGAATCTGAGTGTTGATGGAGTCATTTCCACTGGAGGGTTGTGTTAACCATTGACACCAGTAGGCTTGCCACTTTGCGTTTGAGAATGATGCTTCTCTTGTAACGTAAAAGAATGAGTATATTTTTGCAGTTGAGGATGCCACCCCTTACCATCTTCCCTCACCTCCAGAAAGACTCTTGACCCTAATAAAAGTGAAGCTCTTTGAGCTCCTGGGAGGAAGGAATGCCTTTGTGCCTGCAGAGCCAAGGGTGTGATTAGATCAGCCAGGACCTTCCTGTTCTAACCAAAGGAACCAATTAGATGATCTAATGGGAACCATTTTTGTCATCCAGAAATTATATGATGCTGTGAAGCGCCCACTATTATGTGCCCTTGATGATAATAATAACTTGTCCTTCCAGGATCACATAACAAAGTGTAATAAACTCTCTTGACAGCCTTGGTGCTAATGGCCCTGCACCCATTTTGCTGCAGGGTAGAGTGAGGCAAAGAGAGACCAGGAGCCTGGCTCACCTTCCCTCAGCAGGGAGACTTGTCCAGTGGGCTCACTAAAAGCAGGAATCTTATTTCTATGCCATCAATCTGAAATTGCAGCTACAGAGGAATTTCCCCTAAGAGTTTTTGGGGAAAAGTAATGTTTAGGGAACCCTAGTGTCATAAGAAACTCTATGGTAAGCTTGGAAAATGCTTCATTTCTGGTCCTCCATTGGATTTTCTTAAGTCATTAGCATTTTAAAGGCTCTGAGAAGTCCTGTAATAAAGGCATCTTTTAAATTGTGATTAACCAGATCATTCCAAAACTTACTTGACCACAGAAACTTGCAAAAAGCCTTTAACACCCCCTGTATGTCCTCTGGTAATTCTGTTTAAGATATCTAAATAATCTCTGTTGTCCCAAAAACTTTTTCAGAGAGGCCCTGTAGTCAGGGGTAAAGGAAGCAGAGGCCATTATTGGAGAATGGGCTTGGTGATCAGATAGCAAGACAGCTAAAGGGGAACCTTCCCCACCTCTAACAAATACCTTATGTCTATGAACCTGAAAGCCCCCAGACCTTAAGGATGCCCTAGCCCATTGGTTTATGTCAGTATTTTCCAACCATTTTTAAACTAGGGTAGAATTGTTGCCTGGCACTGAAATTGATGGAAGAGTCACCTTGGGGCCAGTGTTGGATTGAACTGAGGAGGGTCCTAAGGAGGGAATGAAGATGGAGCCAAGAAAACAAGGAGTGATGTTGTCCCCCAGGATTGCTGATTAGGTTAGGACTAAGGTGAGGAGCCTCTGAAATGCTCCCCAGATGGGCATTACTGGCTTGGAAGAAACCAAATGTCACCTACATCAAGGCAGCAAGACAGCATAGATGTCTAGTGTCTGTATGTCTGCCTGCCTCCTCCACAGTCATCTGAGTTAGCTGAAGAATACAGCCCAGTGACATTGCTGGAAGGAGGTGAATGGGGGAAGGCAAGACGAACAGAACTCTAGAGATACAAAATAAGACAGAAGTGAGGCTGGTACAATGACAATGACCATAGCATCATCATTTGCTATGTCAGATCCAGCCTCCTGTTGGCTCACAACAGGAGGTGTTCATTTGCTGAGGTGACCTACAATTTATCAAGCACCTACTATGTGTTGATTCCTATGCTGAATATGTTCTATATTTTTTTCCAACAAGAAGACTAAACACATTGTCTATTCTTCTCCTATAAGGAAGGCTTTTCATCTCCACTAAAGAGATGAGGACACCAAGAGACCCAAAGGCTAAGCAGTGGGTCCAGGCATGCACAGGTGGTGGGGGCAGAGCTGGGGTTTGTGCTTGGGACTTTCTGATTCCAAAGGCTGTTCTCTGCACCCTGTGCTGTACCGTCTGAGCCATGTGGGCCAACAGATGTCCCCTTCCCTCCTTGCATTTTCTTTTGCTAAGAGGGATAACCTACATACAGAAAAGTGCATGAAACATACATGTCAGTATAAAAATAGTTATAAGTTATAAATACTCACATATCAAACACCTAGGCAAGTAAATAGAACACAGTCAGTGTCTCCGGGCCCCTTGGGTGTCTCTCCTAGAGGTCTCCATCATCACAACTCTTTAGAAATACATTTTTGTGTTGCCACACATGTTTACATCCCTAACCTATTCTGTTTAGTTTTGCCTGATTTAGGACTTTATACAAGTGGACTCATGCTCATAAATTCCTTCTTCCTTTGCTTCTTTGTGCTCAACAAAATGAGAGTTTTCAAACGTACTCTTGTCAATAGTGGTCGTTCATCTGTTTGCATTGCTATGTTGTACCCCATTTATGACCATACAGTCACAGTCCATCCCTTCTACTACTGATGGACATTTGGGTCACTTCCGGATTTTGGCAGTCGTGACAGTGATGCGTTGCTACATGCGTCCATGAGTGCACATGGGTAAGAGTTTTTCTAGAACATTAACTTGGAGTGGAATTGCTGGGTCATAGGCTGTGTGTACCTTCAGCTTTGCTAGATAAGTGTCTGTGCAAGAGCTCCTGTTCCTCCACGTCCTCATCAGCACTTTCTGCTGTCATCTCCTGTCTTTTCTTCGCCAGGATCATCTGCCATTTCTATCCTTCACCATTTTGTTCATAGCTTTGCAAAGGTGAATGGAGAAGCCCAGCATATACACTGGTGGTACCTACTACACTGGACCCTGTATTTACTGAATCAGAATCGTCAAGGGAGCAGTCCAGGAATCTATGTTTTTCATAACCTCCCCTAGTGGTCCAGATAATCAGCCCTGTCTGAGGACTACTTATCTAAAAGCCTTGACATATTTTAAAAAAATCCTGTGGTCCTTTTTCTAAACTAAATCTTATGCAGAATGCTGTATATAAAATAGATAAAATAGGAACCACCCTGCTTGGAGCCAGAAGTGGGAGTGGAGGGTCCCACAAGCCAGACTGGCTGGCTCTTCACCACACCTCTTCCTCCTGTAACAGAGCTGGACTACATTTCCCAGACTCCCTTGCAGGTGGGTGTAACCATGTGACAGAGCTAGACTACATTTCCCAACCTCCTTTGCAAGTAGATATAGCTATGTGACTGAGCCCTATCCAATGGAAAAGGGTGGCAATGATGGGGGCATATCCAGGCCTGGCCCATAAATCCCTGCCTCATCTCTAGGCTAAATGCAGAGGATTTTGAGGCTGAGAGATGGGCAGAGTCAAAAGTTGGAAGGAACTGGGGTCCCCAAATGATTATGTGGAAGGCTGCCTGCCAATCAGCAACTCCCATCTGGGATTTCACATGGTGAGAAATAAATGTCTGTTGTGTTAAATCATAGATATTTGAAAGTCAGTTTGTTACAGCAGCTGGCATTGCCTTAGCCCATCCCTGCTGTTTGCCTGCAGGACACTTTCACTCTTGGGCCTCTGGGAAGCCATATGGAAGAACACAGGTGTAGATGAAAGGATACATCTCGTGCAATCACAAGACCTGGGCTTTGAATCTCCATCCCCTCATAAGAGGAGGGAGAGAGGACCCTACCTCCCTCCTCTTTTGTATGGACTTAATGAGATAATATATTTGGAAAGCACTCCTGGTGCAGTGAAAGGCATTTCAGATGTGAGTTATATATAGTTATTGATACTGCGTTTCCGCATGTGTTTCTTTCACTACATCCACAGCCAAGCGTCTCTCCAGTGGCCACTCCACGGAAACTGGAGAAGCATTAATGCAGTAAATCTCAAAACTCAGCCCCTCGCTCCCTTCTCCAGGCAGGGCTGGGCTGCAGTCCCCAGAGCAGCTGACCCTGAGCATAATGCAAATGCTGCGTTCTGTCAGGCTATTTTAAGACAGGCAAGGAATAAGGCTCCCGCTCTCCCCCTAAGAAATATACATTGCTCCCTATTCTCTAATTTCCTTTTGATTAAAAAAAATCAGCCTATCTGAAAAGTATCTACTATCTCTCCTTCTGCTGAGAGATGAGAATTTTTTTAAGTCAAATATGCTTTCTGGCCATTCAGAGTCACAGGGATCATTTAAGACTTTGTGCTCTGAGAGTTGTGTGGAATTTTTTGGTGAGTGATGAGGGTATGGGAATCTGATCTGCATAGGCTGGCACTTAGAATTAGCTTGGTTCTCTGGGCTGGAGAAAGAGGCAGGTTTAAGTTCTCCTGAAATGTGTCGTAGAGGTCATAGCCTCCAAATTAGCCAAGCCCTGTCTGATGGCTGAAGGAGAGAAGAGGGGGGCAGTCTTTGCTTTTCTCCTGGTTCCCAAGCCTTGACCCAGACCCCTTATCTTCTCTCACTTCCCTCCTTTCACTCAGTCCATCTCCAAGGTAGTCACGTACCCATTCATAGGTCAGCACCTAGTAGGGTGGACAGTTCCCATTCTTGCAGGCATATTTAGAGCCCCTACTGTGTGCCGGGCATTGTGCACAGCCCAAGCACATAGTCCTGTAGATGAAGCCCTGTTTGCAGCTCTCAACCACAGCAGGCTTTAACTGGGATCCAGTCCATTGTCCCCTCTTCCCCTCTGTCAGACCAAAGCAGAGAAAGACTGGGCACCCCCCAGTCTTTTTGCCACAAGTTGGGTGGCTCAAAACAGCAGAAATGTATTCTCTCATGGTTGTGGAGACCAGAAGTCTGAAATAAAGGTGTCAGTAGGATGGGTTCTTTCTGGAGGCTCTGGGGGAGGATCTGTTCCATGCCTCTACCCTGGCTCCAGGTGGCTCCCAGCAGTCCTGGGCATTTCTTGGCTTGTCACCACATCACTCCAATCTGCCTCCATATTCACATCGCCTTCCTCTCCTTTGGTCTCTGTGGCCTCTCCTCTTTTATAAGAACACCAGACATTGGGTTTAGGGTCCACCGTAAACCCAGGATGACTTCATCTTGAGATCCTTAACTAATTACATCTGGAAAGATTCTGTTTCCAAATAAGGTTACATTCTGAGGTGCCAGGTAGACATGAATTTGGAGGGGACACTACTAAACCCATTACAGTCCACCCTCTGGACCCCCCAAATTCACATCTATCCCATAATGCAAAATACTTTGACCCTGTCCTAGCAATCTGGATTTGGAGGGATGGATGCTGAAACATGGGGCTGATTATAAAAACCTCTCACAAAGCGTGTGTCATTTGGACAGTAAAATAAGTCATTAACAGGCTTAGCACAGAGCCTGGCTGATAAAGAAAGAAATGCACTGATGAAAGGCAGTAGTAGGAGCATTTGTACTTATTATGATGATGTGCACCTGGATGGACTTTCCCAAGGACTGCTTTTTTTTTTTTTTTATCACTTTCTTCCTTAAAAACCAACAAGGTTTCCCATTGCCTGCAAAATCTGAGCTCGTTCGGTTCGTTAGTAAAGTCTTTGCACTTGGTCCTCCATCAGAACCGCCCCCGCTCTCTTGCACTCAAGCCCAACTGGCACCTGAATTCTCTTTGTGTTTTCTTTGTGTCCTGTCTACTGGCTTCTACTTAAATCCTCCCGCGGCCACTTGGCAGGGCCTCCTGGAAGCCTTCTGTTCACAGGGAGTCTACCTCCACTAGGCTCACATGGCCCCTATGGTGCTCACTTGGGTCACTGAGCCAACGTGTGGTCCTTTTTTCCCCATGGGTTCATTTCTCGGCTCCACTGCAGACTGTGGCTCCATGAAGGAAGGGACTCTGTTTCTGCACGAGGGACTCTGTGCCACAGAGGAAAGCCCACGGGCTCTCGCTTTATGCTAGAAACTTTAATGTCTCTGCACCTCAGTTTGTGAATCTACAAAATAAGGGTCAGTCTGTCTCCCTGTTACGGTTCTTGGCAGGTTAAGCAAAGAAATACAGGTCAAGCGTGTGGCTCCTAGGTGAGCAGTCAATAAGTTCCCTCCCACAGCTGAATATTACTCACTGCATCTGGTACGTGATGGGTTTGCACCAGATGGGGGCTTTGTAAATGTTTGTGGGCGATGGTGAGCATTGGAGAGGAAAGGACACATTCTGGCATAAATTAGGGCATAAATTTTTAAACAAAACAACAACAACAACACCATGCATCAGGCAAGGTGCTAATGCTTTCCATGCCTCGCTGTTTACTCCTCCCTTCTTACCGAGGAACGCATGTCACATACGCTGCCCAGGAGAGCTCCCGCTATGTTAGGGCAGTCAATCAAGGCAGCCCTGGGAAAAATCATCCTGGCCGGGATTGGTGGAGGTCTGCTCCCAACTTTATGGCACCCTCCATCCTGCAAAGTCATCTGGCTGCCCCCCACCACCACCGCTGCCAAAGATCTCTCCCTGTCCCCATCCCCAGTGCACCCTAGTGAAGTTTGCTTGTCACCCAGGTCTCCCAGGGGCCGGAGATCTGACCCAGGGTGGTGGGGGAAAATGTACAGGAAAGCGGGCTGCGGCAAGAGCCGCTGAGGAGTGGATGGGCGCTATTCCCATGGTGATTTGAATGTTGATGAAGCATATACTCTGTGTAAGTGCCTCCCCAACCGTACTGTCTGGGGTGGGGGACAGAGAAGTTGAGACACGTGATCATAGAAGGCAGCCCCAACCAACATAAATGGAATAACAATTCCTTCTCTTCCTCTGGGGCTCTATAATTGCACAAAGTGCTTTCCGGCGGAGGGCAGGGGAAGTACAACTCTGGCCGAGCATGGAGCCTGCCAGCGTTTGGGTTCTGGATGTGGAATGTGGGCGGGACTGCTTTTTAAAACAATCCCAGCTGCCAGCCAGGTCGGTGCCGGATCCTTCCTGGGAAATACGCATTTTCACAGCAACCTGTAGGAGACAGTCACAGGCTGCCTCAGAGCCCATGAAGGTCAAATAGGGGAAGGGGCCAGCCAGCGGGAAGGCAGCAGAGGGACGGCTGGGGGCAAGTGGTGCCTTATGCATCCTTCAGATGCCACCTGTGAGTCAGCCTGAACACAGCCCTGCCGATGATGGCCCAGCTATGACTCTCAACATTAATATTTACAGCTAGTGGTGTTTGCACACTTTGTACAAGTGCCCTGAACAGCAGACCTTGTACCATGCATGAAAAGGAAAATTATCACCTTGGATTTGAATAACTCCCCTTTCCCAGGCAGCTCCAAGGATATGATTTTGTGAATTGCTCCAAGGATATAGAAAATACCGAAGGTAGCATTGCCTTCTTATTGTAGAGTAATCCAGTTAAGAGTTGAGGCTCCGGAGAAACGTAAGTGTGAGTTTGAATCCCCTCTCTGCTTACAGAGCTGCCACCAGCCCATCTGTCCCCACTGTTGGAATTTGGAAAGGAGGCCCATTCTACAGAAGGACACCATTGAGTCCAGCCTCTACTCACCCCCTATTTGACCTTGACAAAGTCATTTATCCTCTCTGAGCCTCAGTTTCTTTGTCTGTGAAATGGGGATAATAACATCAAGTCCTGGCCTAGCTCCTAGTTGGAGGCCAGTAAGTAGTAGCCCACATCATCTGAGTGCTTGTCCTGTGCTAGCCTCACCCTATGTCCTGTCTCATTGAGTCATCATGACGGCCTTGAATGTGGACATCGTTATCAAGAGTTCATAGGTGGTGGGGGTGGGGAGACGAACATTCCCTTTTTGAGAAATTCTTGAGAAACCTAGGGGAATTATTCCTGTCAATACTGCAGCTCCTGGGGCTGGATTTACCCACATTCCTCTCTGCATGTGGATTCAGCATAGAGAGATTGCAATCGTATCACACCATCTTTTTTTGAAGTCCAAGCAAACAACCCAGTGACCAGGTGTAGACTCTGGCATTTCCAATTAAGGGTCGCCTTGACTCAAGAGGGCCATCATGTAAATCAAGCCCTTTCTGTATGTGGATCTGTTCAAAAGACATGTACTGTCCTGGAGTGCCCTGATGTGGATGGAAAAGGCTTCGCTAGCTCGCATCTGTCACCACCCCTGGGTGCAGCCACTAGCCTGGCCAGGCTTCATGCTTGAGTTTCACCTGAAGTTCCCACTTTGATCCCTACAACAACCCCAAACTCTGTTTCTCTTACCCACTTTTGACATACAAGGAAACTGAGGCTCAGAGAGGTGAAGTCAGTTGCCCAGTGTCACACAGCAGAGTGGCAGCGTCAGAATTTGAACCCAGATTTCCTGCCTCCGGAGCCCATGGTTGTGACCACTGCACTGTACAGCCTTCATCTGTACAGGAAGGCCTTGGCCTAGGTCAGGGGAATGTGGGGGCGTTTGGGGGGATATCTTTTTTAATAGACTTCATGTTTTAAGAACAGCTTTAGATTTACAGAAAAATTATGATTATAGCACTGAGGGTTCCCGTACACCCCACACCCAATTTCCCCTGTAATTAGTATCTTACATTAGTCTGGTACATTTGTCACAGTGAAGGAACCAATAGTAATACATTATTATTAACTAAAACCCATTACATTTAGTCATTGTGTTTCCTTAGCCTCCTCTGCTCTGTGGCAGTTTCTCAGACTTTTCCTTGTTTTTGATGACCTTGGCAGTTTTGCGGAGCACTGGTCAGGGATTTTGTAGGATTCCCTCCCATTAAAATTTGTCTGATGTTTTCCTCTTGATTAGCCTGGGGTCATAGGTTTTGGGGAGGGAGACCACAGAGGTAAAGTACCATGCTCCTCACATCCCATCAAGGGTGCATACTAGCAACTTGATTCACACTTGATGTTGACCTTGACTACCTGGCTGAGGTAGGGTTTGTCAGGTTTTTCCACTGTAAAGTTACTTTTTTTCCCCCTCTGGGGGTTATCTTTTTATCATTTACAGTTAACATTCTTTCTAGCTAGGAAATCTTTCTTTGTTTCCACCATATGAAATCTTGCTTAGAATCACAGCTGACAAGGCTCACAGTCGGGGCCGACTGCATGGGCAGGCGACAGGTGCAACCACATGGGGCATGCACTTGGGGATTCAGGCTCTGCTGTCACCATCTTGAAATTCTTAATACGTTTACCTTTGTATTTCTTTCATAAATGGAAGTGGATGGGATAATGCAACATGCACAGGGGGCTTGGAGCATTGACCTTGGGGTCTGGCTCCCACTGCCTTCCCATCTCACCAGGATGGATTCTCTCCACCTGCTCCCCGTCCCCACTCAGTGACTGCTGCCACCCTGTCCCTGGCAGGGGACTGAGGGCTGGACAGGGAGAGTTGATGTTGGGCATCCATGTCCTGCAGCATCTCGGAGAGAGGGCAGAGTGGCCACCATCTGTACCCCAGACTGGCAGTGCCATGGTGCCTTCAGCAGGCAAGTCGGGGCAAGCCTCTTGCACACCTCCAATCCAGGTGCTAAGCACGACCAGGCACAGAGGTTGCAATCCCCTTGGGGTCACCAGTCCACCATGGATTGGGGTGACAGCCCTCTGGGAAGGGTAGGTGTCCTGATCAATTTCCCCACCCTACCCAGGACAGTTTGGCCCGGGGCCTGGCAGGAGGGAGACCCAGCAGTCATTGTCCACGCAGGCATGCATGCTAAGTCATGGCAGGGCCCTGGGAACCTGTGACAGTCTGCACTTGCTCCCAAGTATCCCTGTGCCCAAGAGAGCACAACATTAAATAGCAAATAAAAACACCCTGACGGGTGGAGAGAGAGTCTGCAGAAGAAAGGAGAAGCTCTTTATATTTTAGTACTTTTAGCAGCACTGTTCCTTGCTTTTGAACAGAGCCCCACATGTTCGGTTTGCACTGGGCTCCACAAATTATATAACCAGTCCTGCCCTCACTGTCTTGAGTGTTTCCACCCCACACTGCACCCCAGATCTTTCTGAGGAACCCCACATCTCCGTAGGATGGAGCCCTGTATGAGGTGCTTTTGTGGGCCCAGTTGCCTCTGACCTGAGGCCGGCCAAGGACCCAGAGGGCACAGCCTTTCTGGGCCATTCCAGCTCAACATCATCAAGTAATGGAAAACTGGAGAAACTGAGGTCAGGGAGAAAGAATGACTTATCCTACTCTGCATGCAGCATGAAAGCAAGGGTTGAACTAGGGGTTTCTCCCAGCTCAACGCAGTTGGCTGACAGCTGTGGAAGAGTCGGGAAAACCCTGAGACAGTGGAGAGAACGCTGTGTCAGGAGTTGGTCAGAGCTGGGTTCGAGACTCAGCTCAGCCAACTCAGCACGCTTTCCTCTCTGAGCCCCGATGTGCACATCTGCAGAATGGGCATAAAACATGCCTAGGACTAAGCTTGATCGAGATAATGCACACAGGACTTTTAGGTGCTGGAAAGCCCGACTTGGATGTGAGGTGTCATCACTGTGCACAGCCAAGTTACAAGTGTTTGCTTCTTCAATTTGCCCATTTCTGCTTTATGCTTGGATATGTTTCAGTGTGTCCACACCGCCTGATTGAGGACGTGAATGCCCAGAGGGCCAAACCCACGTCTGTTTAAGTCCCTCTGGTCCCTGGGTAGAGTAGACTCTGGCTTAACAAGAACCTTGAACAGGGAGGGAGGTGGAGGTGTTCCTGCTTCACCTGGAGCAGACTCCTCTGTTTCAACTCCATAAACTGTGAAGGCGACAAAGCTCTTTCTGTGTTTTGCAAGAGATACAGTTTGCAAATGATCTCATTACCCCCGCAGCCATGAACAGAGTTATGTCGGGCCTTTCTAACAAGTGGCAGTAAAACATTTTATAGACCCCTCGGCACCCCTCCTCTCCCCCACCATGTAATTTGCTCTGTTTGGGGTTAGACTTGGTGTTTTCCCTCTTTTCTTTCTCTTTCTCCTTGCACTTTCTCTCATGTTAATTATATTAGTTGCCATGGAAACAGTGATGTCATTGGCATGGGAGCGCTCAATGACATCCAAAAGCACAGTTTATAGCATGGCTCGAAATTTATTCCATGGCTCGCAGCCTTCAGGGGGGTTATACCGTGATTATATCACGGGTACCATCTGGGTAGGAGGGTAGAAAGGAGTAGGAAAGCAGTTGAGTTTGGGGTGCTTCCCAGAACCCCAGGTACCGCGAGATGGTTACGTTTGGACGGCGAGGAGGACACCTTGGGAACCGTGGAGGTGTCTGTCTGTTGGCTTTTACCTGCACTCACTGCCTAACGGCACCATGCCCCCTGTTTGTTCCCCATTTCGGATTTCAGAATCCTGCGTGGAGCGGTACTTCCAAGTGCTTAATACAACGTGTGTCTGCGCGCGGGCGCATGCGCGCTTGTGCCCAGTGCGCCCAAACCACGCTCTTCAGTATGAAAATGGGATCTGCAGCATGCGGTGCGCGGTAGTTCACACAGGGTTCGCAAACACATGCACACACTTGCCCATCTATACTTCATTTTAGAAGGTGCAGTAGTGTTTTTTGTGCCACTTCCCCCATCCTCCATGGCTTTTTAGTGAGTTACCTTTGACCGAGCTTTTGGCGGCGGCGTGGGGTGGGGTGGGGGCAGGGCTGTGCACAGAGACATTGGGGCTGTGGGGGAAGTCCTATCTTCATCTCTTGCGGGGAGACGTGCAGGTGTGGGCCCGGTGAGCTCGCCCCCATGCCTGGCCTTGCGTTCTTCTGTGGGGAGGCCTCTTGTCTTGATCTGACGCCCAGCAGACATACCCCAAGGTGAGAGCCACTCAGCAGTCCCGTCTGCCTCCCTGGGGACCCGGGGTTGTGTTTTCAGTTCCTGATCTAAGTATCACCTTGAGTTTGCTGAGGGAGTGCAGGCAGCAAACTGTGCAGAGCTAAGGGGACCCCCAGGTGTTCCTCATCAATTCTGGAGCTCCTGGGTCTGTGATCAGAAGGATGAAGGGTTCTCTAGCAAGGTCCACTTGGAAAAGCAGTGTAGGAGTTACTGCAGGGCAGAGAGCACTAGTTTGGGAGTTAAGAGGCATGGCATAGAAGGACAGCCAGTTCACTCCAAACAGCTTCAATGAAATAGGCAAATTGTTAGCCCCAGAAGTGGGGAGTTCAAGATGGAAACTTCAGGCATCACCTGCCCTAGGGTTTCACATGGTGACATCCAGTCTCTTGCCCCATCTCCCAATCCTGCCTCTCTCGTTTGGATACCCCTCCTGGTGCCATTGAGGCTGCAGGAAGCCTCTGGTTTACCTTTTAGTCCACTTTGTTCCAAAAATGTCATTGAATCAAGCTGACTTCTATACTCCTCCATGAGCCAATTACTGAGACTGGGAGCAGGGCTGCCCCTGATCATCTGGGCCTGGTTCACATGACCACCCTAGAGCCAGTGAGAGAGTGGTTGGACCACGTGGACCAAGATGGACTGAGGGGAATTGGAACTGGGCTGGCTCCTCCTATTCTTTCTGTCCCTATCATAGGCTTCCCATCCAAGGTACTTGGCCTACTCTCATCAGAACCTTCAGTGGTCACCAAGTGCCAACCCCATCTGGCACAAGGACGCAGAGATACGTCAGCTGTTGCTCCTGCCCCCCACCCCCACTCCAGCTCCCAGCTCTCCCTGGAAGGGTCACGGTGGGAAAAGTTGAAAAAGAGACAGGAGCCTCCAGAGGAGAAGGCCAAGGGGGCTCCAGAACCCAAGACAGTCTTTAGAGAACCAGTCAGATCAGAACTAGGTCCTGGGGGAAGTGGGGGAGGGTGCCAGGTGGAGAAAGGGGGCGAGTTCGGTGCAAGTGGAGGGAAAGGCACGTGCAAGAGCAGAGAAGCGTGAAAAGGCTTAGGGAAACTGAAGCCCACATACAACAGCAATAATAATAATATCTACCGGCTGATCCTGGGCTAAGGGGCGTTGCTTTATCATGACCAACCTCACCACAGCCCTGTGAGATAGGTGCTAGGAAATTAGTTCTTACATATACAGAGCACTTAGCTCAGTCCCTGGCCACATAGAAAGTCCCATAAAGATGTTCACTCTGATACTGACAGTAAGTAGTAATACTAATAATAGGGCGCTATGGATGAGTTTAGCAAGGGAGGAAATGAAAGTGAGGAAGCTGGGTGGAAGGAATAGACAAGAGATGGTTTAGAGCTGTGACTCTCAACCAGGGTTGATTTACCCCTGCCCCAGGGGACAATTGGCCTGCTGTGTCTGGTGACATTTCTGGTTGTCGTAATTTGTGGGGAGGGGTGCTGCTGGCATCTAGTGAGTAGAGGCCATGAATGATGTTAAACATCCTACAGTGCACAGGGCAGCCCCCAGTACAAAGAATGAGCCAGCCCAAATGTCACTAGGTTTGAGGTGGAAAACCTGGGTTTAGGTTAAATATGGAGGATGGTGCAGGACACAGTATAGGTTGTCAGAAGGAGGTTCTGGACAGGACAAGGGTTCCTGGGGTGGCCAACGACTGGGAGAGTCTCCCCCTCCCTCATGCCCTACTTCCCTACCAAAGGAGCATCAGAGAAGGGGCTGGCTGAGGGAGATGCATGTCACCAATAGGTCTGCAGGCCCTGACAGATGGTGGGCCACCCTCTCTCCTGTTGTGCACGCAGCTCCCGAATCACAGGCCCAACGTGTTCCTTGAGTGGGTGCAGATGTCCCGCATCCGTGCGCCTCTCGCCACTTGGAGCCCCCAGCCGGAAACCTGGACCCCTCGCCGTTCAGCCTGCAGATCACAAAGCCCGGGCAGCGGGCCTACCCTTCAGTCCTCTGAGTCAGAAATGTTGATTTGTTATAGTAACATGAGCACAGGGGAGGGACTGTGAGAGGAAAGTGAGTGAGAGAGAGAGAGAGAGAGAGCAATAGTGAGTCAAAAGCAGTGAGGCTGACCAAGACAGAGACTGGGAGAGACAGACGGACTCCACAGGAGAAAGAACCCCTGAGAAAGACAAACACAGAGAGACCAAGACTGAGAGAGAGAGAGATGGAGACTGAGGTGGAAAGAGACGTATTTAGAGTCAGGGAGAAACAGAGGGAAAACCAGGCAAAGAGAAGGCAGGACAGACTGAGATTAGGGAAAAGAAAAAAGAGAAAATGAGAAAAAGCCAGAGAGAGAAGGACTGAGTGGAAGGGAAGACGGAGAGGGAACAAGAGAAAGATTTCCTCGCAAACCCCACAGTCCCGAGCCCGGTAACTCTCCAAGGCTTTGCCATATTTTAGCCACGAAACTGGGGACTCGGGCAAGTTTTCCCGTGGCAGGTTTGGGACGAGGAAGCATTGTTCACATCGTTGCTGGTATTCCCTGTTACCTGGACATGAGCCAACAGGAAATTCCTGGGACAAATCTTTCCACTCAGAGTCTTTTAAAATTTTTATTTATTTATTTTAATTTCCCTTTTTTCAGGGATTAAAAAAAAAAGTGAGAGAGGAAAAGAAAAAAAGGGAGGAAAAGAGAAAAAGAAATAGGCCACTCGGTATAAGAAAACGTCTAGCAGCAGCTCCAGCCAGGCCAGGGGAGGCTCAGAGCCCATTGTGTCCTCTCCGTCCCATTCTTCCTTTGGAAGGATTTATGACCTCACACTTCCATGACATCACAGTGCGTTGCCATGGCCCCTGCTCTATTATCATAAACAAAAGGCTGATCTTTGGGACATTGGCTGTCTGAGCAGGAGAAGGGGGGCGGGGGGGGCCCTGCGTAATGTGTTTTCTTGGGAAGGCAGCTTGTTCGGAAGTCTGAAAAGCTGCGAAAATAGTTGTACACACAGTACTCTCCTTGCAGCCCCGCGGCCTCTGGACAAGTTTGGTGAGGGAAACAAGGGGGATGAAGTCCGCGCCCTTCAGGAGGACCCTCTGGCTTGGCGTGTTTTCACTGCCAAAGAGCAGCTTCCCCAGGCTTCTCTCACTGCCCCAAACAAGGTTTTCATTCATTCATCCATAATGCATTGAGTGCCTACTATGCGCCAGGTGCTCTGAGAGCTGGGCTATAGATGGATGAAAAACACGGATGCAAGCCTGCCCCTCTCAGAACCTAGCCAACTCAACAAGTCCTCAGATAAATCAACAGGAATGTGTAAAATTGTAACGTGGGTGAAGTGTGCTGAGGGACGCAAACAGGAAATGAGGATGAGAAGAATGGAGGGAGGGGGCTAGTTAGAGGAGCAATCTGGGAAGGCCTCTCTGAGGAGGTGACATTTTAGAGAAAACCCAAAGGAAGAGAAGAATCAGCCCCAGAGAGTGGGAGCAGGTGGCAGGAAGTGATCAGGGACAGCCGCTCCAGGGAGACTGACTGTCGAGATTTAGGTTCCCATCAGGGGTCTCTTCCCACGTATTCTATAGTTTCCTGGACTGCTGGCTCAGAGGGGAGGGCTTGTAAAAGAGGAGTCATTTCGTGAATCCGAGTTGAGTAAAGACTCTTTTTGCAGCCTCCACAGCCATGCCACCACAACCCCATTTCCACCTTGAAGGGAGGGTTGCAGAACTGTCAGCTCGGCATTTGGTGGAAACAGCCTAGCCAGAAGTAGAAACACCTGTAGGAGCCCAAGCCCGCTCTCCCTGGCTGAGTCAGTTGTGCAGGAAGCAGGTGATACTCTTAAGCTGCAGAAATGAGAGAGGAAAGGGCAGAGGAAGGGAGGGTGGCCCGTGGGACAGATGTAGGCACTGCCAGCTGGTAAGGAGGCCAGAGGAGCGACAGGGGGGTAAAGCATTCCCACCCTTCCCAGGAGAGGGACACTGAGGGAGCTGGGACCCTGGACCTAGAACAGGATGAGGTCTTCTAGATCATCAGTCCAATGATGGGGACAGATGGGGACAGGGAGCCCCAGAGAGGGGAAAGTCTTGACCTGAAGTGGCACAGGGAATTAGGTATAGAACTCTGCCCCTCACTTGCTGTGTGACCTTGGGGAGCTCACTTCACATCTCTGAGCCCTCATAATCATTATAAAATGGGGAGGAGGGTCAGAAAGCACTTTGCACAGCTGCAACAGTCACTCTTTTCTACTCCTTTTCCAAGAACACATTTATTAAACCCTGCCAGGGACTGTGCCTTGGACTTCTCATACATTCAGCTCCTTTAATACTCAGGGAAGCCCTAAGAGGTAGACATGGCTGTTCCCATTTTGCAGATAAGGCCTCAGAGTAATGTGCCCAAGAGAGGTTGAGTAATGTGCCCAAGGTCCTGGGGCCAGACTCCGCCCCTGACCTACCCTGAATTCAAATGGAGCCCACATTCTCCACCACAGAAGCGTGGCCTGTTCCATGGTGCATGGCTGCATTGGCCCAGGGGGTGGCACTGGGGACCAGAGAGGGCTGACCCTCTGACCCGGAGCTAGGAAGGAGAGAAGGCTGCAGGGCTGCGAGAGCCGGCTTGTAGGTCAGCAGGAGCTGTGGTGTGCCAGAGGCCTATGGGGCAACAGAGCAGAGAGGACGTGGGAGAGGAAAGAGGACCCTGTTCTGCTTGCCGAGGGGCATCTCCAGATGTGTGAATCTGAGGTGTACATACGATGCACATTTAGGCTTTTCCAGATCAGGGTCAGGAAGGCTCAGTTCACAGGTTAGTAATTCGTGACTGGTTGAAAAAGCTTCTATATGGGAAATTGAGGGGTGTGGATCATTAAACTAGGTGTCAGGCACCTTGGCTTCTGGGGAAGTGTCATACCTAATGAATATCTACCCCTGAGCTAAGCACTCTATGGACTATATTTAATTCTCACCATGTCTCGTGAAATCATTTCCCATTTTATAGATGTTGGAACTGAGGCCCAGAAAGATTCCAGTCCAGGCTGTGTGCCCTAGGGTAGAGATGTAATGTCTCTGGGCCTTAGTTTCCTCTTACAAAAAAAAAAAAATGGAAGTATCGGTCTTAGTCAGGGGCTGGTGAACTAAAAGTTCACTGTAAAAGGTGAGATAGTGAATATTTTAAGCTTTGTGGGTCACAGCATCTTTTTTTCAACTGTTCAACTCTGCCCTTGTAGCATAAAAGCAGCCATAGACAATGTGGAAATGACAAATGAGCGTGGCTGTGTTCCAATAAAACTTTATTTACAAACACAAGTGATACAGCACTGACCTGTAAGGATGACAATGATTGAAAAGTCAGGTAATAACAAGTGTTGGTGAGGAATTGGAGAAACCAGAATCCTCATATACTGCCAATGGGAATGTCAAATGGTACAGCACTTTGGAAAATAGTCTAGTGGTTCCTCGAGGATTAAAGGTAGCGTTGTCATGTGACTCAGCAGCCTCATTCCTAGGTGTATACCCCAAAGAACTGAAAACATATGTCCATGCAAAAACATGTACACTAATGTCCACAGTAGCATTATTCATAATAGTCAAAAAGTGGGAACAACCCAGACATCCACCAGCTGATGAACAGATAAACAAAATGTGGTCTATCCATACAGTGGAATATTATTTGGTTATAAAAAGGAATGTGGTACTGGTACATGCAACATCACAGATGAATCTTCAAACGATGCTTAGTGAAAGACACCAGACACACAGAGCACATACAGTATGAGTTCCTTCATTTGAAGTGTCCCGAATGGGCAAATCCATAGAGACAGAAAGTAGACTCGTGGTTGCTTAGGGCTGGAGTGGGGAGAGTCAAGGGGTTGGGGGTGGTGAGCTGATGACTAAAGGATGAGGTTTCTTTTTGGGGTGATGAAAATATTCCAGAATTGACTGTGGTGGTGTTTGCACGTGTTTGTGACTATACTAAAAGCCATTGAATTGTACGCTTTAAATGAGTGACTTTTATGGTAGGTGAATCGTATCTCAAGAAAGCTGCTATTTAGAAAGTTCATTTACCGATAAGGCAGGGGCATGAGGGAAATCTTGGGAGTGATTGGAAACCTTCCAAAAATTGGTTTTGGTGCTGGTTGTGTGACTGTATATATTCACAAAAATACATAAATTTTACACTTAAAAGGGGTGAATTTATTTATGTAAATTATATCTCACAAAAGTCCTTAATGGAGAGGGGAAAATAGGCAGTGGATTGGATTTGACCCCTGAGCCATGGTTTGCTGACCCCAGTCTACATGATGATCATATCAGGATTCTTTAGATTTCAAGTAGACAGAGACCCAGCTCCAGCTGATCTAGGCAAAATGAGGAATTTCTTGATGCACACAACTGAAAAGTCTAGAGGAGGGGTGGGCTTCAGGCACTGTTGGATCTGGGAGGTACAAAGGTCACCAGAACTCTGTATGGCTTCCACTCTCCATCTCCATGAAATGGCTGCCAGCAGCTCCTGTCATATTTTCCCAGGTTCAAGTCCAGCAGAAAAGAGTGAATAACCTTTTCCAAAGGCGGTAGCAGAATCATTTTGTCCCATTGGTTCTGATTGGGCCATATGCCCACTTCTGATTCAGTTCCTTTGGCCAGGAGAATGCAGCGTTCTGATTGGCCAGTCCAGAGTCACATGGTCCCTGGAGATGAAGGATGCATTTAATGGTACCCAAAGTCCAGGGACTGTGCTTAGACATGGCAGGGGAGAGGTGGGTTCCTAGTGGAAAATTGGGGAGCTAGACCAGGGGGACCCAAGAACAGAATTCAGGAAGCATTTCTTATGCCAAATATTTTTGCTTAAGCGGTACCAAACACCAAAGGAGTTAAGTAAACATTGTTAGTCATGTTCTGTCAATGATAAATTGAAGCCCCCAAGAGTGAAGACAGCCGGCAGGTCACTGGCAAAGCAAACCACCCCTGCCCCCCAGCCCCGACTGCTTCACCTTTGCTCTCAGCATGAGGTTTAACTACCTATGAGTCAAGACAGAAGGGGTCATTTATTCAACAGACGGTTATTACAGCCAGCCATGCCACACCATGTCTGTAAAATTCTCTTAGATCAGGAAATTGAAAGGCCTGGAAATTAAGGGGCAGACATAAAGGCTGTGCAGCAGAGTGCAGGCTGGCTCTCGGGCTCCAGGGGCAGTGCCCCACTGCCCAGACAAGCCAAGCCTTTCTTGAAGCCACAACAGATCCTTGAAACACAGGTCTCCTCCAACAGCGCCTGCTGAGTCTCTGTCTTCACTTCCCCCAGAAGGGGAGGCAGGGTCAGATCAAGAGGAAATAAGAAAGTCGGGGTCCTGGGTCCTAACGCCAGCTCTGATGCTAACAGGCTGTGTCACCATGAGCAGCTTGTTTGTCTGGGTCTCAGGGTCCAATGAGAAGGAGACTCTTTTCACTCACCTCTCACCTCTGCCAGCCTTGATCTGACCCTGGCCCACTTCTGTACCTGCATCGCTTCCCATGTCCCCTGATCTCCTACCCCATCCTTCCTGGCTATTCTGTTCCCTGCATATAAGCTGCTTGTTTCCACCTCTGAGCATTTATATGTGCTTCTCCCTCTGCCTGGGATATGCCCGTCTCCCCACATCTTCCCAAGACGAGCACTGCTGGATCACTGGGGGTCAGTTCAGGGAGAACTTCCCTGGCCACATGCGCCCCCTCAAGCCCCCAGGTGAGACCCCCAGGTCTCTCTCCTTCACAGTATCCAGTTTGTCTTCTCCACAGTGAGGCCAGCTCCAAGATGCTCAACAGATGTTTATTCATTGGACAGAAACAGTTACACGACAAGTAGGGACAATGTGCATCTTTGACACAAACTCCAAGGAAGACTCAGTGTCACCATACAGCACCCCTAGACTGGGGCGCAGGCGTAGGATGCTGTCCAGTCTGTCTTGACTCTTCTTTCTTCTCCTTGTTTCTCCCAGCGGTTGTTGGTCCTGAAGCTGAGCATGTGTGTTGTCCTTCCCCTGCACCTTCCCACAATGCTCTGCACCCACAATGTCCAGCAGCCAGGACAGCTGCCCCGCCTCCAGCCAGGGTGGGCACTGGGTCTAAACACCTTCAGCCAAGACCCTTCCACACGTCCTGCCAGCTCCTGCCTCCGTGCCTTTGCAAACCCGACTCCCTCCTTCCCCTGCCCTTTCCTTGCCTGTCTTCATCCTGACCACCTCCCTGCTGTGGGCCCGCACCTCCTATCTGCACCAGAGCGCCATACTTGTGTTTCCTATGAGCACCCTACCTGTGTTCAGGTTGATCCTTTTGCCTCAGCACCCTTCCCCGTTTCTCTGACTGGCTCCTGCCAGCTCTCCATTCAGTCAGCTCAGCGCCACCCCTTTCCAGAAGATTCCCTGAACTACCCCATCCCTGCCTTAATGGGGTTGGGAGTCTCTCTTCTCTCTTGAGGCCTCTCCACCCACTGGATGCTGCAAAAGCCCTTCCTGCACTGGAGGGACTTACCTGCCTCCCTCTCCCCTACTAGATGTGAGCATCCTGAGATCAGATACTCTGTGCCATCGCTGCACCTGAGGGCCTGGCACACCGTAGGTGCTCAATAGATGCTTTCTTGAATGATGGATGCATGTGTGCAAGTCTGCATATGAGTGTTCTGGAGGCAAGGGCTGTGTCCAGTGTCCCCACTGCCTGAAAGAGTCTGGCCTCTGGTGAGCTCTCAAAAGCTGTCCAGAGAATGAATGGATGCATGATTCCTCCACTTAGGGTGACCACTGTCCCATTTGGCCCATGATGCAAGACGTCCAGGGCTTAACCTGGGCAAGTCCCAGGCAAACCCAGGCGAGTTAGTCATTCTGCTCTACCTACTACCCACGTGGCCCCTGTAAGACCTGACCCCAGTCATGCTGTGCTAAATACCTGTCACTTGGTGTTGTCATGTGTTTTATGGCTTCCTAATGCTTTCACACACAGGCCAGTCTCCCCGTGTTACTAGAGGGCAGAGACCATCTTTCTTTACAACCCTCTATACCATTCCAGGACAGATGGAAGCGACCTTGGAGAGGTCTTCATCTTCCTCATCACCATTCACTAAGGCCTTGTCTAGGCTCTTCTTACACATTCTCTTCTTTGATTCTCCCAGTGACCGCACAAAGTAGGGGTTTTCTTTCTCCTTTTATAGGTGAGGCTGTTTTCAAAGCCCAGAGTTGAAGGCAAGGCCAAAGGAAGCTGGCATACCTAGGAAGTCACAGGATTTGAACCCAGGACTGTTAGAGGTCGCAGTCTTTGCTAAAGGAGCACACAAAGGTAGCCCCTCTCCAGCACCCTGGGCCCCGTACAGTCTGGTGGTTTCCTGAGCTTCCCTTAGCCCCTGATTGCAGAGCTGGATGGAAGCCTGCCCCCCTAGTGACAGATGCTGGCAGGGCTGGGACTTCAGTTCTGAAAGGAAGAGAAGAAACATGATTCGCAAGTGGGGAGAGAGCAAGTCACTCTCCAGCTCTGGAGACTGGACAGGGCCAGGTTTGAGGGCTGGAACCCTCCCTCGTCTTTAATAGTCATGCCATCATCCCATGGTCCCAAAAGCAGGCAAGTGGGTCCCCTGAAGCCAGCAGGTTATAGTAATCTTCTGGGGCTGCTGTAACAAGTTACCACAAACTGGGTGGTTTAAAACAACCGAAATGATTCTCTCACAGTTCTGGAGGCCAGAATCCAACACCCAGGTGTTGGCAGGGTTTGGTTCCTTCTGGAGGCTTTAGGGGGAGTCTGTTCCTTGCCTTTCTCCCAGCTTCTGGTGGCTCCAGGCAGTCCTTGGCGCTCCTTGGCTTGTACCTGCATCCTGCCGATGTCTGCTTCTGTCTTCACATCGCCTTCCTCTCTTTTTGTCTCTGTGTCCTTTCCTCTTCTTGTAAGACACCAGTCATTGGATTTAGGGCCTAACATACACCCAGGATGATTTCATCTCAAGATCTTTGACCCTATTTCCAAATAAGGTCACACTCCGAGGTTTCGGATGGACATGAATTTGGGGGGACCCTATTCAACCCAGTACAGACAGAGGTTCATTGCCCTGGGTCCTCCCAGTGCCTGCTGAAAACCTTACCTGCTTTCCCGTGCCCTCCCTCCACCAGACACCCCTGCAACAGCTGCTGTTGGGGCGGCGGCCACACCCCCTTTCCCCCCAATCCCAGGGCCCCTCCTGACACGCTCACCCTGCCCTCCCAGGCTCCCTGGAAGACTGAGGGCTCCGCAACCAGCCCTGCGGGCTTGTGGGAGACGCGCGGGGAAGACCTCAGTTGAGAATCTCAGCGTGAGAAGGACAAGGGAAGTGCTGACTTAAAAATTGAAACCCTGACAGATGGAGCACTTTTTAACTCTGCAATGGGCCTGTTGGCACTTGTCAGATCCCAGCACGTTTGCTAATGTGCATTTTCATCAAAGGGCTGAGCCAGCTCCAGCTCCCATCACCTGCCTAACCTCTTTGCTTCCGCTTTCTTTGCTAAGTTGGTCCTGCCCGTTCTCTTTCTTAATTACTGACCTCGCCTCCCCCTTTTCTCTCTCTCTGTCTCCCCATCTCTCCCCCCAGAACCCCCTGGCCCATGGTCTTCTTCCCTCTGTCTTCTTTCCTCTCTGACTTTGGCTCCGTCTCCTCTTCTCTTAGTTCAACAAGATAAACATTTGTGGGACCACGACCGTGTACCCGGGACTATGACAGTGATGGGGTGTAAAGACAAGAGGGTTATACTCACCCCCTCCTGACCCACTCTCCTCTGTATCTCTTTCCTCTTCCTTCCCCTCCTCCCTCTCAGGATCTTCTCTCTCTTCTGTTTTTCAGGCCAGTTGAACCAACTCTTTCCCACTTTGTACCAGGCATGCTATTAGGTGCTGGGAATGTCTCAGAATCTCCTTGTGCTCTCTCTCTCTCTCCCCCCTTCTTCTTTCTCTGTCATCCCTCCTTCTCACTCCTCCAAAACCCTCCCCACAGTTGTCCATCTCCAAGCCCAATCTCATGCTTCAGCCTCCTGACAAGAAAGGCTAATTGTGTGGCCCCCTCCACCTATGGGGACCAGGCCCGGCCGTGTTGCCCCACGGTGCTGGAGCTGTGGCTGGGAACAGCTGATGCATGTGGACGGAGGATCCAAAGGCCCTTACCCCTGCCGCCCCTGCCCAGAACTGCTGATCAGCTGGATATGTCTGACTGCACAGGAGCAGTTCTGAGAGGCCTCGGCCCTGCGGGCAGCCAGGAAAGGCTGATGCGGGTAGACACATGATCCAGGAGCAGAACGGAAAGTTCTCTGGCTGGCTCTGAGCTGGGCTGGCTGATTGGAATGGACGTGTGGGGTCACTGGTTGGCTGGACACCGGGGGTGGGGTGCAGCTGAAGGCAAATTGAAGGCGGGTGATGTCCAGATGCTGGAAACCATGGTTTAAAAGGAAGTCAGGAGTTGAGGTGGAGGGGGAGGTGACTGGACTGGAGGTTTCAGGACCACCCTTGCCAGGGGGTCAGACCCTGGATCTGTTCACTGTGCTTAACCCCACCCCTCCTGCCTCCCTAATATCTATTCTACCCAGATGAAGACATCAGCATGGGGGCTCGTATTTCTCTTGCTGTGATTGGTTCCCCAGTGGTTACGTGATCCAATGACAGCCAAGGGGACACATAGGAAAGTGCGCTGGGGCTTCTGGGAAATTCCTCCTCCCTCTTAAGAAAGTGATGATACTGGACAGTCATTGTCTCTGAATGTGATGCTGCGAATCCTGCAGCCCGAGACAGATTCAGCCTGGAAGATGTCAGATCCGAGATGGGGAGAACTGTCACGTTGAAGATACCACTCAGCCATGGGCATGATGCCCTGAGTGTGCCCTTCCTCCAATTTCTTATTATGTGAAATAATGACCATTCTTAGTGTTTAAGGCATTCAAGCCTAAGTTGTGCTGTCTATAACTTGTAGCCCAAAGCCTCCTAAACAACAGACAAGAATCATTAGAGACCATAATGCCTGTGGCCCAGGACTGCCAGAAGAATTCATGAAAGGATGCATTTAGCTCAGTGCCTAGTACATAGCAAGCACTCATAAGCATCAGTGTAATTATTACTGATGTATCAAAATATCATAGATGATACATTATTTACAGCCAGTCTTGTATGGTAATCATTGGCGCTGTGTGCCAAGTATTTCTGGTTCTCTTCCCTTGCAAGAATAATGCAACAGTACAGGCAGACCTCCGAGATGCTGCAGGCTCCATTCTGGAGCACCATGGTAAAGCGACTGGCACAGCGAAGGGAGCTCTGTGAACTTTTTGGTTTCCCAGGGCATGGGAAAGTTACGTTTACACTACACTGTCGTCTATTAAGTGTGCAACTGCATTGTGTCTAAAGAAAACAATGTTTATACCTTAACTAAAAAATACGTTATTGCTAAAAAATGCTAACTATCATCTGAGCTTTCAGCGAATCGTAATCTTTTTACTATAGTCACATCAAAATCACTGACCACAGATCGCCATAACAGATATAATGACAAAGCGTGAAATATTGTGAAAATGAACAAACATGTGACACAGGGACAGGAAGTGAGCAAATGCCGTTGGGAAGATGGCACCGATAGACTTGCTCAAGGCAGGGTTGCCACAAACCTTCCATTTGTTTAAAAAAACAAAACAGAACAACAACAACAACAACAAAATGCACTATCTGCGAAGTGCAATGAAACGGAGTATGACTGAGCTTCTTGGTCCCTTTGTGGGTGGGAGGAGCCATGTGACTGTTCACACAGGCCGGCCCTCTTCCCACTACCTCCCATTTTGTCATTTTCATCAGCGTTGCCCTGTGCCAGGACCCCCAGGCCATCAGTGCCCTGGGAGAGCTGGAGAAACACTGCCTCCCTTGGTGACACTCAGGCAGAGGTGTCTGTGGCAGAGCCAGCTGGGCGCCAAGGGTCCAGGCTGTCTCTCAGCTCACACACAGCCATTTCCCCCCATGGCACCCACAGGGCTCCCGGGGAAAGCTCGCAATGCTCAAATCATCACCAAGCCCCGTAGGAGCCCCGTAGAGAGCCTGGAGCTGCTCTTCCTGTCCAGCTTCTCCTGTGTGATGAATTATTTTGGCCGGTGAGGGGTGGTGGGGGGGAGTGCAAATTTGCCCTCCTGTACTCTGGCTTTTATAGGGCTTTCCTGTAATTCCAGAAGACACGACTCTGTGTTTGAGCCCCAGTGGCAGGTAGGGGCTTACCTTGGCCCCCATGAGAAAGCAGTAATTATTTTTTTAAAAAAAGAAAGAAAATAAGTGTTGGCGAGGGTATAGAGGGACGGGAACCCTTGCACATTGCTGGTGGAAATGAAAAATGGTGCAGGTGCCATAGAAACCAGGAAAAAGCTCAATATAGAGTTCTCCTGTGACCCCACCATCCCACTCCCAGGTGTATACACCCCCAAGAGAACTGAAAACACGTCCACACAAAAACTTGCACACAAATGTTCATAGCACTATTTATAAAAGTCAAAAAGCGGAACCAACCCCGTGTCCACCAGAGGGTGAATGGATAAGCAAAATGTGGCATATCCAGACAGTGGAATATTATTTAGCAATAAAAAGTAATGAAGCACTGACGCGTGCTGCTGGTGAGTGAACCTTGCTAACAGGAGACATCATGAAAGAAGCCAGTCCCCAAAGGTCCCGTATGATATGATTCCATTTCTAGAAAATGTCCAGAGTTAGGCAAATCCGTAGTGACAGAAAGCAGATTAGTGGTTGCCAGGGGCTGAAGGGGAGGACTTGAGGAGGCAGGGGGTACCAGGTGAGGGTCTCCTTTGGGGTGAAGAAAGTGTTTCAGAACTTGATAGAGGTGGTGGTTACACAAGAGAATGTACTAAATGCCGCTGAACTGTACACTTTTAACACGGCTAATTTTAAGTTATGTGAATTTCACCTCAGTCAGGAATTAGAAATGTGTGTGGAGGAGGGAAGGGCAGGCGGGCAGGGGAGAAGTGTGACATCCAGTCCCAGAAATGCCCGCGCCTTGCTCCTGCCTGGCCCCGGACCCCTTTCTCGTAACATCAATCAAGCACAGAGTCTGATACAGACTAGGTGCTGAACAAATGTTTGTTCCTCCCCTCCCCTGACACTACCTGCTCCCTACAGAAATGGTTATCATCTTTTTTTTTTTTTTTAATGGATTTTCCCTTTTTTTTGACTGGGGGAGGCATTGGGAGGTAATTGGGTTTATTTATTTATTTTTAGAGGAGGTACTGGGGATTGAACCCAGGACCTCGTTCATGCTAAACATGCACTCTACCACTTGAACCATACCCTTCCCCCATCCTTATAGAAATGGGGAGGGGGGAAGCCTTCTAACCACCATAACTGCTGCACTTGAACCTTTGGACTAAGCCATGCCTGCCCTTAGGGAGGGTCTTGTTTACCTTTGTGCTCTGACCACAAGCCGGCACTTTGGGAACTGCATTACCTCCAGCGACGCCGGAGAAAACCCTGCCCAGCTCCAGCCAGCCTAATTACATGTCCAGCTCAGTCTCACTGCCATTGTTTACAGAGCCAGCATCATGATTAAGTGTTTATTAGGGTCTCTTGGGCCTGCCTGGGATTCCCCTGGTGCAGCGAGCTACAGTGTCTCCGGGCCTCACCTCTCTCTCCTTGCCACTCTGGACAGACCTGGTCTGGGTGGTCTTCCCAGAATGGCGGCGAGGCCCTGCACACTTCAGGAAAATTCCTTCTCTGGCAGTTCCTGAGGCTCCCTGGGCTGGAAGCTCTTCTCGAGGTGTTGAGGGGAAATAGCGGGGTGGGGACAACAGCTGTGACTCTGGCCACCTCTGTCCCCCCCAGCCAGACCGTGAACACCTGCTACCTGCTGGGCATGGACTCAGGTGGATGGAGAGATAAGGTAGCTGTATCTTAGATTCCAAGGGGCTCACAGTCTAGGGAGGGAGAAAGAAGAAGTAGTTGATCACCTCCTGTAAGATTCTGAGCAAGACCAGCTACGTACTTCAGGGCCCCAGTGCAAAATGAAGATGTGGGGGCCCTTCGTTAAAAATTAAGAATTTCAACACATCGACAGATGTCTCGTAGAGCTAGGCCCTGTGGAACTGCACAGGTCTGGCAGCCATGAAGCTGGCCCACGTTCTGAGCACTAGTCACAGCAAACGAGAATTGAGCACTTACTGTATGCCCGTGACAGGAAAAATCAGGGGTTAGGAACACAGACTCC
Organism: Camelus bactrianus; assembly: GCF_048773025.1. Taxonomy (NCBI): domain Eukaryota; kingdom Metazoa; phylum Chordata; class Mammalia; order Artiodactyla; family Camelidae; genus Camelus; species Camelus bactrianus. The sequence goes on from NC_133570.1 coordinate 12,080,465, forward strand.
TATATCACATTCCAGCTCTGCCTTTTATTCTCTCTATGATTTGGGGCAAATTATGCAGCCTTTCAGTGCCTCAGCTTTCTCATCTGTAAAATGGGATTGATACTAGTAAAAAGTGTAGATCCGTGTCTGGCACACAGTAACTGCTATACAAGCATTCACTGCTCTTAATTTGCACGGGTGGATTCAGCACACTAGCACACTCTAAGGGATGGATGCTATTACTATACCCAGCTCTGGGAGGGGAAACCTAGGCATGCGTCGGTCAGGGAACTCACCCTCACTCCCTCGGAGGCGGGGCTCCTATTTGAACCGAGATGCTCTAGCACCTGGGCTTCAGTGGTGCTGTCGGCATATGAGAAGGGGATGATCAGGGTGAAGGAGCAAGAGGGGAAGGCCTTGTGTCCATTCTTGGGGGCCGAGGAAGGCAGAGCACACCCCCTTTAGGGTCCGACCGTGCCTGGCTCTGAGTCCGCGCTCCATAAACATAGGTAGAATCGAAACATCGATTTTATGGGTGATCTGACTTTGTGCCAGGCACTGTCCTAACGCTTCGTTCACGTCTCCGGTGTGTTTGATCATTTTCCTTGCAGATGGGGGCCTTCACCCAGCACTAGGAGAAGTCTCCTGGCCAGTGTCACCCAGCCAGGAAGCGGCAAGTCAGAGACTGCCCTCATGGCTCTTTCCTGCCCAGCCAGCTCCCCTCCGGAAGGAAGCTCTGCCCAGATACATGCACAGTTGGCATCGCTCAGCCTGGTAGCCTCGGGTGGCCTGGATCCTGTGAACGCTGCCTGTGCCGCCCTTCCTCTGGGCCATCTAGATCCTCTCCTCTCAGCCCTGCCTGGCCCAGGCAGGTAAAAGCAAAACCACCCCAGGTACGTGCTCTCAGCAATGCATCCTAACAGAGTGGGGACTGCTGGAGCCCCTCACCTCCGTTATCCTTGTGGCTAGTGCTTTGTGGCTCCGAACAGGAATCCCCCACATGGAGACGGGCAAGGAAGGCGGAGCTGTAACTGAGCCCCTGGCCCAGGGCTCCAGGGATGGCCCAGGAAAAACCTTCCCAAACAGTTAATGATCCAAAACCCAGCCTTGCCTTCAGAGAACCCTGGGTGTGAGTAAGGGGGAGGGGGTGAGTTTACCCGTAGCTGTTAATCCGTTTCCAGATGCTGGGCCGCCCGTGGGACACGGAACAGACAGCCCAGGCTGGCCAGTGGCCCCTGTCACGTGTATGCCACCGGAGGGAGACGAGAAAGGGGCAGAAGGCAGGTCTGAGTCAGGCATTTCCAGGGAGAGTCCCGCCCTCAAAGCTGATCATTCTTTTCTCTCTGGGGGCAACTGTGCATGCACCACAATTTGCTTCTTTCTTCTTTTTTTTTTTTTCCCCCAATTACTTTTTATTTGAATATAATTTCAGACTTACCAAAAACTTGCAAGAGCAGTACAAAGAATTCCCATATACCCTTCACCTGGATTCCCCAAATATAAACACTTCATCACATTTGCTTTATTCTTGTCTGTTTCTCTCTAGATAGATACATATAGAAGAGAAAGGTGTATTTTTTTTTCAGAACCATTTCACAGTAAGCTGCAGACATAGTACCTCTCTTGCCTCTAAATACTTCAGCGTGTAGTTCCTAAAAACAAATGATATTCTCTTACAATACAGTCTTACGATATAATTACCAAAATCAGGGAATTAGCACTGATACAGCATTATTATTTCATCTACAAACTTCCTTCAGATCTTGCCATTTGTCCCTATAATGTCCTTTATAACAAAAGGAAATGGTGGAGCCCATATGGCATTCAGTTATCATATCTGTCAGCCTCTTTTATTTATTTTTTTATCACCTTTATTGTGGTCTGGTTCCTGTACAGTAAACTAGTCACATATTTCAGATGTACAATTTGATGAATTTTGATAGATATCTACACCCCGTGAAGCCACCACCAAAATCAAAGTAGCTATTTCCATTCCCCAGGGAAGGGACATTTGAGTTGGATCCAATTTGGGACAATTACAAATAAAGTTCCTATATAAACATATAAAAATATATATATTTTAAAGTTCAAACAAGCAAACAAACACAAATAGAGAAGCTCGAATTCTAGTTATATCCTCTCTAACTCCCAGCTCAGAAGCCACAATAAACCCCCACCACCAACTGTTTTGCTCATTCAGAAAAAAGTCAATGTATCAGTTATCAATTGCTGTGTAACAAACCATCCCCAAACACAGTGGCTTCAAAGAACAGCTCTTTTATTGCTCATGATTCTGTGGTTCAGGAATTCAGGTGGGGCCCAGCTGGGTGGTTCTTCTTCTTTACATGTTGTCAGCTGGACTCACTTATGTAGCTGTAGTATGCTGGGAACTTGGCTGGGGCTAAAAGATCCAAGATGTCCTCACTCACCTATCTGGTAGTTGGTGTGGGCTGTCAGCTGGGGTGCTTGGTTTTCCTCCGTGTGACCTTTCCAGCCGGATAGCTTGGGCTTCTTGATGTGGTGAAAAGAGAAGCCTCAAGATCTCCTAGGGCTGAGGCCTGGAACTAGACGAGCCTCACTTCTGCTGCATTCTATTCTGAGGGCAGCCTTGATTAAAGCAGAGGGGAGATAACCTGCCTTTGGATAAGAGCATGTCAGATGAGACTTGTTTGCTTAGCCATTTTTGGGAATTGAGCACACCGAGGTGCCTGCTTACTCACCCAGAGTGTTCAGATGAGAAACTGTGCAATCAGCCTTTCCCAAGGAACATCCATCCCTATGCTTGGAATGTTTTGTTTTTACTCTCTTCAGTTCTGTGCGATTCCAAAAGCCTTTCTTAGGCAACTGTTAGGTAGTGATGTTTATGGAGCACCTAGTACGTAAGCAGGGCTTAGGGCTGAGGACTGAGACATGAAAATGAGTTAGTCCTCACTCTCTGGGAGCTCACTGCCTAGAGATAAAATTGACCTATAAACAAACCATTGCAGGAGGTTGTCAAGAATGTGGGTGTGTGGAGGGTGGAATCCAGAGGAAGGAGTGGCTAAACGGGCCTGGGGGCCTGGAAGGGACACAGAAGAGACAATGCAGGATCTGACTCCTAAAGAAGGAGAAGATGGACAGGCTAGGCAGAGGGGCAGCCTAGGGTGGGCGTGGGCAGCAGGTATGGGGGTGGGGGCGATGACCCCTAGCCAGGAATGGCTGTCAGCAAGGTATGGTGGGGCCCAGGGGAGAGTACAAAGAGATAGGACCAAGGGGTAATGACAGTCTAGATCTCCAACCTACGTACCAATGATGGAATTTCTGTCTCCTTCCTTTTCTCCCCTTAGAGTGTTTGCCAGCCCAGGTCTAAGTCCTTAGCCCTGTAGACTCAGTAGAATCTCCATTTAATACAGACGTGCGATGGGACAAGTGGGAAAAGTAAGGAGGACTTTGTAGAGAGACTTATTTCATCTACATAAATAAGAGCTGGGAAAATGAAATAGGAAATGTAGTCTGGGAGTTGAAGAGTTTGGAATGGAAGAGAAGAGAATGGAGCAGAGGAGGGGACAACTTGCATTCAGTGTTGCTGTGGGGTTTAGGCTCCATACAGTAAGCATTTAGTTCCTATTTGATAGCTAAACGGCAGTTGTTTGCAAGCAACTAAGTCCACAGAAGGGGCCATTTGGAGACCTGTAATTTATACGGGTTACATATTTTTATACACGTGCACAAACAGTCATGAGGGAGGTCACAGTTTTAAAAGGAATGTATTCTTGAAGATCTTGACGTAATTAGAACCGCAACTAATCCCAGCACACCCCTGAAAGGGGTAGTGAGCCTGTTTCTTTATATCCATTAAAATGTCACTAGCACATGGCAACTGTGCACCACCATTTAAATTTCAGTGGAGCCACTTGGCTCTGAAATGATGCAGTTACTGATGTCTTTTTTTTTTTTTTTAAACTGGGGAGATTTGCATGATTCCATATTTTGCGCCTAATGGGGGGAGGCTTTATTTCATACATATTTTTATGTTGCAGGATTTCTTATTTCACATTCTATCTCTCCCATGTTGGACCTGCACGTACATAGAAGGGGAGACATTGTAGTAGGAAGGGTGTCTTGGGAAGACTCCTGTGGTTGAGATGGGACCTCTGGGGTCTCTGGTGAGACAACAGTGGCTCAGAGGGTTTTGTTTCCAAGATGCTGCACTGAAATTCAATGAAAGGTAACAGAGGGAAATCCCTGCTTGGACTCATACTTATGGGCTAATTTTCCAATTCTGGCCAAATAACCTAGCAGTGGAGAACTTGGGTTTTGTAGTCTCTGCCACCTGCTAGCTTTCTGACCTTGGGCAAGGCATTTTTCACCGCTCTGAGCCTCAGTTTCCTCATCTGCAAAAAGTGGTTACTATTCGCCACCTCAAGGGGGAGATAACAGGTAACAAGGTTTTTAGCACAGGACCAGACTCGGTAAAGGCTCGGCGACAGGTAGCCGTCGCAGTTACAATTACAGTAGCACTTGGCCTCTGTGCCTTGCTTTTCCATTTATGCTCGGTTTCCCAGCCAGACTGTGAGTCCCCCAAGGGCTCCCTAGTGTTTACAGTCCCAGCCTAGCAAACAGAGCAGCCCCAGTGAACATGGAATGTCTGCTGGACCCCACACAACACCACGCAGGGGCCGGGTAGCTGAGTGGAGTTGGGGGTTCAGTCTGCCCTCGGGGCTCCTTTCCTTCTTTCTTTAGATTCCAATCCCAAGAGCTTCCTGGCTATCTCTGGGCGGGGGCGGGGGGAGTGAGTCCCCATCTCCTCTCTTTCAACATGAGACATACACCCCCCATTTCTGTGTGCCCCACCCCTCCACCTCAGTGTAGATGGAATACGCTGATAAAAGTCATTTACCCCGAGGCACTGGGGACTCATAGGGGCAGATTTGCATTTTAAAAGACCACTGAGGAGCAAGGGCGATGCTAAACACAGAGAAAGCACTCCTAATGCTATGTTAATGAATGAAACCAGGAGACTTGGGCCAACTATCTAGAAAGACTTTCTGAAATGAGAATAATCGCCTACTGGCTCAACCTACTGAAGGCTGGTGCTGTCAGCACCGTAAGTATTGGTTTCTGTCCCCTACACAAAGGTTGGCTGAGACCAGAACTTGGAGAGGAAAGAAAACAACTTTTATGACACCTGTTATATGTCTGACTTCCAATCTTGCCAAGTCCCCCAACCCCAGCATTGCTGTGACCTCCGTTTTGCAGCTTAGGAAACTCCTGCTCAGAGAGGTTAAGTGACTGGCTGGAGAACACAGCCCAGGGCTGCAGAGCTGAGATCCAGACCTGATCTGTGCTACGCCAAGGCCAGTGTGCTTTCCGGCATCTTCCCCTCAGGCAAAGACTGTGCCGCCAACACAGAGGAATGGAATGTCTGACATTCTAGGGCCTCTCTGACTCCCCCAGAAGCCCCCAGGGGATCTTGACTCACGCTCAGGAAACCAGTCCCCTCAGCCTCATTGCCTGGAGCCTGCCTGCCTGCCTCCTCTCCAAATCCTCCCAAGGTCTCAGCATTTGCTGAACCCACCTTGCACTCCTGGTGCTTTGTTACACACTGTTCCTGTCTGGTTTTCCCTTTCCTCGAAAACTTCACTTCCTTAATGATCCAGATCAAGTGTCTCCCTGACCCTAGGTATATAACTCACACACCCTTATTTTTTCTCCCATTCACGCAAGGCTGCCACGTACCTTTGTACAGGTTGTGCACTGCACAACGCTAGAGGCAACATTTGCAAAGACCACAGTGACATTGTCTCAATGTTCCCGTATATGAGTTGGAATAATGTCTGTTTATGGCTGTAAATCTGAGGGTAAGGATGAAGTCAAGATTGGCAACCACACCCAGTGCCTAGCTCAGGGCCTACTGCTTCATACATGTTGAATGAATGAATGAATGAATGAATGAATCGTGCAAGATACGACTATAGCGTAGAGAGACTACAAACACCCCAGAACTTGCCCTTCCAAACAAGTGTTTCCCCTGCCATAGTCACCTCTCCAGGGACTTACTTATTCCAGCCAAGCTCCCCGTGCTTAAAGCCCTTTTGGAGCTCCTCTCTGGGGATTTCCTTCAGAGCCAGGCTCTAAGCCATTCAAGTGACCCCTGCTCGTTATTTTGCAATCACGGATCTTTTCTCAAAGCGATCCCAGCCAGCTTCATCTCCTACCTTGTTCATCAGACCTGGCTCCATTTAACTTTGGGCTCCATCCAGAAAGCAAGTCCCCTCTCCAAGAGTGAGGACCTGCCGCCTGCTGAGGAAAGTCAGGAGAAACGGCCAGGGGGTGGGCGAAGGCCAGTCGGCAGCCAGCTCCGAAATCCTGCGCCAGGGCTGCTGTCCGGGCAGCCTGGAGGGCTGAGGGCGGGCTTCCCCGGGGCCTCCCTTGAAGGAGCCCGCTGACCCTGACAGCTACTTTCTGCTGTGCTGACTTTCAAAAATGAAGACTTTCACTCTTCATTCCACAGTCAGACTTGTCAGGAGCTAGATGAGTGTGCATTACTGAGCATTCAGTAACTAGGGGCCACGATTTTTATGACAATTATTTCGTTTAATCCTGGTCACTTTTTGGTGGGATGGCTCTAACTCTTCTCATTTTACAGATGAGGAAACTGAGTCTCAGAGAGGTAGAGAGTGCTGTATTGGATCACTAGGGAGTTGAGACTTGGACCCGGATCTGTCAGCCTTCAAAGCCAATGTATTTTTTTGGTGTTTTGTTTTGTTTTTAACTACAAGCACCAGCATTGCCCCTTTGCCCTTCAGACACTGTTTCCTGTGCTCTCTTACCATCCCAGAGGGAGAAATCTGGATTTCATGCGATTCACCCCACATGGAGGCTATTGATGGCTCCTCCCAATTGCCAGCAGGACAGACTGGGCTTCGGCCCCCAGTGCTTCTCTGATGGGGTTAATTTGTATAAATCCCTCTGCACTCTTCCCTGATCCTCCTTGTGACTGTGGGCGCCCGGGTCTCTGGCTGGCTCAGGGGTGCTGTCGTGAGGTATAAAACCAGGAATCAAAATTTGGGCCACACTTAGCACTAGGCTCAAAAACAGGTAAAACTCATCTCACAAACTTGAATTTTCTGTTGTTGATGTTGTTAGACACCACCGTTCTTCACCCTTGTATATTCCAGAGCATGGGTCACGGGGCATTGTGGTGAGGTTTCATTGTTTATTCATTTCTGCCCTAGCTCTGTCTGCCCTGTTCAATACCTTTCAAAGACACCGAGCATTGACGACTCAACACCTGCTGAGCTCTCCTTCATGTTCTGGAACATGCTGGGCCCCTTTATGTTCTAGAACAGGGGTGGGCAATCTATTGCCCTTGAGCCAAATCTAGACAGACACCTGTTTTTGTGAATAAAGTTTTATGAGAACACAGCCTCCCCCATTTGTTTACAGAATGTCTATGGCTGTTTCCATTTGACAAGGGCAGAGGTGAGTAGTTGTAACTGTGTGACCCTCAAAGCCAAAAATATTTACCCTGTGACTCTTTACGGAAAAAAAATTGTGACCTTAGTTCTAGAGTCACTGGATGTTTTTCTGACTGCCCAGCTGCTGATCCCCCTTCTTATAATTAAGGAATCTCCTATCCTATGAGACAGAGCTCACTGCCTAAAATAGAAACTGAAAACATAGATACTCAACTGCAGTGGGACCTGTGAATGTGACCTTATTTGGGGAAAAGGGTCTTTGCCAGTGTAATTAAGGATCTCAAGATGAGATCTTCCTGGATTATCCAAGTGGGCCCTAAATCCAATGGCAAGTATCCTTATAAGAGACACACAAAGGAGAGACACAGAGAGAGAAGAAGAGAAGGCCATGTGAAGACCGAAGCAGAGACTAGAGTGATGTAGCCACGAGGAATGCTGTCAGCCACCAGAAGTCAGAAGAGGCCGGGAAAGATTCTTCCCTAGAACCTCCGGAGGAAGAGCAGCCCGGCTGACGCCTGGACTTTGGACTTCAGGCCTGCAGAAGTGTAAGAGAATAAAATTATGTGGTTTTAAACCACCTGGTCGGTGGTGATTTGTTATAGCAGCCACAGGAAACTAATACACTCACTTTCCCAGCATCCTTTGCAGCTCGGCCCAGACATGGGACTTGGCTCAACCAATCAGATGCACCTTTCTAGATTATATGGAAGCTAAGAGTGGGAGGAAGCAGGAACCACACCTCTCCGTGCCTTTTCCATGCTGGCAAGGATGGCGTTCGCAGGAGCTATGTGGTGTTTTCAGAGACATCAGTGGCTGCAGTTTTAGTGGCATTGACCAGTGTACAGAATTGTTGGTGATGACAGGGCACATTACTGTATCTGTGCCAGAGGGGACAGTAGCAGCATCTTCACCATTGGACTGCTTCTCAGGTGATTTGGGGTGTGACTCCCACCTGCACAAACTCCGAGTTTAATTTACCAGCTGGGAATTCTGCATGCTATCCCATATCCTTTGAGTGCATTTCTTCTGTGATACAATTAGCCAGAATTTGTGTCTGTTGTCTTCAGGGCTGTGCTGGAGCTGGCTCAGCTCAGCTCAGGAGAACCAATGGTTGATTCCTCTTCCCAACTCCTCATTTAGCAACGTCACATCGGTAGCTTAAAATCAGCAGTGATGGGAGTATTTACACCATGGAAATTGGCAAGTGCTACAAATCAGTTTTTTGTTTTTTGAGGAATGGATTTATGAGCAGTACCCCAGGTTGTTTCCAACTAAAACTCTGATTGATAGCCACAGAGTATCTCATTTCACCCTTGTATCCAGCCAGTAAGATTTTATCCTCATCCTTCTGCAGTGAGCAGTCTAAGAGAGATGAAGGGATTACTCAAAGTCATATGTCTCTGAGGTGATAAATCAGGGACCTGAACTTCTGATTTCCCATCCTGTAAATCAAAGCTAATGACCACTTTTTTTGAAAGTGAGGATTTAAAGATATGCTGCACTGAAAAGCAAACAACGAAAACCACACAAAACTCCACAATACCCAAGGGACACTGTCTGGCCTAAACTCGTCCAAATCACCCAGGGTCTTGCAGAAGAGGGTTCCTTCCTGGTAGAGAGTTTGCAGGTAAGAGCCTAGGTTCCGAGGCATTCAGATTGGATCTGGAGCACGTCTGCTTTGCAGTTAAAGCTCCCCTGATGCTTTCAGTGAAGGAGACAACCCTCCACATTTGGAGGGGCATAGACTGAGGGAGGCAGACAGTCTCACCTTGATGTTCTCAGAGTCCAGGTCTTGCGCTGTGGGTGCTGAAAGATTTACCATTAGCAGGACTCGTTGAGAGCCTCGGTGCCTCATCTCCAGCAGAGATTTATGATGCCCACACAGCTGTTTGAGCACAGCTCCAGCCAGATCCCACATTCTCAGAGTTCTGGGATGTGTCTGAAGACACATCCTCACTACCACCTGCTCAGCCTGGAACTTGGGAAAAATGGAAGGAATCCTGTGGACGTTTCCCTTCTGGAATTACATCACTCAGTCCCTCTGGCTTCCCCTGGACACGTGCTTGCCTCTTGCGAGGACTGCCACATCCTGGCCTCCGCCCAGAAGATGGGCAGGTGCACCAGGAATGCTGGCGGCGACCGCAGCAGGAGGCTGCGCATGCGCCCATGCCCGACTTCCACTGCTCCCGGGGAGCGCCACTGCGTGTCGGGATGGAAACACCTGGAGCCAGAGCTTTGCTCCAGCTGCAGGGAATGGACACATCCAAGACAGAGTCCTACAGAAATAAAGATAAAGACCTCTTCCATTTTGTGAGACCTACTACGCGTTCTACATACATTAGTTCAAATCTTCACAGTGACCTTACTGGGCATGCCCTACTTCCCCATTTTTCTGATGTTGAAATGGAGGCCTGGTGGGATTAAGAGGTATACCTGACGTCCGCAGCCTACAAGTGCAAAGATGGGATTTGAACCCAGGATATTATGGTTCCAATGCTTGGGTAGTGAACAGAGTTGAACAGTATCCCTCCAATTCATGTCTACCCTGAACCTGTGAATGTGACCTTAGTTGAAAATAGTTCCTGCATTTGTGATTAGTTAAGGTGAGCTCAGACTGGAGTGGGGTGGATCCTCTTCCAATCTGGTGTTCTTGTAAGAAGAGGAAGATTTGGACCCAGAGACCATGGGGAGGCAGAGATGGGAAGTAGGTGGTTGAGATTGGAGGGATGCGTCTACAAAGGCAAGGAACACCAAGGACATCAGGCAACCACCAGAGACTAGAAGCTGCAAGGAAGGGTCCCCCTCGAGAGACTTGGGAGGGACCACGGCTCTGCTGATACCTTGATTTCAGACTTCTGGCTTCCGCAACTTGAGAACAAGTTCTAGTGTCCTAAGCCATCCAGGTTGTGGTACTTTGTTACGGCAGCACTCGGAGACTGAACAGGTACTTTAGCAAGATGAGCTTTCATGCCAGGGGAGGCTGCTCGCACACACCTGGTCCTCCAGCATTCTAACTTCATCCATGCTCCTCTCCTCCTGGCCAGCACACACCTGGGAAGCTGGAGGACCAGGCTGCTTCCCGGCCTGGGACCAGAGAGAACCCAAAGAGAGCTCTCACTGGGCCTGAAGACCCAAGGCCAAATGACCCCCATTCCCCTCCCCCTTCCTTTTCCTCGGGAACCTGTCCTCAGCCAACCCTATGACCTCTGCAGCTGCAGGTTGGACCCAAGCGTCGGGGAAAGGCCCATCTCTGTCAGTAAACAACCCTCTGGGGGCTTCTTGGCTGGTAGCTGGTGGCCCAGATGCCCTCGTGTCAATTTTGCTTGATGCTGGATGAGTCTTTTTATCTCAGAGAGGCTCCTGAGGAACTGGGCTGCACCTCAGTATTTGACCTGCAGGGAAACCCTCCCAACTGATGGCTCAGCAACCTTTTTCTTCTGTTTGTCTGGGATTGGAAAGCCATCTGCTGTCACCTCGTGTCCCCAGGGACTACTGTAGCAGTTCCAAAGATCTGTGGTTGGGTCTACCCTCCCAGGAGGCCCCTCTGGCAGGGAAGCACCTGAGGGGAGTATGTCACTCTCTGCTTGAGCGAGTGCCTCTCAGGAGAAGCATGGTGATCAGACTACATACATTACTAGCATTCAGTGGCATCCTTCTTCCCTGAACAGTGGTCCTGTCTCATTTCCGGTTGAGCCCCCAGGATCTGGCACACAACAGGTTCTTTGTAAATGTCTGTGGACTGAAAAAAAAAAAACCAACCCAATTCACTGTAGAGAATCATTTTGATTGTCTCAAACCAGTCCATTCACCAATTGAATTGATCCAACCAACAGAACCACCATTTTAGACCTCCTACGATGTGCCTACTGTCTGCTATTTGCCATCCCAAGATAGCATATTAATACGACATCATTCGCTCGGGCCCACACAGCAGAGATGCAGCAGAGGTGGGCTTTGAACCCAGGTCTGCAGAACTCTGAGGTTCCCTCCAAACCCAGCCCCTTTCCAGGACACCTACTCCCCCAAAGCCAGTCATCTGTTTGGGGTCTGTGGACACACACCCTTAGACCAGCTCTTCCAGAGAGTAAAATTTTGGAAGTTCCAACTTGAAATCCAACATTCTTGACACAAGGTTTCTTAGACCCTCTTCAGCCCACATCACCAAGGTTCCCCAGGAAGCCAGGGGACAGTGACCGCCTATCAGGAAATCTTGTCACTGTTTTTATGGAGTTGATCTCATCCCTCAGCAGCAGTGACCAGGAGTGGGGGCTGAGTTTTCTTAGCCTCCTCAGGTCTTTGAATTTTGAGATTCTCAGGGATCTCCGTTGCTAGGGAGGTAGCCTTCTGGGAGATGATGATGATGACTGATGATTACCACTTCTCGGGTCTGCGCCATACACTGTGCTAAACTTCCCCATATCTGTTTAGTCCTCAAACAATGAACCCTACACCGAAGGACACGATCCCCACTTCACAGATGAGAAAACTGAGCTCCCTTCACAGGACTCAAACTTTATTCCGACCAATAAGCTGCCTCTTATTCCCATGACACGCGGAGGTTTCTGGACAGTGCTGATCACAGAAAGGTCTTCCAGAATGTTCTAACAGTAGCCTGCCTCCTTGGCCTGCAGAGTTTTGCCCTGGAGACCTCAATAAGAGATTCAGTTTACTTCTGTCCAGAAACCAGCAGGGCCTCCTTGTGCTGTGGCCCCTCGTAAGTGGGACCCTGCGTGGGGCCGATGTTTCCATGAGCCTCCCTTTGACCTGTCAGTGGATTCCTTCAAGTCACCCCAGTTTTCCTAATTTTGAAAGGAGACTAATCACAGCTCAGCAGTTTGAAGTCCTGGTCTGAAAAGCATCATTATTACCCGCTTGAGGGTCTTGGCGTCTCAGGGCCTGAAGAAAGAGAAAAAGAAAAAAAAGGACCCACATTGATTTCTAATGCAAATTGAGTTTGAAGAGGATCCGGGCTTTCTCGAGTTCCCAGTCACCCACAGAGGAGGTCACACCCCAGGGGGGGACTGTTGCCTTGGGCAAAGAATTTCCTCTCATCTAGACAAAACCCAGATATGGGCATTTCCTGCTTTCAGACCCCACCCTGCTGCCCGCCCCTAGAAGTGTGCAGTCTCGACTTGACTTAAGTCAAAGCAGAATTCACGTCTATGATCACAGAGCTGCTTCCCCCAACCCTGCCACGCCCCCCCCCGCATCCCCCTCCACCCCTTCTACCCACCATGTGCACGTGCACACGTGCACGCACCCACGTGCACATGTGGACACTGACAAACACACACGGTTCTCACACAGACACACAAAATGCATTTACAGACACACATACACACTCACTCACTGGCCCTTCCCTGTTAGTACTTGTTTCTCTCTGGCATCATTTTCTTTGCCGTTTTCTTTGTGGTTTTGCCTGCTAATCACCCCCTCTCCCCAGACCCCAGGCTCCTCAGCCCAGATGTCGAAATACCTGATGTGTTTGCTCAAAGACAGGAGCAAATGCACCTTGGGTTTGATGGAAATTTGCTTCTCGTAAGTCGGCTGTCAACTTCACCCCGCCCCCACCCGGCCGAAACAACAAAGGGGAGGAAGGAGATTCTGGAAGGCTTTCTCCCTTCCTGGCACCAGGCACAGCCTTTTCACCCTCTCAGCCAGCCACAGAGACAAAGATGATTTTTTTTCCCCATGTCTTGGAGGAGGAAATCAAGGCACAGAGAATCTCGGTGACTCATCTTAGATTCATTCATTCTTTCTGTATTTCTTGAGTCCCTACTGCATGCCAGGCCCTGTTCTGCCGTGGAGGATGCCATGTTGAACAGGACAAAGAACCTGACCCCTGGGCATGCACTCACAAGACCGGTGGGTCAGAGAACAGGGGTCCCCCTGTGGTTTCTCTAACTCCAGGTCCTTGGCTTTTCTGTGTCCCTGCAGGGCCACTTTTTTGTGTGCTCTAGTCTCTTTTGCCTTTGTGAGTTCCTTCCTCCATGCTTGTATTTTATGGCTGGTTTGGTATAAAAGACAAATATAATCCAGGCCAAATTCAAAATCAAAACACTTTCTTCGACTCTGAAAGTCAGGTTTCTTATTTCTGATTTTCAAAGGAATTAAGACATTTCTGTGGGCCCTAGCACTATGCTGGCTGTGTGTAAATGGGTCTGTCAACCCTGTGACCACAAACACCAGCGTGGGGTTACCTTCCCTTCAAAAGTGAGCCTGGGGACTATTCACCATAGCTGGAAGGTGAAAATACTCAGATATCTGTCAATGGGAGGATAAACAAAAAGTGGCCCATTCAGATGATGGAATATTATATGGCCATAAAAAGGAATAAGATACTGACACCTGCTACAGCATGGATGAACCCTAAAGACATGATGCTAAGTGAAAGAAGCCGTATGTAAAAGGCCACATATTGTAGGATTCCATCTATATGAAATATCCAGAATAGGTAAATCTGTAGAGATAGAAAGCAGATTAGTGGTTGCCAGGGCTGGAGGGGAAGGGAGGATGGTGAGGGACTGCTTAACAGGTACAGAGTTTCCTTTTGTGGGTGATGAGAATGTTTTGGAACTAGATTGGGGTGATGGTTGCATGACATTGTGATTGTAGTAAATGCTGCTGAACTGTATATGTTACAGTGGTTAATTTTATGCTCCATAAATTCCACCTCTCTTAAAATAAAGTAGTGCACAGGATTTCCCTCTCTAAACCCCCACTGGAGACTGGGTAGGAGCTGCTGGCCATCCCCCCCACCCCTCGCCCCATGTTTCCACTCCCAGTTCCCTCCTCCCATGTGGCGCTTCTTCTCATGGCCTTTTCCTGGCGTGATAGAAAGTACCTTGGCCCAGGAACCCTGGCTGTGATTCCGATGTCCTGTGGGGCCATAGACCAGAGATTGCACGTGGTGACCCCAGGGCCCAGTCTGGCCTGCTGACATATTTTCCTTGGCCCATACAGTGTTCTTAAGAATTTCCAGTTAGGTGCCAGCATTTCCAAACTGAGAGAGTTCACAGGAAACACACACACAGATTTCCAGCTTCCCAGGGGAATTTCAGAGGCACTGACTACTCTGGGTCCTCATTCCCTCATGTCTGTGGGAAATAGGCCACTGCTACTGCCCCATTAGAGGGCCCCTTCTCTCCAGTTTGCCAGTCTCCACCACTTCTTACCATCTTAGAAAGCCTCTATCTCTCCTGGTTGGCCCCTGCGGTACTGGAGTTGGTGACCCCAGCCTTAGGCAAGTGACCAAACCTCTCCCGGCCTCCTCAGCAAAATCAGAGGTGGATTAGCTGACCGATCGTGAAGGGTCTTGTCTTTTCAGTCAACAGCCTGTGATACTTGGCTGCAAACTTGACGATCTACCTGCAGCTTTGCTGGGCCTGGGAATCTGCCTGATGTGAAGGTTTGGGGATGGGGAGTAAGAAATCGCTCAGGGATGCTGTTGGTGCCTTGCTTAGAACCCCTTTATGGGGCCACTGTGGCCCGTCTGCCCCCTGCTCTGGGAGCACCAGGCGAGTGTTGACTGCCCTGAGAGGCATCCATCAGAAAGCATCCCAGTCTTCCCTTCCAGGATCACCAGGTTTAGCAAACGGAGACAGCAGGCCCCAGTTCGATTGGAGTTTCAGAGGAATAGTGAATAATATTTTGTGGTATAAGTATAACCTGTGCAATAGTTGGGATATACTTACACTAACAAAGCATCTCATGTTTTATCTGGCATCACCAGCACCCGTTTTACAGAGGAGGAAGAGGAGGCTGGGAAGGGTGAGTCGCTTTCCCCAGTGAGTGGCAGAGCCAGGAGCTCAAGCTGGGTCAGCCTGAGTCTAGAAGACTCCCCAGCTAAGGCTTCTGGGAGAATCCAAGTAGTTGATGCATAAAAAACATTATTTTTAAAGAGTAAGCCCGACCCAGGTGGGAGAGGTGGCTACTTGTTTCTGTATCTGTCTGTCTTGCTCTCCAGACTTTGTTGTTGGCACAACGTCCAACATGGGGCCCAGTACACAGTAGGCGTTCATGCAGCATTCGGTCCCAGCGAAGTGAACGACCAGTTCTGCAAAGCCCTGGTGCATGGCGGTGACTGGGTGATCACTTGTACAAGGACAAATGACATTTCCCTCTCTGACCACATGTTGAAGGCCACCACACTGCAGGAAGCCCACGGTGGCCGCCTGCTGACACCCATAAATGACCGTGTACCTTAGCGGCCGTGCCACCACCAACACGTCTCCCTCACCTGCGAACACGCTCTGAAACGCACTCATAATCATGACTGAAAGCAACATGTTCCGATTTCCATATTATTAGAAAGAGGTGGAGCTCGCCATAAATGATTCAAGACATGTCAATCAAATGACAATACAAATGACGCATTTATTTATTTTCACCTCTCGTAGCTGGCTGGCTTTGTTCCGTGTCCTCCTTCTGGGGGTTTTCTGGCGCCCTCCTTTTCTCTTTGAAGTGAGTTGGCTGATATTTTATTCATTATAGAATTTAACAAAGCCTGCATGGTGGAAGAATCCAGCTTGGTATCTCTTAAAAAGTGGTTAGCAGAACCATGTGGAGACCTCAGGGCTCCAGTTGGTTCCAGAAAATTCTGGTTCTTCTTCTGATTCCATCACTGGGGGAGCGGGCACACAGCAGTGAGCAGGGCAGACACCGTCCCTGCCCTCACGGAGCTGATATTCCAGTGATGACAATTATTGTGTGCCCTGGGTAGGAGGCTCAGCCCTTCTGGGCACCCCCCTCTCTCTGGTGGTTGGTTAGGGTACCAATTCCTACTTCAAAAATTCCAGGTAACCCATTTTAATCAGTTTCCTGACTGGGGAAGGGATGAACAAATCCATTAAAATGTGCATCCTCTTTGACACTTAAGTTGCCCTTGAAGAATTTATCCTGAAGAAACAAGGATGCACACAGAGACCTCCTCCTGCCTTCTTTTGCAGTGGAGAGAACACGGAAACCCTCTATCTGGGCAACAGACTTACAAAGTGACTCCAGAGTCTGCAATCTGATGCTCTGCACTATGTACTTTTGGTATGTAGCTTCTAGAAAACTCTGTATGGATGAAGTCAGCGGCAATGCTCTCTGGTGATTGGACTATAGGTGGTTTTGATGTTTTTCCTTTTGGTCTATGTGTATTTTGAGTTTTCTGCTAAGATCATCCATTCCTTATATATCTTACCAAAAATAGAAACTGAAAAGAAATATCCGTATTTAAGTCAATCCAACTGGCTGTGCTCTTTCTGTGTGCCTTCTGTTGTGAATGGACCACCTCATGTCACAGCCAAAGTCACCAGACATTGCGGACAGAGGGGGCCCCTCCCTGTGCTGTCAACCAGGGTGTACATCACAGTCTGAGTCGTGTCCTGGTGCCATGTGGGGCTTTTGAAATCAAGGCACGTTGCGTAAGAGCAGCTAGCCCTGGAGACATGGGGCTGTTTATCACCCCTGGGTTATTTTTATTGGTGTGTAAACCGAGCTTTCCTTCTTGGGAACTTCCTGAGGCTGTAGAGAATCCTGAATCCCCTGCAGAGGGAAGAGAGAGTTGGCCAGAGCATGGGAAGGCCTTGGCCGGGGATTTTGCATGAAACCCCCTGTCCAGAGTCAGAAAAAGGTGTCAAAAGGAACTTGACGCCTGGCCCCGCACCCTGGGCATTTGCCAGTGGAGGAGATGATGGTGTTGATGATGGTGATGATCATAATGATGTTAATGTTACAAATAAAGCAGACAGTCCTTGCTTCGCATGGTCATGCAGACCTTCAGGACGTACAAGCTCAAATTGTGCAAAACGATCTTAAAAATCAATGGGATAAAATAAGATTATTCTGTGACCTTTAACTTTTTTTTTCTGTCCAAACATTGAAAACTCTCTTACTGTCAGTTATAAATGTTTAAGGAAATGAGAAACTAGTAAAACTAACATGTGTTTAGTATAGTTTAATTTAGACCATTGGAAACATTGAGAATTAAAGTCTTGTATTTCCTTGTGTAAAAGCCATCAAAAATAGTTTGAACAGCGCTTGCTTTCTTCTGGTTGTTTAACTCGTAATATTGAGGGAGCATCTTTTATAGGCCTTAGCAAACTGTCATATTCCTCTCTAAGACTGGGTCAGTTTCCAACATTTTATCCATTGTACTTTCAGTGTCGTGAAATATCTTGGAGCGTTCCTGCTGGCCTCACTTCCTCTGGGATATCTTCATCCTTTTCGTCACAACCACTTCCCTCATTTATGTCAGTAAATCTGTCTTCCTCTGGCAGCAGGTCTAGAGCCTCTTAAATAGAGACAGTGTCAACGTTCCCACGATCATCTGTTTCTTCTGTAAGCCTGTAATCCTCTCATGGTTAATTTTATGTCAACTTGGCTGGGCCGCAGTACCCAGATATTTGGTCAAACGTTATTCTGGAAACTTCTGTGAAGAGACTTTTCAGATGCAATTAACATTTAAATTGGTGGACTTTGAGTAAAGCAGATTACCCTCCATAGTATGAGTGGGCCTCATCCAATCAGTTGAAGGCTTTCATAGAAAAAGATTGATTTCCCCCCAAGGAAGAGGGAATTCTGCTTACAGATAGCGTTTAAACCCAAGCTGCAGCATCAACTGTGTCTGCAACCTGCTGGCCTACCCTACAGATTTTGGACTTAGCAACCTCCTTTATCTACCTGTCTATCTATCCATTCATCTCTCTATCTCTCTCTCTATCTCTCTATCTTTCTATCTGTCTGTCTATCTATCTATCTATCTATCTATCCATTTATCCATCCTTCTACTTACCTACCTACCTACCTATCCATCCATCCACCCATCCACCCACCCATCCATCCTTCCATCCATCCATCCTTCCATCTGCCTATCTATCTGTCTGTCTTTCTGTCTAGAGTATATATATATATATCATCTCTGTGCATCATAACTGATATATATGTAGTTAGATAGATAGATAGACAATTGTCTTCTATAATTTGTTTCTCTGGAGAACCCCGACCCTTGATTATCTCCAGTGACAAACCCCACCGAAGCCTGATTCAGATCTCACTTCCAGCGTCACTTTTTCGCTTCTTTGCTGCACTGCTCTTTCATCTCTGTTGGCCAGTTCATTCCTTTTATTGTCTATTTGTATAAAATGTCACACGGGTTGTCCCTGAGAGACAGGGAGTCAGCACTCACTGTCTGCGTGTGAACTGAACGGCAGATGCTCAATGACCAGTCGCCAGCAGACTTGGAAAGAAGCGACGTGATGGGTCACTGACTGTGACGCACATCGATTATTTACATAGTGATCTGTGGCCTGAAGAGCTGGCAGCAAAGTTTGTACTTTGTGCAATCACTCACACTTCATATACCGCGGTCGGTGAAATTGGAACCACTTTGGTCGTGGGGGGAAGGGGGAGGCGAGTGGTTAGTGTTATTTTTTTAAACTTGGTAACTGAAGTTCATGCATATCAGAACCATGCAAAAGCAAGGACTGCTCTAATAATAAATAATAGCTAAGATTTCACGCCACCTATGGGTCACGTGCCCTTGGGCCAAAGACGTGGCCCTCAGAGCTTTTCAGAGCCTCAGCTTCCCCCCTTGTAAAGCTCAAGTGAGATAATAATACACATAAAGCTCATCCTCACTGGCACATGGCAAGCAGTAAATGTGAACTTACCTCGTTGTTACCAGGAAGGCGTTCCAACACTTACCCGGAACTGGGATTGGCCGCCCTCCGCCTCCCCAGTGCACTGGGAGCTACTTAAGGAAAATGAACTTTTCAGTCTCTGGCCTGGGCTCCCAGCGTGGTGCCTGGCACAGAGTAGGTGCCCATTAAATGCTTGTTAAATGAGTGAATAAAAACCAAGAAGAGCTTGTTCCCAGCCTGCCCATGTTGAATGTAGCTGCAGAGAGTAGCCAATAACATTTATTGAGAACACGTCAGGTGCCAGCAGCAGACGGTGCCAGGCCCTTTCTGGTGCGTGATCCAGTTTGCTCTCCAGGCAGCCCCATAAGGTGGGTGTCGTTATCACCCGTGTATTTACGTTACAGAGAGGCAGGGATGGGATTTCCACCTGGCCAGCATCTGGTCTCTGTCCAGCAGGGTCCAGAGGGCCAGCATATGGCAGGGGGATTAGAGGGCGTGGGAGAGGGGTGGGGCAGGGCTTTTTAAGAGGAGAGCCCTCATCAACGGGGTGCAGACCTGCAGTGATCCCCGAGCTATACCAGCCTTTGGTGCCGCCCTCTGTTCAGAGAGACCTCTTGCCATAATCCTGCGCCTTGCCGGTCCTTACCACCTCCCTCCTTCCCATCTGTCTCCTCCCTGTCCAAACTTGCCCGGCCTGGGTTTCATCGCTCCAGGCTCCTGCTCCCTGTTGCTGATAATGGGTGGTACTGGGTTACTCAGCTAAACAGATCCTCGCTCTCCGTTGACCACCCAAGTCACTGCTGAAGCAATTAATTAGGGAGCCAGATGCGGCCGTGGGACAGCTCATCTGTTGCTAAATTGAGCCGTTATTTAATTTTTTATTGTTCTTCAACCTTTCACAAGAGGGTTGTTTTGTAAGCTCCTCTCAACACTCCCTGAAGTGGCTCTTCCCGCCACTCCGGGTGTGATGCACAACAGGTATTCAAGAAATTCTCGTTTGGTTTACTGTTTTATTATCTCTCCTGGAAAATCGAACAGTTTGTACCTCCAGAGACAGAAGAAAGGGGAGTAGATCTGGTCGCCATGCCTGGGGAGCCGGAGGCCCAGTGCCACCCACCTGTCAACCCTCCCACCTCCCAGCACCCAGGGAGACCCCTAGAGCACCAGGGAACCAAGTTTGAAAACCCCTTGAACATTTTCTCAATTGGCTGACTTACCTGTTTTCCGTAAACTTCTTGACAGCAGCTAGGACTTAAAAAAAAAACCCAAAACACCAAGAACTTGGAGCCAGATGCAATTTGCTTTCTGTCTCTGCTACTTACTGCATGCTTGACTTGCAAGAAGCCCGTTAACCCTTAACCTCATGATGCCTCAGTTTCCTCCTCTGCAAAATGGGGATCATCATAAATACCTGCTTGGGAGCACTGTCACAATGATCAGATTAGCAATTCAAGTACCTCGTAAATTACGAGACAAATGTGTGTGGCTCTTTCTCCCGCAATGGTCTGGACACTGTAGGCACTAAGGAGATGCTGGATGAGTGTAAGTTGACATACCACATTTCCCGGGGCCTCTAGCAACAGACCGAATGGTGGCAATGTCAGGTGCAGTGATTGGCCAGCCTGTGGGTAATTCTGGGGTGAGGGGGTGGGAGGGCGGGCATTCTCTACGCCCCATGAATTATCTCTGTCGCACAACCACTTCTCTGTTTACTTGTCAGACTAGTCCTGTCTCCAGTACCTCTTTTTGGGTCTGGGCAGCAGTTTTTCCCTAAGAAAGGGAAAGAGGAACTAGTGACTTCTTAGATAGCATCGTCCCACCTGGCTTCCGTGGGTCCCCCTCCAAGCTTTCTCCTCTCCTTGGCACATGTTTGGAGCCAGCTTCCTGTGGCCCCTGGAAAGGAAAACTGGGCTCCAGTCTGCACGATTTTAGCTGCCTGGGGCTCACCAGCTTACACAGCAGTGCTCTATTCAAATCTGTTTCTCATGAGATGCGTTAGCTGAGCATTTACTATGTGCTACGAATTTTAGGTAGTGAATCCTCAGACCTACAAGATGAGCACCACTGTTGACCCCATTTTACAGATGAGAAACTGAGGTTTAGCAGTGAAAGGGAACCAGGAAGGGGCCGAGTCAGCATCTTGGACCAAATCCCATGGGCCCAAGACCCCCATGTGCTAACCACTGCCCTACACTGCCCCTAATGCCGAAACCCATGGTCACACCATCATGGTTTCGGTGATGCTCACACTTCCGATGGGGCTCTCTGATGGTCCTCATAAAAGGAGACAAATGGGTTATTTCAGCCCCAGACTGACCTTGTTTCTGAGGATCTTCAGGCCTGGCTCTTTGTGTTTTGCAGCTGGGTTTCCCTGGTCCTCTGAAGGGTCATCCCACTCTTCAATTTAGCATTTGACACATAACGATGGGTCACCCATGCTGTGCCACACACACTGTGCGGGCACTGAGGTTACAGACAGGTCCCTGCCCCAGGTGACAGAAAAGTAAACAGATGATGGTCTTTAGGACCCAGATCTACTGCTCTCTCATGGGGTGGAGCCCAAACCCAGTAAAGGAGACCCATAGAATCCCGAAGGTTGGCAGTCTGTCCTTCTCTCCCATATCAGTTATGTGGTGCTGCCTAACAATATTCCCACAGCCTAGAGGCTTCAAACACCATATATTTACTATCTCATAGTTTTTGCAGATTCAGAGTCCAGGCAAAGCTTATCTTGGCCTTCTGCTTAACACCCCTCACTGCAGTCAAGAGGTCAGCTAGGGCTGTGATGTCATCTGAAGCTCAACCAGGAAAAGATCGGCAGCTGCAGAAGGAGGGGGCAGAGGTGCCCGTTAGGGTCTGGCCTCAGCGGGAATAGCTCAAAGATACATTCTTTACCAGGAAAACTAACTCCCATTGGTTTTTTGACAACTTACCAGCTGAAAGCATGTCTATCGTCTTCATAGACTTGACTTAGATTCCAAAATATCCTCCTTTAAATGCAAATAAAGAAACAATGAGATACTGTTTCATACCCATTGGATTATCTGAACAAAATCTGATGATTCCAAGTGTTGGCAAGAATGTGATGAAACAAGAACCTCTTTTTCATTGCTGATGGGTTGGCAGTTGCTGGCAGATTAGAAACTTGGAAATATTAAGTAAACCTAAGGATACCTTTAGGCACAGACACTATGCCTCAGCAAACAGGTTTCTAGATGTATGCCCTAGAGAAGCTCTCACACATGTGCACAGACGTGCACAAAGATGTTTATTATAGTATTATTGATAAGAACAAAAATTGGAAGATAATAACTGTCTCTTACTAAGAAGGCTGATTAACAAATGGTGGTTTACTTATAAATTAGGATACTATTCAGCAGTTAACATGAATAAATTAGGTCTCAACACACATATAAAAAGGCAACTATCACTATATATAAAAATAGATTTTTAAAAAGTTTCTGCTGTATAGCACAGGGAGTTGTGTTCAATATCTTATAATAATCTTAAATGAAAAAGTATATGAAAATGAATATATGTATGTATATGCATGACTGGGACATTGTGCTGTACACCAGAAATTGGCGCATTGTAACAGATGGTACTTCAATTTTTTTACAAAAGGCAACTATTAGAGAACAAAACAGGTTGTCAAATTTTGTACATGGATAGAAACACTTCTAGAATGAGAGAGAAAGGACCTCTTAAACCCTACTCCTTCATAAAAGCAACAAGAATACTATCAAAAATTGTCAAAATCAACTTTTTGAGGACTCTGGAAATTAACTGAATACTTACAACAACCTAAGGAATTTTTTCAATGGCTGAATTTCAGTGACAGTAGTGAATTTTGCTGTGTTTTAATTTACCCTAATCCCATCCTTCTCCCTCAGCTCTGTGGTGGCCTTGAAAACCAACAGCCTTGCAAGTAGGATAGCTATGAAAACCAGCAGCCTAGCTGCTGCTGGAGGAGTCAGATGGGTTTAGAGCTCACCAAAAGCTCCACCCCCAGAGAATTATCACATTTAACCTGTCTCATGGCTTGCTGGAAAGCTCCATTCTTAGGGCTTGTCTTTATCTGACCTGACTCAGAGCTCACCCAGTTTTATCCCCACAGCATTTGTCAAAAACAATCAGTGGCAATTTTTAACATCACAGTCACTGAGGCAGTTTTACCGTTTGGGGCTGAAAGAAGCTGACAGACAACTGAAAAAAAAGAAAGGAGCTGTCAGCTCTCCAAAGGTGGCTTCAAAAAGCTCTAATATAGACCTAGGCATCCAGAAGACCATGCACACATGCAAGGCTGGGTGTATGCTCAAGAAATACCTTAGCAAAACCGTATGTCTCAACTCTGGCTGACCTTGAGGATCTGTACAAGTGGAAATTAAGGTTAAGGCAGTTATAAACCACCTGCCACAGCACAGAAAGTATACCCCAACACTCACAGGCCCTCAGAAAAGGCTGGCAACTAACTGGTTCAAGGCATTTATGAAAATCTCTGTTCAATGAAAAGCTGACCATTAAGCTAACCAAGCAGAGATTTCAGTAATCATGCACACTTGACAGAATTAGTCCAGGACAGTCACTAAACAAACAGTAACAACAGCAAACAGCAAAAGCAAAAGCCCTAGGGAGGGAGAAAGTCTGATTTCCAGAGTTGCCACATTATGTTACTAAAATTGTCCAGTTTTCAATAATTAAAAAAGACATTGAAAAAAACAGGGATATGTGGCTCATACATAGGAACCCGTCCCTTTGGAAGCCAAGACATTGGACTTACTAGACAAAGATTTAAAATTAGCTATTTTAAATATGTTCAAAAGTCTAAAGGAAGCCATGTCTAAAGAATGAAAGGCGAGTGTGAGATGCTATATCACCAAATAGAGACATCAAAAAAGAGATAGAAATTACTTTAGAAGAACCCAATAGATATTCTGGAGTTGATAAATACAATGCCATAATTGGAGTGAAAAATTCAGTGAAGGGACTCAACAGCAGAATTGAGTTGGCAGAAGAAGGAATCAGCAAACTTGAAGACAGGTCAATTGAGAGTATTGAGTTTGAGCAACAGAAAGGAAAAAGGAATGAAGATAAATGAACAGAGCCTCAGAGACCTGTGGGATACCATCAAACATATCAACTATGCATAATGGGAATCCTAAAAGGAAAGGAGAAAGAGAAAGGTGCAGAAGGAATATTTTTAAAAAAAATAATATCACATATTTGATTAAAAAAAAAAAAAAAAAGAAAGAAATCCATCTGCCCATCCAAGAAACTTAACAAACTCCAAGTAGGGTAAACTCAAAGAGATCCATATCTAGACACAGATATGCCACTGATAGTCAAACTGTCAAAAGTAAAGACCAAGAGCAAAAAGCAGAGAAAAGTAACTCATCACCTCAATAAGATTAACAGTGGATTTCTTATCAGGAATCACAAAGTTTGTGAAGCAGGGTGTTGACATATTCAAGGTGCTGAAAGGAAAACGCTGCCAACAAAGGAGTCCATATCCAGTATATCTATCCTTCAAAAATGAAAATGAAATTAAGACATTGACAAAAAAAAAAAAAAGAATATTTATTGCTAGGAGATCTGCCCTACAAGGAATATTAAAGGGAGTCATTCAGGTTAAAATGAAAGGGCTCTAGGCAGTAACTTGAATCCACATAAAAGAAATTAAGAGCACAAGTAAAGATAATTACACAGGTAAATATAAAATAATGCATACGTATATTTTTCTTTTCCTTTCTTATTTAAAAGACGTCTGCATAAAGTCTAACTCCCAACCTCAGCTGATGGGCTTATAACGTGAAAGATGTGATTTTTCTTTGTATTGTATTATAAGACAGCAGAAGCACAAAGGAGGGGGTAAGGAATATGAGGCAAAATTTTTGTGTATTGTTGAAATCAAATTGTATTAATCTGAACTAGATTGCTTTAAATTAAGGTGTTATCTGTAATCTCCAGGGCACCACTAAGAAAATACGTCAGAAAATACAGTAAAGGAAAGAACAGTGGAATTTAACTAGAAAATAATCTATTTAACACAAAAGGAGGCAATAATAGAGGAATAGAGGTTTAAAAAAAAAAAAAGACATAGACTCATAGAAAAAGCCTAGTTATAGATAGCTTGTCTATAATTACATTAAACTCTACCATATCAGTATTTATAGTAAATGTAAGTGAACTGAACAGGCCAATCAAAAGGCAGAAATGAGCAGGATAAATTTTAAAAATCCAACTCTATGCTGTCTACAAATAGACACAGTTTAGATGAAAAGATACAAGTAGATTGAAAGTAAAAGGATGGAGAGAGATACACCATGCAAATGGTAGCCAAAAGGGAAGTAGATTAACTATAAAAATATCAGATAAAATGGACATTAAGGAAAAAAACTACTTGAGACAAAGAAGGACATTTCATAATGACATATTAATCTAGGAGATAACAACAGAGCCTCGAATTGCATGAAGCGAAAACTGACAAAACTGCAAGGAGAACGAGACCATTCAGCAATAAAGGTTGGAGACTTTGACACTGTACTTTCAACAGGCAGAAGATTCACAAAGAAATAGAAAGCTTGAACAGTGCAAGGCTTCTAGACATCCATAGAACACTTCAGCCAACAACATCAGAAAACATTCTTCTCAAGTGCACATGGAGCATTCTCCAGGATAGCCCATATCCTGGAGATCATTGAAAAATGCTCATTAAATTTTAAAGGATTTGATCTGTAATTCAATAAACTTCCTATGAAGAAAAGCTCAGGCACAGATGGCTTCACTGGTGAATCCTGCCTAACATTTAGAGAATAATTAACTCGGATCCTTCATACACACTTCCCCCAAAATAGGAGAAAATACTTCCCTGATCATTCTGTGTGACCGGTATTACTATGATACCAAAGCCAAGACATCCAAAGAAGACTACAGACCAGTGTCTCTTGTTAATATAGGTGCCAAATTTCTCAGCAAAGCGAACCAAATCCAGCAACCTAGAACATGGATTATATACCATGGCCAAGTGGGATTTATCCCAGGAATAGAAGATTGGTGTAACATATTAAGAATGTAATCAACATAATACGCCATCTTCATAGAATAAAAGGGAAAAATTCAGTAATTTCAGTACGTACAGAAAGAGTATTTGACAAGATCCAACATCTTTTCATGATTAAAAAAAAAAAAAACACAAAGCACTTAAAAACTAGGAATAGAAGGGAGCTTCCTCAATCTGATAAATAGCATCTATGAAAAACCCATGGCTAACATCATACTTAATGATGAAAGACTAAATAATTTCTCTCTGGGATCAGAAGCAAGACAAGGATATCCACTGTCACTACTTCTATTCAACATTGTACTGAAGGTTTTAGCTCGGGCAACTAAAGAAAGAAAAAGAAAGAAAAGGCAACCAGATTGGAAAGGAAGATGTAAAACTGTCTCTATGTGCAGATGACATCATCTTGTCTGTAGAAAATCCTTAGGAATCTACAACTGCAAAAAACAAAACCAAAGGACTATTAGAGCCTTAAAACGAGTTAAACAAGATTGTAGGATACAAGACCAATATACAAAAACAGTTGTATTTCTATACATTAGCAGTAAACAATCTGAAGATAACGTTAAGAAAATGGTTCCACTTATAATAGCATAAAAAAATAAAATACTTATGGGTACATTTAACACAAGTAGTGCAAGTCTTGAATATTAAAAACTATCAAATGCCATTGGCAGATTTAAGAAGATATAAATAAATTGAAATAAAGCCCAAGATTATAGATCAAAAAACATTATATTGTTAAGATGGCAATACTGCCCAAAGTAATCTGCACGTTCAATGCAATCTCCATCAAAATTCCAGCTGCCTTTTTCACAGAAATTGACTGGCTGATCCTCTAGTTACATGAAAATGCAAGAAATCCAGAAGAGCCGAAATTCTTGAAAAAGAAGAACAAAGTTGGAGGACTGACACTTCCAAATTTCAAAGTTTACCGCAAAGCTAACATAATCGAGACAAGTGTGGCACTAGTATAGGAATAGACAGGAATGTATGTAAAATTTTATAAACGCACAGGACATAATACTATCAATTATTTCGAGTTACAGGGAGCAGTTCTCAGAGCTTTCTGAGATGCTCTTCCTGGGTTATAATCCTCAGATTTGGCTCAAATAAAATTTTCCATTTCTTTCTTAAAAAATAAAATAAAGTTACATACACATGCAGTGAAAATATAACAACATATGTAAGAGTGAAATACCAACTTCAGGATTGTGGTTCTCTCCTGAGGAGAGAAGGAAGGGAAGGGATACGTTCGTAATGTATCTTTTTCTTTCCAAGACAGACATCAGAACAATTACAGGAAAATGTTAACATCAGTTAGATTGGGCTTCTGGGTACGTGGATGTCTGTTATTTTATGTTCTGTACTTTTTAATGTTTGAAATCATTAATGATTATAAGTTCTAGGGGTCAAATGAACCCTTCTATTTCCTTAGCCTGTAGTGGGTTGAATGGTGGCCCCTCAAAGATATTTCCATTTGTGGATGTGACCTTGTTTGAAAAATGGGTCTTTGTAGATGTAATAAAGTCAAGGATCTCAAGATGAGATTATCCTGGATTAGGATGGTCCCTAACTCTGATAACAAATGTCCTTATAAGAGAGAAAAATAGAAGGCGGAGAGATACACACAGAGAAGACCATGTGAAGACAGAGGCTGAGGTTGGAGGGGTGTAGCCATAAGCCAAGGAACACCAGGAGCCACCAGAACCTGGAAGAGGCAGGTCAGGACCCTCCCACAGAGCCTTCAGAGAGAGTGTGGACCTGACCACACCTTGATTTCTGACTTCTGGCCTCCAGAACTGTGAGAGAAAAAATTTCTATTGTTTTAAGCTACCAATTTGTGGTTGCTTGTTACAGCAGCTACAGGAACTCATACACTGCCTGTTTCTTCCTGCTCAGCTGGCCCTTGTCTTCTCCCAAGCACTGATCTGACCATCCCAGAAGTCCATGGCCTTTCTCTGCTCCACAGTTTCCTTCTTGCACCAACAAGTCATTTCCCCTGCTACAGATAGAAAGGAGAGGTGCCTTTGTGGCCATAACCAAGGGGAACCACATTTCACTTGACCTAAGGGGCCATTTTCACTGGTTTTGCTGCTGGATTTGATGATCTCATAGTTTGTCCTGCCAAGCCCTCTTCCCGCTTCTGTGGCTGCTTCCTGTCACCTCCAACCCCTGCCAGTTGCACTCAGGCCCCTTCTGATTGGCTCCTTCCTGGTCTCGACTGCCCCAGAATCTCTTACCCACTGGGACATGGGCAGCAGCTGCTTCCTGCTGCCAGCAGCCCGAATAATGCCTTATAACTAAAACAACACACGAGATGAAACACAGTAAGAGAAAATGATCATTCTAGCTTCTTTCCCATAGATCCTCTCACTTACATTTATGAACTAGGTACAATTACTATTCTTGTCTTCAGATGCTCTGAGAAGTTAAAGAAATTGCCCAAGATCATATAGCCAGACTGAGCTGGGCTTTGAACTTGGACCTGGCTAATTCTAGACATGCTGGGTGAGGATCCTGGCAGAGCGACTCACTGGTTCTGTGAAATCAAAGCTGTTACTGAACCTCTCTGCTCCTCCATTTCTGCATCTGTAAAAGACATAATAATGACCATTTCTGTCTCAGAAGCTGTGAGGATTAAATGAGGTTTCTGTAGAAAGCCCTCGCTTGGCACCTAGGAAGTACTCGATAAATGTCAGCCAGTATTCTCAACGTCAGTGATGGTTCTAGCAAATTTCTGTTTGGCGTACATCCCACTCTGTTCAATACTCCATAGGGAAACGGTTTTGTTGGGTTGGTTAACTTAAAAAAAAATAACAATGCTCAGTTTTACTTTATTCTGAGCCAATATTATCTGTTCTAGTGGACCTACAAGTGCATTTCAGGGCTTCTATTCGAAGTCTGAAGTCAGGGCTAGGGCTCGTGGCTGTTTGTGCCGTGTGCTTTGGGACCAGAGGGAAAGTTCTCAAAGGGGCTGGTTGTGGGCAGCGAGTGGCTCCACCATGTAGCACACTTTTTGCAGCAAGCTCGCTTCCTGCCAGAGTTGAAGATCTCCCAGGCTTCGAGGGCTCCGTCAGAGGGAAAATGCCTTTTTTTCTCTGGCTTTATTTGCTCAGGGTTTAAAAGGTATTTCTGGGCTTTGGCTAAGAGGAAATTTAGCTTTCGAGCAAATCCTCATGCGCTGGTTTTCTGTAAACATCTGAATATAGTGTGTGCAGCTTGGAGCCCACTCCACTTGGCTTTTCCCAGATTTGACAGCCAGTTAGGATGGAATGAAGTCAGCTTGATATTTATACAGTGACATCAGCCTTGACAAGCAGGTTCTAGATATTACTGCTGGGGTTGTTGCCCCAGCACCATACTAGGGACATGCAGGGAGGTAGATGCTGGTTACTTGGTGGGAGTGTTGGGAAGGGATGGAGAATCAGGTGGCATGATAAAGACCTTCCTCCTGCATCACCATCCAGGAAGCTTTCTGAGATGGGAGGTTCATTCCATCACTTCCTCAAATATTTCCTGAAGACCTACTGTGTGCCAGGCTCTGCACTTGACATAGGAGACTCTACCTTTATGGAGCTTGAATTCTGGTGGAGGTGAGCCCTTTTCCAAGGAAACAGACCAGAATCTCATTTATATTAAAAATCCATCCAATAACATCTGTATGAGTGAGGATAGGCTGACTGCTGTAACAAACAGCCCCATCCCAGTGGTTACCCCCATAAAGGCTGAGGTCCACATCACAGTCCAGTATCGTTCACGTTGGAAGAGCCTGGCTCCATGCAGTCACTCAGGGCCCAGGCATCTTCCAATTCAGTGGTTCCACCCTCCCCTAGGGTCTCAGAATCTTCCATGGGATCCTCTGCATCTGACCAGCAGATATAGAATGACAGGCTTTTTTTTTTAGGGCCAGGCTTGGAAGTGACAATTCTCACTTATCCTCAGACCCCATTGGTCAGATTTCAGTGACATGAACCTGCCTAACTGCCAGGTCCACCTGTGTGTCTCAGAGAATGAGGACGCGGAGTTTGGTGAGCGCACGGCACTGTCTCTGTCACAGGGTCTATGTCCTCAGGACCATGTGAGGACACCAGAAGGAGTGTCCATGGTGCCGATGGTGAGCGTGGCCGACAAGAGTGGGACGCTCAGTGCTAAGTGCCAGGCTCTCTGCTCACAATGAGGACAGAGCGTCTTCTGAGCCAAGACGGCCTGCCTTCCACCCAGCTCTTCTGGGTAATAGCCATGCCCCCTCGGGCAAGTTGCCCCATTTCTCCAAAACTCAGTTTGCTCAGCTGGAAAACAGAGATGCTAATCACAGTCCTGACGTCACAGGTTCGTGTGAAGAACAAGTGGGCTGGGAGTGGAGAACTAAGTTGTAAGTTCAGTGCCTGCCGTGCGGTCAGCACCTTATAAATGTGGGTCACGAGAAGAGGAAGCTGGGCTTGATTTCCCTATGCCACTTACGAGACGTGTAATGACCGTGGCCAGGTCACCTTGACCCCTCTGAGCTTCAGCCTTGGAATCTCCAAAACAAAGATAATAATCATCCCTGCCCCAGAAGGCAGCATTAGGATTAAAGGCATTAAATGAAGCCTGCTTGATTTATTGCCTTATTTATTTAAGGAAAAAGCTTACCATGCAGCTTGACACATAAGTACTCAATGAGGCTTAGGTATTATTATTATTATTATTATTATTATTATTATTATTATTATTATTATTAGCCTTTTACATATATTACCTCGTTTAAGTTTCCCATCTACTTCCTGAGATAAAAGGCAGTAAGTAAAGTTGCCCATGTGTGTATGTGAAGGAGCTAATCACGTGCTCTGGGCATGAATGAATGAATGAGTGAATGCAGAGAGGGATGAACGATAACCTGTGTCTTCTGTGACTGTAGGCTGACAGACTCCATTTCTCGGAGCAATGGTGAAGTCTGCCAAAATAAAGTAACTTTCCCACATCAGTGACTCATTTGGCAGGAATAACAGCCTTGCAAACTGAATAGAGACAGAGAGGGAGGAGGCCACGGACTGGGGGTGAGATGGGAGGGAGCTCTGTAATGACTCGAGAGAGAAGAGCCAGCTTCTTATTCTCCTGCTCTCCCTCTCTCTTCCTTTTTAACCAAAAATGTAGTATATAAATGTAGACAATGAAGCTTTAGAGTTGGGGACATAGAGGCGCCAAGCTATCGAGTGGCTTTGGGTATCAGGAGTCAAGAAGGGGGCCTAGAGATGGCACTGTCAGCCCCTCGCTGGGTGGACAGGGGCCCAGGGCTCTTATCATGGCCACATGGAGCATGGCAGGGTCAGGTCTCCAGCCCGGGCTCCTTCCTTATCCCACTGGCTCCAGGTGTGTCCTCGGTCCCCTCGGATGCTTGCCCTTACCCAGCCATTCTCACAGCCTGCTCACGCCTCCTTCAGTGGCTGGGGGAGCTTCAGGGCAGAGAGAAGAAAGATCAAAGTCTGAGACCACAGGTCCTAGAAAGGAAGGGACTTAATTACCTACTTCTCATCCGCATGGTGGGGTTTTACGAGGAGGCCTCTAGGAGGGGTTCTGCCTGTCTCCTAGAAACCAGGCCAGAGGCAGTGAGCCTGGGATAAAAGAGATGGATGATAGACACGAAAAGGACCTTTTTGATCTCTGCAGTGATGAGGTTCCACCTGAAACAGGGCTCGGATGGGCCACTCAGACTTTCTCCCCACTGCTGCAGGATACGGTCCATCTCAGACCTGTGGTTAAGAGCATGGGCTTTGGGGTCAGAGAGACCTGGGTTAAAAATCAGTACTTGGAAAATTTACTTAACTTTCCAGCTGTTACTCTGTAAAATGGCGTACTCATCTGCTAGGGCTGCCGTAACGAAGTATTACAAATTGGGTGGCTCCAACAACAGAAACTCGTTGTCTCACGATTCTGGAGGGCGGAAGCTGGAAATCAAAGTGGCAGCAGGGTTGCTTCCTTCTGAGGGCTGTGGAGGGAAGGCTCTGCCCCAGGCCTCCCTCCTTAGTGTGTAGAGATGGCCCTCTCCCCCAGGGTCTCTTCCCATTGTCTTCCTTCTATGTGTGTCTGTATCTGTGTCCAAATTTCCCCTTTGTATAAGGACACCAGTCATATTGGATAAGGGCCCACCCTAATTACCTCATCTTAATTAATTATATCTCCAATGACCTAAATAAGGTCACATTCTGAAGTACTTGGTGGGAGGTGGGGCGGACATAATTCAACCTGTAATAAATGGGTGCTAGGTAGAACCTGTCTCACATAGTGGCTGCAAAGATTCAGTGAAGTAATACATGTAAAGTGCCTGGTCCAGAGCCTGGTGGGTTATAAGTGTCCAAAGAAATGTGACCTCGGATAATCATCATTATAATCGTGGACACTATTGGTCGCTCACCCAATGACCCTTTCTTTTTTCTTTCTTGATAAATTCCTCTGATGTTGTTCAGGGCAGCAGTCTGTCCAGGCCCAGCAAATGGGTCTAAATTAGAAAACAAGAACAACAACAACAAAAAAACAAAGGCAGTGTTGTTTCCCTTTGACAGTGATTGGTGTAGAGGTGGGCAGCTGAACTAGTTCTGGTCAAATAGATGTAATAGGAAGTCTTCGGGGAGGGGGGCAGAGGAGTCTTGGAAAGATTTTCTTTCCCAAGGGAAAAAGAATTGCTTAAGAATAATTCCTCTCTTTCCTTCTCTTCCTTTTTTTCTCATCTTGTATTTGACACTGTTATGTGAGGATATAATGTCTGGTGCTGTGGCAGCTGTCTTGCAACCATAAGAACAGACATAATTAATATTCTGAGATTGGGAGAGTAAAAAAATAGAAATAGCCTGCAGTTCCTGATGACATTGTTGAGCCCTGACAGCAATGGGACCATGTGCACCTTGACCGTTTGTTAAATAAATAGTAAAGGTTCATATAGCATAAGCCACTATTAGTGGGGTTTTCTGTGATGGGCAGTTAATACATAACTGATTATTACTAGTGACAGCCAGCCTCCAAGGTGGACCCCAATGATCGGTCCTTGCCACCTGGTAGTCACACCCCTCTATGAATACCTCTGTAGTTCCTTCCCACATTGAAAAGTGCTGAGCTGCATAATAGCATATTGCAGACATGATGGAACATGACTTCCAAGGCTGGATCATAAGTGACATGGTGGCTTCTGATCCCTCTTCTCTCTTGGATCATTCATTTTGTGGGAACCAGCTGTTATATCATTAGGACACTCAAGCAGCCTTAGGAGTAAGTCCACGTGTTGAGGAACTGAGGTCTTCTGCCAACGAGCACCAATTTGCCAACACATCAGTTCGGCATCTTGGAAGCAGATCCTCCAGCCCCAGTCTAGCCTTCAGATGAGGCTACAGCCCCAGCTGACATCCTGACTGCAACCTCATGAGCGACCCTGAGCCAGAACCACCTAAGCTGCTCCTGAATTACTGGTGCAGAGAAACTGTGAAATCACTAATGTTTGTTATTATGAACTGCTAAGTTTGTTGTTCATAAGAATACATTGTTATCCAAAACTGTCTAAGATCTGATCCCATCCTGTGTTCCTCGCCTTATCTTCCATAGAGTCCTTCATCCACCCTGTAGTCCAGCCCACTTGATCCATAGACATCACACTCTTCTAGGTTCATGCTGCTCCCTTGCCTGGAATACCCTCTCCCTCATCTCTCCAAGTTCTATCCGATCTATCCTTTCAAACTCAGTACCTCAGATTTCTTCTTCATGAAGTCTTTCCCAGTCCTCCTTAAAAGTGGTTTGTCCTCTTTCTGGATTTCTTCCAGAGCATTTGGATCATTTTAGGATCAATAAACATTTATTGAGCACCTACTGTATGTTAGATAGTGAGAGTACAATCATGAAAAGAATGGTACTCCTGAAATTGAGGAGCTTATGTTTTCAAATAGATGTTATAGATACATGTATAGCTTTTTCCCTTAAGGAAACACATTGAGACCAAGTTCAATAACTAATTCTAATCCTTTTTACCCCTACAGCCCTTAGCACATGTAAAAACTCAATGAATACCTATCAAATGAATGACTAAAAGAGGCTTTAATAAATAAGAGAAACCCAACACCAAACAACTTAAGTAGTAAACAGTATTGATTAGATTATATAACTAAAAATTCTATAGGGAATGTTTCAGGCAAGGCTGGATCTAGGAGCTCCACAAAATGTTGTCAGGGCCCTGAAATCTCTGTCTTATGGTGTTATATTGTTTCATTCTCTGGTAGATCCTCTTCACAAGGTAGTCTTTGGCAGTTCTCAACTGCAAGACCAATGGACAGAGCGTCTCTTCCCCCTCTGATCTTATAAAAGTCCCAGGATTGGCCCTAACCCTGAATCACATGGACAGCCCTGAACTAATCATTGTAGGTAGGGGAATGCAATGCTCTGGTTGGTTAGACCAGGATCATATGTCTATCCAGGATCATATGTCTTAGTCATCTGTTACTATATAACAAATTACCCCCAAATTTAGCAATTTAAAACAGCCCACATTTATTATCTCACAATCTTCCGTGGGTCAGGAATCCAGGCACAGGTTGGCTGGGTCCTCTGCTTCACATCCTCTCATAAGGGTGCTATGAAGGTGTTGGCCCTGGGTCCACAGACTCATCTGAAGACTCGAATGGGAAAGTACCCACTTCTAAACTTACTTAGTGGTTGTTGGCAGGACTCGGTGTTTCACAGGATTTTGGACCAAGGGTCTCAGATTCTCACTGACAGTTGCCTTGGCTGAAGGTTGCCCTTAGTTCCTTGCCACATAGGCTCCCCCACATGGTTGTTTACTTCATCAAAGCAAGCAGTATGAGATGGAAATAGAGATAGTCTGCCAGCATCACGGAAATCACAGAGGTGACCTCCCATCACTTTTGCTATATTCTGTTGATTAGAAGCCAGTTGTTAGGTTCAGCCCACACTCAGGAGGAGGGGATTATACAAGGGTGTGAACATCGAGAGACAGGGATCACCAGGGGCCACCTTGGAAGTCTGTCTACCACACACCCATACCAGCCAGAGGTGGAATCAGCTCCTCCTGAACTACATGGATGGGGAGTGGAGGGCGTAATCCCCGCAGATCCTTACCAGTATTGAACGCCGTTGGGGTTTTTCTTCCCCCCTCAACTTTGCTCGTTTGAAAGTCTATACCAATGATTTCTAAGTGTTGTTTGAGGTTGCCTCTCTCGAGTGATAGTTGTTGAATCGCCCTGCAGATATATTCAATACCTGCATTTCCTCTTCTCACTATTCTTTAGCCATTTAGCTGTGCTTGCCTTTAAATCCCCAACCAGATTATCAAACTCCCAGGAGCAAGGATCAGGTCCCTCTAGGGCACCCAGGCCAAATTCTCTGCCCTCCTAGAGACGGAACTAATGATATTTACCAACCGATGAGTTTCAGGCTTTTCTGATATTTGCTGAGCTCATGATTCTTTCAGAAGAGGGACCTTGAATCTACATAAAAATACACGTGTAACCGAAAGAAGCAACAAATCATGCTAGGTCCACAGAGTTCAGAAAAATTGCAGTTCCGGTCTGCGATTAATAACGTTTATTTAACTGTACCTCGTCATTTTGAAAAGAATGGCTGGATAGGAGGGGAGGCAGGAATGTTGTTTTATTCTTGGGATAAATGAAAGATTAATTTTTTTAAGTCTTTTAAATAACCTGCTAAGAGACGCCAGAGATGAAACTGCTTTTAATTGGCCAGCATAGCCCTAGCTGTTAAAGGCTCAGGTGAATGGAATGAGATTTCAGTCTGTTGAAAACTTGATCTTGTCTTTTTTTTCTTTCTCTCTCTCTCTCCCCCTCCTTCCCAGGCCAAGGATTTACCTACCATGCTTCTCTCTGAACCAGAGGCCTTCTGCATGGCTGGAATCTTCAACCACCTTCTGCTTTTACTCACCAAACACAAGGCAGCAGCTGAAGGTTGGGGTAGGTTGGAAGGGAGTGAGCTCCTAAATTTTTAAAATTTTTCTGTCTTCAGTAGACATAAAGGTGTATCAGTGCAGTGGAAATGGCATGAACTCGGGGCTTGTCCTGGCTCCACCACTTTCTAGCAGTTGACCTTGGGCCAATCACTTGCATTTCTGAGACTCAGTTGCTTCATCTCTTCAAAGGAGATGACTAACACTGACCACAAAAGTTGGGATCCGAGGTGTGCGGGTAAGTGTTTAATAATTGGCTCTCTGGAGCAAAACCCTGATTTGCAGCATTTGCCAATTACCGTGGTGTAAATATTCCTGTCATGGCCAGTTTTAAGCTACCAGCATGAGGTCATTGAACAGAGTTGGGAAGAGTTGTGCAGGTGTACAGTAGCAGCGAATACTGTATAGTATTTTCCCAGTACAGACGTAATAGACAGAAATCATCTCAAGAGCATAAGTAATAGGATAATGCATTCAATTGATTTAGAAGCGAGGAGTTTTAAATACTTACTTCCTTTGTTTTTAATAGAATTCATTTGTGAGTTTATATAATTTCTTTTTAAAAAATAATAGCTGTGCCTCTCTCTCTGAGATTCTATTCCCTGGGGGACATGGGGACCCAAGGTTGAGCATGGGGAGAAGTCTGCAGGTAACTAAAGTACGGGATAGCTTATTGGGAAGTTTAGGTTCCCCGAATGCGACATCGAACAGAC
Source organism: Camelus bactrianus (assembly GCF_048773025.1). Lineage (NCBI taxonomy): Eukaryota > Metazoa > Chordata > Mammalia > Artiodactyla > Camelidae > Camelus > Camelus bactrianus. Next base: position 12,117,241 of record NC_133570.1, read on the forward strand.
TTGTATTCAAACCCAGCTTCCCGAGATGGGTGGACTTGGTCAAGCAGTCTATCCTCTCTATAAAGTAATCTTCTCACATCAAAGAATTACTTTAGGCTCATCTGTAAAATAATCTTCTTCTCTTAGGGTTATTGCCAGGTCTAAATGAGATAACGTGAGGAAAGATTTTAGCACAGTGCCTGGCACATAGTAACAGCTCAATAAATGGTAGATGCTCTCATTGAGGATGTGATAATTGTGCTAATGGAAAAGTGTGAATGTCGCATTGGGAGCCTGGCAGAGGGACAGGTTAAGGAGCTGGGTTCAAGCCAGGTGCAAGAAAGCAGGCAGGGGCTATAGTTCAAGCTGGAAAATTGGAAAGGGGTTGCCTTGGGCAGATGGGCAGCCCCACCTTTAAAATAAAAAAAACCAAACCCAAATAGGAACTTTGAACCTACCTCTTGCATTGGATGTACGTGTCTCTCTCTGGGGTGGGAACAAGGGTCGGGAGAGAAAGTCAATGAGCTTGAGAGTAAAAGCAGGTGAACTGATGCAAGGTCCAGTCTGCCTTCCTCCTCAGGCTGGTGGTGGTTATGGGGAGGGTTGTGGACCACCACTGTCAGCCTGGAGAATTGTGAACTCATGATGGTGGGAGTAGGAACCACTGCCACAGGCAGGGCATCAGACCAGAGCTGAACTTTAGAAAAGATCTGTTGCTTGGATAAGGAGCAGATTCTGTTGCTCAACCCAACCTGTCTTTATCACCAGAGACCCAACCCAGTGTCCTCTCTGGCTCAGCCGGAAACACCAGGACACTGGGAGGTGACCAGCTCATGTATTTGGAGCTGAAACTAGTGGGGAGCCGGAAATCTCTCCAGTGCTCCTCCACCAGGAGATGGTCCTGGCGGTGCTCCAGGAGCTCCATGGATCCCATCCGGACAGAAGGAAGAGGCTGGCAAGCTGTGGCTCCCTGCACAGGGCTGGGAAGATTCCTAAACGGCTGTGTGCACAGGCTGCAGCCTCACATCCCTGCCTCACCCTTCCAGCCTGAGCTTGGCTTTTTTCTTAAACAAGAAATGACCAGTTGTTGTTCACTCTGAAGATACACCCAACCGGCTCATCAACTTGGCTGGCCACCTTTGATCTGCCTCCAGAGGCAGCTCCCCAGCTAACTTCCTCTTTCTGAGCTGCAGATGTGACAACCACAGCTAACATTACTGAGTGCTGGGCACTCCACGTGCAGACTCTCATTTAATCCCCACCGCAGCCAACAAGTAGGTTTTAATCTATTATCCCCATTTTACAGATGAGAAAACTGAGTTCAGATAAGAGAACAGACCCATTCATGGTCACTCAGCTAGTAAGTGGCTAAAGCCAGGATGTAAACTGTGTAAGCTGTGGCTCCACAGCTCACTAGCTGTCCACGGCCCAGAAAGTCCTCTGTTCCTCTGATGAGTTTCCCCTGGGACGGGACAGGCCAGGGGTGTGGCAAGCACCATGCAAAATATAAGGAGGCATTTACTCTCAGGCTCACACCGCCCGGGGCTGGGTCCTGGCACAACCCCAGGAGCAAATGCCTTCCTGAATTCTATGCTCCAGTCACCTGCCCCAGCCCTACTTCTAGGTAAATACCCAGTTTTAGTAGCTTATTCCCCCCACCAAGGTCAGGGCAGTTCCCAGACAAGAAGAATGTTCTGGTCAAACCAGCTGTGACCAGAGTTTCTTTCTCTCACAATTCCATCACTGAAATTTTTAGATCTACTCCCCCTACCCACCCCTTCCTGGGAACTCAGCCTAGGAAAGGATGCCTGAGACTGTGGGTCCCATCTCTCGGAACCCTGGCCACAGCTCCCTTGACAGCCTGTTAGCTGGTGGCAGAGAAATCCAGTGCTTGTCTTCCCTTCCATCAAAAGCATGTCTCTCTCCCATAGAAATGTCCCATCTGGGTGAACTCAGTGTTGGAACCAACTCCAGGCACTGGAGTTAGACCTGAACTTGAATCTTGCCTTCGCTTCCAACCAGCCATGTGATTTGAGACAGAGGACTTTCCCCCTCTGTGCCTCTTTCGTAAAATGGGACCAATGATGTATGCTTTGCGGGGTGTTATCGGTTTCTTGTGGCTGCTCTAACAAGTTACCGCCAACTGGGTGGCTTAAAACCTAGGAAAGGATGCCTAAGACTGCAGGTCTCATCTCTCCAATCTTAAAAAAAAAAAAGTACTGTCTCACAATTCTGGAGCCAGAAGTTCAAAATCCAGGTGTCAGCAGGACCATGCTCCCTCTCAAGTCTCGGGGGAAGGACCCTTCCTTGCTTCTCCCACCTTCTGGGGGCCCCAGGCATTCCGTGGCTTGTGGCAGCATCCTGCAGTCTCCCACTCTGTCTTCACATGGCCTTCTTCCCTGTGTCTGTGGCCCCTTCTGTCTTTTATAAGGACATTCTCTTTGGATGTAGGGCCCAACCTAATCCAGTCTGATCTCATCTCAATTCCAACTTGGCTGTGTCCTCAAAGACCCCATTTCCCAACAAGGTCACACGCTGAGTTTCCAGGCGGACATGGATTTGGGGGAACACTAGTCACCTTGCTGCACAGAGACCGGCCTGACCTACAGCCCTCGAGCAGCCCGCCCCTCTGCCCTCTCCTACCTGACTCGGATCCTGTGATATTCAGTTTTATGTGTCAGCTTGACGGGGCCACAGGGTGCCCAGATATTTGGTTAAACACAATTTCTGGGTGTGTCTGTGAGGGTGTTTAAGGATGAGATTAGCATCTGGATGGGCAGACAGAACAAAGCAGATGGCCCTCCCCTCTGTGGCGGGCCTCCTCCAATCCCTTGAGGGGCCTGAATGGAACAAAAAGACAGAGGAAGTGGAGCTCGCTCTCTCTGCCTGATTATTTCTGAGCTGGAGTCAGTCTTCCCCTTGGACTGGAACTTAGACCACTGGCTCTGCTGGGTCTCCAGCTTACAGACGGTAGATCGTGGGACTTCACAGCCTCCATAATTGTGCAAGCCAATTTCTTATAATAAATCTCTTTCTCTGCCTCTTCCTCTCGATAGATAGGTAGATTTGGGTATGTGTAATACCTGTATAGGCATATCTGTTGTCCCTTGGTGTCGTAGAGACTGGTTCCAGGACCCCCAGCAGATACCACAATTCGAAGATGCTCAAGTCCCCTACACAAAGTGGCTTAGTACAATGAATCCAGTCAGCCCTCTGTATTGGCGGATGTGAAATCAGCAGATAAGGAGGGCTGATAGTACACCTGCATCTAGATATGGATTTATCTGTGTTCTGCCTATGCTACATCCAGGATATCTATCTCATATCTCTACCTACCTAGAGGTAGTTCTGCTTGTTTCTGTGGAGAACCCTGACTAATACAGAGGCTTTTCTTTCCCCCTATGGAAAGAGAAAAGATGCTTCTGAGAGCAGTGTACTTGGACAGGTCGCAGCCATCCCCTGTGCTTGTAGCCAGTTCCCTCTTCATCCACAGGCTCTGCTCTTTGGTTTCTGAGTCAGTGTGAGACAGGAGGAATCCAGGCCAGATCCTCCACTCGTCTGAACTGTGCTTTCCATAGGAATTAACTTTCCCAAGGAGGCTCACCACCCCTTGCTAGTCTTCACCCAGAGCCTGAGTCAGAACTGGAGAGACACCCTCGTGGGAGTCTGGCTTGTGGAGTGTCATGTCCAGTTGTCACAGGCCCATTGGGAAAGCATGGTGATGGCATTTGCAGAGGAGGAGCTGAGGGTCAGAGGAGTCCAGCAAGGAGCCCAGGGGCACACAGCTTTTATGGAGGGTGGGGCTTTGATGATTCACTGCCCCCAGCTCTCAGCGCCGGCCGTTTGAAATGAGACGTGCTTTGTGCCAGGCTGGGCACAATGATGTGCTGTCAGAGCCAGGGTTGAACCTAAGTCTGCCATCCCTACAGCCCTACAGCCATCCTCCTCCCTGTCCCCAGACGCCTCTCCCAGCTCACACCTCTCTATCTTCCCGACCCTTCCCGGGGGAGTGGGGGCAGGTGCGGGAGGAAGGGTTTCTGGGAGGCGGACCTGTCTTTTTCTGGCTTGCATTCTGCAGAGTGAGAAACCTGGGGTGTGGGACTGGGGATCCCGGTGTGTGTGAGTGTGAGTGTGTATGCAAGAATGTGTGTGTGTGTGTGTGTGGCTTTACAGGGGGGCAGGGAAGGGACAGGGGTGGAAGCAGACATTCCTCAGAGGTTGGGCCAGGGGACAGGGAGGCATCCACCCCCTCCTCCCCTCTCCTTTTCCTCCCCTTGCCCCTTCCCTTCCCTTCCCTTCGGATTCTACCAGGCGGCCTGGGACAATGAGAAGAGTGGAGCCCAGGCAGCACATCGCAGGGGGGTCAGCAGGGGCCAAGCGGGTCAGGGCCCTCGTCTCTGCCTCCCCGGGTTCCTGAACGCCCAAGGATTACAGCTTCAACTTCTGCTGTTTAATCAGCTGGTAGCAATTTAACCATTACACCCCGGTGAGAGAATCCAAGACATTTCCTACAGGAGGGGGAGCGGGAAGACTAAGATGGGAGGAATGCAGGAAAAGGGGGGGGTTTGGAGACACAAAACAGCTTTATTAGAAAGAAAAAGTGGGGAAGAAAAGGAACGTGATCTGTAATTGTATCTCAGTTTGAAATCAAGCTCCCAGGGCCGGCTAGGGAAGCAGACCCCAGGAGAGTGGGGCAGGCGGAGCTGCAGGGTGGGAATGGGGAAGATGGGCACTGGTTGGGGGCGCCATGGGGGCATCAGAGGAGCTGGGCTCTGGGATATGGGAAGGAGTCTTGTCTCCTGCTTTGAGGGGCGGTCTCAAGGCCGAAGGAAGGCCCTGCCCCCTGCAAGCTGTCCTGGATCCGGCCCCTGAAAACTGGGAACAGCAGAGCAGTTAAGTAAGGACTGATTCACTTGGCACCACTGGTTTATCCATAAAGTGCTTGGGAAATGAGATCAGCAGGCGAGGTGAGATTCTTTATCAAATGCATTTTCATCCTGTTAAAAAAAAAAAAAACAAATCTTCCCCAGCCCACTCCCTTTTTTCTGGGCTCCAGTGTGCCTTAACAGCTCACACCTGAGTGCAGGGGGGTCCTCTGTAGCAGCGACTGCTCTCGGCCCCCAAGCCAGGCAGGAGGGAGCCTTCTCCGTGTGGCGTTATGCAGAGCAATGGGGAACCTCTGCAGACGGGGACTTGGAAGAAAGTAAGGATGGCATCTGGGGACACAGAAAGAGCACTGCTTTGGAAACCTGGGGTTCCAGGTTTGAACCCCAGGGCTGTCCTTGGCTGGCTGAGTTAACTGGGGCAAGTTGCTCAGCCTCTCTGACCTCAGGTCTTCATTTGGTTTACAGAGTTGGCACAGTTTTTCTGCAAAGGATCAGACAGTAAATATCTTCGCAGGCCATGCTGTCTCTGTGGCAACTCTTCAACTTTGCTGCTGTAGCGTGAAAGCCGCCGTGGACATACGCACATGAATGAGCGCAGCTGTGTGCAATACAACTTTATTTACAAAAACAGGCAGCCGGCTCGCGGGCTGTAGTTTGCCTACCCATGATCTAGAAAACAGAGATGATGATGCTCCTGAGGCTCCATTAATTAAATTAAACACAGTGGTGTATGTAGCACATTGTCAGGGTCTGAAACGCATTGGCTGATTGTCTTCCAGATGGAGGGAGTGAGACAACTGAGACTTCTCTGACCAACAAACATTCCAACTTTTATCATCTTGTGTCAGGCACGGGCAGACGCTACAATTAAGTTAGTAAAGAAGCCACTAGTGGGAGTCTAAAGGGATAAGGGCCTGGACATTGAGGAGCTGTGCTTTGCAGTGTGAATAGGAGTTTTCAGAGAGAGGCTATAGGGCGTAAAGGAAAAGTAATAATGTTCCTGCTCAGGGGAACATACATGTATGCATAGACACAGGCAGGAGGGTCCATGGTGGGCTGTGGGTATGGAGTGGGTGTGGGAGAGAAAGGGGAAGGAGAAGGGCAGGTATCAAAGATTGGGCCCCACCCCCTGCCCCACTTTGGGATCATTCCAGGCTGGAGCAGGTGTGTGAGGCCCAACAACCAAAAGGCTTCTCAGCTCTGCCCATTGACCTTCCCTCTGTATTTCTTCTCAATGCCTGACAGCCCCAGGTGACTCTCCACTCCTTCCAGGCACAGACACCGCAGGGTGTCGTGCTAAAAAGCAGGGATGTTGGAGTAACACCGATGTGCTCGCAAATGCCCCATTGAACTTTTGCTTGCTGTGTGGTCTTTGGTAAATGTCTTCACCTCTCTGAGTCTCCATTTCCTCATCTGCAAAATGGGAATCATGATCTCACCTACCCAGCAAGTGTCCTGCTGGGAGATTACATGGGATGAGGAAGGGCAATGCTTAACACAGGGCTTGCCTGGCACAGAGTAAACACTTAGTAAACAGAAGCTATTATTATTATTATTATTATTACCATTATTACTGTAATACTTTACAATATAAAGTAGCATATTTATAAGATATTTTATAATATATTATTATTATTATACCACTTGTGTCTCTCAGCCCCCACTACCAAAGGGTCTGAACAGGCTACTGGGACACATTGGTGCCTAAATCTGGCACAGGACATGGCTTTTGAGCACTTCAAAAGCATCCGGTGTGACTCCCTCATTGTTGGGCTGGGGGACAGGGAGACTGTGTACCAGGTGAAGAACACACGTTGCTTCCTCCATCCCTCCCTTACAGCACTTCTGCACGATGATACGCTTTCCCCAGCCCCATTTTCCAGATGAGGAGACTGAGACTTAGGGTCTAAGTGACTTCCTCAGATTCAAACGGTGATGATAGCATTGGCAGAGCTGGGGTTTTAAACTAAGAAGAGGGCATTGCAAACCCGGAGCTTCTTCTGTGTCACACTGAGAGCCCTCCCCACCTGCTAAGAACCAGCCTATTCAAGCATCAAACCCGCTATCTTGGTAGGGAGACCAACCATCCTGCTTTGTCCAGAACTGAAGGGGTTCCAGGGTGCCAGACTTTTAGGGCTAAAACAGGGCAGAAACCCCAGGTGAACACAGAGTCCCCCTACATCTTGATGTTATGGACACCAGGCCTTTAAGCCATCAGCCTCCTGGGTCTGCCTTCAAGGGTGTCTGCTTCCTACCCTGTATTTGGACCCTCTTTCCTCTGTGCCGGGCTGTGTGTGGGTAGAGCCTCCAAGGCCATCACTGTGAATCCCCTCGATTTTCCAAAGTGAGCCTTTGTGAAAACATCTTAGGGCACAACATCCTAAAATTAAAGCATTTGTTAAAATACATAAAACATGAAACAGCAAAAGCAATGGAAACAGCTGAAAAAGTATAATAAAACATGCCATTACAGCAGATTAGGATGAAAAATAGTTCTTGCATTATGCCCCGAAGGTTGGCAAACTGGGACTTCGTAAATATGTCAAGAAACGTACACACAAACGCACACACAGAGATATTTATATACGAAATCTCAGAAGCAGTGGAAACAGCTGAAATGGTAGGACGAGGTGCATTTCCAGTATATCGTGTGTGTTCTTGCCCCGGTTTATATAACACGCTCAGATACACAGCGAGCAGCGGGGCAGAGATTCTGGAGTCTGCGGAGAGTCGCCAGGCTCTGCAATTTTCCATCAAGAGTTCTCTGGGAAGTTAAAAGCAATCTGTACAAGATCAGCTTTCGGCCCCCCCGTGCCTTCACCTATGAGAGGTCTCCCTGGATGCTTAGCTCCGTGTGTGTGGCTCTCAGGCACCGGCCCCACGTGACCCCACATTCCTGTTGCTAATGGGTTCACAGTCTGTCTTGCCATATGGGGGGAGGTAGAATTTCTAACAGGGAAGCCGCAAGCCAGCTTCTGCCCACTATTACTCCAACTGAGATTGACTGATACTCAACTTGGGGCCTGGGGAAGGGGGCATAAGCAGGGTGACCACTTATCTCTGTTTGCTTGGGACTCTCCCAGCTGTAGCACTGAAACCCCTCAGTCCCTGGCAAACTGGGGTGACTGGTGCCCCTATAGTCAAGTCCCAATCCCGTGGCTCTTTCAGTATTCAACTTCCTTCTGTTACATTTTTAAAATTAAAAATGGACAAAGCCAGGTTTGGGGGGTTGGAGAGTAAAGCTCAGTGGTAGAATGTGTGCTTAGCATGCACGAGGTCCTGAGCTCAATCCCCAGTACCTGCATTAAAATAAATAAAGAAACTACTAGAATTCCTTTAAAAAAAAATGGACAAAGCCAGTGAAATCACCATCAACTCATTCCTGAGTCATCCTTCCCCTGCTGGATGAGAAAAGGGGCGTGTAACTTAGGTTAGAAAAAATTAGCAGAAAGGTATGAATTGTTGATATGCTGCCAAAGTCCTACTGTCCTCCGATGATCGGCAAATTAGCAAACTGCTTCTGGGTTGATCTTTCCGGAGGGTTTTAGGGTCTGTTTTATTTAACTGACGGCATCTGTCTCTGATAGCAGGGCTCTCTTGGAGTGATAAATTGCGTCCATATTTACTCTTCTTCCTAAAGCTAATTGTTGGGGGGGGGTTGTGTTTTAAATACCTTTTTGATGTGCTAAGAGCTCCCCGTGAGGTAAATAAACAGACCGTTAGGTTTCGCCCCGAAGTGTCTGCAGAAGCCCATCTCCTAATTCGAGGTAGTTAATGGACATTAACCTCTCTGGCTCCCTCTCTCCGCTCACACCCTCATCCTATAATCATTGTCATCACTTATAATAACATCTTACACTTGTAGGTCAGCTTTTCTTTCTAAGTGAGTCTCGCCTAATGAGTAGCTTTTGACTCTAAATAATGAAGTATTTGCCCTTCTCAGGTTTCTGCGTCTAGGGCTCTTCCCCAGACCTTTGGTTGGAGCGTGTGCACAGACACACATTCACACTCCGTGGGCACAGGCGCTCACATACGCATGCTTGCACACGCACACACACACCCCCTCTGAGTTACCAAGAGTCATACCACTGGTCATTTCCTCATCTTCAACGTGCAGATGATCACAATAGCCATCATTTTTGGAGTGCTTTAAACTCTACCCAGTTACTGTGCTAAAGGCACTCGGCAGGAACTTCGTTTTCACAGCAACCCTTTTAAGTAGGTAATCAGCCCATTCTACAGACAGGGAAACAGAGGGTCCCAGAGGTACAGTAACCACCTGGAGTTCCAACAGCTAATAAGTTACAAAGCTCCATCCCAACCCCCATGACAGTCACTAGGGCTCACATTCTTAAGCCACCAATGACCCAAATGACCCCGGCTGACTCAGATCCTTCAAATGCCCTTGTCTACTGTCCTTGGGCAAACCCCAGTGGGAGAGAAGAGTGCCAGCGAGCCCCTTCTGGGTAGCATTTTGCAGCTACAGACCACTAGAGACAGATTACAGGGGCCAAAAATATCTCTGTCTTTTCTGGACCCAGCATGGAGTTGGGGCAGTCTGGGCCTGGAGATGCCATCTCCCAGAGCAGGCTGAAGCGTGGCCTGGCTGAAACCTGCTGCACCTTGCAGGCCCGGAACCAGTCCCCTGCCTCCCCTCCCCAAAGGACGTAGTACTTTTCCCTCCTTCTAGCCAGGCAGGAGCAGAATGCCTGTGGCCTGTGTTACAGCTGCCACCGCCAGGCAGGGGCCTCCTATGGACAGAAGCCTTAAGGAGACAAGACTGTGGCCAAGAGAAAAAGAACCAGTTCCCTCGGCACCCTTTCTGCTGGCAGCTTGAAGCTATTTGAGGCGTCAAACGTCCCCCATTTGGTCTCGAGGCAAACGCCACTTGGCTGGGGAGGGGCCCCATTTTCAGCAAGTGTTCTAGCAGAACGCCAGAGACCAAAATTATATGCCTTCCCCTCACGGCTTAAAAAGCAGCCTTCAAGGGGGTTTTGCCCATGTATAATTCAAGAAGCACCGAAGCTGGAAACTGCAAACTTGGTTAGATTTTCCTTCCCCGGGAGGATCTTTGTCTCAAGCCACAATTGTTTAAAATTGCAGTGTCGCGTGCGTGGAAGGGAATGGCTCTGACCCGTTGCTCAGGTGACACTTGTCAGACCCTCCTCATAGAGAAGATGGCACGGGGACACCCAGCCGAAAACCTGAGTGGCTTTGGTCTGTGTCCAAAGTTCTTTTTCTCTCTTTTCCTTTGTCCTTTTCAAGAACACAGAGGCACGAAGCAAACAGCAACCCGCTCTGCTGGAGTTTGGTGCTCCGTGTCCCAGAGGCTCTGAGGACATCTTGCTGCCTGGGGGTGGCAGCTCAAATGCCCAGAGACTCTCAAACAACCAGCCTGAGTGTGTCACCCAGCCCCCTCCCAAATTAGTAGACAACCAAGAGGCCAGGACACAGGGGCCCTCCTGTAGACTACTTCCACCTTACAGGCCCCGCAGGAGCGGGCCCTGAATGTAATCATAGTTTCCATTACCAAGGGACATGATCACTCAGAGTTGGCAGCCCTCCAAATTATCTCACTTCCTGAGGCATGCCAGGAGGGCAGACTCCAGAATCAGGGGGATCTGGAGTCAAATCTCTGCCCTTGCTACTAAGTGGCTGTGTGACCTTGGGCAAATTGCTCAACCTCTCTGCGCTTTCTTTGCAAATGGAGCTAATAATGCCTGCCTTGTGGCACTGTGAAGATGAAAAGATTTAGTGCTTGCCTGTAGTGCCAAGGGCTGGCCCCTGGACACAGCAAGCACAGTGCCTGCAGTCGTGAAACTTTCAGGAGCACCCCCCCCCCCAAATGTTTTACTTCTTGCAATAAGCAAGGTGCATACCTTGACTGCATTGGTATAAAGGTGAATATAATTGAGGTAGATTGCATTTATCTTCATAACCATGCAGTCATGAAAAATAATTTTTAGTATTTTTAGTGGGGAAAGGAGCCCCTGGAAGTCAGGATGTGGTGGCTCTGTTGGTCCCCGCCAAGCACATTATAATTGTCTCCTGTAAACCTCACAGCCCTCTGTGGCAAGCATTGTGAGCCCCACTTTAGAGGTGAAGAGTTTGAAGCTCAGAGAGGTTCAGTGACTGTCAAGGCCACACTTCTGATAAGCCTTGTTCCCTTCTTGTCAAGCTCCTGCTTTAAATCAGAAGTCACCTTCATCCAAGGAGTAGAAGAGAAGGTTAACTTGGCCTGCCTTTGATGGGGTCACAGGTGGAGACTTTGCCCAAGCATCCCCACCTTCCAGGTCTTGACCCCATCCACAGACCACGTGTGCTATCATTTACTCAATACATTTCTTTAAATTATTTACTGAAATTAATGTATTTTAAAAGAAAAATGGTATATCTCCACTATGAATAGAAAGCTGAGATCATTTGCCCTAATCTGAAAAAAAAAAAACAAAAAACCCGAAGTATTAACATTTTAAATGCTCACATGTGGACCACCTAAAATCATCTTGCATCATGGCTGATGCAAGGCTGATGTAGGGAGATGGGTGAGGGTCAAGACCATGCAGGTGAAGGTCAAGGTGATACCAGTGAGGGTCAAGGTCATTTGAGTGAGGATCTGGGTAGGGAGAGGAGGATAGGATCCCTGTCTTTATTATAAATTTTGATGTTTTGTTCCTTATGAATATTTTTCATTCATCTTCATTTAAAAAAAATTATTGCTGGTATTTATTTTATCTTGATGACAGAGTGTTTTGGCAGCCCCTTAAGTTTTGGACAAGAGGCAAGTGCCTCACTCGTGTTGCGTCCACCCTAGTGCAGCCCTGTGTCACATACAGAAGGAGCATGCTTCCCACTTTGAAAAGCCCGTCCAAGGTCAGTGACTTCCTGGGCCGGCGTCTTGGAGTAAGTCAGGCCAAGGAACGGCGAGTGGAGGGAGGTGTGGGCAGGGCATGGAGATCAGTGTGGGCCCACGAAGTGGTCGGCAAATGGATCTTGAGAACTATTTTCAAGGCCGAATTAACTTCCAGGCCTGGAGGGACCATTAACTTCTGCTCTTAGATTCCCCTTAATGGACTGAAGGCTCACTCCCCACCCAAGGTAAACCACTCACCCCGTCTCCCTCGCTTGCCCTAGGCCTAGTGTTTATAAAGCCATTTGCACTCCCTGGAGAAGGGAGGATGAACGGTGATTGTTTCACCATTAAGTTAACTCTGCGACAACCCAGTCCTGTCCTCCTGCTGACCCATGAGTGTCCACTGTTTGTAAATACCACCCAGTGCTATGAACAGGTGTAAGATCTGGCTGGGGGAGCCCAGGCTGGGGCTGGAATGCAGAGCTGCGCCTTGAGTCTGCAGGGTGCTCAGGCTGCAGAGTTCCAAACATTTCACAGGCCCTTTCTAGCAAAGCTAATTAACTCCCCGCTCCCCCGGGCACCAGTGTAGAGCAAGGCATAGGAATTATTGATGTGACCGAGTTTCCTAGCTGCCGGTGGGTTGGGGTCGCCTTCTGCACCAATCTGAGCGGGGAACTAGGACCTCGAAGTATACACATGTGCATGTGAGCCCAGACACGCATGGGCCTGAAATCCCACCATTTGGCATCATAAAGCCTGGGGGGAGCTTTCTGAAATGCACTCTACAAATGCAGCTCTCCTTGAAAGGGAGATCCACCCTGAGCCTTTAGGGGTAAATAATTTCACGTAGTTGGGGTACATTCTCAAAGGTAGGGCCTGGGATGAATGGGACACCAAAGGGAAGACAGGAAGCCTGGGGAGAAGGAGATGCTGGAAAACATATAGGGCATGTAGGGAGAGTGTAGGAGGCAGGGTGGTAACACATGCATTCATTGATTCAGCCAGTATTTTCTGAGTACCTGCCATGTGCCAAGCACTGGTCTGGAATCTAGGGATACAGTGACGAGCAAGACAAGGTCCCTGTTCTCATGGAGCTTATAGTCTAAGTGGCAGACAAACCATCAGTAACGAACCAACTCCTTATCTCAGCCTCTAAGGCCTTTTATGATCTGGCCCCTGGCCTCATCTCAGCTCTTGTCATCCTCTCCTGGACCACCCAGCTCTAGCCACTTGGCTTTCCTTTATTTCTTGAACACACTGAACTCATTCCCACCCTGCTGTTCCTTCTGCCTGGAGCACTTTCTTGGATTTTCATATGACTCTCTCCTTCTCACCTCTCAAATCTCATCAAAAACATCACGTCCCCAAGAAGTCTTCCCTGACCACCCCCATCTAAATTTCCTTTCCCATCTCTGTCACTTTCCAGCCCATGGCCTATTTTTATTTTATTCTCAGCACTTGTCACCATCCTGAATAACTACTGGTTTTTGGGTTCCTTGTCTTTCTTCTTCATGCAAATGTCAGCTTCTTGAAAGTAAAGCCTTTGTCTAGATAAAGGAAGCAAACAAAAAGTTAATAAGTGATTGTGGCTTGTGACGTGGTGAGCGGCTCAGTGAGAGAGGATAACATGGACAGGTGTGGCCTGTTCAGGGCCCAGGGGTGTGGGTGGCCAGGGAAAGCCTCCCCAGAGGGTGATGTTTAAACTGAAGCCTGCAGGAGAAGAAGGAGCCAGCCTGGAAAGCAGAGTTCAGCCAGAGGAGCAGCACACACAAGAGGAAACCCCTCAGAGGGCATTTTTCACGGAGCTGAAAAGACATCCCTCTGGGCAGTCAGGTCCAGGCTTGAATTTCGCCTCGCTGCCTCCCAACTGTGTGACCCTTGGGCAAGTCATTTCCCTCTTTGAGCCTTAATCTCCATCTTTCTAAAGGGGAGATTAAAATGCTTTCCTTGAACTGTGTTATTAAATTTACATAAGATAATAGAGAGAGAGAATTTGGTACATAGTAGGAGCTTAACAGATGTTCATTTCTACCTCCCTTCCTTTCACAAGTTTCCTAGGAGACACCGCAGGCTGATAGGACTGGCCTCCTTTAAGACAGGACCCTCTTTACCCCCATGCCTTATGCCCACTACCTTTGCCCCTCTCCTGCATCTGAATCCCAAGTCCCCTTCCCCAGCCCCACTTGTCGATCTATACAGCCAACCTGCACCCCCCTCCCTCGGCCTTTGTCTACAGTGCTCTCACTGAAGGCTGCCCAGAGATGGCAGTGGCAGCTTGTCCACATCAGCAGCTGAGCTGGGACCAGACCCCAGATAGCCTAAATCCAAGACCAGCGTTCCTCCATTCTACCAGACTGAGGTTATGGTTGTTCACTCTCAAGGATGATCCACCCTTCGGGTTCAAAACCCAGGGAGTGATAATGCTGACCTTCCCATTCTTGGGCTGAGATATCGCCAGTGGAATAATGGTAACTATCAGCTACCAAGCACTGTCAAGGAGCTAGGTGTGTGGCTAAATTCTTTACAAACATAAGCTGATTTTGCAGTCTCAGTAACCGCGGAGGTGTTATATTCCCATTCCATAGATGAGCACATTGAAACTCAGGGGCAATGTGACTTGTCCAAGATCCCATACCTGGGAAGACACAGAGTTTGTAACCCAAGCAGGGGGAATATTGCATCTTTAATAACTGGCACAGCATGGCCACTGGGCAATCAGAACAGACATCAGCTATGAACACCTAGCATGGCATTCCTATGCCTACCAGCTGAACGTCAACCCCAGTGAGGCTGACTGCAATCCATGATGCTGTGGGTCCCCCCTAGAGAAAAATGAGGGAGCTCCCTGCTGGGTCAGACAGCTTGGGAGAAGACCAGGGAGCTGGCCCCGGCACCAGGGCTTAGAGTATATGGTCTTCAGCCAAGAGGTCATCTCCATGAGGTCAGTTAGCACACTTTAAAGGAGCAGGCAAATCCCAGGAGCAAGACCCAGAGTCTGGGTGCAGTCAAGTGGAGGGACGTGGCCAGGCAAATCCCAGTAGAGGAGCTGAGGTTGGTGTTCAGAGACCCACATGGGCCTGGAGGCAACAAAGCAAGTAAGGCCTGAACATCAGGTTCGTGTGTTTGAACCCAATTTAAGTTCCTTCACGTTATTCACCCATAGTTCCCTTACTTTCATCCCAGACAGCTGCTCTTTGGTCAAACTGCCTGGACTTGAAGCCCAGATCCACTACCTGTTAGCTTTGTAACCTTGACTAAGTTGCTTAATCTCTCTGTGTCTCTGTTTCCTCATCTACAAAATTTTATTGCAGCGATGATTACATAAATTATACTTTTTATGCCCTATGAGCAGTAGTCAATAAGTAAATAACTTTCCCAGGATGATTTTATGAAACACCAATCATACCAAACTATTCTCTTGTCTCCTAACACTTTTACACCTTGTATTGGTTAGGAATTATGCTTGGGTGCTAGTAACAGAGACCTAAAATAACAATAGTTTAAACAAGGTAGGAGTTTATTTTCTTCTCATTTAAAAAGAAGCCCAGGGCTGGCAGAATATGTCCTCAAAATCATCAGTGTTCATTTTTTCTTTCTCGATTATCCTTGGTGCATGGTTTCCATTTTCAAGGTCACAAAATTGCTGCTGCAACTCCAGCCATCATGTCTTCATTTCAGGCATGCAGAAAGAGGAAGAGGGAAAGGCAAAAGGATACATTGGCTGAGTCAGCCCCATTTTTAAGGAGGCTTTCCTGGAAGCTCCACCCATTTACTTCCCACATATACTTTATCAGAAATGACTTGGCTACAGTGTCTACAAAGGAATCTGGGAAATGTAGTTTCTTAGTTGGTCTGTTGCCACTCAACAAAAAAAAATCAAAGTTAGGTTGCTAGGGAAAAGGGGAATAGATATTAGGTGGGCACCAGCAGACTCTGCTTCTTTTAGTCCATGGTGTTTTGTGTACTTGACATATTCACTCCCTGTTAAAATCATAGTGCTCTTCTGAGGCTTGGCTCAAATGCCACAACTTCCCTAAAAGCTTATCTGGAATCCTCTATCTAGCACACATCCCTTTCTACCTCAGCACAGTAGCCAAATGTGTCCACTGAGCAGTGAAGTGTGGCTAGTGCAACTGAGTAACCGAACTTTTAATTAAAATAACTTAATTTCATTAATTTGAATTGAAGCTAGAAAAACTAATACTGCATTCAGTTACTGGAAAACTTTATGTTTGGAACAGCTCAGATATGTGAATCTAGTTTTTCAACCATAAATTATGAAGTCTAAATACAGATCAGGTATTTTCAATGAAAATTTAGCATCTGAATTGAGATGGGTTGTACTTACACACAGATTTCAAAGATATAGTACAAAAAAAAAAGAATGTAAAGTATCTCATTAATTTTTATATTGATTACATGTTGAAATGATAGATACTATTTGGGGTATATTGGGTTAGATAAAATACCTTATTAAAATTAATTTCATCTGTTGCTTTACTAGAAAACTTTTCATTGTATATGTGTCTCTGAGTATATTTCTGTCGCACATCTCTGCTTTCTAGCTCCAGTATTTGAGTCAACTGTTAATATATCTGTCTCCCTACTCTGTGTACATGGCTGTATAAGAGTTGGAATCCTAGTAGGATTTATGGCAACTATTTATTGACTTATTCTGTGTTAGGAACTGTGCTTTCTTTTTAACGTAAAAACATGTTTTTAAATAATAATAGATTCACAGGAAGTTCCCCCCCCCAAAAAAAAAGAGAAAGAGGGAGGTCCCTTATACCCTCCACCCAGTTTCCCCCAGTGAGAACATCCTTCGTAACTATAGAATAATATCCAAACCTGCAATTGGCCTTGGTACAATGGATCAATTATGCAGATTTTTGCCCATTTCAGGTGTACTCGTTTGTATGTATGTGGACAGTTCTGTGCAGTTTTAACACATGTAGATTTGTATAAACATCATCACAATCAAGATACCAAACCGTTCCATCACCACAAAGCTCCCCGACACTACCCTTTTACAGCTACCGTGCAGCTTCCCCAGTCCCTGGGAACCATTCATTCATTCTCCATTTTGCTGTGTTGAAAACGTTCCATAAATGAAGCCATACAGTATGCAAACTTTCACGCTTGGCTTTTTTTCACTCACTTCTCTTGAAGCCCTGGAGATTCATTGGAGCTGTTGCATGTATCAATAGCTCGTTCCTTTCTATTGCTGAGTAATATTCCATGGTGTGGATATACTGGGGTTTTTTTTTTTCCAAGTCCATTCTGTAATTGAGGGACATTGAGGTTGCTTCTAGTTTTTGGTAATTATGAATAAAGCTACAGTGGACATTTGTGTACAGGTTTTTGTGTGAACATAGGTTCTTTTTTTAATTTCTCTGAGATAAAGGCCCATGAGTGTGACGCTGCACTCCGTTTTTTAATGTGACATTATTTCACAACACACTATTGTGATAGGCAGCTCGTGAGAGGAGAGGAATGCGGGCTTTGAAGAAACACACCAGGATTTGGATTTGAACTCCACCCCACCCCCACCCTGGGCGGTGCTCTCAGTCCGCGTCTCTGTGAAATGGGCTTGTTTACCACAACTCCCAGGGTCTGTGAGGCTGAGAGGTAAGCATAGACAATCGTGTGGCAGGTGGTAGGTGCTTTACCAATGCAGATTTCCTTCCTTGCATCCACTGTGGATCCTAGCACTGCGCCTACGACGTGGAAGGCATGGGATCAAGGAAGGAAGCTGGCGGTGGGAGGTGGGAGAGGCTAAGTATGAGCCCAGCTGGGGTTTCAGAACAGGTGGGCGGGCTCGCAGACTCTGCACACAGCCAGGAGCTGGCCTAGAAAGAAGGCCGCCTGCTCTGGCTGGATCGGAATCCCTTCTTGGAGTGGCAGGTGGCAGGTGCACGCTGCCCGCCTGGCAGGTGCTTGTGGCTGGCAATGTCAACAGAGGCTCAGAATTGTTGGTTAGAACTGCAGCGAAGGCGTTCAGAGCCCTCCCCTCCGTTGTGCCAATGCTGCACTGGAGGCTGGGAGAAGAGAGCCCATCTTCTGTAGGGGGTTGTCTCAGATCAGCTCCTGGCTGCTGTTTCTTGAGCATTTACTATGCAGAGACACTGTGCATAAAATGCCCACACAACATAGAGAGGCTTTCATTCTCCCCACATTACAGAGGAGAGAAGTGGGGTTCAGAGAGGTGATGTTAGTTGCCCAGCACTGTCTGAGCCCAGTACCCTTCATTTGATCCCTGTGCTGTACCACTCCAGGATAACCAATCTCCTCTACCTGTCACCTATATGCCATCACACCAACCCTCCCCCACCAACCAAGCAGAAAGAACCAGTAAGAAACCACACAGGAAGGGGACTAACACAGCCCTAAATCCATCCTTGAGAGTAAGAGTAAGACTTGCCCTGTGGTTAGGATGTATAAGTGAGGACTCTTTTTTTACCAAGTTAACATTCAATCCCATCTGACATACCAAAATGAAAATATATTGGCTCCATTAACTACAATGTGCAGGGCACTAGTTTCAGGCATAGTTGGATCCAGGTGCTCAAACATTATCAGAAATCTTTCTCTCTCTTTTAGCTCTCCCTCTCTCTCTCTCTCTCTTTTTTTTTTTTTTTTTTTTTGGTATTTACTTCATCGTTGAATAACCTTTTTCTTTGTCAGGGTAAAAATGGTCACCACCAGCCCATCAGCTCATGGCTGCCTCCCAAAAGTTTAGCAATCTCAGTGAGAAATAAGAGCACCTAGTCTCAAAGAGTTCTCATCAAATTCCCAGGATTGACCAGTCCTGATCAGTCACTGTAGCCAGGAGAATGGAACATGCAGCTCAGCTGGGTCTGGGACACACACCTACCTCTAGAGCTGGGGGGCAGGGATCCCCTCCATCCAAAGACTGACAGTGAGTGTGGGATGTTTTCCCAAAGGGAAACATGGATGCTAGTCCCAGAAGGTAAAATGGTATCTAGGCAAACCAAACAAACGACATTGAGCGCCTCCCCCCCGACACATCCCACCCCCATGAAACAGTCCCACTGTCTTCTATCTCTGCCGGCACCAACTTGGGGAGGATGGATTCCTTGCGGTGAGAGATGTTAGAAAAATTCCCAGTAGCTTTAGGAGACCATATAGGCAGTGTCATAGGAGCTGCCACACATTTCAAGGGCAACTGTTTGGGAAAGACAAGCTTTCAAGGTGTGTGAAGCTTGAAGTTATCTATCTGGTTATCTCTGTGTAATCTTTCTCTCTCGGTTCTAATAGACGTCACCTCTTCAAAGGTATTGACATGGGGAAGTTCACATTGAGGGGCCAATTGCCAGAAGTTCATAAGTCAGGGAACTTCATTCTGTCTTTGCTTTGAACCAGGCAAAGAGAGGTAGGGAAAAGTCAGGGAGGCCCCAACCGCCTATGCCTGCATTTCTTTAGCTTTGGAGTCAAGATCACAGCCAAAGACTTCCACTAGCTGACTCACAGAGTTTGGGTCAGACTGGGGCTTCTCGGAAACCACTCAGCTGCAGAGGTTCGTCAAGTCTCCATGGCTCATTTGGAATTCACAGTTTTCTCTCATGTCATTTTTGTTCAAAACACCGGTCAACCCTAAGTAAAGGGACAGAGCTGCCACACAGAACAAAATGCTTCTCAGCCCTGAGTCCTTCAGCTCTGGCTGTACATGAACTTTTTTTTTTTTTTTTTTTTTTTTTTTACTAACACAGGAAATTCAGGAAACCAGCACCAGCGATTTTTTTTAAAAAAGGGCTCACACATACAAATAAAAAAATTTTTAAATAAATGAATAAATAAAAGCTTTTCAACTTGTCCAGAAACTTGCCCACAGCAGTTCTAGCCACGTTTGGGCTAGGCCTTTGTGACATCACATTAGCAATCAGCCAATAGACGGGTGGCTCCAACTTCCTAATCTGCATGTTGCCATCGCATTGGATCAAATTTCAGGACCATCTGTATTGTGGTGGCGTCTTTATATTCAAGGTTACCCACATCAGGCAGAGGACAAACTCCACTTCTGGCCTTCCTGACCAGCTAGATTTAAGGATCAGAATCAAGGCAGTCAGTCTCCTCTGGGAAAGGGGCCTCATGGAGGTTATGAAACCCAGCAGGGCGTGGAAGGAGAAACTGTTGGCAATCCAGAAGGGATGGAGGCAGGAGCTGGCTCGGTGACCCCGTCTTTCCTTTCTTGACCTCACCAGCACTCCCCCTGCACTTCCCACGTGATTTGATTATCTATTCTTTGTCTCAAAGACAGTCAGCCCTAAAATTTGGGTGAGGAGAAATCAGACACAGGTTACTTAAATTATTGTGCTCGGTTTTCATCTTGCTGACTGGTAGCTCAGGCATGTGAATTGAACATGCAAATATGAGCCCAACAACATGCATAATTTAAGATCCTCAAATTAACAAGGGGGAAACAATTGAGTAATCTTACTGCTTTCTCTGAAGCTCAGTTTTTTGAGAATGTTGCAACTTTTTTTCCCCCAGCAGTCTGAAAGGAGGGCTTGGAAGATAGAAGGCATTTGAAGCAGACGGGTGTATGTAGCTACCAGCAGCAAGAAAAAGAAGTAGGAAGAGTGTGATATTAAAATATAGTCAGATTTCACTTAGGTGTCATTTAATTTGGATCTAGTGTTAATAACACCAAGCCAGCTTCCCTTTACCTTTGTGCTATTGATTAATATGGCATCTATTTGAGCTCTGGTTCTCAGCCCCTAAGATCTGGGCAGAATAAAGACATTTCAATAGGTGTCCCAAGTGTCTTCTGCCAGAAGGGGACTACCCTTGAGAAGTTCTGCCTTAATTTTTAAGTATTTACCCCAATGGTCTTCTCAAACCATTGAAATATCTCAGCAACTGAAATATTTTAGCACCCAAACTTTCTCTCTTCGATTGCGTCTCATACCCAAAAGCTATGGAGACACCTGTGGTCCAGACATTCTCAGGTCTGAACTTGAAACTGGAGCCACTCTAACTATGAAGAGAGATGGAGCAACCATGACATTGTGTCTTGAGAACCTCTTACCTCAGGGCTTGTCACTGATCAAGGGCCCCAGTTCTGGCTCTGACATCCCCAGGGCTGCCGCTCCCAGGCAGTGACTGAGCACAGCAGCTGTAACTCCAAGGGCCTTGCCGAACCTTCCTTAGACTGCATGGTCTAGGATGCTCCCCCAGGACCTTCCTTCCCTCTCCTCTTCACTGGAGGTCTGATGGTCCTCCTCACTCCTCTGACTCCCTCTCTGTTTATTTTCACCCAGACCTTTTCCCTAATAAAATCCTTCTGCTTTAAATCCCACCAGGTTTTGACAAAGAAATTAATAGCTTCACAAATAGAACAGGGATGGCATTTTTGGACCTTCCTTTATTGAGAAGCCTCTCCCCTCCGCACCTAGTCCATCTTATGTTCTAAGAGGAAGAAGAGAGTGAATGCCATCTCAAGAAAGCAGATCATGTGATGTAGGGGAAGCCCATCCAGGCAGGAAGAGGAAGGGAAAGCACTTTCTTGAGGACTTTAAGCATCATTTCATGAAAACAGTTATGTTCTGTTACCAAAGAAACCTCCTCTATTCGTTTAAGTAAGACCCCTCCACCACTTCCTGATATTACTTCTTTGTCAACTATACTTTCTTCCCAGTAATTAAATCATTTCTTGCCCAAGTAAATTCTGTCACTTGAATCACTTACTCTTTTAGACTTTCTCTCCTCACACAGTGCAAATTAGTGAGTTCAGATTTCCAGGTGCCATGCCGTGAGTATTAGCCCGGGACAAACCTTACTTTTATAGCATTTATTTCGCTCTCTTCTTTGTCATGGTTTGACACCAAGACTTCCATACTGCGTTGTCTCTTGGTTCCTCATCTCACGGAGACAGCTCAGCTTCCTTCTAATTTTTTCTTAGAATCACGGCGCTCTTTCAAAGCCCTTGTCCCCTTTATCTGGGGGCTGGATTTGCTGTCATTGTATTTTCAGTAATTTCTCCAACTCTTTCCTTTTAGGCAGAAACCCCACATTTGCTTTGGAGCAATACTTTTTTTATCGAGAAGAGGCTCGATAAATTCTTCCTCTGTGCGGGGAGTGCCTGGCTGGCCGTCCAGAGCCTGGTTATCGGATCAGCTCTTGTGATGGTGGTTGCCATCCTTGGATCATCAGTGCTCCCCTCCAGAGGAGGAAGTGGCTCTGGTTTCCAGGGTAGGGAACTCTGGGGCAGTAATTCCCTGGGGTTTCCATTTGGAACCCATTTGGCCTCTGGCACCATTTTCATCTCCTTTACTCTAGTTCTGACTTCTTGTTGGGAGGTGCTATGATGGTTCACAGAGCTCTCGTCCTTCTGTTCTGGCTCTTAGCACGTGGCATTGCAGTTGCCTATTTACATGTCTGTCTCTCCAAGACCTTTTCGTGTAATGACTATGTACGTTCAGGCTGCAATTCAATCCCTCAGGCTTGGCACAATGCCTGACACATAGTAGGAATTTGATAAATGTTTGATGAAGGAAAGCTGCCAAGGGAGGTCAGGAAAGGCTGGCTTTAGGGATCTAAGAAGATCCATGGGTATAGACATCCCGCTCTCGTTCCCAAGGCCAGATGGACCCAGGAGAGAGAAGGTTACAAGATGCTATGGATGTAGGGTCCTGGATTTGGCCAAGTGTTAACCCAAAGCTGCCAAGGGTGATGTAATAAAAGGGATTGGCATGAACCTTCATTGAGGAGAGAAGGCAGAGCTCAGTGACACAATTTGGGGTAGGAAGTCAAGTGTGACCCATTGTCCAGGAGGGAACTATGAGATCACAGCCAATGTGGAAACATAAATCAATCTGGGGGTTAATATAGGGGCTGGAGCCAAGATACCTAGAGGATATTAGAAATAAAGCCAAGCTAGCTAGGTCAAGGTGAATGATCCAGGACAAAGGCTGTGAATGAGTTGACAATGTCAATGATTCATTTGTATTGAATGCTGGCTGTGTGGCTGGGGTGAGACCTGCCAGCTTAAAAGGCACGTGGCCAGCCAGGCCAGGCCCCACCCCATCAAATTTCTAAACATTGAAACAAGCCCAGGAAGCAGGCATCCTAGACCCAGGCACATAGGATGAAGAATCCCCAGCTGGACTGGGCACTTGGGATTCTTTCCAGGGGAACAGAGAACCTATTAATCAAGGTCAAAGTGAACCCCAGCCCCAGCCCAGACAGAGGGTCAGTCAGCAGAGACCCAGGTGGATGTGTGGCACAGGGGTCAATACATCAGTATTTATCCTTGGAGAACCAAGATTTGAGACTGGGGACGTGTTGTATAAAGAGTTCATCCACCCATCCATCCATCCAACCATCCATTTGTTCATTCATTCATTCATTCATTCAATGTTTTCTGTTTGGGGCAAGCAGGGGGATAACACAGTACCCCAGTGTCTGCTGCTCTCACCTGGGAACCTCGTCCCTGGTATTGAGATCCTGAAGGCTGAACAGGACCAGGTATAATCGCACTCAATTCCTGGATCTTTGAAGCTGTGGATACCTTGGAACCCTCAAAACAGTGACAGGATAGGTCAGAAAGTCTAGACCAAGACTGAGCTAGAAGGTAGGGTTTTAAGTAGACCCAGTTTCCATGGATTAGTTAATGTAGACACAGGGCACCAGGCGCATGTGTGCGCACACACACACACACACACACACACCCCACCATGCCCACGCACTCACCATGCTTCAAATATCAGTTTCGTTGGCCTTCCTGATATAGACAACTCTTGACTGCCAATATATGGATTATCTACCTAATGATACCAACACCTAGCAAACTTCCCCCTGCCATCACTCAATCTGTGCAAAGTAATTTCTGTGTTAGCCAAAGAAGAACCTAATTAGGAAGGTAAATTTGCAGAATTCAAATTACATAATGCATTCCAAAGTCAAATAGAAATGATTATGGATTAGTGCAGATAGTAGCAGGATGGAACCTGAAGGACCGCTCATCCGTGCATTCAGTCACTCGCTCAGCAAATGTTTATGCATGGGAGGGGCAGCGGGGAGAAGGAACTACAGCCCCTTGGAGTTTTCAGCCCGCTGCCCTATCATCTTTCTACCTTATTCTGAACAGCAAGCCAATAAAGGGAGAAGGTTGTAAAAATGAGAACTCATGAGAGATCCTCAGAGAAACAAAGTGCCAGATCTATTGAGGAAACAGGACATGTAGTGAGTGGGAACCCCAGATCCAGTCAGGTGTTAGGGTGTTTGAGCCCTTCTTGTCCCAGCTAGAGACCCATGCCCTAGCCTGTTGGGTTGGACGGAGCTTCCTCCTCCAACCAGTCTGCTGCCATGTTTCTGGCCTAGCAAAGTCAGGCTGGGGGGATGGGGAGCAGTCAGCTTCTCTATGTTCCAGTCCTAGCCTCATTGCCAGGACCTCAGTTGGTTGCTGAGATTGCCTGGTAACCTGACTCTGGGCCCCAGACACCCATGACTTAGTGCTTTGGTTTAGTGCTCTTGGCTCTGAATAAAAACCTGTCTATGGTCAACCCTGCTCAACCAGTCAGGATCATCTTGGCACTGTGACCAAAACCATCATGGTGGCTAAACACTGGGTCAAAGATTGTGCTGTTGGTTGAGTGGTTCAGTCATGTCAGGACTAGTCTCTGAGAGTCTCCTGACCACTTGCTCATGATCACACTGAGGCTGCCACAGTTCCAGCCATCACTTTCCCAGTTCAAAGCAGGGAGACAATGGCAGAGGCAATGCCAGCTGGGACCTCATTTGTCAAGAAAGCCAAAACTTTCTGCTTAGGTCTCGTTGGCCAAAACTGGGTCATATAGCCAGAGTGGCTTAGACCCATCACAGTCCAACCTCGGAGTCTGGCACATTGCTACCACAAACAAAACTGCATTCCGTGAGCAAGGAAGAATGAGGGAATGGATATTGGGTAAACAATGAGAAGTCCACACAACTGTCAAAGCAGCTAAAAGGCAGGAGTCAGATTCATCTCTGAGAGATATTAATGAACCACTGCGTGCTATAGGTGATACAAAAATTTTTTTTTCAGTAACTGTCTAGCATTCATCCCACCTTCTTTGCCTGTGGGTGGGGAAAAGCCAAGTGGGAGAAGTTGGTAAAGATAAACATGCATAACAACATCTAGCTTTTACTAGCCTCCAAATGTTTTGCTAAGTTGTTCCATTTTATCCTGATAACACCCCTGTAGGACTGTCTTCATCATCTCTGTTTCTTAGATGTGGAAACTGAAGCACAGAAAGCTTCAGCACCTCACTCTGCCTCCCACAGCAACCAAGGCTGAGACATCGTGGGTTTAACAACAACAAAAAAGTTGGGAGCCTAGCAGGCCTTTCAAACTACATTTAAGAATGAGCTGCCAGCGGGAGGGTACAGCTCAGTGGTAGGGTATGTGCCTAGCATGCATAAGGTCCTTGGTTCAATCCCCAGTACCTCATTAAAGCTAAAGAATGAGCTGCCAAAAATAAAATGAAAAATTAAAAAAAAAAAATTTGAATTAAAAAAAAACTTTCTGGGGGCAGTGGATATAGCTCAATGGTAGAGCACATGCATAGCATGCAGGAAGTCCCAGGTTTAATCCCCAATCCCTCCATTAAAAAAATGAAATGAAAAAAAAAATTAAGAATCAGCTGCCAGTGTAACAAGATGCTAAAAACATGAGGACCATCTGTACTTTTCCCTTGTGCTGGGATTTGGATGCCTGAGCCCCCTTAGCATCTGGGCCAACCCCATTTATCCTTCAAGGGTAACTCACACTGTTTGCCCTACAGAAAGCCCCTAGGGCTGAACGTTTAGGCTGAACTGATTCCTCTCTCCTACAAGCTCCCTGCATTGTGTGCCTGGTTGCTCTTCTCAATTTCATTAAGCCCCTTGAGGACAGGAGCCATGCCACTCTTGTCTAGAACAGAGCCTGGAGCTTAGATGTTCAGTTACATAGTTTTACTAACCCCCTTTTTTTTTTTTTAACTTTTAAAGACTGTCAATGCTTCCAGTGCCTCCAGTGCCTCCAGAAGAGTCCGAATCACTTAACATTGTACAGAAGCCCCTCACTGTTGCATGAATGAATGAATGGAATTGATTATGAACCATTTGGGTATGGCAAGATATTTGTTGCATTTGGGGTGATGAAGTTTGACCAACAGACAGTCTGTACCCCTGGGAATAAGGACAGGCCCGCAAATCCTGGGCACTGCTATTCAACACACCTACTGAAATGATACTAACAGTTGTCGACCAAGACCCACCTTGGGTCAGGCACCAAGCCAGGTCCTTCATGTGCTCTGCCTCATGTAATCCTCCCAGCAAGCCTCAGATGGAGGCCTCAGTAGTCCATTTTATTTTTTGGTGGTCTGCTGAGACAGATTGAAGTGGAAGAATTAGAGGGCATGAAAGATTTGGTAAGGGTGATTTTAAAAATGGAAGGTTAAGACGTGGAGTTTTCAGCTCAGAGGTCACAGGTGGGTGAAACAGGAGCTCAGGTGGTAGAAATTTCAGGAAAACCGCAGTGAGTACAGAGGCAGGCAAAATGATAAGGAAACAGCAGAGCCCAGGGGCTTTGTTGAGTCAGGGGCTTTCGGTCACGTCTGAGGCATCGCTGTCCAATATTTGTTTTTATTTCCCCACATGGTTAATTATTGTAGTCAGTGTCTGATAAGGCAGCCGCCCTCCCGCCCGGAGAGCCAGGGTTATCTGCAGTTTTACAGCCCTGTCATGCAGTAATGAAGCTGATAAGCTGCTAGGACAGTCATTACAAACTCTGCTGAGAAATATGAGTGAGAAGCGGGACTATTGGTGGCAGAACGAGACCAAGAACAGAACAGTGATGCGAATAGAAGTAGTGATCAGAGCCGGTCCAGCAGCTCCCGGGGCCTCCAGAGCAAGCTGCCTGGGGCCTGGCTCAGCACCTGCTCCTGATTATGTGGGGAAGCTTAAGTATTGACACCCCAAAGGGAAATTCTGTCTCGTTGTTCAGCCTGCATTCCTCTGGCATCTCCCCAAGTACTATACGTACGAATGCTATAGAGATGGGTATGTATTAGCCCATCATCTGTTGGTGGAAACAGCCTCAAAGAGGCCAGTTGACTCCTTTTAAGCTTAAACCATTGCTTATCAGGTACTGTGTCAAGCATTTCCCATGGTTTAACTCAGGAG
Source organism: Camelus bactrianus (assembly GCF_048773025.1). Lineage (NCBI taxonomy): Eukaryota > Metazoa > Chordata > Mammalia > Artiodactyla > Camelidae > Camelus > Camelus bactrianus. The sequence continues at coordinate 12,144,124 of NC_133570.1, forward strand.
TCAGCAAACTATAGCCCATGGGCCAAATTGGGACTGTCACCTATTTTGTATCATCCATGAGCTAAGAATGTTTTATATACCTATACATTTCAGGAATGTATGTAAAAATTACATAAAATTCAAATTTCAGTGGCCACAAATAGTTTTTAAACAGCTCCATTGAGATGTAATTTGTATATTACAAAGGTCTTTTGAAAGTGTACAGTTCAATGCTTTTTAGTACGTTTAAGGGGCTGCCAAAGAAACTCAAGATCAACATAAGTAATATTTTAATATGATACTTTTTAAAAATAAAAATTAATGCCCAAAAAATCCATGATGAGTAAAATATCAGCATTTTAAATGAGGGCAAGATCAGTAACAGTGCAGTTCCAAGCCATATTGTGGCCTCAGGCAAAAGGAAAAATCAGTCATAGTAATCCCGTCTTTATTTAAAATGTTAATATTTTGTTCCTTATGGATTTTTCCCATTAATTTTAATTTTTAAAAAATATGGTATTAAAATATTTATCGTGACTACTGAGTTTTGGGTGTTGCCTTAAATTTTGAACCCAAAGGAAGAGCTTCAGTCCCCTCCAGTGTGAGCTCAGGCCTGGGCGAGAGAGCCTCAGGCTGGAGGAAGTAGCACTTAAAGTGGAGGTGGGGGCAGGGCATAGCTCAAGTGGTAGAGCACATGCTTGGCATGCACAAGGTCCTGGGTTCAAAACCCAGTAGCTCCTCTAAAAATAAATAAACCCAATTACCTCCTCCCCACAAAAAAGTTTAAAAAATAAAAAAATAAGAAAAAAAAACAAAAAATAAAGTGGAGGTAGACTGACAAGGTGGCCAACAGCTGGGAGGGGACATTTTTGCTTAGATTCTCATGACTTTGGCTGCATTGTAAATGGCACAGTTTGCTTTTTCATTGTAAAAACACTTTTAACAACATTTTAAAAGTTTTTATGAAAATATTTTGTTTCCGATTCTAAAAATAATAGATGGCCCTTGCGAAACAAACATTCAAAACTCTAAACCTTCAAGTGGAAGAAAGAAAAAAAGTTCACTCCAAATCCATTACTCAGAGATAACTGCTGTAAACATATTTGATATCTCTCCTTCCAGATTGTTCTCCATCTTATACACAGAGATGGATCCGTATTCAGTTTAAAGGCAGACCTCGGAGAAATTTGGGGTTCAGTTCCAGACCACTGTGATAAAATGACTATCACAGTAAAGCAAGTCACACAAATTTTTTGCTTTCCTGGTGACCGTAAAAATTATGTTTATGCTATATTACAGTCTATTAAGTGTGCAAGACCATTATGTCTAAGAAAACAATGTGCGTGCCTTAACTAAAAAATATTTTATTGCTAAAAAATGTTAAGTATCATCTGAGCCTTCAGTGAGTCGTAACCTTTTTGCAACAGTAACATCAAAGATGACTGATCACCACCACAAATATAGTAATAATGAAAGAGCTTAAAATGTTGTGAGAATTACCAGTATGTGACACAGAGACACAAAATGAGCAAATGCTGTTGGAAAAATGGTGCAAATAGATTTGTTCAATGTGGGGTTGCCACAAATCTTGAATTTGTAAAAAAGAAAGAAAAGAAAGAAAAAAGAAAGAAAGAAAGAAAGGAAGGAAGGAAGGAAGAAATGCAATAGCTGTAAAGCACAATAAAACAAGGTCTGCCCGTATATAAATGAGATCACGCTGCATGCTGCTCTATAATGTGCCTTTTCACTCAACAGTACATCATGAACATCTTTCCATCTTGGTAAATACAGACCCACAGCATCACTTTTGATGGCTGTGTAGTACTCCATTGCAAGCCTGCAGCATTTACAAAATAAACTCCCTACCCTTGAGCATCCACCAATATGAAGGAATTCTTTTAAGAAAAATTAATAATTTCAAATTACTCCCAAACAACAGATTTCATTTTTTGCCTTCTCTTCCTGTCTGTATGGCATGACATATTTTGACATAGTTGATACCATAGCGAACATTCCATTTTATTTTGCAAAGCTTAATGTATTATAAACATTTACCCGTGTGGTTTTATAGTCTTCATCCAGTTTTCTCTTCCTTCAGGGTCAGCACTTCACATATCCTTTGTTTGCTTTAACAATCTTCAGAATGCTTTAAAAAAATTTTTTTTTTAGCTTGTTGGCCATATAAAAACAGATCTCAGGCTGGATTTGGCCCATGGGTTTGCCACCCTGCAGGTTATTTTGCCACTCCGGTCTTTATGCTGCCGGGAAGGTCTCTATGTGTACAGCTTTTTCCTTCTTTTGAACCACTTCCTTTGGATAACTTCCCAGGAATGAGATTACTGGATCAATGGACAGCAGTGTTTTTAATGGCCCCTGATATATATATTGCCATTTTGTAAAATTGTGCCAACCAGCAACTTTTGAACATACAGGCTTCTTGCAACCTCACCAGCACTTGTGAGGTTGAATCTTATGCTAATTTTATAAATAGAAAATATCTTGTTTTTATTTCTGTATCCCATAGTTCTCAAAGTAGGGGATTTTTTCCCACATGTGTTTGATTGTTCTTCATTGAGTAACTTTAGAGAGGATAAAAGTGAGAATCAGCTGAAGAGGAGCTCTCCTGAGCCCCTTTCTTCAGTTCAAAGATGAGATGCTCCTTTGGTTCAAATTTGAGTTTGCATGTAACTCCTCAGCGAGTTCTGCTGCATTAAAAAGACAGAGAGAAACCCAGTGAGGCCTTATCGCTCTGTGGCAGCAAAAAGGACTGGAAAGTAGGTCGAGGAATTAATCCTGCTGGTTCTAGTAATTAGAGTAGACAATGGGGTCGAAAGTTCAGGCTGAGCTGGGGAATGCGGCCTGAGAGGCTCTTACCAGCCCTGGACACATTGCCCCCTGCCCTCAGCACTGCCCCTGGACCAGCCTTCTCCATCATGGCAGTCCCCAAGTGTATTTTCTTTTTTCCCCCTCTTCTGGTTGGGAGAGGCGTTTTTGGCCTTTCCTCCCATGAGAAATTAGATGGTCCCAGAGGCAGAAACGATTCCCACTGAGAACCCTCTTCCTCCCAGGGGGGACACTTGATGTTATTTTCCTCCTCAAGCTTTAGCAACTGATGAGAAATATTAGTTCTTCATCTGTTGTTGAGTCCAAAACAATGTGAGGTGCTCCCTTTACTTTCAACATATGTTTGCCCCAAACTCTTTAGCACATTAGCTGCATTAAAATGATGAATAGAGGCTACTGAGGTGGGAGGGACTCTGGTAGAAAGATTTCAAGTGTGAAGTCAGAATTGAATTTAATTGTAGATCCCTTCCAATCCTTTCTTTCAGGTATTTTTTACATAAAGCATAGATGACAATCTCAATTGGCTGCAGAAGCCAGACAGGTAATATGATGAAGTGAAGGAAACCATTAGATGTAAGACAATAGGGAATGGTGAGGACTATGGTGAACAAAACAGTGCATTCCTGCCCCAAAGCATTTACACTCAAATGTTTAAAAATCATAGTTCCAGCCCAACCAAACATATTTGCGAGGCTGAAGTTGGGCCCCCAGTCATCCCAGCTTATGAATTCCAGAAGAGCCACCAGCCTTTTCCATCTCTCCATCCACCTCCAACTTCATGTTTCTGTTTCTCCTCTTCCCTGTCCTTTCTCAGCTCCTCTTTACCTGGGTTCACCTTGACTCCACTATGAAGAAAACCAAAACTTCAAACCAAACTTTCTCCCAAAGGGCCAGCTTAGGGTGGGTGAGCAGCGCTTCTCCAGATAATGACTTCATGGTCTCTACTGCATAACACTGCTGTGGGCAAAATTGAAAGCAGGTGGTCCAGTCTGAACATCATGTGTTGTAAGAAACAGAAAACGGAAACAGGGTAAGGAGTAAGAATGAGGATGTTCCAGTCATGTTGACCTTTCAATTCCTAAAAAAATGCCAAGTACTTTTCTACTTCAGATTTTTGAGCATGTGATTCTTTGACTTAGAACACCTCACCTAATTCTTTGACTGGCTGGTTATTTTGCAGGCTGGATACTTCAGCTTTCTTGCCACTTTCTCAGTAAGGCCTTCAATCATTAATACCCATTAATTGTGCCTGCCCAACATCCATACCAATTTTTGGGGCACCAGCATCATTTTCAACGTATTGGTCAGTTTTGCTGCGTTAACAAACAACCCCAAATTTTGTGGCTTACCACAACATTTATTTCAGGTTGGGTACATTTCAGCTGCTGCACCTCATTCATCTCTCATTCTGGGACACAGGCTGAAGGAGAAGCCTCTCTTTGGGACAAGTAGCCTTTGTGGTTGATAAGAAACAGCAGGTGACAACTGAATTGCCACCATCTCTCTTAAAGCTTTTAGTTCAGACTTGGCATATGAATGTCAGTCGCATCCACTGACATTCCATTAGCCAAAAGAAGTCACGTGCCCAAGTCTGTCAGGATGGGGAAGGATAGACCACTTCCTGGAGACACTGCATTTCACATGGCAATGAACAGGGTTGTTTAATCCTGTCATAGGAAAGAGGGCAAATGGTTGGGAACAATAATACAATCTACCATAATTCGCTGAGAATATGGTTGCCTGCAAGTAACAGGAGAATACCTGACAAAAAATAGCTTTAGAAAAAGCAATTAATTTTTCTCACAAAACAAAATCTCAGGTGATTCCAGAATTTGTTTGGTGACACAGCAATATCAAGACCAGTATCTCTGGAATTCTCTTGGGTTTTCTCTCATGGTTGTAAGAAAGCTGGTGGCTGCCATTCCAAGCTTTTTCCCCACATTCATACAGGAAAAAGTGGGAAGTGGTGGTACCCGCAACACCTGTCCCTTTTATTCAGAGGCAAAAGCTTTTCCAGAACCCTTCCTCCACCCCCAGGAGCTTGTCTCATTGGCCACTCCTTCCTGCAACGGAGGCAGGGAAGGCATGAATTTAGCTATTATTGGCCTTGACAATGGAAACAGGCAGTAGGGAAGGAAGTGGAAATGTATTGGTTTGGCCAGCCAATGGGATCTGCCATAGAACCCCTATTTCCCTCCCCCAACCCCATTCCATGTGGTTTTGGAACAACTGCCAATCAAGGTGCCCTGCCCTTCCACCCACTTCTCCGGCAAGGGAGGGGCCCTTGACCCAAATGAACTAGGGATGGGAAACGGTTGTCCTTGATATATCCTGCATGTGAGATATTTAGGACACTGTATTCCTTCCTGCTACCTCCATCCCCAGCATTTCCCTGGTTCCTGTTCTTCCTGCACCTTTTCCAGTTTTCTCCTTGCTTCTGTGAGCCACCTCACATCTTACCAAGCAAATTCCAGCATCATTTTCTGTTGCTTGCAACCACAGAACCCTGGCTGATAATACCTTCCTTGACCATGGTGTTTAAATAGGGCCTCCTATCCTATTCTCTACTCAATACATCATTTAGTTTTTTAAGCCCCTAGAATTGAAATAATTGTATACAAGCTTTGCTTATGTATTTTTCTGACACGAGACTGGAAGCTCAATGCAGACAGGGAATGTGACAGACCCCATTGCCACCGTATGCCCCAGAACTAACACATGCTTGACGTAGTTTAGAATCTTAATGAATATTTATAAATGTATGAAGGAGTTCTTAGGCATCTGGAGGTCAGAACTGGAATTTTAATGTTATTTATGGATACTTGTCTAAAATGTGTTGTGTGGGTAACTCATTGTGGTTTAAATGTGTGGAGTCAGTACTGACATAGGGGCAGCTGGAAATGTCAGGGCTATTGCAGTGTGTTGGGGGGGGCGAAAGCACCCCAGAGAGGGCATTTCTGAATATCCAGATCCTAGAACTGTGGCTCTCAAGTTCTTTTGACCTTTGGCTCACTTAGGCAAAGCCAAAGACCCTTCCTCCCGTCTGCATCACCAATTCCCACTTTCTGATTTGTGCAGTAGAGTTTTGCAGTGTTGGCAAACACGGAGCAGGAGCCAGACTTCCAAGAAGAACACTGCAGCTGAGTTCCTGGTAAACCCTAGTAACATACTAATTTTAGTTATGACTAGTAAATTGTAGTAACTCACTTAGTAGTTTCCTAGAAAGTGGCGCTTAGTCATGCACAAAGCTGGAAATCCATGGATGTATGTGTTACTTGCTCAGAAGAAGCAGAGGAAGAGTGTGGCCTTCCGGGACCAGGTTGGGGGCTTCAGGAGGGAGCTGTAGACCCTCTTGGTGGTTTGCGGGCCACAAGCTGAGAACTGCTCCATTATGACCTGCAGGCGGCAGAGGTCTGGGGTGGTTGGGCTCTGGAGTCACAGCGAAGGCCTGCATATCCAGAGTGCAGCTGGAATTGTCCGTAGAATGAATAAACAATACCTCCCACACAGAGACATATGACTAGCTTTTCAGCATTAGTGCAATGAAAAAAAAAATCCCTTTAAAAAGCAGAGAATAATTCATAGGGGCTTTTTGTTGTTCTGCCTTTTCTCAAACAACTGTTTCATGTGCAGGCTGGTGAGATTTGGGGAGGGTTTTGAAGGGGCATCCGATGGTGCTCAACATTGGGATGGTTGGGAACCAGAGGGGAGAAGGAAGGGGCTTGGTTTGGAGCCTCCCTCCGTTACGGAAGCCACCAAGGGACAAATTCAATCCTTACCTTTCCAACTAGCACTCAACACCTCCTTCCCGGCCCTTTGCTTCCTGGGGACTGCGCTCGCTGCCTCATCACAGAGGCAAGCACATAGAGGTGGATCTGCATAAGTTAAATGCGGGTATGGTGCATGCCCCAGGTAATACGTTTTTCAGGTTAATTTTTAAAGTTATATATTTTTAAAAAGTCTTCGGAAGTCCCTTTCTGTCCACCTCTCAGCTCTGCCTTCTCTGGGGCCGCTTCCTTTACAGGCCAGACCTCCCACACATGGCCCCAGCAGCTCCCGGCACACATTCTACCAGTGTAGCAACCCTACGAAGAGAAGAAAGCCTCTCTCCCCACGGTTTCAGCCAAAAAAATAGCTGCCATTCATTGAGTGCTTCTTCAGAGCCAAGCCCCCCTCCTGCGCACGTTCCAGGATTCGCTCACTGATTCCTCACAATGACTCTCTGATGTCCTTGCTATTATTATCCCACTTAAAAGTGAGGAGACTGAGGTTACATAAACTAGCCCAAGGTCACAGGGCCACTCAGTGACAGCTGATGCTCTTAATCATCGCCCTGTACTGCCCGCTGCGGCCTCGGGCTTTCCTGCTGTTATTTCCCAAACCTCTGGGGTTGGGCAGGACCCATTTTTAACAACAGTTCCTGAGCATTAGCTCTGTTCTACCTGCTCTCTGGGTATTATCCAATTTTTATTGCCATTTCCCATATAAAGAAACCGAGGCTCAAAGAGGTTAATGAACTTTCTCAAGCTCACAGAGATAAAGTAGAGAATTAGAGATTGGAACCCAGATTTGCTGGATTCTAAAGCTCGTCACTTAGGGACTTTGCATGTGGTGGTCCCTATGCCGGCAACACCCTTCCCCCGGGCACCCGTGGGACCCAGCCGTTCTTTCCTCCAGTTCCTCCTTAACCAGGCCACTCCTGAGGTCAGGCAAACCTCGTTTTACTGAGCTTCACAGATACTGCATTTTCTACAAATTCAAGGTTTGTGGCAACTCTCCCTCAAACAGGTCTATTGCCGCCATTTTTCCAACAGCGTTTGCTCACTTTGCGTCTCTGTGTCACATTTTCGTAATTCTCACAATATTTTAAACTTTCTCATTATTGTTATTATACTTGTTATGGCGATCTGTGATCAGTGATCTTTGATGTGACTATTGCAAAAAAGATCACTACTCACTGAAGTCTCAGATGATGGTTAGCATTTTTTTAGCAATAAAGTATTTTTAAATTAAAGTATGTACATTTTTTAGACATAATGCAACTGCACACTTAATAGACTACAGTATAGTGTAAACATAACTTATATATGCACTAGAAAACCAAAAAAAAATTGTGTTGACTTGCCTTATTGAGATATTCACTTTATTGAGGTGGTCTGGAACTGAACCGACAACATCTCGAGGTGTGCCTGTAATCTGTTCAGAACTGTAACCTACCCCTCTACTTTTTCCTAATCTCTTTACCTGGCTCTACTTTTTCTCCTAGAGGATTTATAACGTTTTAAGATACTAGATAATTTGCTCATTTATTATGAATTGTTACTTATTATTTATTCCCCCTGCTGTAGACTTAATAAGGGCAGGGATCTGATATAGCCCAGCCTTCCAGAATAGGGCATGCATAGTAGGTGCTCAGTAAATATTTGGTAAATGAATGAATGCATAAATGAACGATGCAAAGACATGGGTCCCAACAGATGGCAGATCAAGAAATCATTCCAATGCCATGTTAAGAATTCTGTATTGAGTCCAATCAGAGTTGACAGGAGCATGGAGAGGGGCTAAGGGCATGTGGACCCAGAACATCACATGGTCTGTGATGGATGTGGGAGCCAGGAGGAACCCAAACAACAGGGTATTCAGTTGGAATACAGAGTGAAGGGGCTTCATCCTGTTCTGAGTCAGCTGTTAATCAGCCAAGCTCAACAGAGACTCAGGAAAAGCTCCCAAAGCCCAGAAGTGATGCTAGCTCTGGGACATGGGGCAAGCCAGTGCCCCAGTCTCCTCCTCTGCAAATGAGCAAATGAACATTAGCTATAAAGATCAGTATCTGGTTAGGGTTCCATGATGGCATGGAGCAAAAACAGAGTCAAATGGACAAAGAAGACTGTGGCATAGCTCTGGAATTAAGGCAGAGATGAGCACCTGGGTCCCAGGAAGAAGGTGGACCAAAACAGACCTGCGAAGACTCATGACAGATGACCATCAGGTGACTCAGCAGGTGCCCAACTCCTGGGTGGAATCTTTCACCAGCCTTGCCTGGGTGACATCCCCAAGTCTAAATCAGTCAAGACAGGTTTTTTTGAGCCCCTGCAGCATCCAAGGCTCTGATCTAAGAGCTGGAGACAGGATCTCACCTGAGGAGCCTCCTGGTGGGGAAGACAGGCCATAATCCCATAAACAAGTAAGGGAATCTTAGGTCTTGACCAGTGCTTTGAAGAAAATAAAATAGGGCAGAGCAGGAAAGATTTCCTGGAGGAGGTGGCCTTTGTGATAGGCTTGTAGGATTTCCATGGAGACAGATGAAAGGAGGAACATACCAGTCTTGAGAAATAGTAGAAAATGCACAAAAGACAGAAAGTACAGGGCACTTCCAGGGAATGGAAATAAGCCAAGGAGGAGTGTGGGTGTTAAGAATGTTGGTATCACACCATGGAGAGGCCCTAAGAGCAGAAGGGTTTATACTTCATCTCTCATTACAAGTGGATCAAGTGCACGCCTCAACTCACACAAAGTCAGACCTCCCTTCCCCCTGCTACAGTTACATTTTAGAATTACCCATCGAGGGGCTGCTACCAGAAAAAGGAGGAAGGAGTGCTGAACAGTGTTGAAAAAGAGATCCGTTGTAAGCAAATCCATTCATTCATTCAACAACAAATACGTGTTGAGGACCCATTAGGAAGTTCCAAGCTTGTGCTTGACATACAGCCATGGAATCTTAGGCGACAGAATCTTCCCTCCCAAGCCCCCCTCTTGGGACTCAGCTACTCTCCACTTGCCTTCAGTGGTTTCAGTTCTTCAAGATCAAATCCCTGAAAGTCCTCTGATTCTCTTGTGTTTTGAGTCCAGCTACATTATAGGCCAAGGGCTGGTCCAATCAGGACCCACCATGGGACACAAAACAGCTGACAGTGGCTCCCCAAAGCATGGGGGCTTCCATAGAAAGGGAAATTGGGTATAATGGGCTCCAGGTCAACCTAATACTTACAGTTGTAAGCGAGGATCATTACAGCAGGTCAGCCTCAGATCCTCCTTTACAGAAGCCAGTGCGAAACTCCTGACTGGTACCCAGAGTTGTCCTAATGGTACTGGGCAGAGTCCTGGATTCAGTCCCACAGGCTGGGGAAAAAGGTTTATGAACTCTCTCAACACAGGCAGTAACAATGATATAGAGATGCAGATTACTACTAACACAGTTTTACCACTGCATTTATGTTAAACCATTTGAACACTATTACATGATTTATACTTTTTTTTAATTTAAAAAAAAAACTCTTTAATTTTATTATTTATTTATTTTTAATGTCTATTTTTATTTTTTATTTTTCTGGGGGGAGGTATTTAGGCTTATTTATTTATTTTTAGAGGGGGTACTGGAGAGTGAAGCCAGGACCTTGTGTATGCTAAGCATGCGCTCTACCGTTTGAGCTATACCCTGCCCCCCTACATGATCTATTCTTTGAAAAGGTCCCCGTTCCCCATGGCAGAGGATGGGAGGCACAATTAGCTAATGACTAGTCATCTCTGAGGAAGAGGTATGAGACAGAGTGAGACGCAGAAACTCCCACTTGCTATGGGATTGTACACTGGGCCTGCCTCTCCAAAGAACAGTTTGGCAATAGGTATTAAACACTAAAAATACTCAATCCCTTTGATCCAGCCATTCTAGGATTTTATCCTAAGGATGTAATCAGAGATATATGTGAAAAATGTTCCTCCAAGGTGGCTCCCTGTAGCATTTATATAAGACTGAAAAATTAGAAGTAAACTAAATGTCCAATAATTGGGGATTATTTAAGTAAATTATGGCACATCCATATGATAGCTTCAATGCAGTTCAAAAAATTGCATAGAAACATATTAAATAATGTGGGGAAATGTGGGATATGAAAAAGCAGGCTGTAAAACATTGTGAATGATATGCCATTTTTGTAAGGTTGATTTTGGAAATCTTTGAGTAATAGGATAGAGTGGAGGAATAAGGAAGAGGGCTTGGAGGTCAGAAAGATAAGAGTTCAAGTTCCTGCTCCACCACTTATGAGCTTGAATGCTGTAAGCCTCAGCTTCCTCATCTGTGAAATGGGGCTCGGATGGTGCCTGGACTATATCTAGGGCATGTACTCATTAAATAGATGTTTCTAACTAAAATGGTGGGCGATGGTGTATGTGTTTGTGTTTGTGCTCACTGTGGTGCTTTACAGATGCATTCAGTTCTTCCTGAATTAGGTAGATATTGCTTTTGTAATTAGGAACAAAATCATCAACATAAAAATGGAGAGGCAGAAAGGAACCCTGAGAATATTATTCAACATAAGAAATGTCATCAGGACAGGAGGAATGTCAACAGTCTACTAACTTGCCATCTCTGTCTGCTCTCAGAATCATCTGTTTTGAATCATTCTGTGGCATTTCTGTTCCTCTTTTTCTTAAGGACTTGTTCCAAGAATTAAAAAAAAAAAAAAAAGCAGACAGATAAAAAGAAAGAAAAGTCCCAAAACTTCAAGCCATGTGGGTGAGTACAATTTGCAGAAAATATTTCCAAAATGTTGTAGCCAATACAGGTCATGTTTTAAACCTTGGCTATCTAAGCAAATATGTAAATTATGCTTGTAAAATTCCTCCGCTTGATAACACCTTGCTTGTTGGAGATAATTTAGAGAGAAGGTTATGAGAACATTCACTGGTTTTACCTGCCCAGCATCCACCTGCTCTGTACCCTGCCTGCTTTGTCTGGCATGTGAATCTGGATAGTTCTCTGGGAACATGCTCCTTTCCCCCTTGATCCTTGTGATTCCAAGTGGACTTGCCCATGTCTTGGCTTTAGAAATAGGCGTGACCCAGTCCCGGCTAATAAGAGTACAGCATTGTTCTGGCCACTGGAATTGGCTCAGGGATAGGCATGTGACCCAAGGTGGGCCAATCAGAACCAAAGAATCTTAGCCCTGGGATTTTTGCCAAAACTATTGATATAATAGATGCTCTCTTTCCACTGGGATGCTGGGCTGGAGGATATACGGCTGAAACTGCCAGGAACTCTTTTAACATCATTTAGGAGAAGCCTGCTTGAGCACGGAGCAGACACAAAAGAAGAAAAGCCAGGAAGTGGACAGAGTCAGATTCCTGCTGACATCCTTTAAGCACAGGGATTCAGCCCTGCTTAATGCTAACAAACATTCCTTTCTGTTTAAGCCAATTTGAGTTGGTTTTCTGTTGCTTGCAACTAAAAGAGTCCTGACCACTACAGAAGATCAGTCTGAAGTGGCAGATACATTCATTTCATTTTAAGTTCTAAGAGTCCATAGTGTTAATAGCATTTCAGGTGCTAATGACTCATTCAGTGTTTCTTAAGGAGAGAGCTCCTCCAGGACTGGCTGCAGAAAACACCTAAGAGCCCTTTGTAATTAGCTCATTAAAGGCACCCTGGCAAAGTGGTTGTCAACTTGCTTGAAAACAGTTGTCTGGAGTAGTCTAAGCCTTTCCCCTGCTACCTCGCAGGCGCGATTGGGCTTCGTCAAGCATTTTTCAGAGTTAGGACAAATATAAGCTCGCATTCAGCCCCTGCCCCAATTAGTAGAATTCTCAGTAAAATATTTAGCTCTTTATTTATAATCCTTTCACACGAACAGAAACAGTAACACAAACAAAACACTGCAAAGAGGTGGTGTTTTCTACAGGGATCCAGACCAGCCACTGTTACGCATTAGAATGTACTCTGTAGATAATGGTAGGGCTATTTATAATTTCATTTTATCGCCCTGCTTCCACTCCTTTTGGTGTGTTTACCAAGCTATAGATTGCCTGAAAATGCTGAGCTCCTGGCTAGTTGTTCTTTTTCCCTTGTCAAAATGTTTTAAAGGACAGTCAACAATCTAAGAGGTTGATTCACATCAAAACAAAGTCTTTATTGAATTCCCCATGTTTACAGGACAGGGTCAGGTTTTGGGGGAGATAGAAAGATGGGGAACTCTAAACCAAGACTCCTGGGGATCACTGCCTGGTTGGGGAAAGAGGAATGTGGTTTAATGTAGAGGGCCCAGTCTACTGGGATTCAAATACTGGTTCTGTCACTTCGTAGCTATGTCCTTGGGCAAACTACTGAATCTCTCTATACCTTAGTCTTTTCATCTGTGAAATGGGAATAATAATGATAGTACCTACCAAATAAGCATGTCTGATGACTAAATGAATTAGTATGTATGAACCTCGTAGAACAGCTCTTAGCACTCAAAAAAAAAAAAAAAAAAAAGTCAAAGTTGTCTTTCTTGTTTTTGTCTTCATAGATCTCTTGCATAAGGTCTGGTTTTGATGTGTTCCCAGTAATTCTCAGGTATACCTTTGGATCAAAAGTCAACATATTTTGTGATAGTCACATATATCCGTCAAAAATCCCATAGGAAGCAGTCACATTGATCATTCACAAATCATTGCTCAATATAATAATTTCTGCCCAGCCAGTTTACCCCAGATTATTCTCTGGTTGAGTATCAGATGAAGCAATATCCTTGTGTTTAGGGGTCAGATTGTAATAGAAATGATGATCCTTCAACACTTTAAAAACATGTATAAACACTGGACTCTCACTCAAGGCAGCCAAAGGCCACACATGAGAAGAGGCTGATGATTCCTGAGACTGGCAAGAGATCAGCCACCCTCGGGTCCCACCCAGAACTCACCCTGCACAGGCACACATCCCATAGCCTGCTGTGGGAACTACCTGTACTTGTTACATTGTTCTCTCTTGCTCTCCACAAGCAGTCTTGGCTGAATCCATGAACATTAAAAGGCTTGTAAGAAGCAATTTCCCTACATTTAATTTGCTTAATAGGACAGTTCAGAAATGTTAGACGTCGGGGCCAAGTCTAGCACCTGGGGTCCCCAACCCACCTTTACCTTGGAAGCCCTTACTGTACAAAGCATGAGATCTGGGGTGCAAGGCGTGAGACTGGAGTGCATCATTTTCTGCGGGGTGACCTTGTTGCTGGTCACTTTAGCTCTCTCAACTTCGGTTTCTTCCTATGAAAAAGAGGCTCTTGAAAATATACACCACCCACAGTTACTGAGAGAATGGAGATAAAGTATGCATACGTGTTAGGTTAAAAAGCATATTCATGTATTATTCACTAACCCAACAATTGTACTGTGGGACCAGGATCTAGTGATGATGAGTAAGTTGGTCCCTGACCTCAAGAAGCACTCAGCCATGTGGGAAAATGTAGTAGCAAGTGTACAACGATACTATGATGTTGCAAGTGTGATCGTGATTATTTTATGGTACCTGCCAACGCTCCAGTCTTTTTGTAGTTCCGAAGGAAATGATCTGTTTTGTTTTGACAGTTAGTTAATGCATGTTTGGGTAGCTTCTGTTTCGCGTTTTAGAAGAGAAACACAATTTGGGGTTTATATACACATACATCCTGAATATCCCTTGCTAGCCATGATGGGAGGATTGGCCAATACAATCCTGCTTTTTTGGTTCAGGGAAATACTTTTGAATAACTGCTTATGATCAAATTAGACAGATTTGTTTCCCACTAGTAAACAGTCGCTAATTGTTACTGAGTGTATGCTGTGCATATTTTCTTTTGAAAAGCGATACAGCTTGGCATCGAATGGGTTCCACCATAGCTTTGTGATGTGTGGCAAGTTATTTACCCTAAGTGTCTCCTTTTAAAATGGGGCAAAAATAGGACCTATCTCATAGTGTCGACATGAATGATTTGGGGGGATGGTGGGACCCCATGGGAAGTGTTCAATGAGGGCAGTTGTCACCATTGGTTTCATGGAAAAAGCTTGGGCATGTGAGAGGTTCTGTGCTGGAAATACCTTTGTGACCATCACAGGTGTTAAATTTAAGGAAAGGGTTAGGTTCTCATGTCAGCACATGAGGCAAAAAAAGGTGGAGTCAAGTTACCCTTGAAAATTCCCTGCGCAAAAAGTAGGGTAGATATGGTATTGCATATAAACCACTCAGGTTTGAGAACCACTGAGTCAGATCAGGAGAGAACAAAAAGAATGTTTATCTGCAGCTGCCTGAGGATTCAAACCGTTGTCTCTAAAGAAGAGGGTCTCAAGTGAGGGCAGTTTCATTCTCCCAGGGGACATTTGGCAATGTCCAGAAGGCATTTTTGGTCATCATAACTAGGATGAGGGATGCTACTGGCATCTAGTGGGTAGAGGCCAGGGATGCTGCTAAACATCCTACTAGGCACAGGCCAGTCCCTAACAACAAAGAATTATCCAGCCTGAAATGCCAACAGCGCTGAGATTGAGAAACCCTGCTGTAAGGTAATTGTCAAATCCACACTTAGGAATGAGAGATGGGTGAAGTCCACTTGGATGGTTCTGCTTCTCATGGAGGTCGGGGCGGCAGCGGGTGATGAATGAGATGCCATATGTAAAAGCCCTTAGTACAGAGCCCGGCACAAAGTAGGTGCTTAATAAATGTTTGCTGGATTTAAAGTTAAATCTCTTTCTATGGGGCCCACCCCCAACACTCTGTTTTTGAGATGTGGTAGAGAAGAACTTGGCCACCTGCTTCCTGTCTTCCCAAGCTGGCACTTCCTCTTTTGCCCCACTAATCAGTGATGCTCCTCATGTGGGTATCTTCCACGAGGGGGAGGTTCTGAAGCCAGCACCAAATTCAGATATGATTCTGCTATATCACTATTACCAAAACTTTCTAATTTGGATTTAGAATAACTGACCTCTCAACTCTACATGGAAAGCCTTCCCTCGCAGCCACATGATTGAGGGGGGAGAAAAAAGAGCTCTCACAAATACAAACTCCATTTTCCCCTAAAACAGGCTGGATCTGTAATAAAAGTCCATGAATCCATAGCAAAGGTGGGGGATGGTGGCTGGCACTCACAACCTAAGAAATTCTCAAGGACCACAAAGGCCAGAAAATTGCTTTTAAATGAAAGAAATATTTCCATTTCATTTCGGCCCCTAATGTATCACATAACTCTAATATCATTCCTTGTCCAACTGAAATATTTGAATCCAAATAATTCTTAAGTCATTTGGACTCTACTCAAATGTGAATTCATCTCTTTAATCATCCTTCCCATTATTTTTTGAAATACAGGCTAATATTGAAAGCTGAGTCTATTTGTGGATTCTATTTTTTTTTTTTTTCACTTTAAGATGTTTCTTTTTTTATGGTCACCGTTGCTTTCTTCCCCATCATTACTTACTCATCAGTATCTTGAAAACCTAAACTCGTCTTTTTTTTTTTTTTCTATTTTTTCATTTCTCTTCATTTAAATATTGTGGACAGCAAGCAGATTGAATATTGATGAATATGATTAATATTCAGACTAAATAAGTCTTATGAAAAGACCTTCCTTTCATTCCAAGGAAGGAGGATGTGTCGTTTCGGCAGCATACTGTGTCACAGTGACACAGTCAGATGTAGGGTAACGGATGGGGGAAACGGCAGGTGCTGGCCATGCTGACCCCGAGAGGGAGTCACACATGTGATATCCTCTTCCAGTATGTCCAGAGAAGGAAGGGAAATTTCCCCCCAAAGTGTGTTTCTAAATCATATTGGTCTTGGGAGCTTTCTTGAAATGTTGTCTTGGTGTGTCTGTGTGACATGGAGTGAGACACATTATGCTCAGATGTGCAGTGCCTTCTCCTTGATGCTCTCCTTTTTCCTAAGATACCTACAATAGAAAAGACTATACCAGGTCCAGGAATGGTAAATACACAGCTGGTTCACCACTGCTACACTCCTCTGCCTATGGCAGACATTATCAATCCATCACAGCACTCTTCCAAACACGACACATACAGCCACTACCAATTGATTGCAGACTAGGCACCCAAGATAAAAAAGATTTTCTGCCTCTGCTAGGTAAAGAAGGATATACCCAAAAGAGCATTGGAATGTTACCCCCACCGTATCCTTTTCCAGAAACTTCTTCAGCATTCCAAATCCCATTTGCCCAAAGGTTTGGAAGAGACGAGGGAGAAGTCAACTTTGCTTTCTACATAGCAATTTGGTTTGAAAACTTGTCTCAGAGTCTCTAAGTGTGTAGAAGCAAGCAAATTGAACCTTTTTTCTTAATAGAACCTTGGTCCATAGCTTTTGAGCAAGGTGCAGATTTATTTTTATTTATTTGCAATTTTCCTCTTGAAATCCTGTAAGATTATCTCCCCCATCAATGCCCCCCCAATCCTACAACTACTGTTTTTCCTCAAATTCCTGTTTTCTTTTTTTTTTCAAATAAGATTCTGATGTTACTTTGTCTATGAAACCTCAGTCTAAGGTGGAGTTTTAGAAACAATCTAGAATCAAAATTAATTCTACGATTTTATAATTTGCCCAGTCAGATGCAAAAGAAGAAAAAAGTTTATGATTTTCAAGTACTTTCTACACTTGAGACTAAAAATGGCATTTTTCTCCTTAAAGCAAGTGCAATTCTCTGGGTACATACTGTAAGAGGATTTTAGTCATTGGAGATATTTAAAAAAAGATCTCAAGCGAGGATCTTTGCATTTTTTTCAAAAGGATATTTACTTTGGAAAATGCTACATTTAGAAAACTTGTGCCTTGGATGACAACTGGTCCACTAAGTTTTTTGAGGGGGAGAGAGAGGCGGAGGAGGTTGGAGGCTATGTGAAGGCAATTCTGTTCAACCACCAGCCAAACAGGATTTGGGAGTTCATTTTCATTCATTTATTTTCATTCATTCATTCATCCACTTAGTCAATCAACAAACACATATTGAAGGTCCATAATATACAGAGCACTGTGCTTGACAATGGGACGATAGCCATGAACAAAACACTTCCCACTTTTCTCAGTTGGGCATGCCAGAGAATGATGCCCTAATGTCCTAAGGCAGTAGTTCTTGTAGGGGCAACGTTGCCTCTCAGGGGACATTGGGCAATGTCTGGAGACTTCTTTAGTTGTCACAATTGGGGGATGGTGCTACTGGCATCTAGTGAATAGGGGCTAGGCTTGCTGCTAAACACCCTACAATATACAGGGCAGTCCCTCACCACAAGGAATTATCCAACCCCAAATGTCAACAGTATGGAGGTTGAAAAACCTTGCCTGAAGACATTCAAGATGGGTAAGGAATTCACTTCTAGCTAATGCTTCTAGTTAAGCACCATCTTTAGGAGAACTGAGAAAATAGTAGCTCAGCTCATTCTCTGCCAGGCTTTCTTCTCTCATGGAACCATGACTGAGAGAGGTTGGTACCGCTGCTGTCAGGGTGCGGCCCGTGGACCAGCGGCATCAGCATCCCCTGGGAGCTTGTTAGAAATCCAGACCCTCAGGCCCCCCCACCAGACCAGCTGAATCAGAATCTGCACTTCACCACAATCTCAGGTGATTCCTGTGGACATTACATTTAGAGAAATTACAGCTCTAATCAGACATAAAACAGGAGTTTTAAGTGATAATTTTCATAAGTGCTATTAACCATGGACTGAATGTTTGTGTCCCCCCACCCCAAATTCAAATGCTAAAATCCTAACCCCCAGTGTGAAAGTATTAGGAGGTGGAGTCCTTAAGAGGCAATCAGGTCATGAAGGCAGAGTCCTTATGACTAGACTTGGTGCTCTTATAAAAGAGACCTCAGAGAGCACCCTCGCCCCTTCCACCATCCGAGGACACAGCAAGAAGACAGCCATCTATGAACCAAGAAGTGAGCCCTCACCAGACACTGACTTACCTTGATCTCAGACTTCCCAGCCTCTAGAACTGCGTGAAATAAATATTTGTAGTTTAAGCCACCCAGTCTATGGTACTTTTGTTCGAGCAGCCTGAGTGGACTAACCAGCTCCAAAGGAACCCAGTCCGAGGGGTCGGGGAAGGCTTCCATGAAAAGTCAGCCTGTAAACTGAGGGCTGGATTAGGACTCAGCTAGGAGAATAGGGTTCCTCGCAGGCGGAATAGCATGAGCAAAGGCTCTGAGGCAGGAAGGAGCTTGGTCAATGGAGGCTCTGAAACAAGGTGCTTTGTGTCGAGTCCTTTACCGTGGTGTTCTAAGCAGCTGCACGGACTGGTCAGACCAGGGTCGGAATCTCATGAATGATAATTGTCCCAGGTGCCCCAAGTCTGCCATGAGACAGAGCAAGAACAGTGCTGCTGGGGACAAATGCTGCTCCTGACCCCTCTGACTTAAGGCTACAGAGCCATTATGTCGATGTATTTTTGTACAGATTTTGTAGTTTATGACACATTCTGGCAACATTTAGATGCAATTTCAATGAGCCAGAATGTAGTACTGTAAACCTAAAACTGGATATCCCTTAAAGCTGTTAGAATCTGGCAGGAGACCTGCTCCCAATTACAAGCACAGTTTCCAACTTCACCATTCCGTCCTCAAAGCATTGAAAACAAAATCCATTTTTAATGAGGGACTACTAAACACTTTACGTTCTATTAATGTCCCCTTTGGGCCTCCAAGCTCCAGTAGATCTTGCTCATAAGAAATGACACACCCCCCCCACTAGCTGATCTGCCAGGGCAAGGGGGTGTCCTGGGGTTTTGTCGCCAGGGCAAATACGGCAACCGAATGAACGGGAATGAAGTCATCCTGTTCCCGTCCTCCTTGACTCCCATCAGCACACGGCCAGCCTACTAGGGCTGGGTGAGAAATCGGGACCAAGAGAAGTCATTTCATTGCATAGGCAGTGTACTCTTGGCTGCCTGGTTCCTCGTCCCTAGCCTATTACTAACCTTACAAACCATCCATTATCCACTCGGTAACCGGCAAATGCGAACTTGGCCCACGTCAAGGCCTGATGGGAAGATCCAAGTTAGAAGAAGCGGGAGAAAGAAGAGAAAGTACAAAGATGAGCCAGACGGTTTTCCAACCTGTAAGAACACGTTGTATTTACCAGGTCGGGTACGAAAGCCAAGCTCTGTTCCTGTTGTTTGTCTTCTGCTCGGGGCCTGGGTTATGTTTGGTGCAAACAGGTCAGCGCTCCCCCTCACTTCCATTCTGATGATTGGCGTATTGTTTAGAGACGAGGAGGGATGATCTTGTGCTCTGGAGGAAGTTGGCAAGAAAGTTTAATTCTATAAAAAGAAACGCGCGGTCAGGATACGGTTTCCTATTCTGAGTCAAGGCAGAGAAGGGAGTCAGAAATTCCAACCCAGAGGGTCAGGACAGGCTCCAGGACCTTTTGAATCACATCTGAAACATGTTCCCCATGCTCCTCTCTCCTCCCTGTTCTTACAACCGGCCAACTGGGATTACACAACTCGCACTAATTTTATTCCACATGTGGCTGTTTCTTATTAGGGATCTGTATCTTATTTTTTTTCCTGTGCCTTGTCATTTCTCCTGATTCAGGTGAATAATTCCCTTTCTTAAGAAGGGAATTCTGTTTACACTCTTGGCTGGACTCAAAAAAAAAAAAGTGCATTCAAACTTTCTCTTAAGTTGAGAAACTTTCTGTGTTTTTTTAACCCTATAATCTTTCTCTTTGTCGCTTTCCCCATTCTGAAGAGCTCGACTGGGCAGGAACCAATGGAAAAGCGAACATTTGAGTCAATCAATGGAATGTTTTTGGTCACCCAGTACCCAACAACTGTTCCTATAGGGTTTTGTCCCCACCCCCACCCCAACTGGAGTGGTACGTTTTCTTTTCAACTGAATTCGCCAGATGTTTTGGCGGTGCATAAACCTGGCTTTCCTGTCCTCCATAGCTGTTGAAATAGGATCCAAATCTCAGCACGTTGCCTCAGCTTCTCCCACCAAGTACTTAATGGTTCTTGAGAATAATGTAAAGATTGAGTTCAGTTTTCTTTAGGCCTTGGGCCTATCGGATCCAGGTGTTGGCGCTTTCTAGCCTTCGCCTTAGAAGGTTTCTAGGGAAACCCCAGAGTCAGGAGTGTGAGTCGATTTCCCCACTGTTACCTTTCTGCATCACTTTAACTCTTCTGGCCATGTATCAGAAACCATAAAAGCGCGCCCCCAAATCCCTGGGAAGGGTGAAATGCGGGAGTGGCACGCACGTGATTCGACCACATCTGGAGAAAAACTACCCTGCCATTCCCCTTCAGTCTTTGCAACTCCAGGCCCCCCTGAGCCAAAGGGGAAACAGGACCCCTTCCTCGGCCTCCAGCCTCCATCTGCCTCGTGCCCTGTTTTGCTTAGAACAAGCCTCGGCATGCCATGCCACCTCGCCAGGCCTTGCCAAAATCCACGAATGGCACAGAGAGCACATTAAACAGATGGAATGCAACATACATGTAAAGAAATAAGAGCTCTGCCAGGAAAGTTGGCAGCAGCCCTGGAATGCTTTAAACAGTGTGTGTGTGGGTAGAGAGAGTGAGCCCAGAGCCGGTGAGGCTGCCTCATTCTCAAGAGCTGTTTCTTTTACAGCCATGACCTGTTTTGCCAGTCAAAATAAATACGGTGTTAAATGCCCCCTTTTACTGGCTCCTGATACCTTGGCAATGCAGTTTGAAATATGACCTGCTCTCATTGGAAAAATGTCCTTTTAACTGAGTGGAAAGGATGTGCCCCTTCTAGGCAGTAAGTAGGAGGGTCATGGGCGCGGGAGCCTTCTGAACACAGACATCCTCGGGACGCCGAAGCAGGAATGGCCGGGGCGTCGGTACTGCTGGTTTAGAAGTCACTGCCTTTCCAAGGTTCCTGGCAGACACAGAGCGACACCTTCGGAGCACAGGGCTGACTTTCAAGGCTTTCTGTCCCCTATGATTTCATCAAGAAACAGTAAAGCAGGAGCCCTGGGTGCTGGCTCTTTCACAAGGCACCCGGAGACAGCCGGGCCTTTCCTTCAGAAGAAAAAGAGCCATGCTAACCAGGAGCCAGCCACAGGGTCAACCCACCCATGCCATTTAGCTTTGTGGGTTCCCCACGGCCACAGACTATCCCATAACCACAGCAGCAGCTTGCCACGTGTGTGAGAAGATAAGTGGATTTCCCCAAAAGAGTCATCGTACCATTTTCTGCATACCGGGCACATTGGATATATTTTCTGAATCATCCCATTATCTCTTGAGGTAGGTATATTCCTCTTCCTATTTCTTACATGAAGAAACTGAAATTCAGAGAGGTTGAGTCACTCGTCCAAGATTGCACCACTATCAAAAGGGAAGCTGTAATAGGAACCAAAGTCTGTCTGCTCTTAATGATCAGGCTGCTAAGGGTCCCGTGCTGGCTTCTCCCAAAACAGACCAAGGCAGGAAAGCTGCAGAATTATCTCCTTCATCCTCAGAGAACAGTCCCTCGGAGGCAAGTTGTTGCATTCCCCATTAAGGATGCCGTAGGATGTGTTAATTTTGGGGGGCAGCTGTAACAAATTCCTGCAAACGGGTGGCTTAAAACAGTGATTTATTCTCACACAATTCTAAAGGCCAGAATTCTGAAATCCAGGTGTTGGCAGAGCCATGCTGCCTCTGAAGGCTCTGGGGAATGATGCTTCCTCATTTCCAGCTTCTGGTAGTTGCTGGCTTTCCTTGGCTTGTGGCCACATCCCTCCAATCTTTCCCTCCATTTGCATTTGCAAAGATCCTTTTTCCCAATAAGGTCACATTCCCAGATTTCAGGGATTTGATTCTGAATCTTTTGGTGGGGGGTGGGGTGTGTTTTTTAGCTTCCCACATCGGGAGATGACGAGATGATTTATCCAAAGGGTCTTTCCAATTTTGCAGGTCTGCAGGGTTTATTATAACATTTGAAAATATTTTCACCATCCTGTATCCTCTTTTTAATACAATGCATATAATAACAACCAGCTTTTAATGAGGTCTCACTGAGTTCTGCCACTTAGTCAGTGTCATTTAGTCCTCACAGATACTCTGTCATATAGACGCTGATCTTCCCTTGCTGGATAGGGTAAGAAAAGAAAACTATGAAAAGATTAAGAGCCTTGTCCAAGATTTCAGAGCCAGGAACTGGTAAGGGTAGGATTGGAACTCCAATCTGTCTGACTCTGGAGTCTGAGTTCTTAGGCAGGATGCAAAACTGCCTTTTCTTGGAAATTTAGGACTCGGTTGGGAGACGGTGGTTTGGAAGGAGGTAGAAGCATGGGGCGATGGGACAATTTATGCCGTGTTTAGCCAAGAACTGTTCTTGGGCGGAATATCCAGAGAGGCTGAAAACAAGGCGTTTTGATTGGGAAGGCAATTAACCAGTTGGTGTCTGTCTTGATTTTTGTGACTGAGGACCACTGTCTTCTCTCTCTTGGCTGAAATTAGAGTCTTCCTGCAGAGAAACAGGAAGTTGGAGGCCAGTGAAAAAATGCCCATGTTTGCTGTCTTTCAGATTTCAGTTCAGTGACATCCGCCAACAGTTATATCCCTATTGCAGAGAATTTTTCATTTTTGTTGTGCAATCTTCTGACCCAGGAGACTGGGTAGATCATGGAAAGCAAAATCAGAGATGCTTTTTTGAGGATGGTTGTGAATGGCAGATGACTTTCTTTCCTGTTGTCTGGCAACCACACCTACTGATTCAGGCTCTCTGGTGAATAAGATCCAACTTCTCTTTCAGTCAGAGCTGCCGGTGGCTCAGTGTTTTTTAGATATTGCCTCATGTGAGCTTCACAACAAGCTTGTGAAGCCAGATCAACACTGACCTGATCTGATACTCAGGGAGGTCACGTGCTAGGATCTCTCCAGGCTGCCTGAGTCTGAGGTCTGAGACCTTAGCTGCTGCAGTACCCTCTCCAAAACCCAAGTACTAGACTCCACACTGCCTCGATCAGAGGAAATAGAAAGAAGAAATTCACTCATTCATTCATTCACACATTCATTCATTCATCCACACGTGTGTAGCTGTGTCTGCACCACGTGCCAGGAAAGCCACCAAGAAAACCCCTTCACTCATACGGGTGCACCCGGGTCTGTGTATATCAGGCATCTTGCTGGACTTGGGGAATAGGAAGACACAATCTCAGTCTTGAAGAGATGGGGAAGGCAGATGTCAATTACTCTAGGTTAGCGTGATGATTGCTATTATAGAGATATGGAAGGCGAGATCAAGACAGAAGAGGGGATCAGGGAAGGCTTCCAAGAGGAGAAGATTCTTGAGTTAAGATTTGAAGGAGGAGGAGGGTGTGAGGCAGAGGAGGAAGGGCTGGCCTGAATTGTAGGCAGTGGATTGAAGTTCAGGAGGGTCATATAAATCTGGCAATGCCACGTACTGTATTTGATCACCTCCACATTGATTGGTAAATAGCCGGTGCCTGCAGCCCACCAAGTGCCTCCCTCCACTGGGACTCCACCCACTTCCCCAGAATGAGGAAACAAAAAGGTTGACGGGAAGGCAGGAAGCTCCAGGACTCTGTTCCATCTCCTTAGGCCTTTCCAGTTGGTGTCAGTGTTAGTATTTGATTCTTCACTCCTGGCCACCGGGAAGCAGTTGAGTGAGAAGGCAGGTAGGTGGGGCATGCTAGCAGCCAGCACGGCTGGAAAACAGGGAGCCCCAGAGGTGCTGGAGGTGAGGCTGGAAAACTAAGACCAGTCCCCTGGGGAAGGACCTTGTGTGACATGTGAAAAAAAGTGGACTTTATTTGAAGGGTAATGTGGAGTCCTACGTGTTTTTATAGGCAGGCTTTTTTTTTTTAATTGATGTATAATGATACGAAGTGTAATGTATTCTTCTGAGTCTACAGTTTGATGGGTTTTGACAAATGTTTACCCTGCCCACCCATGACTAACACTCCTACATCAATATAGAGCATTTCTGTGCCTCCAGAAAGTTCCTTCTGTCCCATCCACAGGAGGACAGGGGAGTTCCATGGTTACACTCTGCATTTTTCAAGCTTGCATTTGGAAAATTCTTTTGCTTATTTCTTGAGACCTTCTTGGGTGCTGTGCACTGTTCCTGCTGTGGAGAAGAGGGATGGGGTGCTTTTTGGTGGGGAGATGCCTTTTGGGAAAAGGCAAAAGGTGATCATGGTATGCAGGGTGGGCTTCACAGGCGTGAGTCCTATGCAGTCACTGGGACCCCACGTTGGATTTAATACTCTGAAATTCTTGATAACTGAGGGAGAAGAGGGTCCAGGTTTTAATTTTGCACTAGATCCCGCAAATAATGCAGCTGGGTCTGGTGGTGCAAAAGAAATTAACAGACACAAGGGAGGTCTAACAGAAAAGTGAGGAAAGAAGCTGGACAGGTAAAGAATGAATGTCACAAGAAAGATCCAGTTCCCCAAAGTTCTCATCCAAGGGGTAAGTGCAGGGTGGCAGAGACATTTCTTATCTGCCGCTGTTCCTGTAACTTTCCCCACAGCACCAGTAAATGTACATGGGCTCAATTAATTACAGTGACTAACACATCTGACAAGTCAAATATTAGCTTGCAAGAAACTGAGCACACTTATAAGTATTAAGTACAGATACAAATAATTAACAATAAGCTCACTGACATTATTATCTTCTAATTAACTGTAAAAAAAAAAAATCACACCTTAATCCAGAGCAAAATGAAAAAACAAAAAAAAAAGGGGGGTGGTGTGGAAGCAAGACCTTTGCCAGCTCTAGAAAGGCAGGTGATACAACAGAGATAGAGGTACAGTTTGGTGGACTTTCATTTGCACTCATGATGAATTTAGTCAGCCTTTCTTTGCCAGCGTCAGAACCAAAAGTGCCTCGGTGTCTGCTTCTCCCTGCTGGGGCCAGATGTCCAATGGGAAGAGGTTGGCAGAGGGCTTCCGGGAGGCATATTTACCCAAGGCTCGAGCAGTGATTTTGGCATCCCCCTTGGAAAAATCCATCTTGATCAGCCTCAGAAACGACCTCTTGTCCCGTCTCTGGAATTTGGAGTGACGAGAAGGCATGTTGAAAAGAATCCAGTTGTCTCTTGGCCATTGCTTCACCTTCTGAAAGGAATTCTGGAGTCGGGCATTCAGTCGAAAACCCTGAAATAAATACCTGGGCTGCAATGCTATTGCCGGTAAGTATTTCCAAAGCCAGGGAATCTAGAAACATTTTTACCCAACTGATATTGCCTTCCATACGTTGTGAGAAGAAAGCTTTTGCAATTATCTGAAAAATTTGACCTTAAAATCTCTATTTTGGTCAAAAGTATGTGGTTTTGATGCTTTGGGCTTCCCAGTTCTCTGGGAGGTGCAGAAGCCCTTGTCTTCATTGTGTTAAAGCCTCATTACCTTTGGTGACCTTAAAACTCACTGTAAATCACACAGGAAACTGAGTAGGTTCTCTCTTGCTTACTTTCTTTTTGGCTCCTGATCAGTCCCTGCAAGGGACCCACCCTGATGATAATGGTGGCCCTTATTTTGTACTAAACACATACAGATGCTGTGATGAGAGCTTTGCCTGTGTTATCTTATTTAATCGTCCCAACAGGAAACTGTGTTGGCTCTGCCTTCATAATGTATTCAGAACTCGACAATATCTCAGCACCTCCGTGCCCCTCACCTTGGTCCAAGCCCCCACCGTCTCTCGCCTGGGTTACTGCAGTGTGATCCTAACTGGTCTGCCCACTGCTGCCCTTGTCTGTCTGTGGTCTGCTTTCAACACAGCAGCTTAAATGATGCTTCTGAGATGTAAGTCTGCTCAGGTCAAAAACGTACAAGGGCTCCTTATCTCTCTCAGAGTAAAATCCACAGTCCTCACAGTAGCCCACGAAATCAGCATCTTCTATCCTCCCTCACGTGCACTTTGGTCCCAGCACACCAGTCTCCTTGCCCTTCCGTGAACATGATGGAACACTCCTGCCTCAGGACCTTTGCACTGTCTGTTCCCCTTCCTCTCAGATATTCCCATGATTTATCCTCTTTCTTTCTTTGAAATCTTTGTTCACCTATCACCTTCTTAGTGGGGCTTATGCTGATGACACTATTTAAAACGCAGACCTTTCCTCAGCACTCCTGTTCTATTTTTTCCTCATAAAATGTATGTCTAACTACCTCAGAATCACTTATTGTTATGTTTATTTTTTGTCTCTCCCCACAAGGCCAGAGATTCCTGTCTGTTTTAGTCAGGGCTGGTAAATAGTATGTGTATAATAAATGTTTGTTAAATGACTGAACCATGAATTATGTTCTATAATCAGTCCCATATTACAGACGAGGAAACTGGGGGACTCAGAAGGGGAAAGTGACTTTCCCAAGATAAATTAGTTGATGGCAGAGTTGGGACTTGAACCCACAACCTACATCCCAAAGCCACTTAACTACTGTGTTTTATTGATCCCAAGTTAAGTCCACCTTGAAATACACTAATTATTGCAAGCTACCATTCAGCAAAAGCCCATTTCAAGACCCTGCCCACCTGGGCTAACTTTTGGACAATTCAAGGTTAGTGCCATTGAGCTTAAGAATAGTCAGAATTGTTGAATTTCCACAAGTGTGACAGAAAGTGAAACTTACATAAGAAATCCTGGATTAATCATTTGATTAATGTACTTTGAATAATAGTTCCCCAATTGCTCATGTAACAGCAATATTTGGAATACTCTAGAAGTGGGATCTTAGCAGATGGTTTTTTAAGTGTATGTAAAGTAATTATACAGTAATTATCTCCATGTATGTACTTAACTGCCTAGACACAGAGGACATACTAGAGAAACTTAGGGAAAGTTTTTCCCACTATGGTCAGGAGACTAGCCTTCTGGCATTTTAAAAGCAAATCTTGATAAGGATAAACACAGAATTACTATATCACCCCACAATTCCATTCCTATGTATACACCCAAAAGAGTAGAAAACAAGTGTTCAACAAAAATGTGTATAGGAATGGTCATAGCAGCATTATTCATAATATCTAAAAGATAAAAACAATTAAAATGTCCATCAACTGATGAGTCCATAAATTGTGCTCTATCCATGCAATGGAATATTATGCAGCCATAAAAGGCATGAAGTGCTGACACCTGCCCCAACATGGATGAACCTTGAAAACATTAAGTTAAGGGAAAGAAGCCAGGCACAAAAGGCCACATATGGTATGAATTCATTTCTATGAAATGTTTAGGATAGGCAAATCCATAGAGACAGAAAGCAGATTAGTGGTTTAACAGGGCCAGGGGAGAGGGGAATGGAGAGTGATTGCTAATGGGTAGGCGGCTTCCTTTTGGAGTGATGAAAAAGTTCTGGAACCACACAGTGCTGGGGATTTCTTAGCACTGTGAATGTACCCAATACCACTGAACTGTACACTTTTAAATGGTTAAAATAGTACATTTTATGTTACATATTTTTTGCCACAATTTTTAAAAGTCAATCTTTAAATTCTGGCCTTGGCAGAAGGACGTTTTGGTTTGCTTCTGACCTGGTAGGCAGATAGCTAAGGTTGAAGTCTCTTTGTGGCAACTGTAGACTAAGAAAAGCTCTCAGATCAGGCTGTGTAACAAACCTGCATCTGCAGCTTGATTGGCTAGTGGCACTGTGGAATCAAGACCTGATCGTCTGTAAAACTCAGAAATGGTGGTGAGTACAGTGCTAATCACACATGCTGGAAAGCCAATTTGTTATTTCATTTTTCATTACCAAAGTCATATACCCTTGTTGTAAAAATAATCTAAATAGTGTAGAAGGGAAGTTCCCCCTCTCATCTGCACCATTCCCACTTCTGAGTGTAAGTTGCCACCATCTACAACCTGGTGTGTATCCTTTCAGACCTCTCTCTACTCATGTACAAACATCTACATAAAAATGTGCACATCACTGTTGAAGTGTTTTTTTTTTTTTTTATAAAAACAAACCTATACTGTACACATTGGTCTGCAACTTGCTTTTTTTTCACTCAATACCATATCACAAAAATCTTTCCCTATGAATACATACAGATTTGTCTGTTTCTTCTTAATGGCTACAGAGCATGGAAATATCACCATTTATTTAGCCAGTCTCCTCTTGTTGGATAATTATCTTACCTCCAATTTTTCACCCTCACAAACTAGGTTAAGAGGAACACCCTGTTTGTCTAATCTTGCCTAGTGGTGGGAGTTTTTCAGTGGGAGAGATTCCTAGAAGTGAAATTGCTGGGTAGAAGTCAGATCTTTTCTGTTCTGTGACTTTTCAAGAGCGTGTCTATTTGGGAAACAAATGTGTATTGTCTGTGGCCTTAGGACAAAAAGCTAGAACTCGGGTTGGTGGGGAGGGAGAGTATATAGCTCAGTGGTAGAGTGCATGCGAGGTCTTGGGTTCAATCCCCAGTACCTCCACTAAAATAAATAAGTAAATAAATAAACCTAATTGCTTCCCCCCAAAACGTAAAAAACAAACCAAAAAAAAAAAAAAGAAGCTAGAACTCAGAGCTTGTGATCAGGCTTTGCTTAGCTCGGCGTTCTACCCAACATCTTGCAACCGTAGCTATTTTCATTCATTTTATAGGCTCACTGTCTCCAGATTGACTCCAGCAGAGGGAAAAGAAATCAGGTCCTTCTGTGCCATTCTTCAAACATTTAGAGGAAATTGATTTTCCACATGGGCTGTAGCCAAGCGAGGGATGCGCCGGCACAGAAGTCCCCGCGACAGGCTATTACAACTCGCACTTGCAACAATTAGACTCAACCCAACTTGAGATATTTTATTAGCAAGTGTAATTCCTCATCAGGCTAATATTGCAGATTGCCAAAAGCAGCAGCTATTCTAAAATAGGATTTCCTTCCTAATCCCTTTTAAAGGGAAGAACTTGTGGAGACCTGAAGTATCTGGAGAAGGAAAGCTTTTATTCTCTTGACTGGGGAAAGAAAGCAGTTGGGCCGAGAGGCTGATAGCTTGCCTTCCCTTTCTGCTCTTACCTCCTTTATGTGCTTTCTCATAGAATCAGCTGGGATGCTTTTACCCTCAAAGAACAGAAACACAGTCTCAAACTGGTTTTGCCAATACGGTAATGTCATGTACCTCTTCAGCATGGAAATCCCAAGGGGAGGCAGGTTTGGCGTCAGTTGACTCAGCATCTCAACAATGTCATTGG
This sequence comes from Camelus bactrianus, assembly GCF_048773025.1. Taxonomy (NCBI): domain Eukaryota; kingdom Metazoa; phylum Chordata; class Mammalia; order Artiodactyla; family Camelidae; genus Camelus; species Camelus bactrianus. The sequence goes on from NC_133570.1 coordinate 12,173,831, forward strand.
GAATCCAGGTTCTTTCCCAAAGTGGTGGTGAAGAGCACTGGCTCTGGAGCCACACTGTTTGGTAGTGAATCTGAAATCCACCTCTTCATAGCTGTGTGACCTTGAACAAATTACTTAACCTCTCTGAGCTTCAGTTTTCTCATTGGTGCAAAACAGGATAGTAAGAGTACACCAACTCTTAGGGTTATTGATGTGCTAAAGCAAGAGTGGGCAAAAGGGCCAGGTAGTAAATATTAGATGCTTTGCTCTTGGCAAGGTAGCTGGTAGTTTCTGTCAAACCACACAACTCCACCATTGTAGCATGAAAGCAGCCATAGACAACAATGAATGGGCATGGCTGTGTAACAGGGAAATTTTATTTATGGGTACTGAGAGTTGAATTTTACATCACTTTCATGTGTTGTGAAATAGTCTTCTTTTGATTTTTCTTCAACCATTACAAACTATAAAAACCATTTTCGGTTCACAGGCCATCAAAATAGGTGGGGCCACCCCCTGAGCTAAAGCACATGATACATTTCAAGCAGCACCTGGCGAGCTCTAAATGTGCAATGAATGTTTGCTGCTACTGTTGTTGTTGTTATTTTACCATCATCCACCATCCTCCTCTTGCCCCTCTTCCCCTTTCCGTGTTGGTTTCATCCCCAAGTCTGAAAGCTAGATGGAGGCCAGAGTTCAAGGTGGGGCATCCAGAAAGAAAAGAAACACTCTCCTTTCCTGGGATACTTTGTTAGAAGCAAGGAGATCTCCCTCCACATACCCACTGTCTTAATGGCCAGAATAGATCACATGGCCTCTGCAGGACCAATCACTAGCAAAGGGCGAGATTATTCTCTGACCAATCAGGCCCACCCCTGCAGCTGGGGGTGGAGTCACCTTGCTCTGAGTCACATGCCCAATGGAGACTGCGTGAGTGCCTGACGCTAACTGAGCGTGTGTTAGGACAGAGCCAGGCAGGACGTGGATACTGGGTAGGCAATGAGCAAAGCCTGCTACCCCGACTCTTTCAAATCCTCATGAATTTATCACAGACAGAGGACCTGCTAATCCGGTTTATATATATCGTCTTATAACAAGAGCCAGCCTTTTAAAGATTTGGGCTGGAGAACATTGGCTCTGCTGACCTTTAAGTCTTTTTAAATAGCCGCTGTGGTCATAACTCATTGGATCATAAGAATTCCAAACAACTTTATGGCTCTTTTGAGTTTACTACACACCCTCCCCATCTGATCCCTCATTTGACCTTCACAGTTCTCAGAGGCACGGACTATGATCAGAGGAGAAAGAGAAGTGCCACTTCCAAGGGCAAGTGGTTAGGTCCTGAAGCTGGGCCTTAAACCTTGGTTTCTAGCCTCCAGATTCCTGGCCCTTTTTCACCCTACCTGTTGGCTGCAGTGGCAGCTGCTGTATCATGGGAAGGGTCAGTGGCTGAGAAGGTATAGATGACAAGGCAACCAAGGGGATTTTGATGGGAGTCAACACAGCCCTAAAACGTATGCTTTGGGTGAAGACTTTTAGGTATAATTCAGGATTTTCTCTGGAATAGCCACAAGTTTTGGATACTATGAAATCTCAGAAAATGATAAAATAACAGCAATAATTATTCTGATGCAATACAGGCATGCCTTCTTCTGATCTTGAAAGGGAAACATAATTGTCCAAGCATCTCTTTATCATTAAGTTGAAATTGTAATGTGTGCCTCCTTACAGTGAAGCCGTATTTTTGGCCTGCTGACTTGCAGAATGAGAAAAGGGAATTCCCCCCAAAAGAAGAAATTTGGTTGAGTAAACTGGGTGTACCCAAGTGAAGGAATATTATGCAACCATTAGCTGTAATGCTTATGAAAAAAATTTAATGCTGCATTAAGGGACAAAAGCAGGATATAACATTACACAGAGAGACAGTATCAACTCTGTTATAAAGACGATTGAAAAGACTGACCGTCAAGAAACCAAAGCGTTAACCAACTTGCCTCTGGGTAGTGAAGTCATGAGTGGTTTCCTTCCCTCCCCCTACTCCAAGCTTCTTTCTATGTTTTTTTCTATACTTTCCAATCTGTCTACAATACTCATTTAATTTATGATCAAAGAAAAACATAAAGTTAAAGCCAGAGGAAGACTGGGTAGTTTTGCAGGCTAGGGTTTCTTATTATATAGACAGATCCTGGCAATAAAGGACCAAGTGAGGCAAACCAGGGCCGTTTGCAGAGTGAAAGGATGAAAACTGCATCTTGAAGGATGCTTGTCCTCCAGAGGTAGCTGTGCAGCCTCAGCCCAGCCAGCTGACAAGGAGAAAATGGACAGAATCCTCCAGCTGTGTAGTCGGAAACTCAGAAACTGCGTGGCTTTGAGCAAATTAACCACTCTGACCTTCAATTTCTTCACCTATTACGTGAGAATAATAACGCCTAGTACATAGGGTTGAAATTCTTTCAAATACATCACAAATTTTTATTGAGTACCTACTGTCCTAGGGACTGAAGATGCAAACAGTGGTCAAAGAAACAAGGTCCCCGTCCTCCAGCACTTTCATGCTAGTGGAGGGTTAGGGTAGGGACATGAGTTGATTATTGGGGGAACAGCAAGAGCAAAGGTCCTGGGGCAGGCAATAGCTTGGCACTTTATATCAGAGGGAGGTCTTACGTGTCTGGAGCTTAGTGAGTAGGTGGAGAGTGAGAGCAGATGGGGAGAGGTAGACCAGGGCAAGAAACTTTGATTTCACTCTAAATATAATGGGAAGCCACTTAAGGGTTTTTAGCCACAGACTAGCATGATCTGATTTAGAGTTTATGTCTTAAAAAGGCCACTTTGCTGTCACGTAGAGAATGGATTGTAAGATTGTGTGAGACGATCAATATACGAAAGCACTTAACATTGGGTCTGGCACAAAGTAAGTGTCTTAATAAGTGGTAACTGTTTTTCATTATTATCATCATTATCCTTATTATTATTACTGCTCTTTTGTCTGCCTGGAGCTGGCTCACGATTCTTGGACATTTAGCTTCACACGATACTGACAAAGCGTTCTGAGGAGCCGGTGAATTTTTAAAATTTGTTTTCCAGGTGTTTTCACATCTTCAGAGAGGTGATGGTTAGAAGCTAAACACAAGCAGATACCTGTAAACTGAAGGGGGAAAGAAAAACAACAGTGGATGCATTCCTGAATCCAATATTCTTTCATCCTTTATGGGTGAGCTCTGGTTATCTCGTAGCTCAAAGAAGACCCTGGGTCTTGATTATAGGTTTCAGTATCTACCAAAGTACGGGCTGAGCACAGTCCCTATTGTGAAATCCAGCATATTTGGGTGTATTTAAGATACGTGGCCTCTCCCTTCCCCCGCAACCCCAACTCCTCCTTCCTCAAGACTTGGCTCAGAAATTGCTTTCTCTAGGAAGCCTCTTGTGACCTCGCCCCGGACCACGCCCCACACCAAGGCTGTCTTCTCCTCTCTCTGCCCTTAGAACTTGGGCAGAGCAATAGATAACACTCACCGCCTTGATTAATGTGAATTTCTTCACCTAGGCTCTGAATTCCTAGAGCTGTGATGTTTAATAAAATAGCCCCTAGCCAAGTGAAGCCATTTGAATCTACATTGAAGTTAATACAAATTAAATAAAGTTTAAAAATCCAGCCCCTCATTTGCACTACCACATTTCAAATTCTCAGTGGCCACTGTATTGGACAGCACAGATAGCAAATATTTCTCTCATTGCAGGAAGTTCTAGAGGACAGAACTCCCATCGGGGATGTGAAGGACAGGAATCATGTGTTATTTATTAGTTTAGAGCTAGCAGAGTGTTTAAGACATAGACTTGAGAAGCGGGCAGAATTAGTTCAAATCCCAGCTCCTAATCTTATGAGCTGTGTGATCTTGGCCAAGTTCATTTTCTCAATACAGGTAGTCCCTGCTTATCAGAAGCCCGCTTTATCCCACTTCACTTCAAAGACCTACATTAGTACCTGTTTTGCTTACCGAAAGGAATCTGAAGAGGATTTTCGCTTTTACGGAAAAAAAGGCTAAAAGCCAAAATAGCATTCAGGGTTTGTTTTGCTGTTTTGTTGTTTACAGAAGCAACAGAGAAAATGCGTGCCCGAGGCAGCAAGACTGGCACCGCCAATCTCCTTCCCCGGGATCCACACTCAGCATCAAGCCACCGTAGCTTTGAACTGTGCGAGCATCTGTGCTTTGTCTCGATGTATTTTGTGCCTCCGTTAGCAAGATGTGTCCTAAGGTAATTGCTTCTTCACTTTACGCCAGTCTGTTTTACAAACGTGTCACAGGAACGCTCTGCTTTCAGATAGTGGGGGAAACAGTACCTACCACCCCACAGTGGGCTTGTGAAGCTTATGTAAGTTAGTGCCCACGAAGGGCATAAAAGAGAGCCTAACACACAGTCAGCCCCAAGCAGGTGGTAGCTACCGTAATCATCGTCTCCAGGAAAATAACCAGCACATAGTAGGCCTTGCTAAATAAATGTTTACTTTTTGCCTGGATGAGTGAGAGAACAAGTCAATGAATGGACTTTAATTCTGGCTTTAATGAAAGTGGAATGCCTCTTTTGAAACCAAATATATTGCCATTAATAATAGCTTCTACTTATTCAGCGCTTACTGAATACCAGGCGCCGCACTGAGTGCTTTACACACGTTTCTCCCAACAGCCCTGTGAGCAAGGGAGTATGATTAACCACATGTTTTTAGAGACAAGGAGACGGAGGCTCAGAGACAAGAAGCGGGAAGGTATGAGGCTAGCAAGAGGTGAGGCTGCACCTCTCTGCCATGGTGGGGATATTGCTGCTTCTAGAATATCGGCTGCCATGATTGCCTCTAGAAGTGATTGGCTCTCGCCCTCTCTGGTTGTGCTCTCTTGGAGGGCTGGGGGCTGGGGGCAAATGCAGGCAGGGGCTGGGATGCTCTCATTCTTCCTGACCCTTGGGGAAGGCGGCGGCTCCGCCCTGTGAGAACACACCTGCAGGGAGGAAAGCGGCCCGCTCGGTTTTCTTTCCTGTTCACAGAAAAGACTTTTGACCCTGATGTCTCAGATTCTTTTCTTTCCCCATCCATCCCCAGGGCGCCGGCCCTCCGGCCGTGCCCACCCCTCCCCACCGCCCCACGCGCGCCCCCGAGCAATGGCGAGGCGGCAGACAAGGGCGCCTTTCTTCAAAGTGGTTCCCCTTCATCTCATAAATTCTCAGCCCCGGCCTGATTGGCCGCGACGAAAGGGAGCTAGGCCCCCGCTCGGCTCCTCAGATACAAAGTGAGTTGTGTGCAGTTTTTGCCCACGTGAGGCCAATCACAGGGGCCTGTGCCTCTCGGAAATCCCAGAGGACAAAATACCAGCGAGCCCCCAGCACAGCAGACGTCCGACTGCCCGGTCGCAGCAGCAAAATTATCTCTGGCAAGACAAAGGAAAGCAGATAGCTGGGAAAACCAAGACAATGAGGGGGCAATGTGAAGGCGGTCCCCACCCCCACTTCTAACCTGCAGACCTGAAGGACATTTAACCCTTTCCTGCCTGAGCCTTTTAACTTCCAGCCCGATCGAGTCGGGGTACAGCCTGGGACAGCGCCCAAGCCTCGAGGGAATGGTTCCCAATTCAACCCATCCTGACGGTTCCTTTTGCCACTTTCAAGAACTTGCCTTTCCTGTGAAGCATGATTCCAATGTTTCCAATTTTTAGGCACTAAAATTAGTCCAACTGTGCCTTCTAATTCTGTAGACACAACCCAGCTTGTGCAAATGTCCCTCTCTTCCATTTCTGGGTGAATTTTTGCATAGTACAGACTGCCAATTTTGTCGAGTGTTCTTGGGGGAAGATAGAAGTTTAAAACCATCTAGCTGCTTACCATGAAACAAATGCTGTGGAACGCAAAGTTCTGCTTTAGAGAGAATGCCGCATGTAACACTCTCATGAAAAGAAAAACACAGACAAATGTCTCACATAGATCACTGCTGAACACGGCAGTAGGAATAGACTAGGATTTATTGAACACTTACTCTATACCTCTCACTCCCCAGGCTTTTATTTCTTTACCAGAATTTTATTTGATCTTCCCAGCCACCATCCCTCTGAGGTAGACCACATTTAATCCCTACTTCACAGATGAGGGAACTCAGGTCCAGCAAGATTAAGTCACTTGCCCGAAGACACAGCTAGAAATTGACCGAGGTGAGATTAGAATCCAAATCTCTCTGACTACAGAGGCTGAATTCTTAACCTCAGTGCTTAACAAATGGCAGTCATTATTGTTATTATCATAAAACACAACACCTTATCTGCAGGAACACAAAGATGCTCACAACATATAAGCGAAAATACAGGCAATAAGATTGCGCATAGCCTGTGATATTATTAAGAACAGATATGTGATAGATAGATAGGAGGAAAAATACTAGAGCAATCTTTGCCAAAAACTTGAGTGATTTTCTCTCATGATCTTTTTCTTCCCCCCTCCCCCCCCCACCCCCCGTGGTGCTTTTCTTTGCCTTCCAGGTTTCTTCGTGAAATGTGCGTAACTCTTGCCGTTAGGAGAGAAATTGTGTGTGTGTGTGTGTGTGTGTGTACACGTGTGTGCTTTAAAAGCAGGAGGGAATAGGGAAGATGGCAAAGTAGGTCAATGAAGCTGGAATCTCAGTTATTTAAATCTTGCCCAAAATGGCAATTTGGGGAGTTCAAAGTTATCCCAAAATGATGAAGCAAAAGTCTTAAGCCATCTGCTCCCTTAGACCAAGTGAAGCCAAGTGACAGTGACAGTGAGAAAGCCCTTTAAACAATGCCCTAGAGGGTGTGCTGGGGGCAGGGACAGAGAATGAGGGGAAAGTGGTAAAGTTCACCTAAGCAAAGATAAAAGTTTTCTTCCTAATGGACCCTCCCTCCCAACCCATTGTATTTGCTGCTCGGCTCCAGCTTTACCGAGAAAGACCAGAGCAGTCAGGGAGAAGGGGCAGAAAACCTTTAGCCTGGCTCCCCAGACAAATCCCTATGAGTCTGGCAGGAGGCAGCCTTGCTGATTCCAGGCCTATATTTTTCATTTCTTGTTTTAACAGTCATAAACGCCTTCCGATGCCAAAGCAGAACATGACTTTAATCCAGATAAAATAAAATTCCTAAACCCTGAAAACTATACAGAGATTTACAAGCCAATTTAAAAAAGCAAAAGCCTTGGTTCCAAGAGTGGCACATTCCACGTGGCCAGCACTGGGGGCTGCCCCGTGGCCCTGCCTCCTGGGGACAAGGTCCCAGAGCTCATCACTCAGCCTTGAAATCCACAGCCCCCTTGGCCAAGAGAACGCAGGCAAATGCAGCCCTTGACGTGGACTCTTCTCAGATTCCTGGGCTCTGGGGTCTCTTGGCTTTTAGGAGTCCTAATAGATTCCAGCTCCCCTCTCTCTGCCTTCCCTCCACCCCCAGCTGTTGCAGAAAACCACAGTCAACCTCTTCTTGCTCTCAGCTGCCAAGTTTTCTCTAAGTAAACACAGAATGTAGCAGAAGATCAGCTCAGCTCCATTCCCAGCACTGTAGGTTGGGTCAAAGCTGGCCTGGTACCAACCTCAAGAACCCAGGCGAGGGTGGGTTCTGGGATAACCACGGGCTGCCACTTAGCGAAGCCCTCTTATGTGCTAAATGCCTTATGGACACGCACTCAGTTATCCTATTGATCCAGTGGGGTGGGACTTTTGTATATTGGATTTCATCTCTTTGCCCCCCTAGGCCTACTTGCCCCTTTCACTGTTTGCTCTGAGCCCAGGAGGCTGACCTGGGTCGATGGCATCAGTGGGATCCCATGCACCCTGGCTGCTGGTTGGTTCTGCCCAAGAAGAGAAGAGGCACTGGCAGGAGAATCGAGGGAGGACATGAATCCCCCAGACTCCTCCTTGCTGTGTGGCTGTGCCTCTTCCAAAAGCCACAGCTCCCATTGGGTGATTCTCTCCCTTCAGCTCCCCTTTCCAGGTTCAGGAATTAACCCTTCTCCTTGCTCCTGCAGACCCGGGGCAAGAACAGTGCCTCTGTCTGCTAGCCCCAGGTATTGCACTCTGCCTTACTGATCCCAAACCCTGCCCACACCTGTGCAAATAATCTACTCAATGCTCCTCAGATTAACCTGTTTCAGGGTGCCCTCTGTTTCCCGCCAGGCTGCTAACCAAGGCATTTATATCATCTCTGGTTTACAGAGGAGGAAACTGAAGCTTGGAGAAATTAAGTCACTCACCCAGGGGCAATTATCTGGGATTTGAATTTGGATCATCCTGACTCCAGAGTCCAAGCTCTTGACCTGCTAACTACTATATAAAAATTAGGATAAAGAAGTTTTTATAGGGGGAGGGTAGAGCTCAGTGGTGGAGCATGTGCTAAGCATACACAAGGTCCTGAATTCAACTCACAGTACCTCTGTTAAAATTTTTTAAATTAAAGTAAATATGTAAATAAACCTAACTACCTCCCCCCAAAAAAGAGGGGACAAACAAAACAAACAAAAAAGAAGCTTCTATTCAGCACCTGCTGTGGGCCATGCAGTGCGCCAAGCCCTTCATGCCTTCATTTCACGCATCGTCACACGCACTCTGTGGCCAATACTACTTACTATGCCAATTTCACAGATGAGAAAACTGAGGGTCAGAAAGGGGAATTCATCGGCCCACAGCCACAATGTTAAAGAGAGGCAGAGCTGAGGCGCGAACTCAGGGCTATCCCAACCTCCTATCCTGACCTCAGCTAACCTGCTTTCCGCAGAACCTGTGGGGACCGCTGGAAGCCAGGAGAGACAGCGGGATCCATGTTCCAACAGGAGCTTTGGGGATAGGGCTGGAGAAGCGGGCTTGTTTGTTCATCGCATCCCATAAACAAGCTTGTGTGGAAGATGGGGGGGCAGAGCCAGGGGCTGGGGGATTGTGGGAATGGAGGCCAGAAGTGGAAGGTAGTCCAGGCCTTTGCCAGGAGGACGGCTGGGACACCTGTGTGTTTGGGGTGGGGCTTAGATGGGGTCTGTTCCTGTGGACAAACATTTGCTGAGTGGCTACGATGTGCCAGGCACAGTGCTGGGCTCTGGGGTAATCTATGTTGGGGCCGAGGGCCAAGAACAAGTCCATCTGATGGGTGGAAACTAGTATGGTTTGGGGCTCAGGTATAAGGCCATTTGCCTCTCCCATGTCCTCATCCTTAGAAGCCCTCCTGCCAAGGGTACCCCTCAAATGCTCCTCCACTCTGTGGTGTCCCACTGCAGTCGATGTTATCCTTGGCTCTGCCTTCCTCCCCAGTCCTCAGCCCAGCAGCCTAAACCAGTTTCTGCTGGATCTCTTTTCTCTTGTTCACCTTCAAGTGTACCATCCCCCACCAACTGTCTGTCTGTCTGTCTGTCTATCACCATCCACTTTATGGCTGTACTAAATTATAGTTGACATGCAGTAATCTGCATGTATTTAAACTTTGCAATTTGACAAGTGCTGACATATGTATTCACCTCTGAAACTATCACCACAATCAAAGATGACAAATGTATTTTCACTCAAGAACTTTTCCTGGTCCCTCTTTGTCTTCCTTCCTGCCTGCTTCGCATCCCGGTACCCAGGCAACTGCTGCTCTGCTTTCTATCTCAAACTATGTAAATGGAAACATACAGAAGTCTGGCTTCTTTCACTCAGCGTAATTAATGTTAGAGTCATCCACATTGTTGTGTGTATCAATACTTCATCCCTTTTTATTGCTGAGTGGTATTCTACTGTATGGACTTACCACCATTTATCTATGTATCTGTTTCTTGTTTGTTTATTTCCTCCCTTCATTCTGTCTATCTGTCTATCTATCTATCTATCTTTCTATCTATCATCTGTCATTCATCTACCTATCTATTCATTCCCTTTAGATGTGAACCTTTGTAAGGAAGTTCATCATGGCATTTATATTTAATAGCAAAAGCTTATAACAACCTACATGTCTGCCTCTAGAGAAATGATTAAGTTTAGCAAGACCTTGGAACCTCATCAGAGGAGCACCAAATACAGAATCCTAAGCCAGCTTGCTGCAGTTGCCAGGAGGGCTGTATCATTCTTGGTTCATGGCTGACTTTCTAATGTACCCTGCCATAGTTCTTGATTGGATGGAGAGTAAACCATTCATTGACAGCCAGTTAGCATGTCCAAAGTGCCACCTCTCCTTGTTTCTTTGCCTTTTGTATCTCTCTCTCTCTGTCTCTGTCTCTCTCTCTCTATCCATCCATCCATCCATCCACCCACCCAACTATCCATCCGTTCATCCATCCATCCATCTGCCTCCCCATCCATATCTATCATCTATCATCTACTTCTTTATTTATGTATGTTTTCTTCCTTTTCCTTTGACCTTTCTTTATCTGTCCATTGATACCCGTGAGGTCAATAGATGTTAATGTCCTCTTATAGCTGGAAGAAGACGCAGATTACTTTCATAGTAAATGTGACCATCTAGTAAGAACCTCTCGGTTACCAGGCGCAGCATGAAGAAATCAGAAAGTGCTTAGCACACAGCCTGACACATATAAGTGTCATAGAAAAAACATTATATCGAGTGCCTTCCTTTGTTGGTGGTCGTAATTATGGATCTTTGCTACTGTTTCAAGAAAACCTCATTCATTCATGACAATATGTACGAAGGGCAGGTTAAGAGATCTGTCTGCATTAAAGGGACTGTTCAGAATCCTTAAACAAAATGAACTTGTCTTTCTTCTGAGTACAGAGGAGAATTTGACAAAGAAGGAGTTCCCAAGTAGTATTAACTTCCCCGCTGCTCTAATCAACCTTTAAACCTCATCTGGATTTGGCAGGAATTTCTTTGGGTAAGATGAGGTGCTAGAAGCCTTAAAACAGTTTATTCTTTTAAAGACATGGAACACTCCTCGCACAGTCTTCTTTACACGGTTACTGTGGTGAAGTTTTCTTCACAGGTAGAGCAAAAGGTAAACTTGCAGCTTAGGCCAGGCTAACGTATAACAAATTCCATTATTAGCACAGTTCAAATTAATGAGATTTTCCTTTACTTCGGTTTCAAAAGCGGCTCAAAGCCACTTAGTAACTTGAGACCTCTTGTGAATCTCATTACTAGAAGAGTTTTTAAAACACAGTTTGTTCTTTGGTTACCATAGGAAATTGCAAAGGCCCAATGACTGCGTTCCATTCTGGATGCAAGTTTTATGCCGGGTGATTCATTGAAGCTTTGATGATTTTTTAATTTAAAAAATTCCCTATTAATGTTAAAAGAAAAATCTATTAGCACACGGTGAACACATGAGAAGGATGCTGACCAGTCATGTTCATTGTCTGAGTCCTATGCCCCCCCCAAAAAGGATGAAAAGTAAATAAAACTTTCAAACTTTACAATATTTATCATTAAGCTCTTAGTACCCACAGATGCAAAAGTCTTTGCTTGTGTTTTAAGTCAGGCAGCCTCCTAAATTAAGTTGGATTTGTCCCAAGGACCGAATAAGAAAATTAATTCATGAACTCGGGCCCTCCAGAATATTTTTTCTTTTCATTCTGTTTACTCATTTTTATAGTCCTTTCCTTCTTCGAAGTAATTTGGATTTGATTGCTTCTTCGTGAAATTCTAATGTCAAGACTGTGTCTAATTTCTGTTTTATGAAGAAATCTGGAAACTATACAAAGGAATGAATTGAGATGCAGAGTCAAATAAAATCTGTAATGTGATAACTCTATCAACTCTGCCTGGAAAGATACTGTATTTCAATTAGATCCTGAGACATGTTCTTACATAAACTGACAGCATTGGATTGACAGTGTTCATCTTCGCAGGGAACACAATTTACAAGAACAGAGTGGCGAATTTGGATCATATTCCAAAGGTACCTTGGGTTGCTTACCGCACCCCAGCCTGATTGAGGTATGATTTAAGAAACAGGCTCCCTTTTAGCATAAAATAAGAACAGCAAACATGAAAAATTCCCACCACCTAAAAAAAAAAAGGTATTTAAAATTTAAAGTAATAATAATAATAATAATACTTAGCATTTAAACAGTATTTTACATCTTCAAAGCACTCCATAAACATTGGTTCCAATTCTCCAGGCATTCAGTGGGGTCTTTGATGTAGAGAAGAACTCCACGCACAGTGGGGGAGATAAAGCTACAACCAGAAGAACTGAGCCCAATTAGCTAATTGTAACACTTTCATTTCTTCCCCGTTCGGTTTCATTTTTTTCCCCCAACTACCTTTTGTTGTTCTCATTTAAAGCCCTCGCAGGGTCACCCACGCAGGCCTGCTGGTAGCAACCAGGCTCCCATCCAAACTCATCCACAAGACCGGAGGCTGCATTCTTTTCCCCCAATTCACAGTGAAATCAAAAATCCAAGTCCAACTGGATTACAATTAGATTGGTTTTATTCTCAGAGTCTGCCTTTCCAGTTTTTCAATGGAGCAAAGTGTCCTTTTATTTATGAGACCATAGGAGGTACTATGTTTTATAGAGAGTAGATTTGTTTTAGTCTTGATTTTTTTCCCCAGTCTTTTCTTAGCAAAACAAGAAGCTGGCAGTCTTATGTTAGTCTCCATCATTCTTTCTGCAGAGTGTACCCATGTGTAAAGTCCAAAAATCAGGGAAGCCCTGGTCTTGATGACTCTGAGACCTCCAGCAGTGAAGATTCACCGTTTATCCCAACTGGTAGTACTCAGGTAAGCCTGCAGCCAAGCAGGTAATCTCTTGTAGCAGAGATATCTCCTCCCCTCTTGGTGGACGTATAAATTAGTATAACCTTTTTGCAGTATCTGTGAAAGTTGTGATCTTCCGTATCCTTTGACTCAGCAACTCTACCTCCAGGAATTTGTTTTAATGAAAAACTCACATGAGTTTGCAAAGAAATATGCAAGCCCATCCATCTAACCTTGTCTTGACGTGCAAACCTAGCAGGTACCAAGGACTCAAAGTAAGGGGGCTAGCGGAGAAAAGTGAGACACAGCCGGACGGCAACATACATGACGCTGATGCTGGCGGGTTAATAACATGGTTCTACATTTCCTCACATGGAGGGAGGTCTGCGGGCTCATTCATCCCACATGTATTTCTTGAGTACCTACTACGTCCCAGGCACTGTACCAGGCAGGGATGCAGCCATGAAGAAAGGAGACAGTGTCTTTGCCCTCAAGAAGCTCACATTCTGATGGGACAGTTTTTTGCAAACACATAAATACATATTTTCTGGTAATAACACATCTGTTAGGTTAAAAAAAATAAAAAGCAAGGAACCTGGAAAAGCCACTTGGGTAAACAGTCGGGCAGTGACTTATAAAGTTAAATATATATTTACCATATGGCTCAGCCATCCCACTCCTGGGTATTTACCCAAGAAAAATGAAAACTTGTATTCACCCCAAAACTTACGTGTGAATGTTTATAGGGACTTTATTTGTAATCACCCTCAACTGGAAACAACCCTAATGTCCTTCAGCTGATAAATAGGTAAACAAAACATGGTACATCCGTATAATGAAATATTATACACCAATAAAAAGAAATGAGCCACTAATTCATGCAACAAAATAGAGGAACTTCAAATGCATTAAGTTGAGTGGAGGGCTATGTACCCTGTAATTTCATTTATATGGCATTCTGGAAAAGGCAAAATACAGGGACAGAGAAGCGAGGGGTGAAGGAAGGGGTTGATTACAAAGGGGCAGAGGGACTTGGGAGGATATTAGAACTGTAACATCTTTATTGTCGTGATGCTCACACAACTGTAGATGTTTCATCAAAGCTCATAGAACTCTACACCAACACCAGTGAATTTTACTATATGTAGATTACACCGCAATAAACCTGATTAAGGGGAAAAAGTATAATGCAAAATTTATGTAGGTATGATCCCATTTTTGCAAGTAATAAGAATAATAATGAATGTTAGAATATGCTTAGGGGAAAAAAAATCAAGATGAATATCCCGTATGCCATATTGTTAACAGTAAATTATCTGGGTTGGGAAAGGGATGTTTCATTTTCTAAATTACACGTTTCTTTGATGTTTGAATATTTTATAGGGCATGTGTAACTTTCAAAATTACACGGAAAATCGAATTATGATACAAAGTTTAATCCTCGGTGCTGGCCAAGCTGCTGTGGCACAGACTCACTTTAGATGCTCAGGCCCCATCACTTGACCCCACTTCTGGCTCTGGAGGGCAGTTATCCACTTGGGCTGTTGAAGATGCACTGTGACTTTGCAGACCCCTTGAGAAGCCTGGGAGACTCCCTCCTCCTTGGCTTGGGATCCCCCGCCCCCCACTCCATCCAGGCAAAGAAGTGTTGCTGTCCCCTCTAAGCTGCTACTGGGGGGGGGGGGGGCGGGATTCGGCCCTTCAGTAGTTCCCATGGGACAGATCTTTCTGGACGGAGGTGGAGCTGACAGCTCAGAGCTGACATGGCCTTCGTCCTCCAGCCACGGATATGTGCTGTCTGTGGCCCAAGGTGGTTTAGCACCTCTGATGTTAACAGCCCACATTTATTGACACTTGTTTTGTGCCAGGCACTAGCCAGGGACTTTTTACTTGGTATTATTTTGACATTGCTTCATTTAACAAACATTTGTTAAACACCAATAGTGTTCTAGGCACTGGGGATACAGTCATGAACAAAGAGGGGGGAAAAACCCTGAATTCTATCCCCTTATATTCTGTTGGGAGGAGGGAGAGACAGGCAAACATACATTAAAAACAAATACATGTCAGGGGATTTTAGATGATAAGAGAAATAAGAGATAATTAAATAGAGTGAGGGGTGCAAGAGGGAGGCAGGGGGCATACTGTTTCAAGTGGTCTGAGAGCGCCTTTTCAACGTGGAGGCTATCTGACTCTGGGGGAGGAGGACCCGGCAAGGGCCAGGGCCCTGAGGCTGAGTATGTGAGGAGGGCCACAGGGAGGGCATGGGCCTGCAGCAGAGTGTCCATGGGGGACACTGGTGTGACCACGAGGCCAGGTCACACAGGGCCCTGTAGGCGGTGGTAAAGCACTTCGCTTTTACTTTAAATGAGGTGGGAGTCATGACAGGGTTTAGAGCAGAGGAGTGACATGGTCTGACTTAGGTTTGATTGGATCTCTCTGACTGCTGTGTGGAAAAGGGAACATACTCGGGGGGGTTTGGGTGGGGAGCGCAGGAGGAGTGACAGCCACAGAGAGGCCAGGGGCTTAGGCTTGGATGGTGGCACATTCTGGATATTTCCATTTAATCCTTCACTTTCCCCATTTGCAAAATGGGATGATAATAGAATACCTCTCACGAGAGGATTAAATAAGCTTTGGGGTGTTAAAGTAGCTCACTCACTCTGTATCTGACACATGGAAAGTGCTCACTAAATATGCCTCTGTTTATTATTATTATATTATTACCAACCTCCCTGTGAGGCCAGGATAATTATGCCCACATTATGGATGTGAAGACTGAGGCTCAGAGGGGTAAGGCTGCTTCTCCGAGACAGGTGACCGGTCAGAGGCAGAGCTGTATTGCTTCAGGCCCCCATGGAACATCTGTGGGGCAGCACACTTGGTTGGTGAAGATAGGAAGCCCAGAATAAGGGGCAGAGAGTGTCTCAGCATAAGGGAGCCCTCTAACCTCATCTTAGTACAGAGTAGCCAAGCTTCAGATCTTGCTTGGCACTTCCAAGCTGTGTGACCTCAGGCAAGTCACTGCACCTCTCTGAGCCTCAGCTGTCTCATTTCAAATGGGGCCTGGGATGGGACCTACCTCATAGGATAGTCATGACAGTTAGATGCCTGGCATAAAATGAACTCCATAAACACATTCAGAAAACAGCCCCCTCCTGAAAAGATGGTACAGTAAGAAGACATGTAACTAAGTATATGGTTGGCATGTCTCAGCTGGCCTCCTTCTCGTTGCATCACACAGCTCTGCTAGGGAAAAGAAAGCCTGCTTTCTGTTGGGATTTTGAGAAGTGACTGATTAGATTATAATGAACAAGCTCATCAGGGTGCATGTGCTATGTAAACAGTGACCCCTTCAATAAAACCACAAATACAGAACAATGCAAAATGTGCTTTGAGTTATTGCATGGTTAACATGAAATAAAGTCTGCTGGTTGGAAAATCATCTTAAGGGTCTATTATTTTTTTTAAGTGAGGGGAATATTTACCGAGGTATTTCTGGTGGAATAAAGAAGGGGCTTCTATGTTCAGTAACCGTTGTGAAATGCCAGTAGCAAATCCCCATAACACAACTTGCTAACATTTACAGAAGCTGTTGTGATTAAGTGGGAACCAAGCCACTGAAAAATCTACAACAAGAAGTCAGCAAAGTAAGATCAAGAGACTATAAAGTAAACAATATATAGAGAATGAAATGTAATTTATATCCTCAGGGAAACGATCTGTACCGACAGCAGCAAGAGTGACTCTGTAGATGTACTTCATTTCCATCCGCAATAGACTATTGCCGTCAGCACGTTTGAAAATTGAGAAATTGTGTACGCAATTTAAAAAACCAATTGATTATAACTCACCAGCGTCCTAAGAGGTTGGCAGCCCATTTTAAAAAGGAAAAACTGAGACTCAAGCGGGAGTGGTGAGTTACGTGCCTCATCCTGCGTGAGAACACATAACCCAGGTGACCTGAGAAGCCCGGTGAGCCTGTCACTGGGGCCAGGTGAAGATAAAGTGATGACTCAGATTTCACATGTGGCATTTTTTTATTGCCTCCAAATTGTTGCCTGAGTAAGGACTGTGCTCTTTCCAGGGGTTGCTTTTAAATAAAATGTTATGTTGCAGAAAGCAAAATCTGGTCCCCAGGCAGGGACCCAGTATACCTGTGCTCGGGAACAGGAAAAGTGGGAGCTCAGGCTGGGAACTTAAAATGCCATACCGTTTGCAGGGAACTGGGATGGTCTCTGGAGGAGGGTGGCTTTTGTCTAACATGCGAGGACCTGAATGTCACTTCTCCAAGGGCAGTACCACACAGGTGGGGTGGTTTAATCATTTGCCTTCTCACGTCTCCAGACCTCGGCCGAAGTCCCTGATTTAGGGCACCGGTGAAAAGACATTTGTCTTCCTTACAAAGCCCCTGGACACTTGAGTCTGGTCTAGAGCACAGAAAGCCGAGGAGGGTGAGATGTCCTGGCAGAATTGCCAGAGAAGTTGGCATCTGCCCTCCCAGAGCACAGCCTGGCTCTGGGCCATCCGAGCAGGCCATTTCTTTCATGAGCATTGACTTCACACTTGCCCAGCCCTGGAGAGGAAAAGTTACAGAATCCACCTCGTGAACACCCTCTTCTCTTAGAGATGATTTTTTTTGTTCACCCTCATACCAGAGTTGGCTGTTGTAAATAAGGCTGTTCCGATTCCAACATACAAGTGTGTGTGTATGTATGTGTGTCCATCCAGAGGAAACAGAATTTAGTTTCTTGTGATATATTTCACCACCTGCCAGTGCTGTAGTCTGCAATACGCAACCTTAGTGGAGGCTGAGAATTTATGAATATAGTCGCTTGTCTTTGGTCCAGCAGCAGTTTCTTTCTTTATAGTCAAAGAAGAATATCAGGGGACATCATTCACACACTTCCTTATTATTGGCTATTTGAAAGCCATTCATCGTGGACTGCTAAATTCATTCAAAAATCAGCATTACCAGAAGCAAAAGAGTCGTTCGTATGCAGGCATATAGGTAAAATGCCACTGAATACAGTTAATTTAACCTCATTGAAATTTTTTAAAACTAAAACCATTCTTTACATGATGTCTTTGGTGTTGTTTCTTGGGGTTCAGTCTCCGCCTACATTTTATAAAAAGTCCTGTGTCCTAATAGTCACTGACATTTATTGAACACTTATTATGTGCCTGGCTGGTGCTGAGTGCTCCGTCAACTCATTGAATGCTCACAGTGGCTCTAGGAGGCAGATACAAGTGTGACCCTGCTTTAGGGATGAGGAAACTGAGGCACAGAAAGGGTTAATCACTGTCCAAGGGGTCAAGAGTGTAAGTGGCAGAGTTGGGATCTCGACCAGGTGTGGTCCAGCTCTCAAGTTCTTGCCCTGACCCAGACCTCAAGCCGTGCTCCGAGCCCACAAAGACTGCCCTTGTTTCTACTTCATCCTCTGTACTGTCTTAGGGGAGAGGTTGGAACAATTAGGAAATCCTTGGTGGTTATGAGCAGAGCTGTTATTGCCCAAGGCAACACAGCTTGATTGGTATAAGACCATTCTCTCAGAGGGAACTTAAAGCCTCAACTTAAAAAATTGAATTATGAAAGTGAAGGAATGAAAAGAATAGGCCTGCCGCCCGGAAACGTCTGGAAACATCTTTGTGGAATTACGGAATGAATGACCTTGTCCACACCAGGTGAGCGGGACCCAAGACAGGTGTTTGTTGTTGTGCCAAACCCGGTACTGGTCTCATTGGTACCGCCTTTGTTTCTCTTTCGTCCTCAGCTGCTGACTTGGGTAGCAAAACACATCAAGAGGAAATGCAAGTGGTCAAGAGACCTAAGAGGAGAGCTACCTCGCTGGAATTTGGGAAAGCAAATTCAAACAACAACGAAACCATTTTGCCATCATCAGGTTGGCAAAAATTTAAAAAGATTGGCAACATCCAAATGCTGACAAGGTGGAAAGGAAGTAGACACTCTTCCGGTATTGCTTGAGGGAGAGTGAATTGCTACAATCTTTGGGGAAAGTCTTCCTGCTGTATTTATTAACAATAAAAATACACATTTATTAACAATAAAAAAGCAATCCTATTTGGGGGACTTTATTCAACTGAAATAAAAGTGTCACTACATAAGGATATATGGGTAAGTATATTTACTGCACCCTTATTTAGAGTAGGAAAAAACTGGAAACCATCCGAAGGTTCAGAAGTAGGGGAATAATTGGATAAATTACGGCACAGGTGTTCTATGAAACACTATACAACTAATAAAAGACTGAGTTGGATCTAGATATATAGGCCTAGAGGTACACTTGTGATAAACGGTTAAGTGAAAAAAACAGCTTGCGAAGTAATATATGTGACACGATCCCATTTTCTTAAAAAGTAGAAAAAGAAAAAAGAAAAAAATCCCATAGAAACGTGTGTTTAAATTGTATGATTTGGTGCGAGCATGACAACAGTTTGACGAGCTTGGTTATCGCAGTGGTGGAGAGAAGACTTTCCCTCTGCCTTGGCGTACTCCTGTGTTGTTCAACTTGCTCCAGCTAGCAAGTTAATTTTGTTACTTTTGTTATTTACAATAAAATAAACCCAATAAAGCTGAGGTTAAAGGGAAAAAACCCTCCAAGTGATGTGACTTGATGCTGTTTCCCAATGTATGAGAATAGCCAAGTGATTGTGATTGCTGTAATTTATTGATCACTGCTGATGGGGCCATGCACTGTGCTAAGAACTCACTCCGCATTGTCACTCTGGGAGGTCAACACACTGGAAGAAATGGGGGTCACAGGGGCTAAGTGACCTGCTCAAAGCTGCACGACAGAGCAGAGATTAGAACCCAGGTATATCTTGCTCTGAAGCAGTATTCTTAACTCCTCCAAAATACTCCCACCCTGCAGCTGTGGCGGCTTCCTGTGGTCTTTCTAACAGGGTGGTTCCTCCTCTGGTCATATTTTTGCTTCCATTTTCTCTCTGCCATTACAGTGGGTAACCATGAAAGGGAACTAACTTGTCATTCTCAGAATAAGGCCTGAGTCTTGGGCAGAGGGGCACGTCTGTTTCCTGCCTGGGCAGTAGGCATTTTCACAAATGGGGAAACTCAGACATGAGAGAGGATGCATCTGATGAGCACCCCCCGCCAGCCCCACTCTGCCCCGGTTCCCGGGGGAACTGGACTCAGAAGTCCTAGTGGATGGTACCTCGCTGCTTTCTAGTTGCCAGTGATGGGTTTTGTTTTGTTTTCATCTTATCTCCTGAGGCTCTCCATCAACTCCCATTGCTTTCTCTATTAAGAACTCTGAAGATCTTTATCAGTCATCTCAATGCAGCAAGTCAAAAGAGTTTCTTTGCTAGAAATGACCTGGAGACTCACCCAGGCTGCCTTTTCACACAGGAGAAAACTGAGGCCCAGAGAGGTTGAGCGGCTTGTCTAAGATAACAGGGTTGCTCATTGGCACATCTGAGAGTAGAACCCAGTTCCCCTGGGTCCTCATTCTGTACTCATGTTGCCTGGGCAATTGCACACTGCACTTCTGGTCTTTTCTCCTCCACTCTGGGGCCTTGGCTCTGACAGCCAAGGTAATCACCTCAGATGAGGTTTTTTTCTTTCCCTTTTTGTCCTGTGTGGTTTGTTTTTTAATTTACGTTTATAGTGCCGTTTGACTGATTATTCTGCTTTCCATTTATTGATTGATTTGTGTTGTTTATAACTTATTGCATTGTATAGGTCATACACACATTTGGTTAAAAAAATTGCAAACAATACAGTGAAAAGTAATTTCTCTCCATCCCCAGGGGCAACTGGTGTTACCATTGTCTCCTGTAAGTTTCCAGGGACATCTCAGTTAATAGTCTCTTTTGGAGATTATTCTCTGTCAGTACACGTAGTGCTAACTCATTATTTTTAATAGTTGCATGGGATTATACTGTTAACTACTCCCCAAATGATGGACAGGTAAGTTGCTTCCTGTGTTTGCCCCACAAGCAGTACTACAGTTCACATCCTTGCACTACGATCTTTATACATGTGTGCAAATATCTCTGTAGGATAACTCCTACAAAACTGTGGTGCTAATTTATATTCCCACTGACAGTGTGTTAAGAGTTCCGCTTCCCTTTATAGTTGCCTCAGCTTTTAAAATACTGTCAATAGTTCTTACGGTTTTAATTTCTGAGGCTGCTATAACAAATTACCATAGACTTGGTGGCTTAAGCCAGAGAAATTTATTTCTTACAGTTCCGCAGGTTGAGAAGTCCAAGATCAAGGTGCCAGCCAATTTGGTTCCTGGTTCGAACCCTCTTCCTGGTTATGTCTTCAGAGGGCAGAGGGGTTGGGAAGGGTGGGGGAAGTGTGGAGAGAGAGTGTGTGAGGGCTTGAAATCCTTCTTGTCTCTTCTTACAAGGGCACTAATCCAATCATGAGGGCTACATCCTTATGACCTAAATATCCATCCAAAGGCTTTATTTCCAAATACAATTACACTGAGAATTAAGGTTTCAGAATATGAATTTTAGGGGGACACAAACATTCTGTACATAGCAACAAGTATTAAGCATCTTTTTGTATATTTAAAAGCCACATCTTTCCTATTCTCTAAACTGTCCATGTCCTTTTCTCATTTTTCTATTAAGTTGCTTTGAGAGACTTTAAAAAAATCTTACAGAAGAATGAGAATTTGGTGACGAGGTGTGTAGGATGAGGCCTCCTGGGACATGAATGAACCTGGATATGATGGACTACCATACTGATTGCTCAGGCCCAAGTAGCACCATGCATGCTAATAAAGTGCTTTGGCTTTTTTTTCCCTAAACATTTTCATCAACAGTATCTTAACAGAAATGCACACAATTGGCCTGAGGTCAGTAGGTCAGCAATTAGAACCCCTTTTTGACAGATTAGGAAATGAGGCTCCGAGAGTTAAGCTCTAGTGGCCAAGAAAACACAACCAGAGGTGCCAAAGCCATCCGTAGTCATCTGTGCACAGAGCCTTCTAGATTCAGGCTTGGGCCGTGGAGCCAGATAGACCTGGGTTTAAGCCACTCACTAACTGGAGAGCATGGGATGTCATTGCACTTCTGAACCGTCTCTTACTATAGTCTAAGGATAATAACAATATCTTATTTATGTAGTTGTTCTAAGGACTACGTGAAATAACGTAGGTACATTCATTATAACATAATGTCGGTAGGTTAAAACAGAGTGTCCGCTGTGATAATACACATTATAACATGCTGCTCATGGGTTTTGCTTTAGCAGTTATTTGTGGTAGTTCCAAAGTTCAGTTCCCATGTCCAGGACTTCTCTTTCATTACACTCCATCTTCCTGCTGTTTTCCACTCTTCCTCTCTTAGCCCAGTCCACCTGGCTCTTCCACATCTGGGGGCTTATTAGTGAAGTAGTCACCTACTCCCCACCTTTGCAAGGAGAAAACGTCTTAAAGACTAGAGAAGAGCCTCCTTCTACTGGTACTCTTCTGAACTCCCAGGCCATATGCTCTCAGGAAGTGCTGGTTATTGACTGAATGGAGCCAAGTGGGAAAGTCTGCTCCCAACACAGCCCTAGTATAGTGCCTGGTAGTTAAAATACATTTTGGCACAAAGCAAGAGATCAGCAAGCATTTATGCAGTGAATGCACACAGTGCCTAGTAGTAAGGGCTCAGAAGGCGTTTCTGTATTCAGTGCATTGTGCCTGGTACACAGTAAGCGCTCCATGGGCGAGGTTTGTAAACCTTCGGGCAAGAGTTCAGCTTCGCAGTGCCTGGGTGCAGGGATTCGAATCCCACACTCTCCTCTTCCCAGCTGTGCGACCTCTCGCAAGTGACAGCCTCTTTGTGCTTCAGATTTGTCATCTGCAAAAAACGCCAACGATAGAGTGAGATCTCAAAGAAACACTCCCGGGAGCACTTGGACCTGCTGCTTGGCCGACAGCGAGTCCCCACCACCACACTGGCCCGCCGGGGCGGTCGGGGGCCCAGCGAGGGGCCCCGAGCCCTCCGCGGCGACGGCCACGGGCGTTCCCGGGGCTCGAGGTCGCGCCCGGCAAAGATCAGGGCACCCGAGGGGGCGGAGCGCGGCGCCCACGCGGGGCAGCCCACGGCGGCCTCGGGCCGGCCGGCCGCCGCCCGCCCGGGAGCCGCGCCGCCTGCACTTCTTTCTCTCCCTCTCCATCTCCCTCCCTCTCTCCGCCAGAGATTCCGGCCGCGCTCGGCTCAGCAGCGCCGCCCGCGAGCCGCCGCGCCGCCGCTGCCGCTCCGGCCCCTCCCCCGCCCGCCCTCCGCCCTGCCACCGCCCCCCCGCGCGGCCGGCGCCCGTCACGTGACGCGGTGCGAGCCAATGGCGGGCCGAGCCGCGGTCGGCGGCCGCCATTGCTGTCAGAGCGAGCGAGCCCGGGGAGGGAAGAGAAGCGAGGCTGACTGGGGAGGAGGGGGGGGTGGGGGAGGAAGAGGAAGGAGGGGACGTCGCTCGGCTGCCGGGGTCGCCCGCTGGCTTCGTCCGCACCCCCCCCTTCGCGAGTTCGCGCTCCGCGGCGGCGGCGGCTCCGAGGCGGCGGCGGCGGCGGCGGCTTCGGGGCTCGCCTCCCCTCACGCGCCGGCGGGGGCCGAGGGGGAGTCGGTGGCTGGAGATAAACAAGGCGGCGGCGGCGGCGGCTGAGGAACAGGGAAGGCGGAGGCGGCGGCCGGCCCGCAGCGCCGGCCCGGGAGGCAGCGGCGGCCCTGAGAGGCGGGGAGGGCGCCGGGCCGCGCGGACAGCGCCCCCCGCCGCCGCCGGAGCCGCGGGAGCCGCCGCCGCCGCCCGAGCAGGAAGGAGCCGCGCGGCCGCCGCGGACCCCCCCGCCGGCCCGGGCCCGCCGCCCCCAGCGCGGCGTCGCCGCGGCGCCTCCCGCCCGCCCGCCGGCCCTCGCGCTCTCCCCCGGCGGCGGCGGCGGCCCGGCCGACCCGCGCTCCCCGGCGAGGCGCCGCCGCCCGGCCCGGCCTCGCCTCGGACGCCTCGCTCCGACATGCCCCGCTCTGGCGGCCGGGCTCGCGGAGGATCATGACTGCGGCAGCGAACTGGGTGGCGAACGGGGCGAGCCTGGAGGATTGTCACTCCAACCTCTTCTCGCTGGTGAGTAGTCGGGCTGCGGGAGGGGGCTGTGCCGGGGGGGGGGGGGTCCCCGACCTCCGCCGCGGACCAACTTTCTCCTCCCGCCGCTGGGACTTCGCCCCTCCCTCGCCTCTCCCCGCCGTTCGCCTCTCGCCGATTCTCCCCCTTTTGGATCGTCTCTCCCTCGCCTTGGATCCCATCCAGTGTTTATTTGGCTCTTTAAAAATCATTTGTGAGCGCGGCGCTCGGCGTGGAATTTGCATGTGGAAGTCTCAGAGCTGCGGATTCTGGGTCGCACTTCGAACGCCCACCCTCTGTTGCAATCGCACTCCCCTTACCCTCCCCTTCCCCCCCTTATTTTCCCCTAAATGTGGAAGGCTTTGCCTTGTGCTGCCCGCGCCTGCGATAAGCAGTCTTTTCCCCCTTGTCGGATCGGCTGCCCGCCCGCCCGCCTTTTGAATTTTTAAAAAATTCCATAATGACACCTGCAATTTCGCCCGAAAACAGTTGATTGAATGCGATTGTGTCAGTAAAAGACTCTTGCACCCGAAGCTCCGGCGATTGTAAACATCGACAGCCGCCTGCCTCTCGGGGCTTACTACGCCGGAGAGTCGCTAAGCCATTGCATCGAGCCGACGGAAGGTGGAGAAAGCTTTTTCTTCTTTCTCTCCTCCTGGGTCTTTTAAAAACTGTTTTCTCTTTCCTAACAACGAATCCACACACACACAAAAAACAACAAGCTG
Source organism: Camelus bactrianus (assembly GCF_048773025.1). Taxonomy (NCBI): domain Eukaryota; kingdom Metazoa; phylum Chordata; class Mammalia; order Artiodactyla; family Camelidae; genus Camelus; species Camelus bactrianus. The sequence continues at coordinate 12,198,286 of NC_133570.1, forward strand.
GGCGGTTTGATAACATCGCTTTTATCTGCCTTCGCCTCTCTCGCGCTCTCTCTGATAATTGACAACTTTTCCTTCGGATTTGAATCGCCTGCCTTAATCTCGAAGCAGTTAGGGTGTCAATTGTTCTCCTGGAAGCCTGGCACCCGACGACGGCGTCTAGATTCATCGAAATTAAAAATGTGTAGGGCTCCTGCAACTCTTTCCTGGCGGTGGCAGTGACATTTGGTGGTAAATGCCATCTTTGCTTTTTATTAGGTCGTATTACCTAGCTCTGAAAACATTCACGTTGTTAAACCTTGCGTTTAGGCTAATAATTGCAGTGCGTGGTCTTTAAATATGTGCTTTATGCTTGACTTACTGTATGTATAGCTATGTGCCCGGGAGACTACGAATTTGTTTAAATATTGAGCAAAGATTTGTAAACAGATGTAAGGCAATTATGTTTCAAGCGTAGAATATAATTGGAAAATTGGCTGAACGGTTTGTTTAATTTAGCCTTAAAAAAACTTATTTTAAGTTGTGTACCCTTTTTGGGGGGACTGCCTTTGGGGAACATGCATTTTGGAAATTGTTTTCTGTAACCTCTGCTGTAGATAGGAGCATTATTTACTCTTAATCCTTGTTTACACTGGATAAATAATTTAGTGTTCAAATTGTAATTAGTTACATTTAATTATGGGTAGCATAGATTCTTTTTTTTTTCCTTTGAGACTGGTGGAGAGATACAGATTCTTGCCAACTTTTCAAATAGAAGCGTTATTTTCTTAAATATATTTCATTATGCAGATAAAAAAATCAAAACGTGAGATTTTTACCTGCAAAGACCGAGTGACAGTATCTGTGCTTACACTGTAATAAGGTCAGGTCAGTTTTTTTCCCCAACACTTTTATTCAGATATTTAACCTTAAAATTCAGTTACAAGTTGTGATTTTCCTCTCAGTGCTGTGATAATTTTCTCTTGATCTTTTGATTTATGGGAATAAAACTCCTTTTGCCTCCTTTTTTCTTCTCTCAGTCTATCATTTACTATCAGTCAGATTCAGGGACTTTCATAGATTAGCAAACATATTGATTAAGGGGTTTTTAAAATGGTTTTTGTTTAGCAGCTGGTGACCACGTTGACACTTCAACGGGGAATTAAAATAACCAAGTAGACCAATATTGGTGAGGAGAGATCCCCCCAAATTACCATATATCATGCTGACTGGTAATTGCTTGTATATATGTGGCTAATTTATATACAGTATGTTTTGTAGATGAACGAAAGTGTGCTACATGTGTAGCCAGTCTTTAAGATAAATCATTTCTTTTATCTTTTTTTTTTTTAAGCTTAAGTAAGGATGATAGTGTTATAGAGATAAGATGCTTGAGATTCTTTTGGAGAAACAATTTGTAGGAGAGGATTCTGTGCTTTATGACTAACTAAAGGTTTGTGCTTTGGGTATTTCTCTCCTAAACTTCTGTAAATCAGGAATTGATTTTTGAATATGCTTTAAAAAAAAAACCAAAAAAACCCGATTACTCTTTAGGTAGCAACTTAGAAATGCCGAAGTGCAGAAATGCATGGATTTGTTTTTTGTAAGAACTATAGAATGTCTGCATTCTCTTATGTAGAGGGTGGATAGGTGCTAATTTTAAGAAATTATGAATCAGTTAAAAAGCTGCTGATACTGTAAATTTTTATCATTCCAAATTGAGAATTTTCTGAAAATTAGGCATAGCGGCAACCTAAAATATCAAAAATATGTTGCCTAACGTACATTGTATAGAGTAGTTAATTCCAAAGGAGATAAAATCATCACTTGTTCAAAATAAAGCACGTATTATAAGAACTCTTTGTGCTAAATAATAGCATATATTTTTCTTTTTGGCCTGCAGTTTTTTTGAGCAAAGTATTGCTTATAGAGAATCTGCGTAAGTAGTCATATTAATGTGGATTGAAATGTAAACTGGAGATTATAAAGTTCTGTACCACGCTAATAACCCACCCACTTTCTGTTACCTTGAGGTGTTCATATGGCTTAGTAAAAATTGATTTGTGCAGCCAGGTGCTTTAAGATTTAAGATTTTTGTTAGTCCTTTTCTTATTTTTCTTCCTGATTTTCTGTGTGGCGTCACATTTCCTAAATTCTCTGTCAAGTCCCGCCCCCTTTTCCTAACATGTGAAAAATGCCATTATGTATATATGATATGGGCCATTATCTGTGTCTCTGATTCTTACTGTTACGAGATTTGTAGCTACTGCATTAAATGCATGCCTGGCTGTGCCTTTGTGACTCAAAACTGTTTTCTCATGCTGTCCATCACATTTCTGGGAGGCTCTTGTTATATATTCACTCAGTGATAATACAGTTAACTGTGTTAAATCTGCCCTTTTGGAAAGTGTAACAGTGTTCCCTATGGTATGTCAACTCACCCTTGTGGGAAGACATATAATTTCCAGATGTAAGTGTATCTTTAGTTTTGTTTCTTTTGTTTCTTAATTGAGATGATACGGAGAAAAGTGATTTTGTGTCCTTCAGCTAGATTTTAGTGTATACTCTTGACATGAGGCAGTCTAATTCTTAGACATGTATGCTCCACATTCATGTTATTTTATTTGCTTATAATCTTCCTGACTGTGGGATAATTGAGTGATATAAAATTCTTCCTTCCTGAATTGAAACATGCATTAGAACATAATTCCTATTAAGGACTGTTCATTCTATATCTGAAGATTTTGAGCTAATCTGTTGTTGACCTGCTTTCTTTTTTCTTCAGAGATTTTTTTTTTTTGCAGAGAAGGAAGATAGTTGTAAATGTAGAAACTTTGAAATCTATTCTTTTGAGTTAGAACTAGATGGGGAGGACTTTCAGTTGAAAATGATCACGGAGGAGTGATTAATCTTCTCAAGTGCCTGTACGTATCCGGGGTATTTTCTCATCCCAGTTTCCAATTTTAATATTTACATATAAAGCATCTTTTTTTCATGATGGTTCATTGTCTTTAATGAAAATATTTATTATTTGCTAATGTATGTTTTCTGTTTAGCATCTTGTTGTTAGTAGCACGTGGTGTTAAAGTATTTATATATTTATAATAGCAATAATTGCCACCCGGTAATAGTTGCCATATTAACCTCCAATTGCTAGTAAATATTTTTAAGTACATAATAGACAGCAATTTAAGGCATAGTGTAGCAGTTTACTGGACCATTTTAAGGAGCCATTTGTACGTGTGATGAGTTCATAATTTTAAAGGGAAAATAATGTACCTAAGACTGGTATGCTAGAAAGTATGTTGCTGTGTTATTGCTTGAAGTGCTCACTGAGAGGAAGTTAGGTTAGGGCTGTTTCTTTGTGAGAATAAAGACAGGGGGTACCATTAGGACAGTGAGTGTCTTTTGAGTTTATGCCAGGTGCTTATGTAGTTTAGCACTTTCTTTGGAATATTATGGTCATTTTTTTCATGGCTGTATTAGGTATTTGGAAAAAAAATCTCTTAAGGCATTTCATTAAATAACATTAGGTTATAGTAGTGAATTATATTAATTAGGTATGGGAAAATTGATTCATCTTTTTTGTTCACTGGATAATTTAGCCTCGTTAATTTATTCATCAAACACTTTCAAAGATCTCTTCTGTTTTTAAAATTAATAAGGAAATACTCTGTCACTAGTTTGTACTGTATTCTATATATTATAACTATTTCCAAAAGATAAGCATATTCTGTATGTATTTGTTAAATTATTTAAATTTGAGATGAAATTCATTGAAATACTTATAAGATTATCTAGATTTTTTTTAATGAGCAGTTAATTCAACTCTCAAAGTTTGATTCAGAGATAGACTAGATACTGTTCTGAAATGATCTGACTTATTTTGGACAGAAGAAAGTAATAGTCTTTGAAATAGTAATAAGAAGTACTTTTTTTTTTTTTGAAAGCAGGTGATACATTTATTTCACCGAAGTTAGGTAGTGAGATTAGACATTTATGAGAATTAGTAATATCGTTGAATGTTAGGTATTATTACTACTGAACTGTGCATTGCAATCATTTATTAGAAATGGAGAAAAAGGATTTCTGCAGCATTGCTTTTAGTGTCATTTACTTAAAATGTATTGTGTGCTAATCTGCTTTTATAAATTGTGAATGTCCACCAGAATTTCTGTTTTGTCACTGTATAAACATTCCTATTTCAAGAAATTACATTTAATGCATTGCAAAGTGAGGTAATTAGGCAGATAGCCTAAAAATGTGCTGTGGGGGATAGTTAAAATTTTTTTTCATGTGCGCGTGTGCGCACAGCACACACACGCATTTGTTTCATAGAACTTGCTTAGAGATTTGGAATTAATGAATCAATATTTGTAATGTGTTTTGAAATTTAGGACTTTTCTTCCTTCTTGAATCATTTAACTTCTTGCTGATCCTGTTCAGATAATTTCTTTTTATAGTATATGCTTTCATTGTTTATTTGAAAGATTTGAAGGTGTTAGCTTTGTTCTGTTGGGGGAATTCACTTCATTACATAGGGGAGATGATTTTCCATTAATCTTGGTAAATATTAACATAAACGAGGAATTGTAAATTCAGATTCATTTGCATGAATGAAATATGTATGCTTGCCCAAGTTTTGTTTAGTATAGAATCACTTATGTACATCTGCACAGTTTTCTATCTTTGCTTTAGCTGATACAGAAAGTTTCAAATTCTCTTAAAATGTTGTGATTGGTGTTTGTTTCAAAGGCAGCTCCCCACCCCACTGTATTGTTTTGTTACTTAATTTTTAAAATCATCTGTAGTATATATAGATCGGGTTTTACTCTCATAAAGTGGCTCTCATAGTCTTCTTTTAGGAACTCCTGTTTTACTTGCATTTATAATAGCATGTTTTAGTTATGTTTGTTGGAGTAGATTTGTTTTCCTTTTTTAAACTGATAAAATGTCTTCTTAGAGTACATTTGGATTCTAGTCTGAAAGAAAGGATGAAGTTTTTTTTTTTTCTTTCTAAATGAAAATTAGAAGAATCAGTGGTGTCCAAGGGAGAATGTTTACGTCATTGGCATTTCCATACTCCAGTTTATTATGTGTATTTCTGAGTGTTTATTTTCTTTCTAGATGAATTGTGGTAGAATCTTACTAAAACCGTATTTCTGCTACTGTGAAATAGCACAGAGCCCTGGTTGACAGCTTTCTGCATTTTGTACTTTTTCCAGTACAGTAAAATTCCATTACTGTTAAAGGAACATCCTGAGTTGATTATATTAAACTTTCATATGTGTCTTATTTTGCATAGTTTACTTAAAAAAATGAAAAGGGGAAGGTAAAGAGAATTAGGTAAACTTGCAGGTAAATGTTTCTTTTTTTCTCAGTCTTCACTAGATTTCTTTACTATAATAATTAAGTCTTAATTTATTTTAAATCACTGTATTAATTGGATATATTTAAGATGTTTGATATTAAAATTAAATCTGAGGAAATGATTTGTTTCACATAAAATATATAATTAATTGTGCATAGAGTTCTCTATAATATTGAGTGGAAATTCCAAAGATTGATTATCTACAGGGTATTAAACTGCATTAAAACTGTGATTTTTTTTTTTCCCTCTGAAGAGCATTGATAAATTTCTGAGGAAGCATTTTTGCATAAGACAGATGAAGCTTCCTCATATAGTTACACATTGTTTCATTAAATAGGAAAGATGATTAAATCCATCTACACTTAATTTGAGAGTTAATAAATAAGGTATTCAAAAGAGTATAATTGGTGTGAAAAAACATTTTGTGTTGACAATTCTCATGATTGAATTTTAATGTCCTAAAGAGAAGTAAGGAAAAGCATACATATATCTGACTCAGGAACCAGCTCCTCTTTTTTTTCTTCCGTGTGTATATGTATGGCACAATCCTACTCATCTTTTAAGTAGGTCAAATGTCACCTCTGTGAAGCTTTCCTTGACTCCCACAGATAAAACTTGTCACTCTTGCTCCTCATGTGTGCCTCCTTCTTCTGCCTCTGCTAATCATATGAGCTTCTGTAGGGCAGTGACCCTGACTAAGTCATCTTTGCATTCTCTTCATAGTTAAGTGCTAATTAACTATTTGTTAAATGAATAAATTACCCGACAGCAATTCTCTTCTCCATCCTTCTCCCTAAGGGAGTTCTCATTGTCTCTTTAGGTCCTGATCGCAATGTTATTATTATTTTTTGAACTTATTTAGCTGTTAAGATCTATATTCTGAATATGTATTATCTAGGTTGTATGTACTGTGGCTTGGTAATATTTTAGATGAGTTCCAGGAAATCTTTATTAAAGAGAATTCCAACTGTTTAAGAGATGTATGCTTATACCTCAGAGGAATAGGAATTTGGTTAGTATTTAGATTTTGTATAGTGTAGTAGGCAATCTGTGGCTTTTGGAACCTGTTGGAGATTTTGTTTGGGGCTTGATACAGAATTCCTTCATTTTTTAATTCTCTAAGCTGTGCAGGAGGGCTTTTGCTCAACCTTTAGTTATAAGATTATTTTCCATCAGTAAAATAGGTAGTAAGCTGGTAATAGGGAAGGTTGAGTTGTATTCAAACTTTGTTTTTTTATTAGTGACTAGATCTCGTTGGTTGCATAATGGTTCTGTGCCTCAGTTTCTCCTATCAACTTGATGGAAATATGGAAGTCAGGAGGTGTGAAAAATCATTTTGAGTATCTTTTAGGTAAAGCACTTTGGATGACTAGATAATGTTCTTTAATGGGAAGAATGTTCTAGCAAATGACAACTGAAGTTATAGAATAGCCCTAGGCAGTTATCCAGGAAGTTGGAATGGCAAAATTACTTGTTTTAATATGGCAGTTATGTTGTATTTGTGCTTTTTGTAGGGGGAGCAGAAGATTAAATTGTTCTTGTGTCTTTCTTCATAAACCATGATTGAGAAGAAAAACTTAAAATTCATCTTTAAATGTTACAGCTTTTCACTTGTGTATATGATTCACAGTTGTGTGGTGTGTCTTTAATAAGCTGGGTGATTTTGCTGTATCAACCCTGAGCTCTGATTGGCTAAGACTAGAGATTGAACTGTGGCTCTTGTTTGGTACTTTAAGCTATTAATTCCTTGGCAGCTCCAGAGTGCTCTTTGAACTTTAAATAGCAGTTCTATTAACATTTTGAGATTTGTCTCAGGGAATGTCAGAAATAGTACTTAATAAATATCTTTTTCCTCTTAAAGACTAAATTATGTTTTAGTCTGACACACATGTCACAACCCTTACTATGTTTGAACAAAGTATATATCATCAACTGCCAGCCAATTTCTGTTTTCCATTTAATAATACGGCAACATCTAAAAATATTGTTTAGACTTTGTTGAAGGAAATCCCCTCCCCCCAGTCTATAGTTTTTGTATTAGTCTTATGGAATATGAATATGAATAGTGTCCTAAGTTTATATCCAAAGTGTAGAATTTTACATGTAGATGGTCTCTAGCATTCTAAATATTAGAAAAAGTTAATTTGTGTGTAAGTTTGCTTTCACATAAAAACCCACCCTGAATTTTGTTGGTACAAATGATGGTTAGCCTATTGTATTGTACTTAATTACTTGTGTTATAGAACTCAAATGCTATTTATGGTAGCATTTTTATGGGAATGAACTTACATTTATTGTTCCTGCTTAGCATGCTAGGAGTACCTTTCCTCTGACTGTAGTGTTGGCAATCAGAGCAGACACTCCCTAAAATCCATCTTGGCTCCAGGTAGTGGGAGTGAGGACGACCCAGGCTCTGGGCCCACTTTTAGGCCTAGGAGAGGGTTGTTATCTGAAAGAGCGGCTTGAAGAGAGTGCTGAGAGGTGAGGATGCCCCTCCTGGCTCCACGGAAAGAGCCAGTTTTGGAACAAGGATTGAAGCAAATTTTCCCTTCCCTTCCTGAAGGTATCTGCTGCTGCTTCCTCTTTGCTGATACACTTTTATTGAAACATTGAGAACAGTGTTCAGTCCTGTGATGTCATCAGGAAAAGATTTTGTATTTCTTTGCCCTTTAGCTCTTCCCTTCCCTTTCCTCCTTCACTCACCCTTAGAGACAAGTTTTCTACGTACTATTTTGTGTGGTAAATGAGGACTTACAAGCCTCAGTGAACTGAAAAAGGAAATTGGGGGTGAGATTGGATGAGGTAGCCAATAAGTTAGTATTAAGCATTAATTTTTTTATATGTTATATTTGAGAAATTTATGATATATGTAATTCATTTTCAAATAATGTACATACATTGGAAATGATTAAAACCTGGCTTGGGTTTACAAAAAGATTAGGTGTCTGATATGTGGGAAAAAGGCTTGCATGTACTATTTAATTTCTAAGATTGTGTATGGTAAGTGCAGAAGGAGAGCACCATGGACAGATAGCATGGTACCTGGCAGTCAGGAAAACTCAGAAGGTGATTTAAACTGGATCGTGAAGGAATGTATGGATGTGGTTTGCTAGAGGGGAATGGAAAAGACATTCTCTGGAAGCTTAGTTGACAACTCTGAGTCTGTCCTTAAGAATATTTCCTGAAGTGGGATATAGGAGAGCACTTCTTATTTACGATCTTGGTTCTTGGTTTCTTTTTAAAAAACAGTACAAAAACTTACTGAAATCTAATTTTTGTTAGGTGGAAAATTTGAAGTGTAGGCAGGCTGATTTAGATTAAGAAATGGTGATGTTAAAATAATCAGTTATCTAAAATAATTCAGTTCTAAACTTTAAAAAAACAGTGCTATATTACACAGAATGCTAATGACTAAAGTGACAAATATTTCAGAAACTGGACAGACGTGAAATCTTAAATGAGCAGATGGGATATGAAACTAAAAGTGGGAGATAATCCAAGATGATATAGAAACTATTATGAGAAATGAATTGAGGAAAAACAAATGTGTTAAATGGTGTTACATTTAATAATATGTTTAAAAGCCTTTCTAGGATTGCTCTCTTACATAGACACGTTGGAATTGTTGAACTGAGTAACCTTTCATTCTTTAAATTTTGTATATTTTAAAACACATTAGATTTTGGTTCAGAATTCCTTCTCATGAAGCCTAGACATTTAAGTCATGAATGTATATGTTACATGTACTTTCAGTAGACAGTATAATTTGCTTTATCTGACGTAAACATGAAAAAAAGAGAATAATGATGATTTTCAAATATAATTGCGGTGGACCTTGAAGGGGAGAGATAAAGAGTGAAAGATGAGGAAGTTTGTTGTTTGGGCAGCTTGGTAGTTAGTTGAAATCATTTCATTTGACTGTTGAGGGTAAAAATCTGGATTATAGTGGCTTGTGCAATGAATGAATGGCACACTTTCCATTTGAAGAAAGTTGATTGTGGAGCAGGCACTGATGTGGAAGTGGGGAGGGTAAGCGATTGAAAGGTAGTTTGAAGGTGTTTTTTCAGAAGCCTCATTTGTGTTTGTAGACTTAGGAGCAACAATAGTGGAGAGAAAGAAAGAAAGATGAAAAATGTAGGAAAAGCTGGTCATTGATGAAAGAAGTCTAGCTGGAAATGGTATCAAGAACTCAGGTGATGGAGTTTGTACTGGAAAAGAGTAAGACACATCTGGGTAATAAAAGATGTGAGGATATAAGAAATTAGTAAGTGTGAAGGAAGTGGGGACAGTTTCAATTGTACCTTGACTGCTTTTTAAATTCACAGATGGTATTGAGCTTGAGCCTGAATAAACATTTAAAAATTTTTTGCTTAAAAAGTTGCATTTTAATTGATGTACTTGTTGCAGTCAACCATCTTTGTTTTATTTTCCTTTAATCATTATTTTAAGTAGGTCACATGTCACCTCCTCAGGTTGTACACTTCACAGTTACAAAACTGATTTTGAGTTAGTCACACCAGAACTGATACATATCTGCCCAAATGAGAAGTTTTCTTCAAACTAAGACCCTTGAAATGGATCAGATATCGATGTTATTGTCTGTAATACTTTTTGGTCTTTTTCCTTGGAATTTCTTTAAGAGACGTTTAGTTAGCCACCTCAGAAAAAATCTTATTTTAAAGAATGCTTCTTTGGTCAGTGTCTTTTTTCCTTTCTTATCTTGGTTCTGATTTTTTGCTCTTAAATTAACAATTTAGTACCATCTGATAGGGGCCTTACTGATGGTAAGCAAAAATCCTAGGAAGAACCCTGCTTTTGGATATACAGCTAACCCCTGAGCAACATGAGTTTGAACTACATGGGCCCAGTTACACGTGGAGTGTTTTCAGTAAATGTGTACTACAGTGCTATGTAATCTGCAGTTCATTGAATCTGTAGATAAGGAGGGCTGACTGTAAAGTTACATGTGGATTTTTGACTCTGCAGGGTGGATGCCCCTAACCCCCGAGTTGTTCAAGGGTCAACTGTATTGGCATGCATATATTATGCATGTGTGCCAAGAATTCCTGCCTTGCTTGTATGGTTGCCTCCCAGGTTCTGAGTCTAGTGCTTTAGTGTACTTTTCTCATACAGTTTCAGTGGAGGTGGACTTAGTGGTCCATTGTTTGGTAAAAGTAGATTTGGGGACAAAATAAGTAGGGGTTGCATTTTTGCTTTCTGGGGATCAAGGCAGTTATAAGGGGAAGAGTAGAATGGTAAGTTGTGTTCTGTCCTTAACGTCTGTCTAGCAAGTGTCAGGTATCATCTTGTCCATTTTGATTAGACTGAAGTAATCACTAAGAAAAGCCTTGAGATACGTAAAGTATCCTGTTGAGATAATTTCTTAAGGTCTTAACAGAAAGTCAGGTCTGTGAGACTGTAGTACCGTCACCCACTTAGCGTTGCTTTACTCATTTGATATTGCCTGGTAAAAGTCATCTAGTATCAGATACATGTTCTTCCAGCAGCTTCTTCCACAGGCTGAGCTGAGCACAGTAGCACTTGTGTATTTAGGATTCAGTGTTATGGGAGGTACAGAGGATCTCTTACTGGCATGCTTATGTTTGTTACTCAGATTACAAATTGCAGTGGTCAGTTATTATTTCCTACTTTTGAGTTCAGGAATATGATGAGATTTTTCTCAGTCAGCTTTGTTACTATGTTCTTCACATTACATAGATGATTTTATTTATGATAGATGATTTTATTTATTTATTTATTTTTCTTGTTAAGTACTTTTCACATTAAAAAATGGGAACTGAAATCCTGTCAAAGAGTATGGCAGTATAATACTAGAGCTATAGATATTTCAGGAAAATTTACTTACATGATAATCTAAACAAATAACAGGCACTTTTAAATTCTACAGATTTATATAACACTTGGGCAATTTAACATTTAGAATTTATACCAGAGCATAAATCTACATCGTAGCTACTGAAGACCATAAATATTTACCTTCTGAAGGTAAAAAAGTCTTCAAGTTACTAAAAACATTTTTCAGAGTGTGTTGGTTTATATACAAAGTGTAATCATCTGCATGGATTGAATCAAGTGTTGTGATCCCAGATAGACTAAATTCTGTAGTTCTCTATAAATTACTTGAGATATATATGAAAATAATATTTTATTACTGTTTGGTGGTATCATAGTGAAACTGAGCTTTGCAACCCAGACAGATGGTGCTATTCTTGAGTCTGTCTGCAAGATCCTATAACATTTAGTTAAACAACAGAATGATTCTCCTGAGAACCCATACTTTGATATGTATAAGCTAATAAACTGTCTTTAGTAAATTTTATAAATTTGATTTGAAAAAGAAGTATTTACTTGTTCTTAGGAAACTTTTCTAATGAATCTGTTAAGATGAATAGCCTGGTTTGGTAGTTTAAATGGTAAACTCAAAGAAAACAGATGGGATTCACTAAGGTAGGTGCCTGTCTCCTAAAATAACTTTGATTTTTGTTGGCAAACTTTCTCATATAGTAAGTGTGATCCACTGTTAAGAACTCCAGGAGCTGACTTTAACAATTTCCAGACAACTGTGAGAAATTTGGTAATATATATGTTAACATTCTTTTAAAAAAATAACTATTGATTTAGAATCCTTGCAATCCAGCTTACATTTAAATATTGGGCTTGAAAATGGAAATATTTTAAACAGCCTAATCCAGTTTTAATACATTGGGTGGATAGAATGTTGTTTAGCTATTTTGTAAAAGTTTGAGTTTGGAGATAGTAATATATGATTGAGATGAATAAGTTTATCAGTTACGTAAGTAATTGCATAAATAGTACATTAACAAGTCATACAACATTTCTAGACATTCTTGGAAATTATTCTCTTATTAAATTTACTTTTTATTTAATGCTTAGTCTTTTTTTTTTTAGGTGCCTTTTTTGGTCCTTTTTTTAAATTATAGTAGATTTACAGTGTTGTGTTAATTTCTGGTGTACAGCCTAGTGATTCAGTTATACATATGTATATTCCTTTTCATATTCTTTTTCAGTATAAGCTATTACAAGATATTGAATACATTTCCCTGCGCTATACAGTAGGACCTTGTTTGTCTATTTTATATGTAATAGTATCTGCAAATCCTGAACTCCTAGTTTATCTCTCCACCCTCCCCCTTCCCCCCTGGTAACCATAAGTTTGTTTTCTATGTCTGTGGGTCTATTTCTATTTTGTAAATAAGCTCATTTGTGTCATTATTTTAGATCCCACATGTAAGTGATATGGTATTTTTCCTTCTCTTTCTGGGTTAGTTCAATTAGTATAACAATCTCCAGGTCAATCCATGTTGCTGCAGATGGCATTATTTTATTCTTTTTTATGGCTGAGTAGCATTCCATTGTATATGTGTATAATACAACTTCTTTATCCAGTCATTGGTCGACGGACAGTTAGTTTGCTTCCATGTCTTGGTTATTGTGAATAGTGCTGTTATAAACATTGAGGTGTAATGCTTAGTCTTTAATAGATGGGAGACAAGCCTGAAAAGTGATGTTTGATTCCAGATTAGATGACATGAAGGAGCTGGAAGTTTATTCGGTATGCACAGGGTAATACCTGAAGGGTTTTGAGAAGGATCATGACATGATCAGATATACGTTTCAGAGAGAAAACTCATATGGGCTCTGTGTAGTGTTGATTACAATAGCAGAGAAACCCAAGGCGGAAAGAAGGCTCTTAGAATAGTCTAGATGTGAGAAATTATTCAGGACCAGTAGGAATGGAGAAAAAGAAATGGATTTAAGTAATATTTTGGAGGTAATATTGACAGGAGTTGGTGACCAATTATGTATGTCATAGGAGAGGAATCAAATGGCAAACAGATGTTCTTGGTTTTACAGGATTTTCATTCTTGTGTATACAAAATAAAGAGGAACAGTTGGCAATATCCATGAGCTATAGTTGTTAGCAGAAGACCTATGCTTTGATCACAGGTGTGTATACATGAAAGTATTCACTGAGCCTGGGTTTTTGCAGTTAAATTAAACCCTGTGGAACTCAAAGTTTTAAAATTAATTATGGACAAGAGCTGGGTCAGAAAGGCAGGAGAAAGTGAAAAGAAAGTAAAAGCAAACATTAGCCTTTATAATCTGCCTACTTTCAAAAAAGATTTTAGGCAGTTAGAACCAGATTTCTCTCTTAAATTGAAAATAAGATTTATAAGGAGGGATAGATTAAAAAGGTGAGGAAGAAACGGGAAGGCAAGACTGGTAGGGTGAGGGGAGAAGGGCTTTGAAGAGTGTGGGTGATGATGATGGTGGTGGTAGGTAGTGGGAATGAGAATATTTTGGTAGGGGAAGAGCTCTTGAAATCTTGATGATCAGAAATGGGCATGGAGAAACTGTGATAGGAAGAGAAAAAGATGGGGGAGTACCCTGACAGCAATTGGTTCTATCAGCCTTTGTTACATAGAACCTCTGCTTTTAATAGTGGTAAGCTCAGAAAGCAGATTACATTTTTCCCTCTGTAAATCTGCTTTAGAATGTTTTAATTGAGCTTTTTAAATTAAGGTTTTATTTATATTAATCTCATATCAGTAATATTTTTGATAGGAGGTTAAAATAGACTTTCACCTCTCTTTTTCTTCTTACCTTTGTGGAAATTGTCAATTTTTAGGAATTGGCATAGTGGATAGAATGGAAAGGACATTTGTAGATACTCAGTGTGTATCTTTGATGCCTATTCTTCTTTCTGATTTTGGGTTCCTTCAAATTTTTATTACTGTCATTCTATTCTTGTTCCCTCAGCACTTAGCTTTCTGATTAGGCAATATTTTTGTAGATACTGAGAGTGTAAATTGTTATACCATGTCATATTTTTACCTCACATATGGGGAGAAGTTTTCCCTTCCTCCCCTCTTCTCTGCCCACCCCTCCAAACCTCTTTCCTTTTTCAGCACGTTCCTGGGCTCCCTGTCCTATGGAGCCTTCCCTGGCTTGCTGCACTTTTCCTTGGCAGCACCGGTTCTCAGTTAAGCGCTAAATTGTACATATGCACTTCAGAACCTTTTGATGTAATCTCCTTGGTGTGGTGGGGATCCTCTCCAGTTGTTTTGAGTGCACTTACTGGCACAGCGTGTGCTATCCATTGTCAATTGGCTGTAATTCATTCAGCTTTCCCATGTGGGTAGATTTTTCACTTGGCTACCCTGAAGGTAGAGAGTTGGTTTTCTTGCAGTTGTCATTTTCCTTTAATTTCTCTCCAAGTGAGGTCGTACTAATGAAATATAAAATATTTCCAAGAAATGAAACTTCCCAGAAATTAAAACTACATATTAAAAAAATTACCCGCAATCCAGCTGATCCACTAGGTCGGATACACACCCCAGATCTTCTATTCTTGTTAATGTGCACATTTTTTTGTAAATAGATGTAATTACAGTGTAAATATAGCTTTTTATTCAGCTGTATGCACTAACATTTTTCATGTGGTTACCATTTTCATAATTATAATTTTAAGAGAAAAATGTTATGAATTTAATAAAAATTTAAATTTGTCTCAAATTCAAACAGTATTGAAGGATCTGACAAAAAATACGAAGATTCTCCTCCCTTATGGGGAGGTAACTACCAGTAGTTTAATTTTTATCATACCAGGTATTTTTTTTTCTGTATGTTTTTGTGCCTATAAACATTACAGTTTCAAAATTGTTTTCATTGGGTAATAACATATATTTCTACTATATATACAGTAGAAAGAATCACGATACAGTGAACACCCATGTACCCAATACCCAATGTAAGAAAAAAAAATTTATCATTTGTGAAGTCCTATGGTACCTTTCCTTCCCATTCTCTTTCCTCTCCCTGGAGAGGTAACTGTTATTCTGGATTTTGTGTTTATCATTTCCTTTTTTTTTTTTTTTTTTTAACTTTTAATCATGTATATTTTGTGTGTGTGTGTGTTTGTATATACATAGTTCTTCTTTTGAATGTTTAAGAAATGAACTATATTCTTTTGTAGCTTGCTTCTTTAGTTTAATACTATGTTCTAACAATGTGCAGTTGTAATTTACTCATGCCACAGTTTATTTATGCATCCTATTGATGATGGACATATTTGTTGTTTAAGGAATTACAAGTAAGGGTAATTCTCCAACTTTTCCTGCAAGATGTATCTTGTGCTTAACATTTAAAAAATATAAAAGACATAATCAAAGTCTCCAAATATTTTTAAGACAGTAAATTTAGATATACCTCATTCTTTTTTATTATTATTTGTTTAAGCAGTTGTATTTTATTTCATAGGATAGGATGTGTTTTTATTTAACCAACTGTGAAAAACATTAAGATTCAGTTTTTTTCTGTAACAGTACAGTTATGCATTTTGATACTTATAACCATAAATTCTTTAAAAAAGATGTGTCAGTTTACATTCCTTTGGGCAGTATATGAATGCCCATTCTTCTATCCTGGCCTGTAATGACACTTACTCATTTTAATTTTTTCCACTCTGAGCAACAGGTATCTCAGTATTTAAATTTTCAGTTTCTTTATTTCTCATGAGGTTAGGAGCATCTTTTCATGCAAATGGGTGTACATATTTTGTGAGTGTTCTTACTTTTCAAAAGCATTTAATCTCAAAAAAGCCTTTTGTTTTCTTTTTCTATTTAAAGTTGCCAGTCACTCACTAGCAGGATCTGTATTTCAAGTCAGACTTTTATGTGTTATGCCCATTCTCATCTCAGCTTTTACTCTTTCTAAGAATGCTTACTGAATGCTTGGAATTGCTTGACTACTTGCCAGGTACATACATTTTCTCATCAAGATCCTGCTGAGATAGGTACTACTGTTCCCATTTTTCAGATAAGAAAACTGAAGCAAGATTAAAGTAACTTTCCCCAGGTCACACTGCTAGCAAGAGGTGGAGCCAAGTCACTGACTGCAGAGCCTGAACACAACCAGTGCTTTGTATTGTATGCTCTTCTTTATTTTCTTGTCTAAATCCTTTTAGGGCTTCTATGAAGCTCCTCCTAGCTATTCCAGACATTACTGGTCTCTTTCTTTTTCTGAGCCTTTTAAAAATTAACAGTGTAGACCATATAATTTAGCACAAGCATGAAGGTAGAAATCACTGGAGCATATAGATTTGCCTGAGATTAATGGAGTGATAATTCAGTTTACATTTTTTTCAGAAGTTTCATCAGAGATTAATGGAGTAATAATGCAGCTTAAAATTTCTTCTCACAGATAGGCAGATTTTTTTTCTCCTAGACTATTCCAATTTGAGAAATCAGTTGGAAAGTGAAGTTAGGATAGTTTATTGTTTCTATCAGTATTGTTTTGATCAGTTCATCACCTCACTAAGTCTCTTCTAGTTTTTAAAAAACAAAAAGCCAGTTGCTGAAATGCTCTTATCAGAAATAATTTATTACAGTAACATGATCATGTGCTTATTAAAAAATAGACAAATAGCTTAAACAAGATAGAAATTTCTCTTTTGTAGACAAGCAACCTGGAGGCAGCATTTCAGAACGGGTTTGGTTACTTCTCAGTCATCAGGGGACCCAAGCTCAGCTTTCTGGTTACTCCACGTTCTCTAGTTTATCACAAGAGGCATATTGTCCAAGATGGCTGCTCAAACTCTAGTCATCATGGTTGACATTCTAGATGGGGAGGAGGAGGAAATGTAGGAAGGCCACACCCCTCCTTTGTAAGGAAACTTCAAAGAAGTTCCTTACAGTACATCTGGCCATACTTAACCTCAGGGAGGCTGGGATATATAGGTCTTCAAGTGAGCACATGGTTATCCCCCGTAATAGAGTATATGTTACTGTGGAGAAAGGAGCCATTCATATTTGGGTAGGCAACCAACAATATCTGCTATACAGCGAAAATAATACAAAT
This sequence comes from Camelus bactrianus, assembly GCF_048773025.1. Classification (NCBI taxonomy): domain Eukaryota; kingdom Metazoa; phylum Chordata; class Mammalia; order Artiodactyla; family Camelidae; genus Camelus; species Camelus bactrianus. Next base: position 12,215,534 of record NC_133570.1, read on the forward strand.
TCGCTTTTATAGTTTGTTATTGCAGTTGGGTAAGAAATCATCCTAATGTCACTAATGAACTTTTATTAAATAGTTCAGTTCCCAGAAATTTCAGAAGAGTTCCCTTTTAAAGTTAATAAGTATGTATCATTAACTAGAGTTCTGATGTAGTTAGCCATGAAAATAATTTTTTTTGAAAATACTGAATACTTTCAGAAAGAGATTCACAGTTACCTTGGAGATACACAGGATGATTACTTTGGTTATATTAAAAATAGATTTTTTTTCTTTGAGATATTCTTTACATGGATTCTTCCATTAATACATAAGTTTTTAATTATCTTTATTGAGATTTAATGTACATACAATAAAATGTACCCATTTTAAGCAAGTACAGTTTTGACAAGTGAAACCACACTCCCCTCACCTTCAGGCAACCACTGATCAGCTGTTACTAGAAATTCATTTTGCCTTTTCTAGAATTTTTTTGTAAATGAAATCGTATAGTATCTAGTTGTTCCAGCAGCACTTGTTGAAAGACCATGTTTTACCCATCATTGTCAAAAATCAATTGAATGTACTGAATGTATGTGAGTATGTGTTTGCATGGGCTAATTTCTGGATTCTGTATTATCTTCCTTTGATCTCCATACCTCTTATGCCAATACCACACTGTCATAATTACTGAAATTTTATAGTATGTCTTGAAATCAGAGTAAATTCTCCAACTTTGTTTTTTTCAAAATTGTTTTGGCTCTCCTGGATACTTTGCATTTCAATGTAAGTTTTAGAATCAACTTGTCAATTGATTTAAAAAAAAGTTCTTCAGAGATTTGATGGTGATTTTTTTTTTTTTTTTGAATCTGTGGATCAAGTTGGAGAGAATTGAAATGTTAATTTTAGGTATCCAAGTCCATGAATTATGTTCTAGCTCTCCATTTCCTTAGATCTTTAATTTCTCTCAATGTTTGTAGTTTTTGGTATACCGGTCTGGAACATACGTTATCAAATTTATTCCTAAGTATTTCATGTTTTTAAATGCTTTTAAAAGTGGCATGATTTTTAAATTCTATTTTAAAATTGTTCACCACTAAACATAATTGTTCATTATATTATAGAATATACTTAACTTTTGTATATTTATTCTACATACTGTAACTTTCCTAAACTCAATTGCAGTTGAGCCTTGAACAACATGGAGGTTATGGGAACCAACCTTCTCCACAGTTGAAAACCCGAGTATAACTTACAGTCAACCTACATACCTGCAGTTCCTCTGTGTCCACAGTACTGCATCCACAAATTCAACCAACCATGGATTGTGTAGTACTGTAGTATTTACTGTTAAAAAAAAATCTGCATATAAGTGGACCTGCACAGTTCAAACACATGTTACTCAAGAGTCAACTGTATTAGTTTTAGAGCTTCCCTGAAGTCCTTTATTTTTTGTAAACGTGCACGATAATGTTGTTTGTGTGTCTGTGAGTAAAGATGATATTATATCTTCCTTTCCAATCTGAATGCCTTTTATTTCTTTTTCTTTCTTTATTGCATTGGTTAGGGCCTACAGTACAAAGGTGAATAGAAGTGGTAAGAGTGTACATCCTTGCTTTGTTCCTGGTCTTAGGTGGAAAATGTTCTGTAATTAACTGTGATACTAACTATAGGCTTTCAAATATCCCCTTAATGAAGTGAGAAGTTCCTTTTAATTCTTAGTTTGCTTAGTGTTTTTTGTTTTTTTTTTTTAAACCATGGGTAGGTGTTGAATTTTGTTAAAATTTTTTTCTGCATCTGCTGAGGTGACCACAGCTTTTGTTTTGTTAATATGGAAATTTCATTGATGGGTTTTTGAACTAAGCTTGATTTAAATTAATTGATGGGCTTTCAAACTAATGTAACTAAGCTTAAATTCTCAAGATAAATTCCATGTGGAGAGTGTGTCATCATTTTTATATATTGTTGGATTTGATTTGCTAATATTTTGTTACTGATTTTTAAATCTGTATTCATGAAGGATTTTGGCATGTAGATTTCTTTTCTTGTAATGTCTCTGTCTGGTCTTAGTGATGTTGGTCTCATAAAATGATTTGGGAAGTAATCCTTCCTCTGTTTTCTGAAAGTTTGTATAGGACTGGTGGTATCTCTTCCTTGGATGTTTGATGGAATTTACCAGTGAAGCCATCTTGCCTTGGAGAATTCTTTGTGGGAAGGTTTTAAGTTTTGTATTCCATTTCTTTAATACATATAGGGCTATTCATATTTTATTTGTGTGTGTGTATTATTTTGATAATTCTTTCAAAGAGGTAGTCCATTTAATCTTAGTAGTTTTAATTATTGGCATACCATTGTTTATAATCCATTATTTTACAGTGTTACTAGGATGTGAAGTAATTTCTCATCTTTCATTCCTGATACTGGTAATTTGTCTTTTTTCCCTTTCCTGATTAACCTAGTGAGAAGTTTGTCAATTTTATTGATCTTTTAAAATAACCAGCTTTTCATTTTATTGATTTTCTCTATTGTTAGTCTGTTTTATATTTCATTTATTTCTTATTTCTATCAATTTACATTTGGCTTAATTTATACCTTTTCTAGCTTCTGAAGGAAGAAGCTTAGAGCAATTTTAACACTTTTCTTCCTTTTTAATATAAATAAAGCTACAGATTTCTCTTTGAGCACTATTTTATTTGTCTCCTTCAAATTTTGGTATATTTTATTTTCATACTCAGTTCAAAATGTTTTCTAGTTTCCCTTGTGATTTTTTTGGAGGGGGAGTCATATACATTACTTAGGAATATTATTTGCTTACATATTTTGTGGGAGAGGGGAGTGTTTTAGATATTTTGTTAATTTCCAAGTTAATTCTATTCAGAAATTTCATTTTTTAAAAAGTTTATGGCCCAGCATATAGTTTCTCTTGATGAATGTTCCATGTGCATTTGAAAAAAATGTGTATTCTTTTGAGCTGTAATGTTTCATAAATGCAGTTTGGTTATGTTGCTTGATAGTGCTCATGTTTTCTATATCCTTATTGATTTTCTGTCTACTTGTTTGATCAGTTGCTGAGAGGAGGCCTGTTGAAATCTCCAATTATAATTCTGGATTTGTCAGTTTCTCTTTTTAGACATATCACTTTTTTGCTTCATATATTTTGAAGCATTGTTATTAGGTACCTATACATTTGGGATTTATGTCTTCTTGAAGAATTGACATTTTTATCACAACAAAATTTCCCTTTTTATTCCTAGTAAAGGACTTTATTTGGTATTAATCTAGTCACTTCAGCTGTCTTACAATTTGTGTTTGCATGATACACCTTTTTCTATCATTTTACTCTTAACTTGTCTTTAAGTGCATTTCTTTTCAGTAGTATGTAGTTGTGCCTTTAAAAACTTTGTCCATTCTGCAAATTGATGTCTTTTAATTGTAATAGATTGCCTATATTTAATATAATTATATTGATAATGGTTGGGTTTAAGTCTACTGTCTCAGCTTAGCTTTTTTTCCTTCTGTCCCATCTGTTCTTTGTCGCCCCCTCCCTTTTTTTTTTTCCTTTTTCTACTTGCTTTTGGATTATTTGAGGTTTTGTTTTTGTTTTTGTTTTTGTTTTGTTTTGTTTTGTTTTGTTTTATGATTCCATTTTGCCTTCAATATTGTCTTTTTAGATATATGTCTTTTTTTTACTTTTTAAGGACTGGTCAAGGGTTTATAATATACATCTTCAACTTATTACAGTTTACCTTCAAATAACAAATTTTTTCACTTATAATGTTAAAAACCTTAGAACAATATACATCCATTTTCTCCTTCTGGCCTTTGTTACATTGTTGTTATAAAATTTTCTTCTGTATCTAATATGCAGAACGGTCCATTATTTTTGCCATAAACAGTTAATTAGTTTTTAAGAAAAATTTTGAATGAGAAGGTATGTTTTATATTTATTTATTTATTTATATATTAGCTGTTTCTGGTGTTTGTTACTTTTGTGTAGATCCAGGTTTCCATCTGATACTTTCCTTGCACTTGAAATTTTTGAAGAGCATCTATTCTAATTACATTTATTATATTGTGGTTCCATTGGCTTTTTTTGATCTAAAAAAAAAATGTATTTTACCTTCATTTTAGAAAGATCTTTCTGCTTGACCTAGAGTTCTAGATGAGATATTTTTCCTTTCAGATTGTTCCATTGTTTCCTGCTTGCATATTTTCTGGTGGGAGGTCTGTTGTAAATATTGTGTTTGCTTCCACTTCTGTAGTGTGTCTTTTTTTCCTCTTGACAGCTTTTAAGATTTTCCTTTTTATCACTGGTTTTCAGAAATTTAATTCTATGTGTTTTGGAACTTTTATTTTAAATACTGCTTTGGGTTCACTGAATTCCTTGGTTCTGGGATTTATTGTTTTCATGAAATTTTGAGACACTTTGGCCATAATTAAATAATATTGGAGGATTTTTTTGGTCCTTCCTTTCCACCTTTGTGTGCCAGGACCCTAGTCACTTGTATGTTAGTATGTTATACTATGACTGCTTTGGCTTTACTCATTACTCTTTGAGCTTTAAAAACTCTATTCCTAAGCTTAGGTAATAATATTGTATGCTTTGAAGTCCCCTGGCCTTTTTTTTTTTTTTTTTTTGTGGCAGTGCTTAATCTGCTGTTAAATCCATTCAGTGAAATTGTCATTTTGCATTCTGCATATTTGAGGCCCAGAAATTTTACTTCTTTTTTTTTTTTTAGTTATCTTCCATTTCACTCCTTAAGCTTGTATTTTTCTTTAAATCCCTGACCATACTTGCAATAGCTGTTTTAAACTGACTTTTAATTTGATCATCACTTTCATTTCTGGGTTTGTTTCTCTTTAGTGACTTTTTTCTCCTGACCATGGGTCTCCTATTTTGCTATTTCTTTGAATATCTGACATTCTTTTATGGATACTAGGCATTGTGAATATTATGTTGTTGAAAGTCTGGATTTTATTTTATTTTTCTTTAAATAATTAATTTTATTTTGCCTGGCAGTTAAGTTACAGATGATGATATGATGGTGACTGAAGATTGATTATTAGGGTGGGGTAGAGCATTCTTTATGTTAGGCCCAGTTTTCTACTTTTGAGGCTGACTCTTTGTGGTCTCTGTATCATGCCCAAGGTGTTTAATGATGTTTATTACTCTGGCTGTTCAGAACCAGACTATCTCCCAGCTTTGTGTGAGCTGTTAGAATGATGATAGCTCTCTAGTACTTCTTTCCCAGGCACCATTTAATTTTGTTGTGTGAATATGCAACTTAGTATTTTGGAACAGTCTCAAAGGAACCTGTATCAGGTCTCTGGAGCTCTTTTTCTGCCTAACCCTCTCCTTTCTGGTGGTCTGTTTTCACAAATTCTAGTTGCCTTAGGCTTTACAGGACCCATGCTGTTTATTTTCCTTCTGTCAGAGATCCCAGCTCTGTGTTGCCTGCTGTCCAGTACCTGAAAACAATAGTTTCATATTTTATATCAAGTTTTCAAGTTGTTTATGGTGGGAGGATAATTCTGGTGCTTTTTATTTACATTTTAAATGTCATATTTGCCTGTGTGTGTCATGCTTGTCGAGGGTCAGCAGACTTTTTCTTATAGAACCAGAGAGTTAATTACTTCAGGCTCAACTCTGATTGTAGTGTGGAAGCAGCCACAATGTGCGGCATAGTTGTGTGCTAATAAAACTTTATTTACAAAACAAATGGCCAGCCTGTAGGCCCTAGTTTGCCAACCCCTGAGCTAGTTGACTGGGATACAAATGATATTAGAGTTATGAAACTTTATTCTGGAAAGGAAGAAATCGTTGAGATTCATATTTTAGGCTTGAAAGGAACCTTCTAAATCATATTCTCCGGCCAACCCTTTGATGTTTGGAGCCACATCTAGTATTGACCAGTTTCTCCCACACCTCCCATATCTGTGATTCTCAAGAATTTCAGTCAGGGATTTTTTCTTGAGGGAGCTCTTAGTATTATTGTTTTGGTTTTTCTGTTTGATTCTCTCCTATCATTTGGGCCAGTTCTGAGCAAATCGAATTCATCTTACATATATGAGTCTTTTCTATAATTGAAGACTTCAAATTTCTGCAGAATCTTAACTTTGTATTAAAATTCATTTAACTTAATTCAGCTGTGGCTTTATTCTTTCATTTATTTTTGCTGTTATGTTTATTTGCTTGAAAGTATTAAGCCCCCAGTCATACAACATATTTAGATTTCCTCACTAACCCAGTCCTTCATCTGTTAATTTGTTCCATTTTATCTAGATTACTCTCAAAATATGTAGCTAGGAGTTGAAAGCAATATTGACTTGTCACTTGATAGGTAAGATCTGTTATGTAGGATTTAGATATTATATTTTTATCAATATAGCTTAAGATGGCAGTAACTTTTAAAACAGTTACTTCACATTGTTTAATTGTGTTAAATTTATTGTCAAATACAACCTCAGCCCTTTTTACTTACACTTATGCTAAACCAGCTTCCCAGTTTTTGTCTTTATAGTTCTGAATTAATGTTGGTAAACTGAGGGCTGAAAAGAAAATTACAATTGAGGAAAGAAATTATTATGAATCAGCAAAAGTATATACATTTAGAAAGCATCTCTGATACACAGCTTTATTGTGTGGAGAATTATTACATTGCATTCTCACAGTATGAAAATACTGTGTTAGATGAGAGTCACATAGAAAGCCCAGTGTCTTGCTGTCCTCAGCTCCTCTGTTGAGGGACTCCCTGGCAAGCCACTTAGCTCAGAGAAGGAAGAGTTTGAGCAGAGCTAAGTGGGAGGGAGTATGTAGCTGGAAGTATGTCTCTGCCCACCTAGGTTTTTAATAGTCCAAAAAAATGGAGAGAAGAAACAGACAACAGCAGCTATTTTAACACATGGTAAATAACCTTTCGGCTTTTGCAACACAATTTATGGGATACCAAGTTGTTCTTAGACTTAGGAATTTCTTTAGAATCAGTCTGTAATATTGTGTAAGTGAGTTCTCAACATTAGTAGTAACTTTCTGTATATATTAAATATATTTTGTTACCTCAAATTGATTAGTTTTGTTTTGTTTAAAACAAACAAACAAACGGAATTGTACTCTTACCTAGTTAAAGAATCAAATATTCTACAAGGTTTAGATGAATAGTATTCTCCTGGCCCCTGTTTTACCTTCTCCAGAGATGCACACTTTCATCCCTTTTGTTGCTTATCTTGGTTCTTAAATGTTTCTAAATACAAAGCTTACATTTACTGTGAAGTTTTTAAATTCTGGATCTTCCACTATTGCAGATAAAGATTAAGCTCATTCTCTCTCCCTTATACAAAGTAAACAAGCTTTTCCTATCTTTCTGTTTTACCATGTAGTTGTATAGTAATTTTGGTTAGCTTAATATTCAGTGTCAACATTCCCTTGATTCTGTTAATGTATGGTGAGCCATCTAGTAAACCCTGATTAGTTTTCCTTTTCTGTGTAATTTGAAGATGTTAATGATCTGTTGGGTTTTTTTTTCCCCCTTTTTTGATTGTTTACTTTTCTTTGTGTTTTTAACTAACTCATCCCTAAACTTTTTGCCTATTATTTGAATCTCCTTTTAAGACTTTCAGGTGTATCAAGTGTTTTTTATCAGTTTCAAATTCTTAACAAGAGTCTTTCCTAGAGCCATCTGTCCTTTCATAATCTGTATTAGTTGCCTTCTACACTGGTGCACAGTTCACAACCTTGAGTCATCTGATTATTGCCTGTAAGCATAGGGATTCATTTTGCTCCCTCCCATGTTGAATTTAGTTCCTAAATCTCATAACTTCTTGGTTTATTCCCTCCTTTTAGTGGGGTATACCTCCAGTAGCTTCCTGAGAAAAGGTGCGTTTTTTCTTTAAACATTTTGCATATTTTAAAATGTCTTCATTCTACTTTTACACCTGATAGATAGTTTAGATTGGCATAGATGTCTAATTTGGAATATTTTTCCTTTAGAATTTTGGAGTTATTGCACCATTACCTTCTTGCTTCAGGTATTGCTGTTGATAAACCAGAAATCCTTCTGATTTCTGATTCTTTGTATGTGACCTCTTTTTACTTTATGGAAGCTCTGAGGATCTTCTCTGTGTCTGCAGTGTGTTGAAAGTTTACAATAATATGCCTCCTATGAGTCTCTTTGAATCTGTTGTTCTGAATACTCAGCATGCCCTTTTAATCTAGAAATTCACATTTTTTTCCAAAAAAATTTTCATTAATTATTTTATTGGTCATTTCCTCTTTTTCATTTTCTGTGTTTTCTCTTTCTGAAAGCTCTGTATTTGGTTTTGAACTTCCTGGCTGCTCCTCTGATTTTACCTCCCCCCGCTCCCCTAATTTAAATTTTTGTTTATTTGCTTTCTTTTCTGGAAGAAACTTTATCTTCTAGCCTTTCTAATTGAGTTTTATCATTTTTGTCATCATTGTTTTAAAATTTCCAGGATCTCTCTTTTAGTTCTTTGTGCTTCTTTTCTGAAATAGCATTCCTGTTCTTTTGTAATGGTTGCACTGATTTATCTCTTTGAGAATATTAATGATAGATTTTTTAAGAGTTTTCTTCTTCCAATGTAGTCTTTCCTCCAGGTTGCTTTTCTGTGTTTTTATTTCTGTATTTCCTCGGTGGACTTCCTCAACTATTTAGTAATTCCTGGTTGTCTGTTCATGTTTAGTAATGATGAACTAAAAAACTGCTTGGAAGTTCTGAGTATGTGAGTGACATTTATTTCCTGTGTAATTCACTGATCTGGGTAGACTCCTTAGTTGGGGAACCTCTGTTGTTAATATCTTGAGGTCTTTCTCTTGGGCTGGTCAGATTTCTCAGAGAAGACTTTTCCAGACTCCTTTCTGGGTGATGAAAGGCTGGCTGCCAACTTTCTAGGTGCTTAGAGGGAAAAGGTTGGAGAGGGTGATTTTCGACCTTCATTCTGTACATGCTCACCTGATGTACTGTTTTCACTCTGGTTTCCTGCCTTCACTTTTGCCTGTGTCCCCCAGTCCAGATACCCTGTGTTTTACTGGTCCCAGAGAATACCCTTTCAGTGATTTGCTGGTATAAAGATGGGCAATGGGAAGGGTACCCTGGTTCTGAGTGCCTTCTAAGAGACTTTCAACCAGCTTTCCTTATTTGACCTCTTCTCTGCCTTTCAACCCTACTTCCATAGGATACAGTCAGACCCTCCATATCTGTAGGTTTTACAACTGTGGACCAAAAATAGGAAAAAAATTCCAGATAGTTCCAAAAAGCAAAACTTGAAATTGCTGTGCACCTGCAACTATTTATGTAGTATTTACATTGTTTTAGGTATTATAAATTTTCCAGAGATTACTTAAAGGATGTGCATAGGATGAAAATACTACTCCGTATTATATAAGGGACTTGAGCATCCATGCGTTTTGGTATTTATGGGGTATTCTAGAACCAACTTCCCATGGATGACTGTACCTGTGTTTATAATTTTGTATAGGTTTGATTGTAGCTCCACTTTCTCCACAGCTAAGATTGTTTACTTTGGTATAAGTCTCTTGACCTCTTGAGTATCTGCTTTTTAACTTTCAAAATCTGGATGTGCTCATCTCTACTACTACCTACCATTGTGATTTTATGATTTAAGGAAAAAACAAAACAAAACAAAGAAAGAAACTTCTTTACTGGGGTTTTTTTTTGTTGTTGTTTTGGGGGATTTGTATGTGTGTATGTGTGTGTTTTTTTGTTTTTTTTTTGTTTTTGTTTGTTTTTTTGTTTTTGAGGAATTTAAGAGAGAGCAAAAGCAGATGTGTGTGTTTACTCTTCCGTCTTTACCTGGAGCTGATTAGTTATGTTTTAACAGACGTTTTCTATTACCCTGGCTTTTTTCCTTCTGTGACTTGAGTTGAGAGGTGACTTAATATGTTAACTGTATTCTCTGATCTTCTAGAGTAGTAACTGTATCAGAGGAGGAAGTGAGGTGAGGCCGAATTGGAATTTCCTAGTCTACTTATGTTAGTCCCAAATGATCACAGTTGCCTTTTCTGCACACCATCCTAGACTCCTGCCCAAGACTGATACTAAGCTAATTGTTCTGGAGTTTGAGAAATCTTTCTTTCAACTATTTCTTGAAAACTTAAATGTTTTCTGGCAGCTCTCCTATTCCTGCTGATCATTATAAGGCATTTAATAAGGGTTCAGTCTAATTTACAAGTTGCCTTTGTTGACGGGACGTAATTAGCCTGGGCCAGGAGACTTGAACTCATTTATGATGTCTAGATCAACCATATCCCCTTACAAGATGGGAAGCTGAGATGGCCTGAGATGGAGATTTCCTAATATCATACAGGTAAATAGTTGAAAAGCTAGGACTTGAACTTGATCTCCTGGCTTCCAATCAGTAGTCTTTCCATAATACTACATCCTTGATTCCTTCTTCTCAAGTCATGTTAGTTTTACTCTATTCCATGACCTCTGAATACAGTTTAACTTTTGAGAGCCACATTGCAACTATATGCTGTTGGTCACGAGGGATCTGAATGCAATGGGTCAGTGCAAATAAGTGACCTCCACTGGGAAAATTTATCAGCTCATTTCCTACGTATAGTAGCTAAAGAATAGGACATTAAGAATCAATACAAATTTTCTTTAAATACATTTATACCATAAGAAAGTGCAGTTATCCTGATTCTGTTGTAATTTGGTTAACTAGAACCATTCTGAATTGAACTTCTGTTTAGGCCAGGGGAGTTTCTGTCAGTTAAGTATAGTTTCCTGAGGACCTTGACTACCTGTACGTTGGATATCAGCCATTGCTGAGAAAATTTCCCTCCAGTCTCTCTTGCTATTGGAATAGTTATTTTCTTGGTTTGTTATACATATTCTCCAAGAATTAGCTTGTACAGATGCAATCTTATAGTGGTAACATGTAAAAGAAGGCGTATGATCGAAGTGAAATTTTAAGTCTCTTCTGTTTATGGGATGGTATAGTGGGACTCATAATAGTTTTCTTGGTACCTCAGGAAGAGTAAAGAAGGATTCATGAACTTTCCTAAATTAGAAAGTGTTGCCATGAGCTCTTGTCATTGCTAAACTGAGTTGATGACAATTTCTTTGTACTATTTTATAATCCTCTAGGGCTAATTTTTACCTTTAGCTATATGAAGCACCATGGCAGAGTGGAAAGAATTTATGCTTGAAATTCAGTTATGCTTTAAATCCAGTTATATTTGGGACCTGCCATTTGCTACCTATGTTGTTATGGGAGACTTACTTAACCTATTTGAGTTCTAATTTCTTTAGCTGTCTGTTTGTGAAGATTAGAAACAATATATGAAAACTCTAGTATAGTGCCTCATATTGGAAATTATATGTGAAGACACTAGTATGGTGTCTGGTATTAAACAGGTGATGAATAAATGATATGCAGTACTGGTTTTGTTCCTTGTATATTTTATCTTTTTTGATTTTATGTTTTGAAAACCATATAATCTTAAACTTGAACATAAATATGGATTGTTCATCTTTGGCAGTGAGAAATAATTGCACTTGGGGGATAATTTGCATCAAGAAATATTTTAAAGAGTTGCTTCAAGAATTTTGAGTCTTGGAAATGTACATTTGTGAGAAATTGGGTCAATATAACTTTGTGTGGGTTTGATTTTTAACTATGAACATGATCATAGTGTATGAGGACACATTTTAATATCTAATTGAATATACATCCATGATAGGAATTTTTCTTCTTGGATGAAGTGTTTCAGTCTTTTTTCCTCTTATCAAATATTAATTCAAAATTTAAAGCGAAGTCTTTGAACCTTCATTTTATACTTAGTTATCTCTGTTAGGCTTGAATGGCGTTTCATTGTTAAATTTTCCAATGAAGACTGGTATGATGATATTTAATTTTATCTTTAAGGTAGAGGGATAAATTGTTTTAAAATAATGGGACTTTTTTTAGTTCTTCTGGCTGAATTAGCTGTGAAGAGATTAAGTTCGTAGTCTTGATGTTGTGTGTCACTTGCATTTGTGTTATATCACTTGCTAGAACAACTCTATAAAGATACAGAGCAGGTGGCAGCAGCTTCCTTTTACCACTGAGACCATAGAAGCACTGATAGGAAGTTAGTGGAAGTGCTAGGATTAGGAAACCATTTTCCTGAATCAAAGCCAAATATTTTGTCTGTTGAACCATGGTGGGTGTTACACAGGTGAAAGTATTCTAGTGAGTAAATTGCTGTTTGTAGATTTTCTGGGGGACTGACTCACCTGATGTTTATATCTCTGACATATCTTAATTTTCCAACCTGTTAAATATGGTAAATGTGAATATTAGTGATCACATTTATTGGTATATTTTTAATTCTCCCTCTTTTCCTCCTCTCACTTCCTCAAGATCCTAAGGCACAGAAAGCTTAGGTGTTAATTAGAAAAGTTAGTTTTCTACTTAACTTTTCTGATTTCAACGGCCCCCTCTTAGTCTTTTAATTTAGTTTTCTCTTTGGCATTTATTTAAAAATTCATCTTAGGCTTTCTGATTAAAACATCCACACACATGGCTTTTATTTGAAAAAATGAACTTGTATGATAGAAAAACACACAAAGGATGTGAACAGACAACTAAAGGGAAATAGTACTGCTAATACTGCTAGTAATGGTAACAGTATCTGTAATTTTTGTGATGTGCCAGGAACTGTCATAAGTGCTTTCCATATATACTAACTCATCTACTGTCTATGAATACCATTATTCTCATTTTACCCTGAGGCAACTGAGTGACAAAGATTAAATAATTTGCTAGGTACTTACTACTTAGAGCTAGTGAGTATATATAGAGCTGGGAATCAAACCCAGGAAGACTGGCCCCAGGTTATATTTATCAAATATATGATAATGATTTCCTTTAAGTAGAAAAGAGACTACTAAATAGTATAGCATTTTATTAAATTGGCAGGTATCTTAAATGATACGCAGTTTGGGAGGAGGTTATTTATATTGGTAAGACTAACAAAAAGCAGTATGATGGCACTCACCTGTGAGTCCTAAAGTATTCATATTCTCTGATAGTTCTATGTCAAACAATCTCTCCTAAGGAAATAATCAGGAAAATAACAATGTTCAAGGATGTTCATCAATTATAGTAATTATAATAGTGAAAAAGAGAAGATTGTCCAGTTATTATGAAATGAATCATTTTCTACAGTGAATAGAATATTATGAAAACATCAAGAATTGTTTTTGAACAATAATTAGTGATATATAAAATATTTGTAAGTGAAAAAGCAAAATATAAAAGCATGCAATATGATTCTAGCTTTAAAAATGTACAGAAAAATAGGAAGTACATACTTAAGATGCTAATAATTTCTGCTGTGATTATGGGAAATAATTATTTCTGACATAATTAGTTTACTTTTGCTATTTATTTTTGTACTTTTTCATTGACTGTATTGTGCTTTTATAGTCAGAGGAAACCAAATGGCACAAAGAGTAAGCCTAAATGCTCCGAGAATCAGCTTTCAGAAACTAAGAGTATTCATTAAAAATTAAATTTACATTTTCTCATAATGTGAAAGGAAAAGTTAGTGAATTTCAGACACTTTTAGTTTGTATATTATTATTTTTGGAATCATTTTTTTTAAATGGAGCTTTTTTGGGGATTGAAGAAAATTGGTATATTTTTCTTAAATGTGTTCATTATAGTGATTGTTTTAGCACTTTAAATTTGTTTCAGTTTTATTAGTAGAAAATATGGTTATTTTTCTCCCCTGTGGTACTTATTTTTGAAAAAACAACTTCTTGACAAAAGTTACTGACTTAGTGGTGGTGGGAGGTTGGAGAGGGGGAAGATGAGTAAAGATTAAATGCAAGGGACACATGGACTCTTTGATACAGAATTATATTGTGAATCAGTTTTACTATCAGTTTTGAATACATAGTTATAGTTTATAGTTACATAAAGAATTCAGCTCCATTTGTGTTGAAACAACTTTGAAGTTTAGTTCCTTTTAACTTAAGATTAAAAACAAATTTAAAATACAAATGTATGTAAAGGAACAAAGATACAGGATCTGCTCTTCACTGGTTTAAAGTTCCCAAGTTTTAAAGTGTGTGTAAAAAGCCGAAGACCAAACTATGTTATGGAATTATTACAGAAGTAAAGCTTTTCTGTGTACTGCACGTTAAATAACATGAATAAATTGCCAATAACTTTCTATCAGTTTTACTAGCAGGTTATTTTGGCTTTCATAATGAAGCACTATGGTACTGCATACTGTTTCCCTGATTAAAAAGGATTTAAACTGTAGCTTCTGAATGGGAAGAAATTGTGAACATTCATTGAAAGAAATTATTTCAATTGTACAAACTTATTTTTTAAACTCTTACCTGAGTTCTAAATATAATTTATGACTTAAATAAGGAATAATAATATAGAAAATAGCTTGATATTTAGGGACTTTATAGCAAATGTTTAGGTAGTAAGTGGTTCAACAAGAAGTGATGATTATCTGTTTGCTGTTTTTTGGTGTTTAATTTAAAGAACTATGTCAAAATGAAAAGAAATGAAAATTTCCCCCCTTAAAATCAGAGATTGACATACATTCTTCAGTGGGAGAAATCTTATGACATGAGGTGTACTGTAAATATTTATTTTAGCAAATTTGTTTATCTGTATGGAAGCCTGTTTTTAGTGTTCATTAAGTGAAAGGAACAGTCAAAACTATAGTAATTTTCTTGTCTTTTTCCAGGCGGAACTCACGGGAATCAAATGGCGTAGGTACAATTTTGGAGGGCATGGGGACTGTGGACCCATAATTTCAGCCCCAGCCCAAGATGATCCAATCCTGTTAAGTTTTATCCGCTGTCTGCAAGCCAACTTGCTGTGTGTATGGCGTCGTGATGTCAAACCAGATTGCAAAGAGTTATGGATATTCTGGTGGGGAGACGAACCCAACCTAGTGGGTGTAATACATCATGAACTACAGGGTAAGTTTTTTCTTTTTTGTTTTTAACTTATTTGCATTGTATACTTTTTGAATAGTGATAAATTCTGAAGAGATTGAGACCTGCTGAGAAGAAAAATCCAAATGTTTAATGGGTGTGTGTCAAAAGGAACATCCTCATTCTCACCCCTCTTCTTCCCACCCCTGTTTTTTCCAAATTCTCTTGTCCTTTCCCAGTCATGCTTGAAATCGGAACCTTGTGAGCCACTCTTCAAGGAAAAGCATAGTGTCCTCCTGGGTGTTTGGGTTGTAATTGAGGCTAAAATCCACTGTTATAAAATGATAGTGAAATGTGAGTCAGTGGAATGAGTTTTTTTTTCCTTGGACTGTGGCTGTTTTGGTTTATTGGCAGTTGAATTCCAGTGGAAAATTACGAAGTGTTAATAGAAACTTAATGCAAGCCTTATTGGACATAATTATAAGATGACATCGGATAGTATTTTGAAGAAACATTAATATAAAGGATCTTCTCTGATTTTGACATAACAAGTTTTCCTGTGCTTTGTTCCTGCTTTTTATGTAATTAGGTGATTCCTGGAAATATTTGCTCCAGTGTTGCCTATTTTTAAATTTCATGTTATGTCTGATATCTGGAAACTTTGAATTAATGTAAGGTTCATTATTCTGAGTTGCTTTTTGTATTTACCACAGATTAATAACCAGAGGCAATTTTTTATAAATATTCTTTGAATTTCTAGTAAAAAAATTTTCACCTCTTCACCTAAACGTTTTCCATCTAAAGAATTTTTCTAAATCAGGACTAATTCTGATCTTTAGTTAGGGTAGAGTATTAACTCTTTTTGACTTAGTCTCCTAGAGCCAGCTTTTATTGTGTCTAAATTACTCTATATTTTGTTAATTTGTAGTTGAAAATTTCAGATAGTGTTTGAAATATTTTGTTAGTTGATACGCTTAATTTTTTTTTAAAGGAAAGAGTAAAACTAACTAATGTATTTAGTTGAGGGTCTATTCTAAAATGTCTAAATATGCCTAAAGGATTTCTTGCCAGTTTCTGCTTGACACCTTCCTAGCTTTTCTTTGCAGCCATTTTTTAAATTTGTGATATCTCCTGCCACAACAGCCAGAGGGCAGTAAACCACAGTGGACTAATTGAGCTGTTTACTTTATGTTCCATTTGTTCAACTCAAACCTTTCTCCCATAGTTTTTAGAGTATTTGGTTTATAAGTATAAGAACCTGTTCTGGGTAAGATTGCTTACTTAGCTGGCTAATTAGCAAAATCTCAGAATTATACACATCTCAAAGCTCATTTCATGTAGTTAGTGAACTCAGGTAAAATTAGTTTTAAACATCTGATTTCTGTATCAGAATTTAAAAAATAAAACACCTCCTAGAAGATACTTATAATATTTGTATTTGTCCATGTAAGTACCAAAACATATTTTTTTGTTCTTTTAAAATTTTTTACACATGTAGTAGAGAAATATGGCATTTTTGTTTGCTTTAGTTTCTTCTTCATTTTACATGATTGTTTCTGACTCTTAATCTCCTATTTCTCTATACTATACAGATCCCTTGTGTTTTAACTTTTTGGTCTGGTCTTAATTTGTTGGCAGCATAAATCATCATTTTATAATGATGATGAAATCAAACCCAACTGTTATTTAGGCTTATTTAGTTGATGTGTGGAGTAAAGTTATTTATCCATACCAACAAAGCACATGATCAGTGTTCCTAGAAATAATTTAAGTTGTTTTGTTATTTTTTATGGACCTTGTTACTGAGTTAACAAAAAGATGTAGGCTATTTAGATTTTTTATGGTTCCTTTAGATTGCATATGCAGACTAATTTGTATATTGTGTTTTTGTGGTAAAGAATTAAACAAAGGTTAACTTCTTTTAAATTCTTTTAATAAATACAGAAATACTACATTTTACTAAAGCAAAGTTTTAATATTTTGTGTTTGTAATGTATAAATGGAAGTGGTATCATGCTGTTTTGTAACTCAGTCTTTTTCACTTAACAGTGTCTTGTGAATGTTTTTGCACAAGAATGATTACTTTTTAATTTTCTTTCCTATTGAGTCTGGAAATGGTATAAACTGTTTATTCTTTTGCATGCCACCAGGGAAATATCACAGTGAGGCAACAATCATAACTTTGTTAAGTACCTCTACCCTTTTTAATATGTTGAATTTATGAAAGTTATTAGATCGAAGCACATGAAGTGTCCATTTCTGTAGGTTAAAGTGATTGAAAGGGGTAATTTTTTTGTTTCACCCTAATACAGGAAAACATTTGAAACTTAATTAGAAACATGAGTGGCATAAAGACAACTTTGTTACCAGTGAGAGAGAATATGACAGGTAGAGTAATCATGAAAAAAGGATACAAAGGGAATATTTTAATTGGTAGTATTACAAATTCAGGATATTTTGGAATCTGTTTCATTCTCTAGTATATGTAAGAGTCATTTCATTTTGGCTAAAATGAACTTTAATGGAAACTTTTTAACATTAAGCACAGTGGTACCATTCTTTATATTACAGGGACATCTTTCTCTTCCTTAAAATGCTTTTTAGTTGTTATTAGACTTTTCCCTTTGTCATTACAGTGTACCCCAAATAGCATACTACTGAGAAACCTCACAAAGCACCATCTTATATTTAAATGCATAAAGTAATCCCTATAGAAAGAGAATAATCCTATAGGATACACAGTTTTAAATTAAACTTTTGTTTAAATGCTTAAAATTACTGTGAAATAGTCTGCTAGAAGACTAAGACACATTTCTAACCTGTTCCTGTCACTTGGATAAGCACTTTTGGGCTTATGTTTGGGGAATTGCTGTTTATATTGTATGGCATAGTGGTTCAGAAATTGGGCTTGGGTTTGAATTCCCTGTTTGATCACTTGCTAGCTGTGTCTCATTGGTCAAGTTATTTAACTTTCTTGTGCCTCAGTTTCCTCTCTCTTCAGTTGGGTTGTAAGTAAAAAAAAAGTACTTAGAACATCACAGAGAATAGGGTATAAGACAAGTTCATAGATATGTATAATGCAGAGAACAGTAAGTATTTAAGAGAAATATTGTAGATGGACTACTTTTCAAATGAGCAGACATTCAGTTCCAGGACTAATGCATAAATAAGTGTTCTATAAACTTATAACAAGAACACTGTGAGCCCTAGTGAGAAACCTTGGTTTCTGGTTCATTTATTTAGCCTTTGTTAGGCAAGAGTTGGGATCAGTCTGGATATGTAAAATGAGTCCTTATCCTTGAGGAGCTTATAGTCTTACCAGCGAGGTAGCTAAGTGAGTCTGTAATTATGGTAACAGTGGAGTACTCTGCAAATGATTAAGTTGGGGATCTTGTAGAACTGTCAGATTCAACCTCAGGGAGCAAAGAATAGGAAGACAGTGGTAAAGCCCCAAGTTGGTGAGACTTGAGGTGAGTCATAGAGAATAAATATGTTATCTGGGTTGGGATGGAACTTGTACTAGTCAGAGGAAGAAGTAGCCTCTAAAAGGGCCTGCGGACAGTGAATAAATTGTGGGAAAGACAGAGAGTAGGGTACGAATAAGTGAGATAGCTGGGAAAGATTGAAAGACTGGAAACGTGGGTAGTAGTGTGGATACATTGAAGCAAGGGTGAGGAATCTGGACTTAATCTGATAGGTTTTGAGGAATAGTTGTAGGTTCTAATCAGGAAAGAGATATAATTAGAAAGATTATACACAAGATGAATATGCACAGGAAGACCATAATATTGTAATATATTGTTTTATTCTGAATTGAGCTATGAACTTAAACATGCTGTTTAGTTTAGGATACAGAGTTATTTAAATTAAAAAAATCAGTGATTATTACTGAACTTTATATTGATAGTCTTTGCCAATTTAATACCTTTTCTCTTTTTGTTTGACTGAATTCTTTCCCACATTTTCAATTTGAATTTTAGAGATTAATATAGGATGCTAAATTGACTTCTTCTTACCTACCAAACAAAATCATTTTCTAAACATAATCTTCTGGCCATTTCATTGCCTATTAGTCAGAAATGGGAAAGACATGCAATCCTGAAACCCCAAGATGGTACAAAGAACAAGTACAGACTTCAAGGGATTGGAGATGGCTTGACCCAAAACATTGAGTCCCTGATCCAGTAGAAGTATCAGATATAGTTTAGTAGTATATGTGATTAATAATGTTTGTTGAATGAATGAACGAATGGAATCTATATTTTATAATTCTGACATAGTTTGTACTCTTATAAGGTTGACTTATAATAAATAGGCATCAAATTTTAAGTGATTTGATAATGTGAGATTGAAATCTAGTTAAAATAGGCATTATTATTTCTATTTTTAATTCTCAAAGAGGTATAAATATCCATTTTTTTGATATATGTTCTATAAAGAAATTTAACTGTAAATATACACTGTCTGCAATTTTCAAATTTATCTTATCTGTGTTGTCCCCTTTCCTTTTGCTTATTACAGATAGACATGTAAATTATAATGGGAATACCTTTGCCCACCTCTAAAAAGTGATTGTCCCAATATCAGTATTAGAAATCTTAGGAATTGGCTTTACTGTCAGTATAGGGGCAGATTGGCAGTTGTTACCTTTTGTTGTTGTATTTAGTTATAAGTATTGCTTTTTTCCATTTTTTATCGTGCTGCTACCTATGCCAGGAGGTGTGGGCCACTGCAAAAGCAGCATTAGACTTTAGAGAGCTAGGAGAAATGAATTTGGTTTTGTGACATTTACCAGTGTAAGATAAATTAAGACACTCTAATACTATTGTTTATGCCACTGAGCTGATTGCAGCCTTTGAAAGAAGTGGGAATTTTGTAGGAATGGAGAAAGACTGAAAGAATGGAGAGCCAATTTGCTATTATTATGATCTGCATATATAATCTCAAATGATGGGATTAATGTAACCTTTGTTTAGATACCTCCAAGGAGGAGCTTAATCCCCCCCCAACTTTTTGTTTTGAAAAATATTTACAGATACAAACACACACACGCACGCACACACACACATATATATATACATATACCTTTTTTTTCTGGCTAAACCCTGTTAAGGTAATTTGTAGACTTCATGAATCTTTACCCTTAAATACTCTAGCATGTATCTCCTATAAGAATGTGGGACTTAAAAAAAAACCATTGTATAATCATCATACTCAAGAAATTTAACATTAATATAATTAAATTATCTTGTATTCGATCTATATCCACATTTCAGCTTTCCCAATATGAAAGGCCTTTTATAGCCCCCTTGTCCGATCTAGGATTCAGTCAAGGATCACATGTTGCATTTAGATGTCTTATCATTTTAGTCTCCCCTAGTTTAGAATATTACCCAACTTGTCTTTTTGTGTGTGTGTGTGGGGGGGTGCCCTTCAATGATTCTGATGTTATTTGAAGGGAGCAGGTCATTTGTCCTGTGAAATGTACTATATTCTAAATTTGTTTCCTGATGGTTAGGTTCAGATTAAACATTTTTGGCAAGAATATTGACTAGGTGATGGGTACTTTTTGTGGCATCACACTGGAGGCACATCATGTCATTTTCTCCCAATATTCATCCGACTAAGTTTGATTGCTTGGTTAGGGTACTGTCTGTCAGATTTCTCCAGTGTAAAAATACTCCTTTACTTTTGTAACTATTAATTAAGTAAATTTGGGACAAAGCTTTGAAACTGTGTGATGATTCTTTTCTCCAAAAACTTTAGCTTGAGGAAAAACTTAACTTTGATCCTATTTAAAAACAACAGAAAACTTCTTGAATCATCTGCTTTTACACAAGCAGTTAAAAGATCAGATGAAGACTGTTCTTAAGTCCTGGGAAAGGTGGGGGGGGGCAGAAGAGAGGAGAAGGGAAGAAAAGCATTCAACATCTAGCAAAGGCAAATTATGATGATAAAGCCGGACTCTGAAAATTAATAGCCACTTACTGCTTAGCATACTAAAAAGAGAAATGTCGACATTGAATTATCTAAAAATCATAGACAGTTAAGTATGTATGAACATATTACCGTGTATATGTATCATATAGTCTGACTCTTCAGTTGATTTTTGGTGATTCTGATTATCTTTGACTAAATCAATTTTAATTAACATTATAAATGGATTTATTCTCAATTGAAATAAAAAAGAATTGCTTTCTGTGAAAGTAATGGCCCTTTTATATATAAAACTAGCAGGAATGAAATTATCTTTAGGTAAATGTCATTAGTTTGAAAATTTCTTCTGGAGAGAAAATCTGATCACTGACTTTCTACCCTTTTTTTATATCCTTTTTTTTCATTATTGATGGTCAATTTATGATTCATTAAAATTAATCTCAGACTAAATTGAAATATAATTTTTACATTGTTTGCATTTACTTATTTTTCAAGTATAAAAATCTGATGATTTTGAAAACAGATGATTTGTAGTATTTTATGTATCAACACTTAGATGGAGATTTTATTACATGGGGTTAATAATTCTTGAGATTGTTAACACCATGCACCTGAAAAGTAAACTGTAACTTTCATATTTGCTATTATTCCATGGATAATAATAGAAAAATACATTTGTGTTTCAAGAGAACCACACACTTTTAGGGAAAAAAACGTACCCAGTGCTAAATGGTAGATCTAAGTATTTATAAAGTAATATTCCATGTTTTTGCTGAAATCTAAATTATTCAAATCTTGATATAAAGTTTGTGATTTTTAAAATAATTATGTATGTTATGTTATATTTTCCTGTGTTCAGTTTTGAAAGAATTAGTTTGCTAATGCTATAAAATAGTAATAGTTTTCATTGTCTGATGCTTATTCAAATAGTGTTTAATTACTGAAATATTAGATTTAATAGAAAATTAGAAATTTTATCCTTAAAAGGGAAAATACTTATTAAGACTTTGGTAAGCAATAAATTTGCATTGTAAAATTATGGAAAGATCATAATGACTTCAGAATTTTTTCATATGAACGATAAGAAAAGATCTAATTGATTAGATGGAATTATTAAGCTATATGTGCTTGAAATTGAGAGAATAAGCTAAAGTCTAACTTTCGAAAGTAAATAATAAATTGATGTGTTACCACAGGCAACTTACTGAACCATGTAATTAGTTTTTTTCTATGAAAAATGAGACATTTGTATTGAGATTGTAGTGAAATAGCATGTAAAAGGGCATATGTTTAATGATATGAAAATTAAACAATTGGTAAAAAATTATAATCTAAAGATTATTGCTTTAGGGAAAAGTTAAATCTAATCATTTGGGGGTTGGAGATTAATGTTTTGGTAAGTATAGGCATTATGGTCTAATATTTGCATCGATATAATAAAGTCACCTACCTACTCCAAAGTAAACCTGAGTAAAAACCCCCTAGTAATGAGATATTAAAGTCACCACTGCAAGTAGTGTTGAAAATTAGGCCTAAAAGTAGGTAAACTGTTATTTAATGTTACAGCTTTTTTTTGGGGGGGGGCTTGATATTAGGTTAGTAATGAGTATATTCCCAAATGTTGTTCTTTAATAGAAAACTTTAAGATTTGATAAGATTGTATAAAGATTTCTTTGCCCAGTAAAACAAATTCTTTGTTTTCTCTTGTTTAGAGAGATTGATCTAAGAATCTGAATGTGGTAAATTGGAGAAAAAGTTAATGTATTAGTTGAATTTAAAGACCTAATCAACGGGGGAGGATATAGCTCAAGTGGTAGAGCACATGCTTAGCATACCCAAGGTCCTGGTCCCCAGGACCTTCCTCTAAAAACAAATGAATAAATAAACCTAATCACCCCCACTCAAATAAAGTATAAAGGCCTAATTAATTAAAGAAAAATTATGTATTTGAATCTTGATTGTGGTGATTTCATAGATGTATACATCTATCAAAATTTGTCAAATTATACACTTGAAATATGTGTAGTTTATTGTACAGAAATTATACTACAGTAAAGTTGTTTTAAAAAAACAAAAATTGAATAATATAGAGATAAAAATTTACATATATAGAGAACAATACCTATACCATTTGCTACAAAATTTACAAGCAAATTCTTTGCTGGCACATTCAGATGGCATCAGGTCAGTCTTAACTATTTGGAGTATTTTATATAAGTGATGAAATAAAATGTCTAAAATGAAACTGGAGGGTTTTTGTTTGTTTGTTTGTTTTTTTAAGGGAAAAAGAAAGTGGGAGTGAATCTTGGTGGGTTATCATTGAGAGGATGCAATGAGTGTCTTCTCCCATTTATTGAAATTAGCACACCCAGAGTTGAAATCAGCACACCCAAAGGAAGACTGAAGCTTTGAAAAAGTCCATGACTTACTAATGTCTCTAGTTGTAGTGGAACTCAAACCCGTTTCTTGTACCTTTTAAAATTAAAACCGTTGTTGACTGCAAAGCTGTAGATAACATGAATCTACGTGATTGTGCCATATAAAATGAATCAATCAAATTTACCATACCATTTAAAATAAAACCTATGTAACTGTTAGAATTCTATTTATATCTAATCAAATCCATTTCCTGAACTTACAGAAAGAACACTGGCTTGCATAATTCTGGACAAAAGTCTTTTTTTTTTTTTTTCAATTTTTAATGTTTTCTATGATACTTGGCAAATGTTAATTCCAGTAATGTCAGCTCCTACATTTAGTCCAGATCCTCTAAACTGAGTGCACACCAAATTGATAAAAGTGAAGTAAAAATAAAATAAATAAAAATAGTTTGGGAGTCATAGAAATGTGACATAAATACAACAACACCTCTGAATATTTAGACTTGATAGAAGATTAGCATTTGCTTTTATAGTCTTACTGAGATAACTGAAAAGCTAGAATTACCTATCTGTTCTTATTAGCGGTCTTTCCCCCCCCCCTCCTTTTTTTTTTTATCATAGGGCCAGATCTTGAAAAATCAGAAATATAAAAGAACAGGGTGACTGTTACGTGAAGCAGGAGATGGTTGCATAGACTACCATTTATTTAAGTTACATGGTTTCTGGACCTGTTGATATTATACTAGACTAAACCAATTTATAGGCATCTTAACTTGTGAATAGTCGCTTGGAAAAGTGTTTACAAATGTTTCTGTTTTGTTTTGTTTCCTGATGCTTGAACAAATCGTAAATAGAACTTGGTGTAGATGTACTCAGCCATAAGCCTTACTGGGAGCTGAAATTTTTTATTCTGTATAAAAAATATTTTAATGGCAGAAATAACACATGAATACGCTTCTTCTCCCTCCTCCCAAAAGATCCCAAAGGTTTAGAAATAATTTAAACACTAGAGAATTATGAAATTGGATTCTGTTGCTTTAAATATCTCATGCCTAAGCTGTCCTGATGCTACCTGAAGAGCCTGTCATTGAATATGATTATTACTAGTAAGTGTTGGATAATTTTCTTTACCACTCCATCTTTGTAAATATTTTTGAATAATTTCCCATATAAACCCAACATTGATAAAATGCACTCTTTGTATAATTGGGTCTTGTTTTGATCCTGGCTCTTTGATATTGTGATTTGGCAGTGAGTTCGACAGAATAAGCATTATCCTCTTGAGGCCCATCTAGGATTGAACTAAAGGGCTTCTGCAATATCCACATGATCATACAATTAGTTTTCTTTTTTTTTTTTGGTGCTGTGATAGTGTAACTGAATATGAGCTGGTTGCCAGGGTGTTGTGGTAGAGTAATACCCTGTGCTTTGCAGTTAGTCATGCAACAAAACTGGCTTGATTTCAAAAAATTTAAGAATAAGATAAAAATTGAATAAAGATAAGTGTCTTATAATAAAAAAGATTGTGTGTATACAGTGGTAAAGTGAAGGATGGAGCATTCACAAATTTGTCACTAGAAGTCTCTTTCTCTTATTAATATAATGTCATATGCAAAATACATTCCATTTAAAAAATTACTTTTATTTATGGCTTTGCTAGCCTTGGGGGGCATAAGGCTTTTTGCTAATCTTTTTGAAGACTTTCTCTCTGCCATCAGTAGGAAATAAGTAAGTATTTGTGGAGTGACTGCCTGAATAAGGAGTGTCAACTTCGTCAAGATGAGGTCTCTTAAGATTTTTTTTCCACTGATAATCTTGGGCTTGTTTAAATGTAAGCAGTTTTGATATTTGCTGTTTATAAGAGGGCATGTTATTCATATTGGAATATAGTCTAAAAGAAAAATTTAGATATATCAGTTCAGTTTCAGGCAATACATTTTTATTTTAGAAGTAGCCTGCTAGATACTAACAGTGAAAAGGATGCCTGCCTTGGCATCCTTGGACAAATTACATAGAACTCTGATGTTTACGGAGGAAATAACATTTGTTGACAATGACTCATTATTATGGAAAAATGTATCATGCCATTTATTAGTTTCATGAAGAGTGTAACAAGGAGTGACTCTTGATTTGAGTAGCAAATCTGGGGCTGGGGCAAGTATCCCCACTGCTGCAGTCAAAGTTTCATTAACCAGAACTCAGCCATAGCCCTCAAACATACTGAAATACACACTTCTCCCCTTTAACCCATTCTCAGTAAGCAGAAACCATTTTATAAAAAAGATGAGATGACTTAAATACAGCATTATCAGCAATAAGTCCCAGAATGCACAGATGTCAGTTTGACAGGCAGTATGGTCGGGGCAGTGAGCTAGAGGATACTCGGGGCAAAAACATTTTCATAGGATGTCCTGGAGTCAATACTGATTCAGCTCAGTTGCCCACACATTTAAATTTATCATGTTTGTAGCAGCAATAAAATAATGTATGAGAGGGTGTTTTAAAAGCATTCTTTGAGCTTTATAAAGTATTACAACTGTTTAATGATCTTTTATATTTAGTATTACCACCGTGCATTTATTCAGCAGATATTTATTGAGCCTATGTTGTTTTAGGTGCTGTGCAGATACTGAAATGAATTAGAAACATACTCTGTTTTTCAGAAACTGACCATCTAATAGGGGGAGATAGCATAAATTCAAACAGCATTATTACACATGTCCTGAGAAGTGCACACAGTATTACTGGAGTTATTTGGAAGGACTCAGAGCTTTGAGGAAGAGTTGATTGTTGAGCTGAGCCTTAAAGAATGGGTAGAATTTGGGTATTTGGATATATGACCATGTCAGGGTACGAACATTTCAAGAAACTGCATGTGTAAAGATAGAGTGGGAAAGTTTGGAGTATTTATTAGGGAAGAGTTGAAGATGAGAAGTTGATTGAAATGGCTTATTTGTGCCTGATGGTGATGGAGCTTAAACACTAGGCTAAGGAATTCGGGCTTAATAGATGGTTGGGGGTTTTGAGAGTTTTAGGTAGGATAAGATGAGAAGTTCGCTGTAATATAAACTGTACCGGGGGCAGGACCTGCATCTGACTTTGCTCATCATTGTAATTGCAGGACCAGCATAATTCCTGGCATGTATTTGTTGGATAAATTAATTAGTAAATGAGTGAATGTAAGAGAAGTGAATATAAAGATTGTCAGTCTAGCGTCATTGCACACCATTCCGAAGTCCTCCTGCTATTCTGGATCACATAGGAAAACATGCTGTTATAGAAGACTGTTTTAAGTAAAGTGCATGACCACATCTGAAAGACTTTCTTGATGTATTGATTTCTTTTTAACTGCATGTGAAAAAGACAGTGATATAATTTTCTTCATGTTTTTGGGTAACTGCCTATTTTTTAATTTTTATTTACTTTGTATTCTGTAGTTTAATTTAAAAAGTTCTAGTAAACTTAATTGAGTTATTTTCTATAAGTTATTTTTATTAGAGTTGTAGACAGCAGGTAGTTTAGGCAGTTGGCAAAAAGCTTGTGTTCTAATTGCCGTGTAGAACAGGGTCTATGAAAGAGAACTACTTACGAGGTTAAAGTGTTTGATGATACTTCTGTGTCAGCAGTCTTGTTAACTTTTTAAATATAACATGGATTGAATGACCTTGGCTATCCTACATATATTATAAATTGCTAGCCCAACAGTAGAGTTCATATTTGCTGTGTAGAAATGGTTAGCCAATATTGCTTGACTGAAGCTCTCACTGGAAACTACATGTTTCACTATAGAATCAAATTGATTGAAAGCTTTCATTGAGCTTTCTCACCCTGAAATCTTGAAGTAATTGCTAATCTCTTTAAATATCATGTCTATAGACTACATGATAAAATGAGTTAGTATGTGATTTAGGCAAACATTTACAATGAAATCCTTGATAGATTTTTTTTAGTGTCAGTATACGTCTTTTGTTCTTTTGTTATAAAGATAGTCATTTGGTTCCATCTACATTCTAAATATTTAAGATAGCAAGTTAGTACTTTGTAAGTTCTATAATTATAAAACGGCATTTTTCAAAGACTGTTAACAAAGTTGATCTGTCCCCTCCAAAGATGCTTGCAAAACACACTCCCGCACATACCCGCAATTACTTGAATTTCCTGTATTGGTTGAAATTTCATTTGGCAGCACATGGAATGCAGCCATGTCTCCTAGAGGATGCTTGAAGAATCCTTCCATCATCAGTGAATCACACCTTGACTAGGAAACATCTATCGTTCTCTTTTTCCATTTGTAACCTTAGCTCAGCTGGCATTCAGCGGAAGTATAGGTCATGGATTGTCGATTACTCCCTTCTGTTCACCATCACATATCACAAAATGAAACAGGTCAGGAAGAAATTTACCATTCTTTTGTTACCATTTACCTTTGGAAAGGTAGAGACCATAAGTATGGTAAGTAACTAAAAATAAGAGTGTTCATACTATGCCTCTACCTGTGACGTGTCATTAGACACAAGTCATTTAAATTTGCTTTGACTTTTATTCTTGCCTATAATATAATATGGGGATTACAGCTTCATTTTATGATACAATATGAAGTGAATATGAAAAGTTCATAGATATAAATGTTACATAAATGCATTTCATAGTCATACTTTTCCTTTAATAAACTCCACTGTCAAAATGTTTAAATCTTTATGAGCTTATTTTTACAATTGTAACTGACTATACTTCAATTAAAAAAAAATACAATTCATAGTTTTGGTCAGAATTTCTACTTGTAGATAAAATTTGAATTCGTTTTCACCTGGCATTGTCAGTATTATCTTAGTTAAATTATATGTAGCCATTTGATTTTTTTAAAAAGTGGTCTCTTATAACTGACTATTTTTTTGGCTTTGGCAGTACAAGGATGACTGATAATATCCATGCCTGTGCTGAAGGGATTTTAGAACAAAAAATTAAAATTGTGTCCCTTACTGTTTTAAGTAGGGATTGTGGTCTAATCCTTGAAAATTACAGTAAGTGTATGGTTAATAATCAATTGACCAGAGTACTTTGGACTTTTTATTGAATATTGCATGTAGAGCATTATCAAGAATATTTGGTTAATGAATGCAAAAAAAAAAGAATATTTGATTAATGAGGATTATTATAAGTACATGTTGCATGCCATAATAAGCCTATTTCTCTTTCCACATTTGGTTTTTTATTTGCAGAATAGTTTTAATTTAGGCTTACTGTTCCTAATTTTATAGTAGTCATAAACTAAGAATGGATGATGGTTTGAAATAGTTATATGTTGGAACTAGGAACCAGACAATAATCAGATATTTATAGTTCACTTATGTGCTGGGCATCATGCTGGGTGCTTGAGCTGGAAAATAGTTCTGGGCTTATTTTTTTCTTTCTGAATCTTAAGTCATTTACAGGGAGAAATTTAAGATTCTCTGATTTGTTTTTGCACCTTGTTTTGTGATTATTAAATTCATCTTTATTTACTATATAGAACAGATTTAGTAACGAAATAAATAAGTAGCAGTCTTTATCATCTTGAAACTGTTTATTAGTTGAACACTAGAGAGACTGCAGACTAAAGCCACTGACTTTTTAGTTCAGTAGTTAATTAGTTGAGATGCTTTATTTAAATAGCAGAACTCACAGCTTTTCCTAGCTTTTTTAGTTTTCCTAAGGTTTAAGTATTGTGCCTAAAAATTTACCTGGTATCTTACTTGGTTGATTAATACTCAGATGTATGGACTATAAAATTTAACCTCTGCCAGTCTAGATATATCAAAGCAAAAAACCCTTTCATTGTTTATACCCTCCTTTAAAAGTGAGTCTATGTATTTAGATGGCCTTCTGAAAGAAGTGGGGAGTATGGATGTCAGCTGTATAAATAATGAGTTCATAGTTTGCTCTTGGAAATCTCTGAGTGGAAGAAAATAGAGTTTGGGAAAAACATTCACTGGAATGATAATTCAGATTATTGTTTCATGGAGATTTTAAATGACCCTCTGATTATTGAATATTTATTTTGTGAAAAAATTCATCAGTTATAATAGCACTAACAAGCTAGGGTAATTGATATATTATAGTTTTAGCCTATAAAGGTGGCTTTACAGATATTTACTATTTCACATGAAAAGATGTTTGACGGCTGAACTTAATTTGAGAAGAGATTTCTGGAGTTCATTCTTTAGGCATTAAAAGGTTGAATACTTTTTGAAGAAGAACTGTGGTTCAATTTTGGTGTTAACATTTTTGTCTCAAAATTATTTTGCCTTGGAAATGATGTAAATTTGAAATTACAGAAATTTAAT
Source organism: Camelus bactrianus (assembly GCF_048773025.1). Lineage (NCBI taxonomy): Eukaryota > Metazoa > Chordata > Mammalia > Artiodactyla > Camelidae > Camelus > Camelus bactrianus. The sequence goes on from NC_133570.1 coordinate 12,245,081, forward strand.
TTACAATCAGTAGATGAAAGTTTGGTTTGGTGGTGGTTGTTGGTTATCCAGAGATTTTAATTTGGGTCACATAATGAATATAAAAAAATGAATCAATCTCCATATTTATACATCTTTTTGTAAAGAAGTCCTAAAGATGATTTAAAGATTCATAAAATGAATGAGTTGGTGTAGAAATCTGTATTTTCTTCTGAAATAAATTTATTTCATCATTTTTATATTTGTAATAGTGATCTGTCTTAAGTTTATTCCCTAAATAGTTTGTCATAATACTGGAACACTGGTAAAAATAGACATCTGCCTTTATCCTTAACAGTTTGTTAGATTTTTTTTATAAATGTGACAGAAATGTGTATTACACTAATGACATAAATATAATTTAAATTTAATTCTTTATATTTATGAGTAGATACCTTCTTTATTTCATTTTCCTTGATTATATACTTTTAAAATTAAATATAAATTAAAAATAAGTTATTATATATAGGAAGGAAAAAATTTTAATCCTATCTCTTTATTATTAATATTCTGTCTACTTCCAAAATATTTTGAACTGACTAAAATGATGTATGGAATTGACCATTATACTTTAAATATCCATTGACACTTTCAGTCTAATCAGTAATCCTAAAGGTATACATTTGTTTAGATCCTTTAGAAATTATGTATATATCCAATGCATTTGTGTTCCTTTTATAATTGAAAAAGTCTTTAAGGGTATCCTTTGTGAGCTTTTGGATTTCTCAAAAGAGTGAAGAAAATATAAACTACCAATGAATTCTAAATGTAGTCAGTTCTTTGGAAAAATCAGCGTTAAAGTATTTTACTGCTAGTCTAAGTGCTTTGTAAAATGCTGATAAGTACTCTGTTAAATCACAGAATTTGTCTTGGGTTATTTGGAAAAGAAATTTGATACTGGAGAGTCTTTCACAACTTCATTATTTTCTCAAAAGTGTAGTCTTAATGTCATAAAAAAAAAATGCTGGTGTCTTAAGTATGGAACTTTTCTGAAGGCTGAATTTCTGGAAAATGCCAAAAAGTACACAGAGTACTGAACTGTGAATTCCAGAGTTAGATTAAAGGCATGTTGGGTATAAAAAGTATGTTTTTGTTGTAAATGTTGGCTAGTGGACATAATTATAATTGTTGGCATTACAGGATTTGCTTTCAAATGCCTGTTGTTTTGAACAGAGTAAAAACTGATCCTCACTTTGTTATATTTGGGGGCAGTGGCTAATAATTACCTAATGTATTAAATAATAGATTTAAAGAGAGTTTTTTTACTTCTAGAGCTAGATTAAAGTTAAGATTAAAGGTGCTAGCTATTAAGAAAATTGGAAAAAATTAAAACCCCATCTTTTATTCTGTGTTTTGGCTTTAAAAAAGTATTATTTGAGGTAAATTTGATCACTGAATGCCCCTGGGTTAAAATAAAATTCAGTACCTCCTAAAATAACCTGGCAAAGGTTTAGTTAGAAAAAGGCTGATTAGGTAATTATCTTATCAAATCTCTTTATATTATCTTTCATGTTTGTAGGCAGAGGGAAGTATAGAAATCACTTCAACAAGCATTTATTGAATGTTAGGCGCTATGTTGTGTGCTAGGAATGACATAGTTATTGCCTTTCAGGAGCTTGAAATATATAATTAGTTACATTTTTTCAGAAATTTAATTAATGAAAACCTGAATTTAGGAAATTGTATTTTTATGTAGTTCTCAGGAGCCTGTGAGGTTTTAGTGAATTTTTTCTGTCCTGGTGTGTCTTTTTCTTTATTTAGTCCTCAGGTATTATGGTACTTTGAACATGGGCCAGATAATATTCTAGGTATTTGACATTTGCTGGTAAATTGAACAACTCAGTTCTTGATGTCTCAGATTTATTCTTTAGTAGGACAGTTAGATAAGTACACAATACAGTGTGGTAAATGCTCTGATAGGGATAGTACTTTTAACTCTTTTCATGATTTTTCCTCCTCCAAGTTCTTGTTCCTGCTGTGATAGTAGGCATTTGTTTTTTCTGTTTAAAATGTTTAGCCAGTTAAGGTTTTTTTCAGTTTTGCCTTTTGTAAGATGCCATTACCTTGGGATGATAGAATGATGAGCTAGACATGATTTTTGGTTTTTTATTTTTTGTGGGAGGAGGATGATAGGACTTTACTAGTCTTATGTTTGAAACTGAAGGGGCATATAGTTATGATTCAAGACAGCTAAATTTGCAGGTCCAAAATATAAAATTAAAAAAAAAATTGCTTAGGTTTTTATATTCTCCTGCGTCCCAAGTTTGCTTTTTCATGTTGTGTACTTATTACAAGAGACAGATGCTTTTAAAAACTCAACTTCTCTCACCAGGCTCTTGCTTCTTTCCTACATAGGTTGTTACTTTCATCTAGGTGGATAGGCACCCAAGCAACCTCTTAGTCATGCTCGTGTATTGTGCTGTCTTTCTTGGGCAGTGATAACCTTCAGAGGGTGAGAGCAGTCATTTCAACCTAATTGAGTGATGGTCTTCAATTAATTTTCTATAAAGCTAAAAGTTAAGACTTCCCAAGTTATCAGTTTTGTCAAAAAATTAAAGCATTCTTCGAGTGGAAGACAAGTGGATGTTGCCCAAAGTTTTTTGTCTTTAGTATCAACTTTGCTGTTATATATTATTTGATGCGTTTTTATATATTACACATACCAGATCTCCTTGCTAGTTAGATACATTTTTGTTGAGGATTTTCAGTGTCATATCATAGTAATAGCACGTTAGTCTTGCTACAGTTACTGACTCTCAAACCACCAAATTTCTCTTGACCGGCTGTACCTCTTACATTGAATAGGATGTTTGTTGAGTATGGCACACAGGAGGATGGATTCAGTACTCGGCGTGGCTGCCTGCTTCTTACATTGACCTGTAAAGTGACCTTTCATATTTTCCCCCAGTATTTACCTCACCAGTCAGTACATGTTTAAATTAAACATGGTGTTCTGCAGCCTTTGCCACAGTTTTCACTTTCTCCAACTGATTTAAGACCTTTTCATAGCTTTTTCCAGAAGCATCTCTGTCCCTTTCTTTCCTGAGCCAAATGTTGATTCTTAAAGGTGCTTAGGTGGTAATAGGAGTGATGGTGATAGAATTTCAGCTTGCGTGTTGAGAAGGGTGTGATAAAGAGAAGAGGAAGAAGTAAGTTTGGAAAGGTAGCTCAAATCAGATCATGGGGGACCTTGAAAGGTGGTTTAAGGCATTCCCACCACTCAGTAGACCATAAGCAGGGATTCGTCAGAGTCTTGAGCAGTTAGAAGGATTACTCTGGGCTGCAATATGTTAAATAAATTGGAGCAAGAGAGTTGTTGGTAAGAAGAGTATCAGGAATCTGTTCTCTTTCTGGGTGAAATATGAGAGCCTTTAAATAGCTGTTTTGTATATTTTTAATCACATCTGTTTTTTGAATCTTTAATATTGAATTTATGTGCAAGTTTTAATTTATTAATAAAATTAATCAACCTGAAGTGTAGGGAAAGAGGCTGGATCCACATTTTATCTATTAAGCATACATCAAACAATTAGTCTTTCCTAAATACTGTGTTAGGCATTGTGGATCTAAAAGTAAGAAAGTTATGATCCCAGCACTTTTTGGTTTTTGTATTTTAATGGGATCGAGAAGCTGAATTAAAGCTAACTCCCATGTTTCGGGGCTTATTGGATATGTGGTGGAGGAGGCGACTGGATGGGGGGAGTGGTTGAGGCTGAAAAGATAGGTAGATGAGTATCAGATTGTGTAAGACTTCCTTGACTTTATCCTTTAGACAGTGGACAAAGCCTTTGAAAGTTATATGGAATGCGAGGTGGTCTCAGGTTTCTCTAAGACTGCTGAGAAAAATAGCTTGTAAATACGCATTTGTCACTTCTGGAAGAAAGATATTAGGCAATCTTCACTTAAAGGAGGTATTGATTATCATTTACACAACTTCATTTGTGGGTAAAAAAGAACAAAGATCATACTATAATATGCTAGATTATTGAGCATAACTAAGGCAAAAACAAAGTATTTTTAACTGCTCCCCTCACCTGAAAAACCTTTTTATCGAAACATTTAAAGAATTAACCTATTATTAGTTCAGTTTGTATATATGTATTTATAATGATATCCTTTGAAATTTTTATGTAGATTTTGATAATTTGTAAATTAAGAGTGCTCCAAAAACATTAGGATACACTATTTGATAGCCGTTGTATGAGAACAGATTGGTTGTTGGCATACATTCTCAAATAAGGTAGCTTGAATTTACTTTTATCAGTCCAATAAATGCATACATCTATGGGGCAGCAAAGACTATTATGTATGAGGATCTTTTTTAGTGATAAAGCAGTACAGAGCTAACCAAATGTACTCTTTGGCCACTTTATAGAAGTTACAGTGAGTTAGGAGGTTTTTAGGTATGGTGTGGACTGGGCTGTTTTGTTTACTTTTGAACATGTTGAATGAAGTGCTTTTGAGCCAGCCATTCTTCCTCATTCCTATCTAGGTTGTTTGAAGGAGACCAAGAGAAGCTGTTACTGAAAATCATATTTTTCTTAGACATTGCTGGTACCTAAATAGGGGGAAATTTTACTGTTACTTATATTACATCTAAATTTGAGATGAATATGAATATAGTATTGACATTTTGATTCTGTATTAGTTTAGTTTTTAGTTAGTATTTTGAAAATATTTGACCCAGCACCATACCTTTGACATAGGTGTTGCAAAAGTTAGCTTGTTTGCTTGCTTTCCTCCTTTTTTTAAAAATTTTTTTATTAACCTTTTGACAGTCTAAGGGAATAAAGATGGTTTCTTGGTAAGTAATTCCAGTTTCATTAAATGACTCGACTCTCAGAACTGAGTTATTACATAACAAGATGAGTCAGATGGTCCAAGAAACAGTTTAGTTTTTTGTTGTTGTTGTTACCATGGCTACAACATATTGGCAGGAGAATATTATATTTTGTAGTTGTTCTTTAACCTGACCTGTTGATTAGAAAAAAAATAAGTAGCTTCAGAATTTTGTATCCAGTGGAATTGTTTACATCACTAAGGAATCCTACACTTTACTCTGTGCTTAATTGTGACTTAATTGTGCTTTTAAAGATACCCTAGTGTTTTGTTTTTGTTTTTTCCTCAAGGGGTGTGTGTGTGCGGCTGTTACAGAGTGGAATCTATACAAGATGAATATAATGCTTTGTTCCCTAGATAAAAACTTTAAATTCTGGGTTTATGAGCAAAGATTTAAGAAAGCATTTCTAACTTTTCTACCTTGTAGCTAAATTAACTCTCCACTAGCAATATGCCCCTTGAAGTAAAAGGAACTCTAATTTGGTAGTGATCATTATGTGCAAGTAAATCAGAAGTATCAAATTTCGGAATTTGGAAGAAAAAATTGCAAAATGTTAGGGAAAAAAGTAACTTGCATTCCAGGAGAAACTTGCAAATGATTTTAGTGTTTATTTATTTTTTAATTCTAAAATATTTGCCCTTCCATACCTGCCTTTGCCTTTGATTTGGAAGCAGTAAAAACTCCTGGTTTGTTTTTATATAGCTGGGAGGTCTTCTCTTCCCTCCCTGTTCCCCTTGTTTTCCCATCCAACTCTCAGCTCATTGGTCCCTGTGTCCTTGTGAAGGGGAATTGGTGGGAAGGAAACCTGCTTGGTTTATTGAAGGAGAGTGAAAAACTGAAGTCTAAACTGTAAAAGTTTTCATCAGACCATGCAGATTGTCAGAGCAGTAGACTTTATACTTCATCTGTAAAGTGGTTTTTCTTCCAGACTTGGATTTGTTTTTAGATGTTAGTATTGAGACTGTAATTGACAGTAGTGGTTGCTTTTTTCTTTTTAGGATAGCCATCTCTGATTGCCATAGCAACATCCCAGAAGACAGTCTGCTTGATCTAATGGCAGCATGTCAGGGAGCTGCCTTGAGCATTACTCTTGACTTTCTGAGATTGTACTGGGATTTAGTTTCAGAAGGGAGGTGATAATGTATGTTATAGTTCTCTCGGTGCCATTTTTGCTGTAGTTTTGCTATCTGTAAAAACTATGTATTTTTAGGAATCACTTGTGATTTGATATTATATAAAATGTGTTGGGGTTTTTTATTTGTATAATTTGATTGTTGGGGCAGAAAATACTTGATTTTGTTTTCCGTACATGTGTTTTGCTCAGGCTGTAGGTTAACGTTTGTGTGTGGGGGTGTGTGGGGGGGTTGGTTTATTTGATTTTGGTTCTCTGAGCTGTAGGAGACTTTGAATACCATATTAGTTTGGAGAGGTAGATTTTATTTAACATGCTCCCTATATGCTATATTTATGGAATAATTTTAACTATCTGTAATTGTTTGGCCTTCAAAATAGTCTTTCTAGTAGAAGGGCCAACTTAGAAGAAATACCATCATAGTATACTCACTCGGATGAAAAGACCAAAGAAAATTGTGGGGTTAGATTTTCTGGTACTCAGAAGTTTTGATGCTTTTACGTGAGGGAATCTATTTTTCTTGAGTTACATTTGTTCAGATAGGGAAATAATACTAGTATCAGTTTTAATCATTTATAAAAATTAACTCAATTATCATTATTAAACAATTAGCAACTTAATCTCATGTTTTTCTAAGAGGATGTTATTTGCAAACTTTAAAATTTAATTACAGAGGTATAATATGATTATCTGGTAGATTTGGCTTCCTCAGAGAAAATATTATATATACACTTAATTTAGTAAGCATTTTAAAAGCTGTGTTTCATTATTTCACCTTATTTCAGTAGTTAGTTATTGAACAACTGTAGTCCTATTCTCATGTTGCTTTATAGTGTTCTTAAAAAGATGTCACATTACTTTCAGAAAATGCTACCCAACAGAGCCATCTATAACAAAGTTTTTAAATAGAAGGTAATGAACGATTAAAATGTGATACAGGCAGGAGTATAACTGAGAAGAGAAGGAAACTTTTAAAATTAGGAGTGTAGCAGTTGGCAGTTTGGGACCTGTGATGAGTAGCTACTTCTATTTTTAAAAAGATTAAACTAAGAAAAGTCTTGGAACTTTTAAGATTTATTTTTATATCCTATCTTTTGTCATTTATCTTTCTTGCATGTCATAAAAATTATTTCTGACTACACAATTCAGCTGTCTCAAAGTATAGCTTAAAGCAGTTTCAGGGTATGCGTTTCAGTATTTAGGAGCCTGCATGGCTGATATTTAGGGAAGTATTCAAGAAAAGTTTCTTGTTTCTGTTGAGATTATGCCTCTCTAAGTCAGCCAGCCATCCTTCTACCTTAAAGGTACATTTTGTCAGTAAAAGTGTCTTCAACAATAAAACAGATTTACTCACTTTGACTCTAGAGTTGCATTATTTGCTATGGTAGCCACTTATCACGTGTGGCTATTTAAATTTAAATTAATTAAAATTCAGTAAAATTAAAAACTCAGATCCTCAATCACAGGACACATTTCAGGTGCTTAATTGTTATCCTGTTGGACACTGCTGATACAAAACCTTTCCATTACCACAGAAAGTTTGATTGGCAGTATGCTAGTCTAGGGGGCAAAACCATCAATGGGTGGAAATGGCTGAAGGGCTATTTTTTTTAACTGAAGTATAATTGATTTACAATATTAGATTCAGGTGTACAGCAAAGTGATTCAGTTATGTATATACATATATATGTATTTTAGGGTTCTTCTCCAGTACAGGTTATTATAAGAAATCGAATATACTTCCCTATATAATAGGTCCTTGTTGTTTAACTATTTTATATATAGTAGTGTGTATCTATTAATTTCAAATTTCTAATTTTTCCCTTCTCCTTTCCCCTTTGGTAACCATAGTTTGTTTTCTATGTCCACAAGTCTATTTCTGGTTTGTAAATAAGATTTGTACCTTTTTTTTTTTAAGATTCCACATCAAAGGGATATCATATTTGTCTTTTTCTGTCTGACTTACTTCACTTAATATGATAACCTCTAGGTCCACCCGCTTTGCACAAATGGCATCATTTCATTCTTTTTTATGGCTGAGTAATATTCCATTGTGTGTATACACACATACCTCATCTTCTTTATCCATTCATCTGTCTATCTGCATTTAGATTATTTCCATGTTTTGGCCTTTGTAAATAGTGCTGCTGTGAACATTGGGTTGGGGTGCATGTGTCTTTCTGCATTATAGTTTTCTCCAGATACATGACCCTGAGTGGGATTCCTGGATCATATGGTAAGTCCTCCATAGTGGCTGCACTAATTTATATTCCTACCAACAGTGTAGGAAGGTTTTCAGAAAGACTATTTTTGACACCATCTTAAGGAAGAGGCACTAGAGTGTTTTAACAGAAGGCCATTGAACAGGAATATGGTGGAAAGTTTTTTTCATCTGGCTGGGGGCTTAATAAGTGTGTCCTGAAGTTTTCCTTAAGTCCTCCCTTGGCCCCTTCCTCTTTTCTTTTTTCCTCGTTTTCTTCCTTTTTGAGATGGTGGTGATCTTATTTATTGTGTAGGGAATTAGTTTTCTTGATTGTTTTCCTAGGCTTTTCAATTTGACAGCTTTAGGTAGTAAACGTGAAAGTGCTTTTCAGCATCTACTTTTCACGATTTATCTTGATCACTGATGAGTTTTCATTTATAAATATCACTGCCATTAGCTTTATTTAGAGGTTTCTTTATTTATTATCTTGCCAATTTACTATTTACATTTTTCCTAAACCCAGGCAGGATTTGTGAAGGCTTATTTGGTACAGTTCTGCTTGTGTGCAGAAATAAATGTGATAGATTAATTGTGCTAGGTTTGGGTTTTAGAATCCTTGGTGGTTATTTTTGTAGTCTGTTTGTGCAGTGCAATGTTAGGTGCTGTACGAACATACACATTTTCCCTGAAGGACATGTGGTTGGATTTTAAGACTCCGTGATACCACTGCAGAAACATCATATATGTATATGTTGGTTACCTTCTAAGATTGATTTTGGATTGTTTATTTTATTTTGGGGAAATGATGGAGAGAAATTCTAGGAGATGAGATATGTATTCCATGAAATAAGGCAATTAATTCAATAAGCGTTTATTAAATGGCCTCAGATTTGGGAGAAGTAAGAATCTTTTCATACCATTTACTTAGTGGTTTTTCTGATTTCCTTTAGGAATGAAAATATGGCAGGATTTTAGAGCAGTCTGCTTTCCTTGAATGTAGCTGAAGATTCAGATAACTTTTACTCTATCCTGAAATGATTTTGCTGAAGATTCTAATCCTTTGAATGTAGTCTAGAGAATGTCTGTGTGCTGTTGTGGTTATTGGAATTCATTTTGAAGTGCCTGCGCTAACTAACCATACTTATGAGACTTTTTCTTTAGACTAAACCTACCTGCCTTCCCTCCCATGATGCTGTATCTAATGTAGTGTGTAAGTTGCAACAGGAGGAGAAAGCAATTGAATTTGTCTTCACTCAAATTGGCTTAGTGTAGTTTGTGGTAGCTGACTGCCCATAACATTAGAGAAATTTAGGGGGAAAATGGTTAACTTTCTTAGAGTTTTTAGAAGAGTGATTCAGGAGCAAGCCTAATTTTGGTTAAGCCATGGTTAACTGTTATTAGCATTAAGAGCCTAGATTATAGCAGAACCACTTGAAAATCTGGGCTTACCACAGTTTGAGTTTTATTTTGTAAGTAGGTCTGGAACACATCTCACTGTGGTAGGAGGTTGGCCCTTATAGTTATCTGACCACTTCCTCAGCAGTTGGTAGGAAGCAGTGAGAAATAGTAGGGGAAAATACTCAGGAAGGAAAGCATGGTAGCGGATAGTTCGGTTTACATACTTTAGTATGTATGTAAACTAAGTGAAGAGCAGTGATTTTAGAGTGTTTCAGAAAAGTGTGGGATGGTTCGCTGGTCAAGGAATCAGAAGGGACCAGAGACTGGTAAGCGGTAGTAGTAATCTTTTTTTTTTTTTTTTTTTAAACAAAGCCATGAATTTTAAAAGGAGTAACCTCTAGCCTATGTGATTTTTTTTCTCCCCCCTGGGGACAATTTAAAAATATTTTCTCAGTGTGTCCTGAGGGTTCTAATTTAGTTCAAAGTAGAAGTTATTAAAGGATGTTGAACATTGATATCTCCTTGGTCTGTAATTTTTCTTCAGGAATCAAAATTCAGAGCCTTACTTCTCTGTCATATACCTGCAGTATTTAAAGTCCATTGGTAATGGATATTTAAAATGTTGACAATTGAAAAAAACCATTAGATTCTGAGCACTCCCCTTAATCATTGATGATTCTTGCATAGATTTTTTTTTTAACCAGGGCATATATATGCTAACATGTAGATTGGAATGCATAGAATACATATGATGACTCTTTTTTTGGGAGAGGATGTTAACATTTCCGTCTTTATGTCACACTTTTGACCAGATAACACCCCCCCCTTCTTTCTTTTCTGATGCTTTACTTTTTATACAGAATATATGAATTTGTTTTGTTTCCTTTCCCCTGTGAGTAGAACATTTGAATCTTACTTGAGTTATTATTGAAACAGCAGGTGTGATATGACTGGTATTTAAAGAAAACTCTTTATAATTTATGGAGCGATAGTCAACTGTTCCTCCAAAAATAACCTGTGCGTTTTTATTTTTGAATGTTTTGAACTCATGGCTTTAAACACTTTGTTTCAATTGATTGCAATTGTCATTCTTCTTGATCTTTAAATTGTCTTGTCTTTGGTCTGTAGAAGCCTATTCAGGTTGGTTTCTGGGTCCTTTTGACATGACCCTAGTAGTCATTGATACTTTGCTTGCTTTTGGCATAATAAGATGTTCCAGACTTACACTGAACATTTTTTGCTCCAAATCTGAATCAGCCATTTTGCCAAAGAATTCTGAGTCCTTTAATCAGAGTATGATGTGTAGAGACCACAGTCTGAACACTGGGGATTCTTGTTGCTACTAGCTAGGTCATTATTTCTAGGATTTTTCAGTGAACACACCTAGATGCATGTTTTTTGTTTTTTTTTAAGTTAAAGAACGTAGTAATTCATACTTACATTAGCAACTCAGGTTCAGGACTATAGGGTTTTTACTGATGTCATTCCTACTTTTGTATCTTTTTCTCCTCTGCTAAAACTGCTTCTGCTTACCACAGTTTCTCATTTGCTTCCTCCCACTCTAAATACAGTCGTCTTGGAATAATAACACACTACTATCAACAGTATCACTACTGAAAGCAATACTTTTCTGTTGTTTGATCTGTTACTGATATGTGTGTGTTTTTACATATATATATTTGTTGTTTTGCTTTGTGTATATCTCATTAAGAATGTACTTTGAAGTCACTCAGAATAATTTCTCTCTGTGTGGTTTTGTTACCACCTGGTTAGAGGTGTGTTTGTTTCATTTTAGTCTTGATTTTTTTTAGGGTTTATTTAAAAATTTTAATCTTGTTTTATAATATGTAGAATGTAATTCCAAAATCAAATCTCTAAAATGAGGCATATTCAAAGAAGTCTGGCAAGAATATACCTTTTCTTTCTTTCTTTCTTTCTTTTTTTTTTTTAATGGAGGTACTGGGGAATGAACCCAGGACCTCGACCATGTTAAGCATGCGCTCTACCACTGAGCTGCTACCCTCCCACCAAGAATACACTTTTTTTTTTAACTTGGTAAACAGCGACTTGTATAAAGAATGCAGACTTATTTTTGTGTTATGTCTTCTTTTGAAATATTTAAATAGGAACAGATACACAGTTGCAAATCAATGCTTTTGTAACTTCCTTATGTTCTGGATCCCCAGATAATTAATAATAAAGAAATGAGTGCAAGTTAACAAAAGTGGGGGATGGGGGATAGGCTATTTGCCATTTTGTCTCCATGGCCCTTTGCTTACTAATTTTGAAACTCATAATTTTTTCCCTTTCTGTAAGTCATATTCATCCTTCACTCTTAGATGTTCATTTCTGAGACTGGTGAGTTTTGAATATACTCGAATAAATAACTGTACTTCTGTTTCCCATGTGAAGAAGCATCTTTCCTTCTCCGTGTATCAAAAATAGTATACCTTGGCTCTGTTAGCTTGATTTTAAGGTAAGGCTTTAGATGTTCCTGTGCTTTGACAGTTTTTGAAAAATGAGAATACCTAATATTGCTACATCTGCTGAAGGAAATCCCCTGAGATTGGTAGGTTTCTTAATTTTGTCCAGCTTATCATTGCTGTTTTAAGTTTCATGTTTTCTTTATACAACTAAGACAAAACAACTCAATTTTTAGTTAATGCAATATAAATTTTCAAAGAGGAAAATATTTAATTGTATTAAATATATTTTTATGGGAGATTTAATATGTGTGACTATGATTATCCCAGTGATGAAGCTTTTATTTTCTAAAAACAGGAAGTGTTACTGCTTTCTCAAGCTCTAGGGATGATAAAAGATGGCTTTGAATGAAAGGACAGGGTAGGGAAATAATTGAGATCAATCTCAAATGGGTTAGATTGGTGGCAGTTTATCAAAACATACCTGTTTTTATAATTCTGTCTGTAATCCAGTTTCTTTTTAATGGAACTGGTAGCCCAGAGTGTCCTCACTCTGGCCAGAGAAAATAGGGAAGGGGCTACCCAGAATGGAAAGGATAAGAAAAGGAGCTCTTCTTTTTAAAAAGACTCTTCTTTTTTTCTGATAGAACAGTTGAGAGAGTGATTCTTGGGGGGTGGGAGTGGAAAGGGAGTGGAGTGAGCATTTGTGCTTTCTTCTTGGGTGTCAGGGAATCTAGTAATAACCCATGTCTTTGGTCCCAAGTAACTAATAAGAAGAGGCCTAGTCGTCTTTGAGTGTCACTTGAGTGAAAAGCAGCTGGGGAAAAAGGTAAAAAAAGGATTTGGAAAACAATGTTTTATAGTATGTCTTCTTGAAGTGCCATCTCATTTTTCATACATTATTGGAATACATGTTTAAGTGACATTTTGAAGTGCTTGTGAGGCCGAACTCGAGAACAAATGGATGAAGGTAAAATCTGACTTCTCTCTCCCTTTGCTCTTTCCATCACTGCTTTTTCAGTTTTGGTTAGGCTTTGGCAGCAGTGTGAAAATCAACCTGTGTGTCTCCAGAAGGCAAAAACCAGGTGTGTAATTGGGTAATTGTAGGAGGCCATGTGCAATAGGAAGTAAGGGCTGTCTCTTTCCGCTGTCTGATCCTATCCTAGGTAGCCACGAGAGGAGATGGTAAAGAAGTGATGTTTGTGAATGTGTGCCAACTGATTACCACCAGTGATGCAATGACATTATTCCTATTCTTTCATCTAAGCCATTTCATATATTCTGAAAGGAATCAGGTCTTATCCTCTACTAATTTGTCTTGGACTCTGGCTGGGTTAGCTTATGAAAGTAAGAAAAGAAGCTGGGATCCACACACAAGACAAGGAAAATTGAGGATTAAGAGCAGGAGTCAGGTGTGGGGAATACAGTGGGTCAAAACAAAGTAGGAGTAGACCAAAGGAAGATACACATAATGGATAGCAAGATAGAGAAGTAATGGGTGGTGACTAGGAGAGCATATAGTGGGAAATGAGGCAAGGTTCTGTGTTAAATAAAGCCATGGCATTTTAGTCAAACGCCAGGACACATACTAGAGCCATGATTTTTGTCAGATGTTTTAATTTGGGAATCAGAACATTCATCTACACTGAAAAAGAGGACTGCCAGGAGAACTGTTTGGAACTGAGCCATCTGCAGCATGGCTCCTCAGAGGTCTTTCCTAGCCAGGAAGGTTCCTAGAGGTTGTCCCTATCCCAGATGATAGCAGAGTGCAGCGATGCTCTTTACATCCGGCAGCTCATGGCTCTTGAGCAGCTGGTCCAAATCACTAGGGCTTTATGCTAAGTTAGGTTTTGTTAAGTTCTATTCTCTCTTGAAGTAGACAGGTTTCTAGATTGTGGCCCATAAAATCTTAATTTGTTTATATGCAGAAACTTTGAGCTAGGTTGACTTTTGGAGGCAGATCTCTTAGAGTGCATCATTGACATTTGGAAGAGGTGCATCTTGAAGCCTTCTGAAAGTCCCATTTTTACAGATAACCATTATGACATACAATTTTCCTCCATAAAATATAACTTTTGCCCTGGCTGGTCCATTCACCAAAAATATTTTTGCAGATGGCTTTTTGTTGTTTCTGACTAACCATATGGTTCACTGGTTCAGTTCTTAAGTTAGAGTGGTCCCCAGTGACTTTCCTCCCTTTTATTTTTGGCTAACACTAGTCATTCCTTAAAACCTATTCACTTCTTCTACCACTAGCTCTAGCAGTTGGCTGGTTTATAATTTTTATGCCCATTTCTGATTTTTAAAAATGCTTGTAAAACAATAGTTTCTGGAAAGTTACTGTTTTTCTGGCAACAAGTGTAGAGAAATAAACAACAACAAAATCACAAACCACCCACACGTGTGCTCATTTCCAAGCACTGACTTCTCCCTTTCACCAGCCTCACTGTGCGAGCAGTTCACATCCTGCAAAATTGCAGGTTACTACATTTCCTTGGCCCTTTCTTTGCATCTTGAGTAGTCGAAACTGGAAACTATCAATGCTGAAGGTCTTCCTTCCATATGTGGGTTTTCTTTGAAAAAATTTAAAGCAATTCATTTGTAAATTAACAATAATTTTAGCAATAATTAGGTTGCAGGGATTTTATGATTCTAACCATGTTAAGTAAAGTTCTTAAGAGACATAGAGGAAATGAATAGCATGTGTTTCTGTATCTGACTTTGTTGTCAGTTTTCTGGTACGGTTTCCCTTTAAAACTTCATGAAGATACCACTTAGATGTCCCTTTGTCCCGAGGTGGGTGTTTAGCTCTGGGGATAAACGTAATGGTATTATTTTCTGGCATCCTGTGTATATGGAACTGTATGTTTGGTTTCTTTGGATTATTGCTTACCTTTTTTTTTTTTAATTTGGAAATTTCATCAGTTTATAAGTAACTATAGTTGTTGTCATATTTTGGTGCATCCCTTGTTATCCATGTTTTCTACTCTTCATCCTACCACCACCATTTTTCATTAAAAACTATCAATTAGTAATTTAGTGAGTTTAATTTCCTGCCCATAGGAGGAAGAAAGTACGCATGATTGTTTGGATCTGTTATTAAGGAAAGGCTAAATGTTTATTGGGTTTTCTTACACATCTTTAAAAGTATGGTGAACCTCTTGCATTATCTTTGAGAATACATAGATCAGTTTTGGTACTGTATTTGAAAACCCTGGTTAAGTATATTTAGTACTTCAACTGTATGATTGAAAATTCTTGATATAGAAGAATTTTGAAATTTACAATCTTTATTTTCTATTTTGTTGAATGAATTCAGTCATTTAGAAATTCTTTTGGTGAAATAAAATTAACTTATGACCATAAAATATTTAATTAAGTACCAGGACTTTATCTCTTTCCTCACCTTCTTTTAACTTTTGCTATCAAATACTTTAGTATGTCTGGTAATTTTCAAATTATAGTTTCTTTCAAAGTTTGGTTTTAAATGTTATATACCATAATACTAAATATTTTGATGCTGCAGTTATTGGGGCTTACTATTTAACCATTCATCTGTCCATCATTTTGTTTGTTTTTGGGGATCCCTATGCTAGTGGGGTCCTTTTAGTTGTAATGTCAGGCTTTCAAGTTTCTGGCATTTTTAACTTTTGTTTTTCTCAGTTCTGATTGATAGAATTAATGAGTTTCAGTAAGAGTTTTAACGTTTAATAAATTCATCTTTATTTTACCCACTCTGAATTATATTGAGGCTTTTAATTAACTTTTACAGGTAGTAACACACCATGCTATTACTTGAAAAGTAATGCCAGGTATCTCTTGTATTAAATGGATGTAGCCAGGTATCTCTTGTAGATTTAAATAGATATAGCCAATCAGTGTATCTACTACAAAGCAAGTTTCTGTAAAGCAAATCTCATTTTACTGTTAAATTCCATTTCAAAATGATAGTCATCAACTTACAGAATGTCAGAATTTTAAGAACTGTTTATTTTGTGCATCACTTGTAAACATTTATAAGCAGAAACAAATCTTACATGGAACCCTTACATGGTTTTACCTTAATGTAAAACCAAATCATATATAAAATAATACAACTGTTACTATTTCTGTTTGAAGGTGCTGAGACCTGTAGGGTCCTTTCACAGAAACAGAGTTCAGAAGAGTATGATTTGAAAGCCATTGATTTTAGTCCAATTCCTCCCTCACCCCCTGACAGGTGAGGAAACTCAAACCTAAAAGTCCTACATAGATTACTGTGGAGGGCAATCATGAAACAAATCTGAAAAATATTAGCCAAGCCCATTCCTCTGGTTTCCAGGTATGTAGCATTGAGTTCTGGCAAGAACAGCAGTGCTTTTGTAAAACTTTGTAATTTCTCTTTCTTTTGTCCTTCTTTTGCAAGATGTTTTCTACATTTTTGAGAATCTTCTAACTTTCTATTTACTCCTAGGCTTTTTGCGAGAAGAAATTTTAATTTTCCTAAAGCATTAATATTGCCTTATTGGGGAAGACTTGAGTGAACCTGTGAAAAGATGCTGATTATGAAGAACCCAGTAGATGGTATATTAGGGGAGATTAGAGGTCCCTTGTGCATCACAGCCTCGGGCAGTTTAGAAATGAGTAAACCAAGGCACAAAGAGGTAAAGTAAGCTTGCTGAAAGCCATATAGTTTGCTGGTGGCAGAACCAGAATTACAGCCTAATCTCTAATAAAGTTGTGCTTTTCTCCTATTCCATTGTGCTTTTTTGCCCCTAAGTGTTGTCTGGATGGCTATAATATTTGAGAAGATGCAGTGTTATATTTCTCAAGTAGGTGACATTTCATCCTTAAATTCAAGACTTAGGTCCTATAATTTGATTTATTTCTTTATCTTTTAAAGAATCTTGAGCTGTGTAAAATGATTCTGCTTTGAATGAAGGGTACTGGTATCTGCCAAAACCATTATCAAGCTTCTCTAGTCATTTATTTTCTTGAAATTGATACGAAACTTTTCTGAACACAGCCTTACTGAATATGGATTTCAGAACCATAATAATGCTTCTTGCCTCTGCAGATTTTGAATTGATCTGAGTTTGGCAGTGAATTGTGTATGTGTTATTTCAGGAATTTTGCACATGCCCTGCTTTAAACCACTGATTATTTTTGTAAAATGCTGTTGTGTGGATTTGGCTCATTCCATTGACGCTGAACTCATCAGATGGCTGTATTGTCTTCTAGGAATGTGACTTGAATTGATTAAATGACACAGGCAGCAACATCTGTTTTGTGAAGCTAGCTTAGTTTCCTAAAACTTTAAATTTTCAAATTTACAGCTTACACATAGAATAAAGTGTATTTCTTTTCTGCTGTACAAAGATTTCAACTGAGTTTTGATGATAGCTTGTTTTAAATTTATTCTTAAGCTAATTCTTCTTATAACTTGTTTTCTTACTGTTATTGTTCATTGTCAAGGAAAATTAACATTAGCCATGTTGGAAACTTACAGTCTTAGGTGAGTGGCTCTTTTTTAGTTCACTTATCCATTTGAGATCTGTAGAAAGCTTTAGATGATCTAGAAAGGCACCTATGCACATTCTTCCTAGAACTGTGCACAGTTGTGAGGAGGTGGAGCTCTTCAGGGCAGATCCCCTGAAGTCCATTGCCTCCTGGTTGAGGTCCTTTGCTTCACATGTGTTATTAGGTATGTTAATAATGCTGTTGACTATGAACCAAAGTAACCTTCTTTTTACACAGATTTTAGATTTATGGAATATTTAAATAAAATGTTTCATGTTGATCTACACATATATCACTTCTATTTCCCTGTCTTTTTGTCTATGTTAATTTTTTTCCTTATCCTTACAATTATTTCAGTGAAGGAAACATAGCCATCTCAGGGTTTCTTGATTTATTATCACAGCCCTTATTTGGATGCATTTGATCATCAAAGTTTGTATGTTAGATGCTTATCCCATTTCGTCTTGTAGAAGTTCTTTCTTTTATGCTTTCTGCGTATAATCTTTCCAAGTAATGTTTTCAATTTGGGATAGAGTACTTTAGAGAAAACTGAGACTTAGGTGGAGATAGATGCTGTCATATGACAAGCCATGGGCACTCATTTATCAAACCAGTGAATGTGTATTATTATACTTATTGCTCCAGTAGTCTTGGTATAGTTAGTTTTCTTTTATTGTTTGGAATCTTGCCAGTTGCTTCAAGGCTAGCACGTATGTTTACTAATTTATTTTGAGGATGGTTCTTCTTTTGTAACCTCATGTCTAAACTGGATCTCTGTCTATTTTAAACTCAGAGGATGGGCTCATTTGGGTGCCACCCCCAACCGCCTCTAAGTTACGACAGCAGTAGCGAACATGCCTGCTGTGTGACAGGAACTTTTATGATATTCTCTACATCCAGCCCTTTGTTTCAACTTAATTTGCTGATTAGTATTCTCTAATTTTATCAATTATCTTTAATCATTAAAACAATCCAGGTTTATTGATCTAAAATTGAGGTTCAGTGCGGATACTGTCTTTGAAGTGTGCTTTGTATATATATCAGTTGTGTTATCATAGGCTTCATGTATGAGAACTGTTTGCTTCCTCTCCCTCCCAGTGGGCTATAGGCTCATTGAGGACAGTCCCCACACATATTGTCAGCACTATTAACATAGCACCTGCTAAATAATTCAGCAGTAGTTGAACAGTTGCTAGTTGAATGAATTCCCAAGAGCTTTACAATTTAGACGTGGTAGGAAAGATTATTTTTCTTCACCTGTTTCTTTTGACTTTTCAAATTATTTTGAGCTACAAATGATGTTGTTCTAATAAGTGTGATAATTTATTGTGAATATAACTGATGTCTTGGTTTAGCATCATTTATGCAGCGTGTGATGAGAAAGGTGGCTGAATTACATTGAATTGTTAACACTGTAAAATATAAAAGTGCTTTAGAAATGTTGAGTGACTGCCATGTGGCCGTTGCTTTTTTCCTGGTCTAAGAAGCAAATGAGACAATAAAGGCAGAGGAGTGGTGTCCCTTTATCAAACAAATCTTACGTTGGTAAGTGAATTTAATTACATATGACTTTTTCAAGTAGGCTGCTTAGAATATGTTTTTCCTCTTTTATTTCAAACATAACAAAGCATTTTGGCTCTCTGCTAATTTAAATTGTATTACCTAGACAACGCAGTCTAGGGTAGAAAATGCTCATGTAATCTTGACCTTGAAATTATTTTCCCGGGAAAAAAATTTGTCCTTCTAATCGAGGCCCTTTACTGTATGTATAAAGACATTAGCTGCTTAAATGTGGGAAGTATGGTGTTAGGGCAGATACATTTCTTTATTTGGGTATTTGGGGGGGTGTGGGGAAGAGTAGGATTTGATACTGGATCAAAGTATTATTTCTCCTGGTACAAGTTTTACCTCCCTCCCCCCAACAAAAAAGGGCGTGTGAGTATGGAGTCCCAGTCTTAGAATCTGATGACTGTTTAACCAAATGGGAACTGTTTTCCTGAAAGTGCCTTAGGGCAATCAGTGCTAATACTTTTATACACTCACTGAAAGTAGAAATTTAGGCATTTGATTAAAGTGTTTTCTAATAGATAGAGAATATTTAAAAGTCAGATGATAAGCTTCTGTAAGCCTCAAGGGGGACACAATTTAGTAGTCCTAAATAAGGACTTAGGAATTTGTTTAGGAACCTACTTGACATAAAAATAAAGTGTGCATCAAGTGAAGCCTGAATCATTTTTGTGTAAACTCTTTTCTCAATTTTCTTGTGCAGAAATGGCTGAGATTATGTTTACAAAGTCTATTAAAATCAAAATTTGCTTTACTGCATAGAAGAAAATATGTTTCTCTGGCCAATTAGCATTGTATAAAATAAGTCAGCCCTCTCATGTAAAAAGCTGATGTATGAGAGAAGATAGAAGAGATGAGAGAGACAAATGGGACTGGAGAGGGAAGGGAATCATGGAGGGTAGCCAGTACCAGATGCTTACAGCAGATAAGAAGATGGTGGCTTTTTCTCTGAATGGAATATTTTACAGTCCCTAGTCAGTGTGTCAGCTATAGATATATACATTTTTGTGGTTCCTAGGGGCAGAGAGGGTGGAAATGGGGACTTAGAGAGAAGTAGTAGGAGACATTAACCTTGTGTCATTGTACTCTTAAAGTCTTATGTTCCTTAGCATCTGTGTCTTTATCTAAAATTATAGCTATAATTCATTGTACTAATTTTCTTAAAGTGTGTTCATGCATTCAGTTTTCACTATTCATCAGATAGTTTTTGCATGGTTATTATGTGGAGAGCTATGAGCTCTACGTGATAAAAGCTATGACTGCATTTCTTGAGGTCATGCCTTTAAGGAGCTCTTAGTCTAGAGGAGGTGTTAGAGGCAGGATGACAGACACCAAAAAAGAGGTAACTATAATTCTATAAGTTATGGCGACAGTAACTACTGTTTCAGGATATTTTCCAGTTGAAACACTCTGCTTGTCCTTAACCCCATGAATGAAGTTGTCAGACAGGTCTCAGTGGAAAGAGACAGACCTAAATTCTGTGTGGGGGTCATAGGAAGGAAGCTATTTATTCTACTTGATTATTGATAAAAACTTTACAAAAGTAGATGAAGCTACTGTCTTTAAAAAGAGTAGGGTTTCACTAGGAGAAGAGGAAGGAAAAGCTACTCAAAGCAGATAATATAACTTAAGAAAGGCTTTTTTTTTTTTTTTTTTGGAGTATATGGCATGCACAGTTTACATTGGATACTCTTGGGTAACTTGAACAGAGAATTTTATGTCAGGAGGGTAGGAAAAGGCAGATTGAGGCCAGGATGTGATGTTAAATTGATGGTACAGTTCAGACCTAAGCAGAAGAAAAGATGAAATACTTAAAAATCTTTCCCTTTTTTTGTTTGTTTGTTTTCAGTGAAAAATTGTTGAGTTCTTGGTGTGTGGAAGGAAGTAATAAATAACAGCTCATATTTTGATTATCTGTCATACTTAAACACTGTTGATGCTTGGTGGTGTTTCTTATTGTTAATGAGTTTGTGATTTCGTAGACATTCTGTAAGTAAATGTTCTCTTATGTAAAAAAATTTTTATCAAAGTGATTGCTTTTATGTGAACATGTAATATATATTTTTGGCCTTCTATAAAAGAGGATGGATTGCTGGATGTTAAATGCCAATTTGAAATGTTATGCTCCTTTGATTAAAAAATCATAAAGTGTTGCTTTCTAATTTTCATGATTTTAGCAAGCAGCTGGTGAGTAACTGCTTTTGAAGCAGTTGGAGCTCCCAGTTTTGTCCCAGAAGAACATTTTACTGATGAAAATAAAGTAGTAGTTGTGCTAAATGACTGAAGAATGGACGAAGAGATAAAGCAGAGAACAGAGATAGGAGTTCCTTATGGCAGTGAGCCAAAGGCCTACTGACATTTACAGATTAACTGAAAAAGCACAGGGAGTGTTTATCTGCTGACATAGATGCTGCCTGAACTGTGCTAGTTAGCAAGGCCAGACCTTCTGCTGCATAGAGAGTTCCATTTTTGCAGTTAGCTGCATGTCTGCTGCTATATTTTCATCCACTGGAATTCAGTGTAATTTTATGGATCACTTGGGTGGAGATTTAGACCAAAGTGAATAAAGCAGCAAAGCAGATGCTTTGTCATGACAGGGACCCTGAACTGATGCTTTATCTGTAGTTTGTGTTTCATTCTTGTGTGGTTACTTTTCAAACTACTCTGCATCTTTGAACAGTTCCTAATGATATGTATTCCCATCAAAATAGGTGATTAGATGATTATTTGAAGGCATGTCTGCATAGTACTAAAGTTAATTCACTTTTATTAATGCAGTGGTCCTGCTAAAACACACAAAACTTTAATCAGTTTTGTATCTCAACCAATTCAGATAAAATCATCAGATTCTTCAGCCTTATAGATAGCTGAACCACCAAAAAGAGAGTTAAAACTTTAATGTAAATAAACGCAGACTTCATTGTCAGCATTATTATTTTTCTGCCTACTTGTTTTAAATTTAGAGGGGATAGTTAGTAGATAGTTTTGATTGAATAATTTATTGTTGACAGCACTAGCTTTGCCTTTTGTTTATATATGTGATTTTAGTAAACAAGAAATTTTTTTCTTTGCTGGAAATCCTGTTACTCAATTCTAGAATCTGTTAATCCTGTTACTCTTCTACCCCAATCACAAGTTTTATTACCACTTTTGAAAAGAAAAGTACTCTCATCTCATGCCTTATTTCTCTAGGTATAAAAACTGTGAATTTCAAGGACTCCTGGGTTGCAGCTCAAGACTGGACCAGTAGAGAGCCTTTTTGTTAATTGCATCTCATTTACTGGCTCTCCATTTCAGTTTTACTCTGTACAAACACCCAGAAGATCTCTGTGGTGTTCATGAGTAGCGTGTAGACTCTACAGATTTTGGCTCTCCAAGACAAAATCACCTTTAAAAAACTTACAAAATATAGTTTAAAAATTAGGTTAGGTGAGTTAAAAGTATTTTTTCCCTTGCAATTTGAAAGATTATACATTAATTTAGAATATTCCCTTTGTGTGAGATTTCTTACACTGTTCATCTGTGTGGATAATATGTGATTCAATGCAATTTTTCTCTTTCCTAATACAAGGTTATTTTAATCTCTTACCGTTGCCTCTTTGCTTGTTCTGAAACTGCTGCAATACATCTTGGAACCTCATTATCTGTCTTTCATTGTATGTGTTTTTAAAAACTGTTATATCCTGTTAACATGTTTCATTATCATCTTCTAATTCACTAATTCCTTTCCAGCTTTTCCAGTTTAAACTTTATCTCGTCTACTGAATTTTTAATTTCATTACTTACTTTAAATTTTAAAAATAATTTTCAAGCTTTCTGATTTTTCTCCGTTTCACCTAGTCTTATTCCACGTTTGCTCATTTTGTTATTTTTTTCCTTTTACAAACGAAGTTTTACAAATGTTCTAACATTTCTCTTTTAGGAATTATTTTCAGATATTTTTCAGATTATTCTGATTCTTTTTTGTTAGGAGGGATTTCACATTTTAGTTGCTGTATTTGTAGACTGTCTTTCTTAATTAGTTTTCTTCATGTGTCATGGTACAACTTGACTGCCAAGACGCCCCCCTTCCCCTGCAACAGTCCCTTATCTGGTGGTTTTGCAGGTGTTCTTAACTGGCTCTCCCTACTGCTCTCTCCTCTCAACCCCCAATCCAAAACCAAGTCTTAGATTGGTAGTTCTCAGCGCATTAACAGCACCTCCCCCCACTCATGCTAGATATATCTTTGTTCCATTGGCCAGGCAACTAGATGGTATGACTCACGTCCTAGTTATAAAGTTGTATGTATATTCTCAGTCTCGTAGGCACTCAGTTTAGAAGCCACACTTCCATACACACAGCTTGCTTACCCCATTGGCAGCTGTTAGCAATTTCAGCTTGTCTCTCATCTTGGGTGGGCCATTTTTATTCCTTTTCTCACAGGATCTGAAATCTAGACCTCCACTGGTATCCTAAAACCAGAGCCCTGCAGTCTCACAGCTTAAGCTCCCCTTACTATTGTGTTTCTGTGTCATGTTATTTGTCTTTTTTTTGTTGTTGTTGTTAAGTCTAGTCATGCCTTGTACACCTCTCCTTTTTATATTTTGTCTATCATTGCTATCTATTTGGAGCAGAGTGGGTTTCCAAAGCAATTTATGTTGCTATCTTGACTGGAAATCCTGAGGTTTATAACTTTAAGTATTACTAAGTTCATTAAGAAATTAGAATGGATTCTAGCTTATTATATTCATTTACCACTCCTTTAATTTTTTTTTAAACAATCTTCTGAATCATTTAACATTCTGTAAGACATGTAAATTCAGCCAAACTTTATTTTACTTTGTGGGCTTTATGTTTTTGAAGTACTTTTCAGTGTGGTGAAAGTGTATTTGATCCGATGGTTTGAAAATTTACAGATGAAGTAGTCTTAAAATGTATGATTTTTAGTATCCCTCTAATAATTAGAAATCACCCTGCCCTTAAAAAAAAGTGGGTACATTCAGACAAGATTTTCTTCTTCCCTTCTCCTTCCTTTCTCCTCTCTCCCTCCTTTTGACAGTTATGTCTCTCTCTTAAAAAATGGAATATAGAAAAGTGTCTGCTTTAATGTTATTTAGACTCTGGTTATTTGAAGTTTTATAAGTTGGTAGAAAGTTAATTGGAGCTTTTAAATAATGAAATTGAACTAATACCTGTTTGCTGGTTACTCTAAGTAATTATCTGTAAGCTTTAAATAATAGCTTCTCTTTTCACTGTTACAGAGTTTTGGTTTTGTTGTTTGTTTTTTTTTTATGAGACACTTGTCAAGTAATTAGTTTCCTGGTGAATTGCAGTTCTCCTCTGGATTAGAGGCAGTTTCTGATTGTCACTCTCACTATTCCCATGATGATTTACTCCTGAGGAATACACATGTGGTTTTCGTTTCTTTGTGCCTTTTCCTTTAATTTTGGGGACTCTGATTATGAGGAATTAGGAATTCTTACTTACATTTTTTGGGGGGGTATTGGCAATTTGAGGAGCTGGGTTTTCCTGAGATTACTGTTTAATGCTGAATCTTCATCTTGAATAGCTTTGATAATGTATTTAAATACACTGAGAATTTTTTTGTAGAAATACTGAAAAACAATTAGCTCACATTTCAAGTTATTTCTAAAATAATAGTACGTAGACTATTTTCAGAGATATTTGTGCTTATTTAAGTTCAGGTACTAAGACAAGGCGCTGGCAATATAATACTTTTATTGCATTGAAAAATACTTCTGATTACTTTAAAAAGAAATTAGTTTTAAAATGATCTGAAAAAAGCCATATGATATCACTGATATGTGGGATCTTAAAAAAAACACAAATGAACTCATTACAGAACAGAAACAGACTTACTGACATAGAAAACAAACTTACACTTACTAGGGGGAGAAGGAGGTGGGAAGGAATAAATTGGGAGTTCGAGATTTGCAGATACTGACTACTATATATAAAACAGATAAACAAGTTTATACTGTATAGTATAGGAAACTATATTCAATATCTTGTAACCTATAATGAAAAAGAATATGAAAACAAATATATGTATGTACATGTATGACTGAAACATTGTGCTGTACACTAGAAATAGACACAACATTGTAAACTGACTATACTTCAATTTTAATAAAAGGTCTATTTAATTTGGGTGAAGTATAGAAACAAGAGTTAGTTTTTCTTACTCCTTTCACTTGTTCTTGTCACTATTCTGGAAATTGATGAGTATTGGACTGTCCATTTCCTGAGTAGACTTGTAACACAAGTAACACTAATGTGATCAGGTCCTCAGTATATCTTATGTAACTTAAGGAAGAACAGTTCTACATCTCTAGAGTAAGTCCTATGATATCATAGACAACAGTAAAACCTTTAATAGCAGTATACTCTGTTAATTAAGTGAGATTAACTTCTAATTTTCATTTCTGTTATTCTTGTCAGCTTTGTTTTTTGCATTTGTATTTGTTTTCTTACTCTTTCTTTGTTTACTCTTTTAGATTAAGCAGGTAGAAATCTTAATTTATTTCATTTATCTTTAAGGCAAACATAACTAACATAGATATTAGAGAGTCAAATTTTCTTCAGCTATGTTAGGAGTTTTCAAATTTTGGTGCATTTAATTTAAAAAAGTATTTTATTATGCTCTGTCATTTGGGATGCAGTAGTGCCTGGCTGCATAAGATCAGGGGTGGGGTCTTGTCAATGGAAGGAGTATATGGAGGGTGCTGGTTCTACAAAGGCAATAGCCACAAGCCTTTTATAGCCCTGTAAGTTTGTTATTGTTGTTTTATGTGTTCTTTCATGAATAGTTTTAGTGAATATTAAACTTTAAAGAAATACTGCTTTAGGGGGAGGGTATAGCTCAGTGGTAGAGTGCATGCCTAGCATGCACAAGGTCCTGGGTTCAATTCCCAGTACCTCTCTTTAAACAAACAAAGAAACCTAAAATTACCTCCCCCTCATAAAAAAATTAATTATTTTTTCTGCTTTTCCAGCATTTAAATGCTAACTATTTTATTTTAGCATACCCATTTTTAACTACTTTTTCTTTTTATTGTCCTTGTTAACTAAGAAAATGAATAATAATATTTTAGGTATTAGGTATGATATAGATTATTAATACTTTGGATGTTTTCACCTCTCCTTTGTCTTGCCTTTCATATTCCATTGGTGATTTGAAATAATTAGACTTTTAAATTTTGATGCTATAGTTTAAATTTAAATTAAACCTAGATTTCTGCACTCTTAAATTCTCAGTTTTGTATTTTAGAGTTTAAAAAAGTGCATGTTTAAATTTAGAATTTGATTAGTATTTCACCACTGAATCCTTGAGAGTACCTCTGCAGTTTTTAAACACCAGCTAAATAGTGATTAGAGGATAGAATTTTGTTTGGGGTATTTGACAGGAAATGACTGTTTCTTGACTGAACTAAGCTGTGATTTTCAGGGTAGCAGCAGAAACATTACAGGATAAAAAAGTCACTTATATATCCATTTACAAGGTCAAATTGTGTTGTTTTCATGTGTTTAAAATAGAATACTACAACACATTTTATGCTGATATTAAAACAAGTGAACTTTTAAAAACATGGAATGCAAAGGAATGCTTAGTTTTGATGGATTGACTTAACAAAAAGTATCAGATTGTTGACATGTTGTCCAAATGATCTTGTTTTAGTTTGCTTCCTGAAAAAAATTAGAGTTGAAGCTGTTGATATAAGGCGTATGTTGTATAATAAAGAAGAATGTACTTTAATTCAGACTTCATGGAATGAATGATTTTTCTGTATTCACAAACTTCATACATAAGAACAAACAGTTGGAAACTGTTTCAGAGCAATGCTTCTTCTTGAATTCCCTTTGCCAATTGTGACAGACTCAAGTCCAAAAATTAGTATCCATTCATGATAAAAGCTCTTAGAAAAACAGTAATGCGGGGATTTCCTCAGCTTGATAAGGAACATCTGTAAAAACCCATAGCTAACATTATATTAAATAATGAAAGACTGAATACATTCCCCCTAAGATTGGGAACAAGGCAGTACTTTAACCATTCTTTCTCAGTATAATGTTGAAGTTCTAGTCAGTGTAGTAAGGCAAGAAGAAGAAGAGGTAGATCAGAAAGAAAGAAAACTGTCCCTATTTTCAGATAACATGGTTTTTGTAGAAAATTCCAGGGGATCTACCAAAAACAAATAAACAAGTCTAGAACTAATAAGTGAGTTCAGCAAGGTCACAGGATCCAAGATAACATACAGAAATCATTTGTATTTCTAAAAATGAGGGACACGGGGACATCAGTATTTATAATTGCCCCCCAAATACTTAGGTGTATATCTAACAAAATATTTACATGTCTCATATGCTGAAAATTCATACATTTTTTCAACCATTGGTAGTGGAGTAATTGAATGTCCATAAGCCAAAAAAATGTACCTTGAACCAGGTCTTACACCTTATACAAAAATTAACTTAAAGTGAGTCATAGACTTTGAATGTAAAGTGTAAAATGAGAAAACTTTTGGAAAAAATGATATGTATGACAGTCTTATGATCTAGGACTGGGTTAAGAGTTCTTAAACCCAATAGCAAAAGCATAATTTGTAAAAGGAAAAATTGACAAAATTGATTATTAAACTTAAAAATACCCTTTGAAAGGATGGAAAGAAAGCTAGAGTGATAGAAAGTATTTGCAAACCATCTGGCAAAGATCTAGTATCTAAAGTATGTTAAGATTTCTCAAAGTTCAGTTGTAAAAACCCAAATAGTCCAATTAGAAAATGGCCAAAAGACATGGAAGAGAGAAGTACACAAGGCACATATATATATTAAAAGCTGCTTAGCATCATTGGCCATTAAAGAAATGCAAATTAAAACTATAATCAGTTATTATTACATACCTATCACAATGGCTAGAATTAAAAAAAAAAAGTAGTGTTAACACCAAATGCTGAAGAGGATGTGGAGAAACTGGATCACTTATATGTTTCTGGAGGGATTGTAAAATGGTACAGCCACTGTAGAAAACAGTTGGGTTGTTTCTTAAATAACTATGTTTCTTAAATAACTTAATAAATATGCAGCTGCCATACAACCCAGTAGTTATACTCCTGGACATTTATCCCAGATATATGAGAATGTATATTCACATAAAAACCTATACACCAATGTTTATAGCTGTTTTATTCATAGAAGTTCCACATTGGAGACAACTCAGATGTCCCTCAGCACAGGAAAGGTTAAACACACTGTGATACAGCCATACAATGGAATACTACTGGGTAATAAAGAAGAACAAGCTATTGATACATGCGGCAACCTGGATGAACCCCAGAGAATTATGCTGAGTGAAAAAGCAAATCCCAGGGGTTATATACTGTTTGATTCCATTTATACAGTATTCTTGAAATGACTTAATTATAGACACAAAGAATAGATTAGTGGTTGCCAGGAGTTTAGGTCAGAGTGGGAGGGGAGTAAACTTAGTATGGCTATAAAAGGGAGATAAAAAGGGATATAAAAAGGATTCTTGTGGTGATGAAAATGTCCTCTATCTTTTTTTCTTTTTAACTGAACTATAGTTGATTTATAATGTTGTGTTGGCTTCAGATGTACAGGTGTACAGTGACTGAGTTACGAAATATTCTCTATCTTGATGTGTCAATATTAGTATCTTGATTGTGATATTGTTCTATAGTTTTGCAACCAGTTACCATTGGGGGGCATTGGATAAAAGGGTACATGAGATCTTTTGGTATTTTTTCTTACAACTGCATATGAATATACAATTATCTCAAAATAAGTGCTTAATTAAAAATTAATATAAGTGAATTATTTTTCCCTTTCATTAAATACGGACTTACTTTCTGTTTTACTTAGCTTCTTGGCATCTATATTGTTTGTTTGCTATATGAAATTTGAACTCAAATCAATATCTATTTCCATGACTGTTTCCATCCTTTTATGGTTGTTGAAAATTGAGGATCTTTGAACAGTATATCCTTTAATCTGGGCACAGATTTTCCCCTCTTTACTTTTTTACATGAATACTTAGCTATCCTCACCGTACTCAAAAAACATGGTTTTAGGGATATAAAATTTGTCTCATTGGTCATAATATAATTTTTTCCTTCATGTTTAGAATTTCTTTTCAGGACTAATAATAGCTGTGATATGACAGTGATTTTTATAATTTTTTAATTATGTTATGTAAAATGTAATACTAGTAAGATTGGTAATGCACAGATTATTATAGTCTTGAAAAGACAGGAATAAATTCAATGAATGAGAAGAGTGACACTATTGTTGGCACTCTGAAATTCTACAGGGACTTACATTGTAGCTAAAATCAACCTTATCTTCTTGCTGTGTTCAAGAGGCTTTTCATTGATTTCTATTGAGAGGAAAAGCCTTTTTTAACTTAAAAAAGAAAAAGAAAAATGGCAGTACTCTCCAGGCCCTGTGGATTATTAAGATCTTTTAGCAGGCACTTGCTCTTTCTGGGAAATTGGCTGTTAAAGTCAGAAGGAACTCTTTAATAGTTTGCATGGTGTTTGATTAAATGAATGGAACAGTTGAATTAGTACAAATTCCAGATTTAATGGAGCAGATACTTACCTCTGTTCATCCTCTATGATTAACATAGTTATATTTTTTATATTATAGAAATAAACTTTAAGCATACTGTTTTGCATTATAAAATAAAAATGTCAGAGAAAATATGATAAATTGAACTTTTTTGGAAAGACTTAAAAGCATATTATTAAAATATAACTTATAAAATGAAACAATATGTGTCTAGCATTGTGGGACAGTTGATAGTTTTGAGGAAATAAAACTAACCATGGTACTGGAAGATATGGCAGCGATAGCTGCGAACATTGGTGCATTATTTATGTGTTGAGCACTGTTCAAAGCATTTTTTAAATATTAACTTATTTTATCATAATATCATTACTGTGAAGTAGAGACTATACTATGATTTCCTATTTATGGATGGGGAAACTGAGGCATAAGGAAGTTAAATAATCTCCCAAAGGACACCTAAGTGGAAGAGAAGGGCATTTGGCTCTGAGTCTTTGGCTTTAACGACTGCTTTATACTTACTTCTGCAGAGAGCCAAGAGCACATGTAATAATAAGAAATGTGATTTCATAGGTAATAGGAGGGTGAAATCTGTGGGCTGGAGTCATTAAGGCAGTTTGCCCAGAGAAGACAAAAAATTAGGATGAGTGTGCATAGGAAAGTGACAGCAGCCTGAGCACGGAGCATTGAGTATGAATGAGCATTGTTGCGTGTGGCATAGCAGTACGCAGCTGCTGGGAGCTGGAAGTTTGTCTGGGAGAGCAGTAGAAAAGTTGGGTTAAGAATTTTGAATTTTAAACTGTAAACTTGGGAACACATTTTCTAGGTTGCTGTTTAGAGGAACAACAACAAAGTCTATCATAGATACATTAAATATGGACCCTTAGAGTGAGAGAAAACTGTAAAGGTGCTGTTAGTCTGTCTGCCCCTTCCCTATGTTTTGCTACAGTTAACCAGAGGCAGGGTGCTGTGGTGAGACAAAAGCAGTAACCCAAGTACCACAAAGCTGGACTCCAGTACCAGCTTTTCTACTTTCTTACTGCAGTGACCGTGTAATGATTTACCTAATCATTTGAGATTTAATTTCCTCAGCTGTCACATGCATAATTTAGGATTTCTGTGACAGGGATTTCTGTGAGATATTCTAAGGCTTTTAACTTACTGGATCCATATAAATTGTTCTCCCCACCCCAAAAAAGAAACAGAAAAGAACCAACTTGCTGTGCAATGAAGCCCCTGAATGGGCATGAAAATACAGGTGAGTGGGAAGACTTTGCTTCTTTCTATAAACCTGATGTCTAATCTTTCTGGCTTTGGGCTTTATGGTTCACTGATGGTTTCTATTCACAGGACACTCAGTCAAGTAGGGGAAAGAAACATATTAATACATGTAACTAAATATAACTACATATGAAGTGATGTTTCACAAAATAATTATAGCTATGCTGTGGTAATTCAGAAGAGAGATTATTGCTGCTTGGGAGAAATGGGAAGGCTTTGTGGAGGAGGAGATAGTACTGAAAGAAAAGTGTGCCGAGTTGCTGAAATGAAGAGATTTATTTATTTTAGGAGAAGAGAATACAGTGAATAAAGGGACAGAGAAAAGAAAGTATGTGACCACAAAAATTTGTATTTTTATAAGTGGATTTGGCCAGAAGTACTAGGAAATAGATCAGAAAGGTAGGATGGGACCAGCTTATCAAGGACCTTGGTTAGTAAGCTCAGGTACTTTGGACTCTGCATGTTATTAAATGTCATGATCAACAATCCTGTTGATTATCATAAGGTATTACCTGAGAGCAATTTCAGGCTTGGAAAAATCTTTGAAATGTCCTTGTAAAATATGTGTTGGAAATAACACTTCAGGAATGAACTTTTGTTACAGTGAGTCTTATTACTGATATTCAAATTAGTTATATAGGTTTCCTGTATTTTTGTTGCTGTCTTTAACTGCTCCTGTTGGTTATTCAGTAATAATGCTTTCTACTGACTACTTTGTTGGAGAGTACAAATTTTATAGTTTTTCACAGTTGGATTAAATTGAATCCCAGTCTTTGCCAGTTATTTATTTTAACCAAATGAAACACTTCAAGAATAAGCACTTGTGTGTTAAAATTTTTAGGTGTACATTTTGGAGAAAATTTCTGTGAATTGCCACCTGCTGATAATACGAAACTAATCTTTTGGATGTGCTGGCTTCTCTTAGGCCCTTTGTGATTCCCTAACACCAGAGACACTTCCTATGATGATATTCCTGAATGTAGGAAATCCCACCACTTTGTACAATACCGTATCTAATAGGCATGGGTCATAAATATTTGGTAGTAGTTGTCAAATAAGCCTTAACTAGTGTTGAAACTTTAATAGGAATGACTTTTAGTCTTCTTATAAAACTGAGAATGCCAATTCAAATGATAAATAGTTAATGATTTTTAGATATGTGATTTAAATCAAAATAATGGCTTTTATTGACTGTGTGTGTGAATATTTGGCATCAGAAAAGTAGCTCAAACCTGCAGCTCCAATAGAGGTCTGGTGTAATTGACATCTCCGGAAATTGTTCAGATTTCAGGTTGGATAAATGATTTATTGTTACTTTTTGAGTATTTGCCATAGAATTTTTTTCTTAAGCTAAGTTTCTTTGAAGCCTAAAGTTTTATTATTCTTAGTGCTTCCTGGAAAACCTCATTTCAGTGACAGATTTGATTCAAAGTGAGACATTGGCTAGTTGCCACTTAGCTGAAAACATCCCTCTCTTCTTTGTTATACAAACTCCACATTTCCTGAAAGTATTCAGTTTCCATTTGTGCACTTTTAAAAACTATTTTGCATACCATCCATTTACTATAACTGCTAATTTACTTCTGTTAGTTTGTTTTTAAATTTAATATTGCAACAGAATATCATCTACCACATTTACTGCAGATTGATTGTAATTATTCTAAAAGTTTCAGGTTTAACTAAAGATTGTGGCAACCTTACAGAGGGGGTCTGACTTTGTGAATGTTGAATAGCCTTCTCCAGTGTGTTCTTTGTAGCTAATGAAGAGTATATTTGCTGAAACCCCATGTTTGTTTAATCAGTTCTTTGGACTCACCACTGAAGCAGTGGCACAGGGAGGTTAGATTGCAGGCAGTAATCCTTAAATGAGGCTTAAGGGGAGTTGGCATGATGGTTTGTAAACTGTATTTGGAGCTTTGCTGACTTCACTCAGTGTGATGTTCAAACCTTAGGAATTTTGTCCTAACCCAGTTATCTCAAAGAAAGTTCTCTCATTTATTTCCAGAGAAGCCATTGGTTTTTTTTGTTGTTGTTGTTCTTCATCTTCTTCACACACACACCCACACCCTTTTTTCTACACAAGGTGAATTTATAACCCACTTATGGAAAGAATCTGATGTTGATCGCCTGCTCCTCTTTCTTACACTAAAAAAGTAGTACAGTTTAATTTCATTGAATTCTATGAATTTTAAAACAGGAATAAAGTAAACTTTCAGAGACTGTGAACATATGGAGTATTTGTCTTATAGTTGAAAGATGACATTGCACCTTAATGGATGTTTTGCTTGTATTACAGAATTCACCTAAAGGGTCTTAGTACCAAAGTACATGTTTATTTATAAACTGGCAGGTCAGGAATTTATAAGGTGGTGTTCAGAAATTTGATATATTTAAATCAGATGTCATTCTTGGTGATACTTAGTCATTTTATTTCGTATGCTTTATAATACTATTTTATACATTAACTCAGTTTTACAGATTGAGATTTTAAAATGCGCATTTAAAAATTTAGCCCACCAATCTTTAAGTATATTTAAGTATCACTGAACTGCAGAGATGCTCATAGGTAATGTTGCACTTAAAAACTGTGTTGAAGTATTTGTTTGCCCACAGCAAGTTTTGTGAAAATCTCAGAAGTTTTAGCACACTTATAATCTGCACAGCTGCTTTAACCACTATGAGTTTTTTTCCCCAGTATTTACACCCAGACCAGTAGCTGTTACAAACTGTTGTCACTTTTTGGATTCCCGTTAAATTCAAATCCTTCTCCGATCCTTTTTAAAGGTGCTTGTAATACATTTAAATCAGCTTGTCTCATAACAAATTTTTGGTTGTACTTTTTCAAATTTGTAAACTACAGGACATATATGCAAAAACTCATTCATTCCTTCCTTTGGTGAACATTCGCAACCTGCCCACTATGTACCAAATAGTGAGGTTACTAAACCACACCTCAAGGAGCTTAAAATCTCAAGAGAGAAGATAAACATACATATCTTTCTGCAGTACTTGAAGAGCAGTGTATTAGCAGGGTGATCAAAGTGCTCTGAAAGTGCCCTGCAAGGCAGGGACAGAGATGGAGTGGGGAGAGGACACTTTTATAAAGGGGACAATAGTAAGCAAGATTTCAGGGTGGGGAGGATAATGTGATGTTTGTTGTTTAGAATCCATTGCTTCCCACGTTGTGTTTGGTGGGTCTCTAAGTTTATGAGAAGGTATCTATGTCTTTCTGCTTCTCCCTTCTGTTCTTTACTTGTTTTATATGTTGGGAATGATACGGAGGAGAATGAGAAATTGACAATACCAGGGAGGATGTGTAGAATTTGCTGGAGCAGTGTTCTTCAGTAAGCTATAGGAAATTGGGGAAGTGCAGAAGTGAGGGGTTGGATTTAGATCAGAGCAGTATGTCATCTATAGTAATAAGAGAAAAGGCAGAGTTGAGCACATATGCAGGTAGGTAGTGGATGTGAAATGTGGAATTTCTCTTTCAGTGGTTTCTAACTGTAATTGAAAAAGAAAGCAAGCTTGTCACTTGAGAGCAAAGATAGAAGTGTCAGAGGTTTGTGGAGAGTAAAGAAGAAAAGGGTTAGTCTTCTAAGGAGAGCAGTAAAGTGAAGGGCCTAGTGAAACCTGATTTAATTCTCTGCATGATGGTAAGGGCCCACTTGAGTTGTGGTTTTGAGTTTAAAGTATGACTGGTTTGTGCGTGTTCAGGTTTTTTGTAGACAGATTTACCTGTATAGGTTGAAGCACCGATTAGTTGGGGAGTTGAATTTAACTAGGGTTTTACCAGAGCACACAAGAAAATGAGAGAGGACCAAGGGAGATGA
Organism: Camelus bactrianus; assembly: GCF_048773025.1. Classification (NCBI taxonomy): domain Eukaryota; kingdom Metazoa; phylum Chordata; class Mammalia; order Artiodactyla; family Camelidae; genus Camelus; species Camelus bactrianus. The sequence goes on from NC_133570.1 coordinate 12,279,856, forward strand.
AGGCTTATGCACATGAGTGATTGTAATGAGAACTGTGGAATTTAAACAAAGAGAAGGCATGACAGAGGGGGAAAAGGGGAAGATGGTGGGATCTGTGGGTTGTGAACTCCACAAGGAGTTTTCCAGTTCCCTGAAGTTCACTGTGGTAATAACCAATTTGTTATATGATATTAGGTATAGCATTGATAGTAACAGTGTGTTTAAGCATCCACCCCCCCAAAAAAAGCTTGAGATTTTTCTAGTGTTCCAATTAAAAAACAAAAGCATAATCTTGTAGAAAACAACCCCCCCACCTTGTTCTATCTTACAAACATTATTTTAGTTAAACCTTTGATTTACTTTAAAGAAATGATTGCTTTACAGTGTAATTTGTAGTGACATGAGAGAGTGTTTTGTGTTCCTGTTGTCTAAGTTGCTGGTGCCAAATTCCAGTTGGATGATGTGCAAAGGCAATTCAGGTTTAGCTGATGTCATGTGTATTCTCAGACAGAAGACCAAATGCTTGAATGAGAATTTTTTTAAAAGTTAGATTGTACTTTGTTTTTCTCAAAAAGAAAAGGTTCATAAATGATGTATTTAAATTTCCTCCTTTCCAGGTTCTTTAGAAATTCCTTCCACATATAAACAATGTAATTATATAATAAGGAGGAACTGCTACAGTTTTGAATAGCCCGTTAGATTTGATTAGTACTGTAGATATCTTAAAATATATATTACTTTAAATAAAATTCTGTTGGATCCCTTAATTAAGATTGTGCCTTTTATTGCACACAAATAGATGTAATTGGACAGAATTGCTGGACTGGTGTCCTGTAGTAGTTGAGGGGGCTGGAATCTAGTGCATACTCTTAGGGACTTGCTTTAGATAGGAGCATGGATAATTCATCTATGCCAGGGCTTTTCAGTCTTGACACTGTTGACACTTAGGGCTAGATAATTCTTTCTTTGGGGGCTGTCCTGTGCACTGTAGGATTTTAGCAGCATCTCTGGCCTTGATTTACTTACCAGTAGTACACTCCCTTCCCCTCAGTCTTGATAATCAAATTTTGACCTAAGAGGTCAAAATTGCACCAGGTTGAGTACCAGTGATTTATGGTAGTGGAAGAGAGACCAAGGTTCTGGTATTTCGGTAGATGCTGAGTTCTGAGTCTGAGGAAATTATTTTTCAATTGCTTTTCTTATTGAAGTTGGAAGTGAGGTCATGAAAGAAAGAGGAAGTGGCAGCCAGGTGAATATTTCTTTAGCTTTGCCTTTGTTGCATGGTAGTTGAAATTTTAGAAATTTATGTTCGCTGGTCGAGATACGGTCCCAGTAGCACTTCAGCCTGACATGGACAGCTGTAATCTTTATAGACTTACTCGACAAGTCACATTTTTCTGTGTATATCCAGTGGACTTATTAAAAAATAAAGTCCTCAGTCTTTTTTATTTGACTTTAGGCATATCTAACCATTTGATCCTCCTAGAAAATATTTTTGTCCTTGCCTTCTGTTAAGCCTCACTTTCTTGGCTTTGTGTCTTCTCCACTTTCTTGAGCTTCGTTGCACAGATAGCCAATAATAGTAATAAAGAGTCTTCTGTTGTAAAGGGCATTAGATTGGAGTTTTATGACCAAGACGGTATGGCCAAGCCACAAAGACTGAGGTGAAGTCCTTTCATTTGCTCCTGTTAGCAATTTGAGATGGAAAAACCCAAGAAGTAAGTCACTAAGATTACAGAGATACTCAAATAAAGGACGTCAACAGTTATGAAATGTGACCAGCATCTTAACTGGTGCTTACTGGTAAGTCATTGGACTCTTTTACAACAACCCTTTTAGGTAATTACTTAAATTCCTCTTATTAGATACGGTTATAGATTAAGAATATAGCTGGTTGTAGCTGGGTAAATAGCTACTAATTCTGTAACGAGGGACAGTCCCATGGAAAATGAGCAAATTGTCTGTGGTTGTGTTTCAAGACTTTGCCCTGATCTCTTTGGTGTCTCCTCCCTTCTCCCTTTTCTTTCTTCCAGTCTGCTCTCCTGTAGCATTTTGAAAAGTGTATTTCCCTGCTTAGGTACATGAATGTCCCCATTACTAGACACAATTATTTGACCTTGATAAGTCTTCCCAGTTATCCTTAACCTGTATACATAACATTTTAAAAAAAAAATCTGTGTTCACAATTTCCCTGAATTTAAATGTAAGCAGAAATCAGTTTTATATTAAAATTCTGTATTGTAATATGAGTTAAGAAAAAGATAATCTCTGATATTTCTTGACACCAAGCTATTCTCTTTCTAAAAAACTGTGTACATATACACACATAAATAAATTGGAGATTTTCAGTCTTTTATTGGGAGAACTTCTTTAACAATTTTATCTTCATTTAAAGAAGTAACCATAGTTACTCATTACCTTTCCAGTTTGAAAATCTGTTTTGTTTTCAGTATTCCTCTTTTACTTTTGTTTTATACAAATAATATATTTATGTATTTTCAAAATTTTGTGGAGAAACAAGAGTATACTTTAAAATAGGTAGTGCAGAACATTAATTCACTTCACAAAGATTCATTCTGATACAGATTGCTTTCCTACCAGAGCACAACTGTATAGTCTCGAGTAAGTTCTTTATATTAATTCAGAACCTGCTTAACAAAGAGATGTTAGATTTTTTTTTTCTCATTTTCAAACTGCCTTTCAAATGTTAAGTAATCAGAATTCTATTTTAGGAGTGAATATTGAGTTCAATTCAACAAAAAAGCCTGGCATTCCTAATGTGTGCTGGTTACTACCAGGTTGATTAAGACACCCCTTTTTCAGGGGGCTAATAGGGAAATAAGGAAGGACGCTATTCTTTACCATGAGGTGAAGACAAGGTAAGTAGGTTGCAAGAATGGTATAAAGGTATCACAGGGTTAAAGTGTTTATTTTGCTCTTAATAAAACATATATTCATGTTCTTCTGTTTATGTATTGGATACTTGTAACATGAGTTAGGGAAATCGATTTTTTTTCTTTCAAATGACTGCATAGCTTTCTATAGTTATGTAGTTGAATTTAGCTCTTAAATGTATGAATTGAATTTTCAGAATTTAATTAATTTTCAGAATTATTTATTATATATAGCTTTGCAACTCAGTCTTTTTATTTAACTTTTTTTTATTGAGTTATAGTCATTTTACAATGTAATGTCAATGCAACTCAATCTTAAAGAACAGTTTGTTCTGCAAGTTTAGGACTCTAGGCCTTCTTAACTATGTAGCAAATAGAATTTGTCAAATTATATAAATTGAGGTTTCTGCAACTATTTTAATACAAAACACTCTGTTATAAAACTTTTTGGTTGAGTACCAAAGAGTACTGTAATAACTGGCCATCATAAACATAACACACATCTGTGACACTAACTCTGAAAATTCTGTGACCTATATTAAGAATTCTGTCTTGGGAATTCCAGTGAAAGAATTGATGTTATAAAATTTAAGTTGGTGTTAGTAAATACTTTCCTGACACTGACTTCCTTCTAAATAAAATAATGTACTCTTTTAATGTACTAATTTTTTCGTATGAGAGATTTATCTTTTTGTGTGTTTTTAATAACACAAAATTAACTATATGTAGGGAGATAAAATCAGTAATGAAAGAGGCCTATTAAAGTAAGTAAGAATTGTATGCTTGGGAGCAAAGTTAATTATATCAGTATAAAATGAAATTTTAAAATTATACTAAGTATCATTACTTGAGAAATTTTCACATGGAATGACTGAGATTTGAGGCAAAGTGATATTTCTAAGTACTTAGGCACAGGGAGAACAAGAATTACATTGGGAAAACAGATGAATAACTATAAAAATGGGTGTAAATTATATACAAATTTGTCTTTATTTGAGAATTTATCTGAGACTGGATGCCTCAGATTTGAAAGATTTTCAATTGCTGTGATGATCTGGAGAATTGCTTTCTTTCCAATTACATGGTATTCTGATTTCTTTGATAGTGGATGCACTTGTTGGGGAGTAATGCCTGGGAGAGGCCATGATGGGGGTGGGAACTGAAGGTTCTGGAAGGCTGATTATATTCTAATTTTGGGATGATGGTGGTGGTTTGGCTGGGGGAGGGAAGTTACTTATTATACAAGTGTGTTCAGTTTGTGAAAATTGAGGAGTTGCACCCTTACTGTACTTCTCATTTTCTGATACTTTGATAAAATTTACCTAATTAAGAAAAAAGTAGTAGGAGCTAATTTAATCAAGTTATTCCACAATTTGAGGAAGAACGAAGGGGGACAGGTGGAATGACTGTCTTGTACTCTAGGTATTTAATTAAATAAACAAGAAACTTGCCCTCTTTGTTTTTAGCTCATAATCCCTCATTCATACCACAGGTCAGCACTGCTGAGATAATTGATCCTCTTCTGTCCCCACCCCTCCTCCTCCAGCCTTTGAACGTACCAGAGACTTTTTAATGCCAGCTGTGTTCCCAAGTTTTCTCACCTCCTTCACGGCTTTGTTTCATTTGTTTTCTCTTTTATTTTCCATTACTCCTTGTCTACTGGCCTCTTTCTCTTGGTCCAAAACCTTTTAACCCTTCATCCAGTTTTTTTCTTTTGATTTTGCTCCTTAAGGCTCTGTCTATACTTTTTTCATTTCATTTTCAAAATTCTCCAAAGAGGCAACTCTTCTGTGGCCTCTGCTCCTCTTCAACCCATTGTAATCCTACTTCTTTCCCTACTGATCCCATTCTCCCTGGGATGATCCAAAGGCCTTGTCCCAGGGTCACTTCTTAGTTTTCCTCAGATTCAGCTAACATCTTCGTATCCTCTTGTCTTTCTTTCCTTGGTACTTTTTCTGTTTCTCTGCTTCTCACAATTCTTTTTTTGATGATGATGATGATGTTGGCAGCTCACATTTATTCAGCCTTAGAATGAATCAGACACTGTTACATGTACTTTACATGTCAGCTTTACTGTTTTCTCTAAAATTTATTTTACACGTGAGTTTTGTGAATACAAAAATGATATAATTCAAGTACAAAGGAGGATCTATTATCTCCATTTTACAGGTGAAAAAACTGAAGTACAAAAAATTTAACACAACTTGCCCAAGGTTACACAGGTTAAGTGGTAGAACTGGGGCCCATTGAAGACAGTCTGGGTTCAGAGGCCGTCCTCTTCACTTTAGCTGTATTCTGTTACAGGTAGTGAGTTCTTCCACTTTTGTTCTTGCTCCCACCCCTACTCCCCACCCCCTACCGCACTTCCAGTTTGATTTTTCAGAAGACATTTCCACTCCTATAGCTTCTCTGGTTATCTCTCTGGGATTGAGACTTCTTAAATAGTTATGTTAGTGGATTCAGAAACTCTTGTTCCCCATTGTATTTAGAAAAAGTTTGAACTCCTCAGCATGTTGTTTAAATTTATCTTTTGCTCTTCAGTACTTTAGTTTTTGTTGTTACTCTTTTTATAGTACCCATTTCTAGTCAGAATTAATTTCTTTTGGCTGTGTGTGTGTGTGTGTGTGTGTGTGTGTGTGTGTTTCCTTGTGAAGTGATTGTTGGAATTGTTTAAACAGAGGACTGTCTTTTCAGGGATGTTGAAGAAAAAAATCCTTGTTGCAGTTTGCATTTTAGATCATAGGAGTTTATATAACAGGGAGACTCCCAAGAAGTAGTCTGGCAGGATTAAATAGTTGTACATGAAGAATTAGTTGGAATCTACAGGCTTTTTTGTGTTGCTCACATTTAAGACAGGTTCAGTTTTCTCACCTCCTATCTGATTGGAGGTGAGGGAGTAAGTGTGGAAGGAGCCTAGTAGCTTTTTGTTACAAAGATTTGTGCCATTCTTTTGTCCATTCATTTTTTATATGTAAGAATGAAAATTTTTTCATTTTGAGCTTTGAGAACTACATTTGCATATGGCTTTTTATTTTGTATTCCTGGCAGGTAGGCAGCACAAGATTAGGTTGGCTTAACAGGTGATGATAAACTCAGTACATGTAGCTTATATGGTCTATGAAAATTACAAGTGGTGAATTTATTATAAAGTGATAAATGATTCTGTAAGTTATGCTTTTTAAAAAGCTAACATACTTTATCCTGAATATTTTAAATGTGAAAATGTCTAGAAAATGTCATTCCTTTGAATAAACATCATTAAATAAGCTATTTTGTCAGTTCATATGGATTTTTGGAAGATACAGTCCATCAATTCCAGCACAGAAAGCAGTATTCTAGCTATTAGCATGATCAATACACATCAAAAGTAAATGTTAGCAATGAAGCAATAATGAATAAGGAAGTCAAGAAAACAAAAATCTAGGTGAGGATATAACACATTGAGATATCTATATGGTACTTATCTTTATTAAGGTAGTTACATTTAAATGGTTACCATTTGATTTGTCTTTTGGTCTCTCCAGTAAATTGTATCTTAAAGGAATACACATAATATGATGAATTACTCCCGTGACATTTCAAAGTGATTTCTACATAAAATAAGTACTTGTAAGTGATGGCCTTTACTTAGAGAACAAGATTTTTAGAAGTGTAAATATTATGGGGAAAAATTATACTTCCAAATCTGTAAGTCAGCATAGCTCTAACAAGGGAAAATGAATGTTATGCAATATCTGCTGGGCTGTTGATTTTTTTAATACAATATTATGCCCTTAACAGGCTGGCATCTAGTCTGTTGCTTCCTAATTTAAAAACATCAGTTGTTTAATCTGCCTTCATCTGAGGAATTCTTTTATGTATAAAGAACATTATATTAATCTTTTCTTGCCAACAACTTTAACCCTGGTTTTTTTGTTTTTGTTTTTGTTTTTGTTTTTTTTAATTTTAAGTCTAAATTGAAGTGTATTCTTTGCTATAAACCATTTTATTCCCCTTAGGGAGTTTCTTTACTGTCTGAGTTTTTAATCCATTCTTCTATCCATTTCTTTATCTTTACAGACTCATCTTTAATCCTTTGTTTCTCACAGGCTGGTTTTTAAAGATTTAAGTCTATTATTTTTGTGATGTAAATTCATGGGGTCATGTATAAAGAATTTAATCTTCATGCTTGAAGTCAAAACATGAAAAATTTGATCCCAAAAGAGTACTTTTCACTAATTTCCAATTCAATGAAAATAAATTGTTGTGGGATTGCAACTGAAAATGTGGTAATAAATTTTCCTTCTGAAAGATGCATATTGATTTTAAACTCTTCACTCACTCACCCATTCAACAGATATTTATTAAGTGCTCAGTTTGTACCAGTCACTGTGCTGTAAGCACTGCGGAATATAGTGGTGAGTATAGACAAACTGGGGCTTCGCAGTCTTTGAATTTGGACTGTGGGGGAAGGGTAGACATTAATAAAATCACATAAATAAATTTTAAAAATCGCAACTAAGGTAAGTACAGAAATTGTGAACTGTATGCTGCTATGTAGATAATTTGGGGCTTAGTAAAAGGAAGTCAGTTACCTGAAGAAGTGGTGTTTGAACTGAGATGTAACAGTAGAATAGACTTGAAGTAGATGAAGAGAGGAGTGACAGTAGTTCTAAGACAGCCGCCCTCGGTGGCAGGAGGCTCGGTATATTGCAGGAATGAGAGAAGACCAATGTGGCTGTAGAGGAGAGAATGCCTGGGAGTGTGGTATCAGATGAGGCAGATCTGAGTGTCAGTGGGGTAGACTAGGTATAGCCAGATTACAGATGGCTTTCCAGACGTGATAAGGACTTGGATCTTTACCTTAAGAACAAGCAGAATCCATGTTACATATTGTAAGTAAGAATTGGGGTTGGGGGAGCTGGGGGAATGAGACAGGAATGGTGTGACCCTGGCAGGCTTCATTGTGCAAATGGGCAAAAGTGGATGTGGCCAAAAGGGGACATGAGCATTCTGGACAGAGAGCTCTTGTAGTTGTCCAAAGAAATGGTGGTGCCTTAAAAAATAAATGTTTAAGCCCTTTGTCAGTCTTGTGCAGACTCTCAGAAGGGTCCTCTGTCCTTTCTCAGAGACAAAGTCTAGCATGTTTTTGTGTCAGGGGTCTGGATGTTATTTCTCCCAGAGTTTTACTGCAGCACCAGTACAGAAGACTGCTGGATTCTTTGCATTTATTAACATGGACTCATAAGCCCAAGGCAGGTATATGAAGGCTAGTATTCTTAAGCATGCATTGTAATATGCTTTTGGAAGACTGATTGAAAAAAAATAATTGTATGATTACATATAAAAGGTAGAGATAGGAGATTTTATTGGTTCTGAAGAACTCTCATAGTTAATATGTATAGTACTGATTTAGATCTTCTCAGAACATTAATTAATTCCTATGTTGGGTTGAGACATGTGACAACATTGAAACATTTAAAGTATTTTTGGATCTTAAGGATATATTGAGCATAAAGTCACCCTCACCCTCAACAGAAATGCATGGATATAGTGTATATAAATACCCGTGCAGTCTTACCCCTCCTCAGCCTTCTTGTAGTAACTCACATCCACATGGATTTTTTTTTTATATGAACACTCACATGGACGTACTAATTGTCAGTTTTACTCGGAACAGTAGGTTAGGGATGAGTAGGTCAGAATGCGTGGCACATATAGCTTCAATATATATTTGGTTTGTTAGCCTTTCCTGACACCTCCAGTTTGAGTAAGCTGCCCCTCCTTTGTGTCATAGTAGTACCTTCTGCTACTTCCACAGTAACTTTTGCTTGTTTGTGTTGTAATTGGTTGTATATGCCTCTCCTATAGCTGGTAGGCTGTTTTTAAGGGAGGGACTGTGTCTTATTTGCCGTTAGTCCCTAGGATCTAGCACCTGGTAGGTACTCAGTAAGTATTTATTGAGTGTAATTGCCTTATCTGATTTTTGACTGATGTTTTTGGGGAATGGCAGTGCATGTGGTCATGTTAATTTAATCACAATACAAAGAATTTGGGGGTTAGTGCTGGAAGGTGTCACTGTTGGAGGAGGTACCCACAAACTCCCAGATTCCTGCTTGCTCTCTGCTGAGGCTGTGAGTGCTTGCTCAGAACCTCTTCAACAGTTGCTGCCGGAGAGTTCAGTGCAGGTCTACTTTTATGTTTTATTCTGGGGACATAACTGTAGCCAGGATTCTGCCTTAAAAGCTTGCAAACTAAGAATCGAGTTTCCTCCTGCAGATCAGAGCCAAGGCCCAAAGGGGCTAAACAGCTTGTCCAGTTTCACGCAAAGAGGTAGTAGTAGGCAGGGAAATCTCGGCTCCCATGGCTTTGCTCTGTGCTGTTTCCAGCTTCACCATGGTTCTTCTGGGGTGACTGTTTCAGTGCTCACAGACTTTTTGAGGAGTAAGAATTGGTCACATTTGTGATGCTTTCATGGTTCACTTAAACTGTTCCATGTTGACTAGGTTTATTTCATTCAGTAGGTTTGAAATAATATGTTGAAAAGCATCATAGCAATTAAAAAACTTATTGCTGAAAAATTAGTTGTTACTATTTATATATATATATATATATGTATGTATTTATTATAGAATACTTCCATATTCCTTTGTGAAATGTTTGAAATTTCTTTGGATTTTATTGTCATGAAATTTGAACTGATGGTAATGTTGATGATTTGAATTGTAACAGAATCACTGGAAAACTCAGCTATAAAATGGTGTAAATTATTTCTTAGTTTATGTTATTTTTGTTCCTGTGTAAGTAGTGAAGTAATGTTTATGGAGAAGAAATCACAGAGTCTGCATAACTGATTCCATATGGCCAGAAGCATGTAGTAAGTCCTTAAATGGGACAAAGAGATGAAATTTTAATGAAACATACAGTAATCATCAGGACCACATTAGCTCTTTATTATTTCACCCTGATGCTTTGAAATAAAGAACAGGATGTGGCACATTTATAATTCTTTCCTCTTGAGAATTGGTTAGTGTAAAGTTCAAGATTTAATTTAAAAGCAAGAGAAGCTGCTATTATGGAATTAAATATATAGATGCTGCACATATGATCTATAAATAACTTTATATATTTATGTGTATTCACAAACGCAACACAACCTTTCTAATTCTTTCCAGGCTGTTAAATAAACCTGTGTGTGTTCTTTTAATCTTACATCCTTTTGTTACCTTACAAAAGATGTTACCTCACAAAACAAGATACTAGTGTTGGTGGTTTAGTGTTTTTTTCTTTAAATCTTCAAAATTCAATTGAAATATAACTTTATATAGGAGTGTGAGCTCTAAAATATATAGGAATGTGAACTCTAAGTTAAAATGATAAATGAATTATTGAACTTTAAAAAAATTACCTATTCACTTCCTAAGACTAATTACACATAAAAGTAATGAGAGGAAATTGTATTGTGGTGTTATATAGACCTTAGTAGATTCAAAGTGAAGTTCAGATCTGTCGCACTTTGTTTTCTGTCCACTTAGTTAAAATGTACTCTGGCATTCTCTGGGCAGACAGCCAATACTAAAATAAACGCTTACCATTGAAACAGTTTTTGTAATTTCTACATAAACTCTTGAGATTGGGACCTTCATTTGTTGCATGTAAAATCTAAGAGCCTCTACTTTGACCCTATTGTATTCAATGATGCAGGAAAGAAAATTCATTTGTTTATTTTAAGAAGCTTCTAAACAAGTATAATACTGTGGATCCTCAACTCTTAATGTGGCCCTTCATTTAAAACTTAGAAAAACTCAAAAAAGAAAAATGTTTCCTAGAAAGTTATGATGGTAGGAGTGTTGTTTTTGTTTTGGTTTGATTTTGGGGGGGGGGAGGGGGGTTTGTTTTTCTTTTTGAAGGAAGGTGAAATTGAATGTGCTTTTTGGTTTCCCCAGAGAAATAAGATGTTAAGAACTATTAATTGATTGACATGAACATTTCTTCTTAAATTTCTGGATTTGCTGCAGAGTAGAAGAACATTTAAATCCAGATGAACCACTCACTATCCATGTGACCTTGGAATTGTTACTTTAGCTCTCTCTGCCTCAGTGTCCTCATCTGTAATATCAGAATATTAACAGTACTTCCCTCATAGGATTATAGAAATTAATAAATGAGGTACTGGTTAGTATCTTTAAATCATCATCAACATTATCAAAATTAGTCACATGAAAAGTAGTTTTGGGTCCTTATCTCTTTCTCTTCTCCTTACTCCATTTCATCTCTAATTTATGTCTGCCATTTTGTTGGTGTTAAATGTTTTGTTTTATTTGCAAATGCTAGATCTTCTATGAATGTTCTCTCAGAGTGCATCATATATTCTCCATTTCTCTTTCGTTTAGATTCTCAGAGTTAATATTATGCGTTAGTTTAAATAACACCAAATGTGACTTAACTTTGCCTTGCTTCTGCATACATACACATAAAATTGTTGTTTATACTTTGACACTTTTATACTAGTGTATAACGAGAAGGTTGGTACTTGGAAATCTGGCCTGCAGTGCACAGCCACCCCTCCCTTAACTTATCACTGGTGCTTGACTTGGAATGAACATCAGATATATTGAACTTAATTTTGGACTATTAAAGTTTTTTCTTAGGCATTAAATATTCTTCACATTTATATTCTGTTGCCTTTAATTCATATTCTTTAATTAGTTAATTTAGGGTAAAAAATGGCATCTTAATGGATGTACTCAAGCGTTATGTATAATACATGCTTTAGTGAAAAGTTACAAGTTATATCTTATTTTTGCTGGAGAACATTCATCATAGAGTTGGAGAGATATTTAGGACCATTTCAAAAATAAAGTTAATGAACTTGAACCTTAACATTGCTAATAGTAACACAGACTTGAATAATTTCACTTAATTTTTTTTGAGAAATAAAATCATGACAGTAACAGAATGGAGAAAAATTCTTATGCTAAATAAAAATTTTAAGATAAAACCATTCTAGAGTGAATTGTCCATAGAAACATGGAAATAATTGATGTGCAGAAATTTTTCCTCAATTGAGTTCAGCAAAAAATTACTGGAGTATAAATTTATATATATAATAGTGGAAATAGTGTTTTAAATTCTGCTTACTACCTTGCTATTTTATTCATTAAAATATATATGATGTAATCATAAAATATGTATATATATGTATCTTTGATTATTTTGTTAAAATGAAAGAATGAATACTTGGAACCAGGAATCAATATATTTATGTTTTTCTATTTTGAAGGCCAAAAAAGTTTCTATGAATAGAATCCATAAAGAATACTAAATAAGTCAACAGTTTCAAGTTTGTTTATCTTAGTTATGGATAAGTGTGAACCAGACACCTATTTAGTTTAAGACTGGTATGGCAAAATGCTACTCCCAGTAGTTACATGAACCCCAGAACTGCCCATAGTACTAGTAAACTCAGATCAGGTCTGTCCTATTTCAGGCTGTGAACGTTTTTCGTGAGCAAATATGAAATGCACATATTGCGTCTGAACTGTGGCATGTTTGCTCTGTCTACTGTGTTGACCTTCTTTCACTAGATTTAATTAATTTAAGGTAAATATGGGATTTGGAAGTATACAGAGCCTGAAAAAGAGTATTTTTCCCTCCCCAAATAGGACTTTTAAAAGTTGAATATTTATTTTCTGTGGATGGGATTAAACATCTGTCTTTTAATAGGCTTTATAGAGTGAAAGTTAACAGCGTGTGTATTTTATGCTGTGTTGGTACTTTACATGTTATTTTGTTGAATTTCTGGTGCATTTCTTAATCATTATCTGCACTATTTACCATTCTTTAGTACAGTAACACTTTAATGATCTGAAACCCTGGGAGAGTAAATCATTGTAGACAGGTTTCTGGATAAGGTGAGTCTGAACTCACATGGGAAAGATAAATGTTTTGCATTGAACCAATTCTTGAAAGAAAAAAAAAAGTAGAACTTTTACCTTTAAAGTATACTAACTAGAATTAGCTTTTAACTTTTTTTTTTTAAGTGGGTAGTGGGATGATGAGTCTGGTTTATCATTGTCAGTGCCCCTAATTGGCCTTGGCATTACCAGAGTCATAGCTCCAGGCTTATAGCAAATGTAGGGAATCCATTCGTGAGAGGCTTTGTAGTTCAGTAATTAACAACATGGGCTTCAGAGTTAGACCCAAGTTCAAATCCCATCTCTCTTGGATGCTAGATGTATGACCTTTGGCAAACCACTAAATTTCATTTTCTTCGTTTGCATAGTGGGGAATTAAAGTCGTAATACTTCATTGAATTTGAGGATTACACGAGTTAACACATGAAAATCACTTAGCACAGCACTTAGTTCATAAAAAACTAACTATAAGCTGTTAATGTTAACATCATCACTATTTCTGCTACTGCTACAAGAACAATGCTCCAGGCAGCAGTGGCTTTTCTACTTATTGCTGTTATGTCTACTATTCATTAATTTTCCTTTCAGTGACATTGATGTGTGTATATGTATTATGGTCTTTTCTATTTTTAATGAAAATATTGTGCATTTCCTTTTATCTAAATGTTGTCAACGGGGAGCAGAAGAATCTGTTTGGCTGTGGTGTATGTAAGTAAGCCTTCAGTGTGCTTATGGGCAAATATATTCTAAGCACAAGAGGAAGAACTAAGCTAAATATAGTCTTTGCATATTTAAGTTAGAAGATTTTTCTGTTTGGTTACAGAATTTCCTGCAGTAAGAGGAATGGGTGAAAGTAGAAGCAAATGTGTCCGGTCTGTTTCTTTCGAGAGAAGAGAAATAGTTGGCTTCTCCTGTGGAGGTGCCATTAGAATACTGACCATCATTTCTTCTAGGAGAATGCATTTAACTTGCTTTGGGTCTTTAAGTGTACAGAACCCTTGCCTTTAATTCTTTATTGTATAGATAACAACTGATTTTTGTTGTTAATGATGTATCAGGTTATTGCTCTTGTAAAAATTGATTTCTTCCAGTTCTCTTTTCTGTTACTTGTTTGTGGAGGTGGAGGTGGTGTTGGCAGCTGTGGGGGAATTTGTGGCAGCTGTCAATCAGTAGTGAGCTCTGGGTCTTCTCTTGCTCATGTTGGTGAAACTTTAGCTTCCTTCTTCCTTTGTTCCATTTTGTGGCTTTTAGCTGCCACAGTAGTGTCTTAACAAATACTGACCAGAGAAGGGAGGTTCATCTTTTCCTCCAGGTACCCCCTCTCCCACGGTTTAGCTTACTAAACACAGAGGTTTAGTTACTTACCTCTGTCCATCAGTATGTGACCTAGGTGGGACTGAAATTCACATCTCAAACTCTCTTTTTTTTTTCTTTCAATTTTTTCATTCTTTTTAACTTCTGTTATGAAAAATTTGAAATATATTAAAAGCTAGACAGAATATTACACTGAACACCTCACATACATTTCACCTCTATTTAAAAGTTAAAAATGTTTTGCCATTTTTGCTTCATCGTTTCCTTGAAAGTTTTAAAACAAGTCTTATAAATTGTGACATTTTTTATTTTATTATGAATCCTTAAAAAGTAAGGATATTTTCTTATATAACCACACTACACTGTTCACACATTTCATTTAGGTATTTCTCTTAGATTTGCTTTTGGTTGTTGAACAACCCTCCTTCACCCATCGCCTACTCCCCTGTTTCCCCATACCATTGGGTTTTTTAAAAGACTGGGTCCTATGGCTCCAAAGTCTTACCCACAACCCTCTTCTGCTTTCTTGAGGCCCCAGTGCAAGGTAGGTGGCAAGCAGAGGACAAGTGTGTAGGAAGCCCCTAAGGTATTGTATAAAATGTACTAAATTGTAGCTTGCAGTCTTTGAATAGTAGATGTATCCTGGAGGTTGAAGAAACTTTACCTGCAGACAAAATTTGACACTTTAACCACCTATTTCCACCCCCCCAAAAAAATTCCACAAAGTAGTATCTTTTTGTTAATAGTATATGAACCATTGTTGCTGTTGAAGTTTGTTTAGATATGGAGACAATAATACAATTATGCTAGAACATAATTATGCTAAAAATAATTTCAGACTTTGCAAAAATTACTTTTATTTCCCTTTCATTCAGGAAACATTTACTGAATATTTACTTTTTTCACAACCCTTTTGGGGCTTTATTAGAACATTCTGTCCACAATGAGTTTATAATCCAGTGCAGAAGAGAGAACCACTGTGAGACAAAAGATGTTTCCATATAATATGGAGCATGAAAGTACTACAAGTCAGGGTAAGTGAAAATGCCTAGGAGACTGAAGGGAGGGGAACCACTTCTGTTTGAGTGTATAGGGAAGCAGGAAGAGATCTTATTTGATTGGTCCAAATAGGCAGAATTAGGCATTTAGGCATCGTGGACAAACTGAAGAAGGTAAACAGAAGTATGGAGGTGAAAAGAACAGGGAATAAAAGTTGAGTGTTAATACATTATTCACATGTCCTTTGAATTTAGGAAATAAACACCTAACTTAGATTTAGGAGGTATCTTTCTAAAAAGCCTCCATTACCTTTTGTTCCCTTTTTTGTGTTTTGGTACTTACTGACCTTCACCCTTGTAAACAATACACATACATGAGTTTGCATGGTTTCCATTGCCATGCAAAGGCATCATTTTTACTTTCTGACATTAAGGTTAGTTCTGGTTTTCCAAAACTTGTTATAGATTTGTTCCTGCAGTTAGGTCTCATGTAACATGACTTTTTGTTGCTCAGGTTCAGCCACCCATTAGGATGCATCACACCCACGTTTTCCTAAAGGCCATATATGACATTGTTTCTCTGTTTTATTCTAAAATCAGTGTAACAAAGAAATTACATTGTATATGTTTATTATTAAATCTCTGTCCTAGCCCCTTGGTAATGGAGTCTCTTCATGATACCTTTTAAAATAATTTTCTTTTTCATCAATGAACCAATTTAAAGATAGAATGTGAAGAAACATTTTCACTTAAAGCATTTAACGGTTCTGACATTTCTATAGTAACAAGACATCTCTGATCTTTTAACCAATTATATGTGAAAATTGGCTTCTTCATGTAGGCCTCTTACACACATTTCTTTTGAATAATAATGTTATAACTAAACAGTTTTTTTTCCCACAGTGATCCTGGTTGCAGCAAGTCTGGTTAAGATGAAATTTAAATTGTGGGCCCAGTATATTCTCTATCACTTTAGTTTCCTCATTTTTTTTTTTAAACAATAAGATGATATGACAGACCTGTAGGGAGTGGGTGAAGGAAGGTACAAAGTTGAATAGTAGTAATAACTACTGCGTATTAGATTCTTACTTGTAGGCCTAGTATAGTGCCAGATGCTTTACATACGCTAGCTCTAATTATCTGAATAACTAGTAGTGATGTACTGTAGATTGAATTTACAGAAAAAGAAAGAGAATTTAATGACCCGTCTAAACAACCAAAAACTAACAGATCTGGGTTTTAAATCAAGACCTGTCAAATTCCAAAACATGTATTTTTTCTATTGTTCTACAATGCCCATTAATAAAGTAAGTCTTCACTGTCTTCCCAGCTTTAAAGTCCTACACAGACAACAGTAAAGTTAGGAAATGCCAAATGTGAGAGCAATGTGCTTGAGTTGTAGGGGAGGTCAGAGAAACAATAGATGACTCTGAGTGTCAGCAGGGCTTGTACAGGAAGCAGACAGTGAAATTTAGCTAGAGATAGAGATGCATTCAAGGAGCAGTGGGAGGTGAGACCAGGATGGTTGCTTGGGCTTTGTCGTGGGAGATTTGGAATGCCAACCTGGTCAGTTAAGGCTTTCTTACTTCACTCATAGAAATTTGATTTACTAAATGATGAAAATATCTAGATGTTCATAAGAAGAGTAGAAGTGACTTTTATTTTTGTCTTCTTTGATTGCTTTCCAAGACTTTGTTGTAATAATTTGAGTATATTGACAATCTAGCTCTATTGGAAGCAAAGGTAGGATCTGGCCTTAGGCAGACACAAGAGCACTAGACACTTGGTGGCTTGTTCCATGCTGTGTGAAGTTAATGTCTAGTGACACAGCCTGCATGGTCAGCCAGAACAAGAGTTTTGGCTTAGGGCTGTGTTGGTGTAGCAGCGATCTCAGCGTCAGCTCCGATTCCAGTTAGGTCTTTGAAAGATTTTTGAAGTTAGAGCCGTACTTTTGACAGCTAAATCTCTCCATGTGTGCATATATTAAATGTATGTACTTAGGAGTTTGGCGGGGATGGTATATGATTCAGTTTAAGGGAAATGAGTACATCCATTTATGTCCTTATGGAATTGTCAGAGGCCAAAATGAAAGAAATGTCATACTTCTTCTGCTGTTCTCTTCCCCTTCTTCTCCCTTCCTCCCCTCCCCTCAGCCCTTTCTCCTTAAATGTTATTTTATCATTCACTTACCAAATATACTGCATTGACAACTAGTTCCAGGCTCCATGGGGCCATGTGAAAGGAACCTGACATTTTCCACTCACTCATCTCTAGCCAAACCACACTCAGGGCCAGTTCTCTCTGTGCCTTTAATCATGTTGTTTCCTCTGCTTGGATAATCTCTCTTCTCCCATCTCTCCTTAATCTCCCTGTTCCCTTATTCCAATTATTACCTTCTTCAAGTTCTGATTAAATATTGGTGGAAGATTTGGCATTTAGATAAATTATGAGAAACTTCTATCACAAATGCCAGATATCAATCTTTAAGTTGCCTGCTTGTTCAGTCACAAACCATTTTACTTTTTGGACATATCCTGGCCCCTTTTTTTGAGGCTAGCTCACTTTGTCAGATGAGAATCAAAAAGTGAAAATGTGGAAGATGATTTACAGAATGACAGGTGAATCGAACATTTTTATTGTGTAAGACATGTGGAATTCTTTTTTAGGGTTATTGGAGGGTATTTTTAATGATAGGAGATGATTGCTGAACTCTAGCCAGCTTCTTCTGATAAGCCTATAATCTATTGGGGAAATTGTATGGAAAACATGGTGTAGTAGTGGGCAGAGACAGGCACTGGGTAGCCTGTTCCAGGTACATGGTACAGTGTATGAGCAAAGGTATGATCAAAGTATCTAAAATCGAGAGTTGCTAAGTTTCAGCAATAACAATTACAGAATTTTATAGATGTATTTTTAAAACAAAATATAATGGTAGAGTGGAGAGTTGAGAGTACTGGCACACTGATAAATTTGGGAAATGCTTGAATTCCTTTAATACTTTTTTCTTCATGTCCTGAACTTCCATGTAATTAAATAAATGAATGTGTGTGTATATGTGTATGGGTATATATGAATGAATGGAAATAAGTGACTTTAACACTAAATCATTCCTAGCAGCTTGAAGAAAGCTCATCTTTTAGCAGGATGTTTAATAATCTCCAGTTATCTAACACCAGTAGTATTACTAGGGTAGTTTCTTAGATTAAGGAATCAAAGTCCACATCAGTCCACCTATAAAGTAACAAAAGTATAGTTTGGAATATTAAGGATGAGTTACTTTAAAGCCTAGAAATAACCACCTGTTCTCCCAGCTTGTAGGGGAAGACTGAATCTTTTATCTTTCTGTGCCTGTCTTAACCTCAACACCCCCTTCCCCTGACACGCTGGCATTCTCTGATTTTGATCTTGTTGCTGTTATTTCAGTGCCATCGTGACAAGGGTGATCCTTACATATGGTGAGGGAAAAATTTTGTTACCATCATACAGAGTATTAATAATCTGCTATCAAGCTTTTTGTAGCGTAGTTGTCAGTGCAAGATTGCCTTCTTCTGCCTTTAAACCAAAAAGTGCTTTGTTGTCTGGAGGAATGTTTACAGGTGTGGACGTATTTCCCCATACCTTTTACAGTGGTTGTATTCAGCAAGGATAGCAGAAACAGTAAAACAGCTCTGTTTTATATTTATTGCTACTGATAAAAATTACTCATGATGTGAAGAGTCTGATAGGGTATAACTGGTTTTTCTCTAGAAGTGAATATTAGTTGAATGGATACACGTCTCACTGTCTCTGAAGGCATAGGCCCAGGGAATAATTATTACCATAGCCCCAGTAATACTTCCTTGCACATCTAAGGGACACCACAGATATTTGAGAGGTAGTAGTCTTTGTTGTAGTAAACATATATTTGATATTTTGGTCTGTACTGTTGCCACTCTTCTTGGACTGGGGCTACTTAGAGAATTTTATCAAAATTTAAAGTGCAATTGACCCTTGAACACCACAAATTTGAACTGCACAGGTGCAGCAGTAAGTACTGCAGTACATCATGGTGCTCTGCTGGTGGAATGCATGGGTGGGGATTGGAACCACAGATGCACAGAAAGGTGGATTTTCCACTGCACTGAGGGTCAGCGCCTCTGACCTGCATTATTCAAGGATGAGCTGTAATTTTCTTGCCAGCAAAAATTTTAAACCTTTCCTGTCACAAATAGAAAAGGGTACCATTTTTCTTATTTGTTGATTTGTTCAGATGCTGCAAAAAACCTGGAACATGATATTAAAACATGTTATTGTGTGGAGAAATTTGATGAAGCACTTGAAGCAGTTACTCTGAAACTACTATACACTATTTATTTTGAAAACCATATGGTAGTAGGAGAAAACATAGACTCTCAGGTCTGGAAGGAACCTTTTAAAGATGAGCTAGGCCAAGCACCCAGCTACCCTGGGACTCAGCTCCAGAAAATCCATCCTAAGTTGTTTTTCAGCCTGTGATAAGGAACTCTTTGTATGTACAAAGATAGTGATATGCATAGAGGTTAAGCGTCAGAATTCTCTTTTAAAAGATTTTGATTTGCCATTTAGACCTGCCATTGATTAGGTTGACATTAGCATTGCCTTATCAAACACTGTACCAGTAGATATAGAAGAACTAAACTTCCTTCCATCTCCTCCAAAGAGCAATTTGTCTTTTAGACGTTTGGCTGCCCTATTTGGTATCAGATGGATGCTAGTTTCTTGATCTGTAGGAGATGATGTTGATAAGCCAGTTTTATTTAAATGGCCATATGAAGGTAATGGGATCCTAATATGAAGTTACTGTGCCCAGCAATGCTATTTTGTTAGACACGCGGGCACATGTAATTACCTTTGTAAGTGGGATGGGATGAATTAAGTGGAGCCACTACAGGGCAGAAGCACTATAGCAATGCGGTGAAGTGCAGCTTGAAAGCAGTGTGGCATAGATGTTGATTATTAGATAGCAAATGATTAAATCCCTTAGATATATTAGTGTACAGCAGTCATACTGCTTATGTGCACAGACAGCTGCAGTCTTTTATGGAACATTACTCTCTGCTGGAGACACTGTTTTGGGTACCTTTAGATGTTATCTCAAGTTAATCTTTAGAAGTCTCTCTGTGAAGTAGTTGGAGCTTTCATACATTCATAGTTGCTATGATTCATACTAGAAAGTTCAGTAGGTACTCTACTAGTTATATTAGCCAAATTGATTAACTGTTAACATAGAGAATTTATACTGAGAAAGCTTGGAGCAAAAATTCCATGTTTTGGGGTAGGCTCTCTCAGTAAAGGAATTTTTTGTGAGAAAACAGAGTTGGGACAAAGATTCTTAGACTGGAGTCACTGACAAAAATCATCCAAAATTTCAGAAAAGGAATCTGAACTCACTCTTGGGGTTGAACTGTGGGAAACCAAGCTCTTTGGAACAGTGGAGGGCAGGCGAGGGGAATTTTCGGGAATTCCCCTAACTTTGCTTTTTTACCTTAGATGAGGATGTGGCCTTGTTGCTGCTAAGTTTGATTTAGGAATCAGGAATGTTTATTTTCAAACATTCCTCTAAGTGGAATCATGATGTGAATACTTCCAAATGGTGAGTTAAACCTTTGGGACAGTGGAATAGGAAGAATTTCTCAGCTCAGTCAGGACCCTTGCTAGTGTTCGGCATGTGGACCCAGGGGCGAAGGAAAAGCCAAGCAAAGATAAGCTGCATATGTGCCTATTCTGTGGCTCTGTGTAGCCACCTGGCTTTTATTAAGTTCTGTAGCATTAGCTAAGTAAATGGGAATTTAAAGGAGGTGTATGTGTGTGGTCTCTTTTAGCCATTCAGTAACCTGATTTTAAAGGTACAGATTGCTGTGGTTTTCTTTTTGCTTGAAAATAGGTTTTGTGTACTCATTTTACATGGTTTAGGATTTGTAACTTTAATATATCCCATTGATGAACACGAACAACTCATGGGGGTCTAGCCCTGTCCAGAGACATGAAAACAGAAAGTATTCTTGATTACTCTTCTTTTTTTGCCTTGCCATGCAGTTTGCTTATTTTCATAGCAGTGTATAGAAAGCATGGTGACTGTATCTAGCTTAGACCACAGAAGTCAATTAGTATACAATTTAAATAAAACATTTTAGAAGAAGCAGGTTCCAGAGAATGTTGGAGGTTAAGTCAACTTCAAGAAGTATAATTTAAGGTAATATCAGCTGTTTGGACAATCTGGGAACCTAACTGGTGTATTTAAGGAGAGAACAAAGTTTGAATTCCAAGTCAGTGATTTACAAGTGAAATTTTGGAACACAACCCATTGGTAATTGAGATTTTTCTAAGCCAACTTTCAAGAAGCAAGAGTATGCCTAAGTTTCCATGGCTCTGGTTATAATTGTTTCTTTTTCTGTTAATTGTAAGAAAATTGTAAACATTTTGTTAAACTGATAATTTGTGACTGAGAAATAATTTTGTGTTGTATTTTATTTGTGTGCATAAAATATGGCATGATAATTATCTTTTCTGTGTACATCAATGTGGCAAAGTAGCACATGACCCCGTTTAGTTTGACACCAGAGGAGGAAGAAAAATACTCTGTATTTGTTAAATTCTAAAATATCTCTTCATGCTCTGCTACTGTCCCCTTGCCTCTTCTCCTCTCCAAACAACAACAAAACATTACAAGGAAAAAAAAAAAATAAGAACCTTTTCCAAGCAATTTTGTAACTTTTTCTTTGGAATGTGCACAAGTATGCTGTGTGAAAAAGTTCTTACTGTGTATTACAATTAAGGAGTGACAGTGATGGCTTTTTCATCTGTATGTTTTCAAAGTCACTTTTTAGGAGGTTAACTATAATGCTGATCATTCTAACAAAGGGCATGGGAGAATTCCAAAGGTGTGCTATGTTTTGAAAATTTCTTGAGGTTTTTTAGTATTTCCATCTCTTGCCCAAATGTTTATTCTATAGAATGTAAACAGTAATGAAAATAGACTAAATCTGGGCATTCCATAATCAGTGGTTAGCTACTGGTGTAGTTCAGAATTAAGCAATCAACACCGATTATAGAGTCATTTGGCAGAGAGCAAACCTGTAATTCATTCTCTCTCTGAAGCCAGCAGAGCCTGAACCCACAAAGCTTGTCAGTAGATAAGATAAAAAACAGAGTTCACCTGTTGATTTGAGTGGAAGAGCTTGCCTGCATGCAGTTCTTATATTTAAAGACACTGAAAATAGTTCTTATTTTTAAAAACTATAATTCTAACATATTATAATGGCCACTATAACACATTTGACTTAAGTTCATAGAGCTTTAAAATGTTCACATTAAAAATGCCACTTCATTTTTATATACACACAAATTGTGCATACTCGAACTTGAAAGTAGTAAGTAAATCAGTAGTAGTATTGAACTTTTAGCGTAGTCTTATGTCTTAAGAAACAGCTGTACAATTATTGCTATATGCTTGTTTGACAGTAGGAGTCATTTACTGGCAAATATTTGACTGCTACTACTTACTTACCAGGCACTGTTTAAGGTACTGGAACTAAACTGAAGAAAATGTACTAAAATCTTGGTTGTTGTGGATTTTAAGTTGTACTAGGGGAGATAGTAAAGAAGTAATCACAAAATACAAACAATGTCAGATGCTGATTAGTGTCATGGAGGAAAATGAAGCAGTAAGAAGTACAGGTGCTATCAAAATAAAGTGGTCATAGAAAGTCTCACTGATTAAGGTGGCTTTTGCGTGGAGACCTGAAGATGTTGGGGGGAAACTGTATGGTTGGCTGTCAGAAGAGCATACTGAGGGGAGAACAGCAAATGCAAAGGCCCTTGAGGTGGAGAGTGCTTGTTAACATGACGAAGGCCAAGTATGACTGGAGTGGAGCCAGCATGGAGGAGACTAGTTGGGGTGACAGTGGGGTGTGGGGTAGGGTGTGTGTTGGGGGAACAGTTCACAAAGGGTGTTGAAGGCAAAGTAGGACCTTTCTCTGAGTTGGGAAGCCATTGAAGGGTTCTGAGCAGAGGAATAAGGTGACTAACAACTTGTTTAAAGGATCCCTGCAGCTTCCATGTGGAGAATAGACTGGGTGGAGCTGAGAGTGGGGACACCAGCACAGAACAGGGGAGCTGTTGTAACTGTCCCACTGAATGCTGGTTGTGGCTTGGACTACGGTCAGTGTGGTGAGAAGTGGTCATATTGTAGATGTAATTTCGAGGGCAGGAGTTGGCTGGTTGGATATGGATTGTGAGAGAGCAAATAGAAAGCAAAAATTTGAATACATTTATAGGAAATTGCCAGTGCTTTTTTGATATTGCTCAATTATTTTATTACAGAAATAATTTGAAAAATCAGGATACAAAGAGATAATATTATCTGTGGGTTTTATTTTATTTTCAGTTCCTTTTTGCACATTTTATGTTTGTGAGGCTACTATTTATGTAGCCCCATTTATGGATCAAATTTCTATATATGACGATATAAAAAATCAATTTCAGGATTATAGTACAGTGTACTGCTGCTGCCACCTAATGTTTATCGCCCTTCATTTATATAATTAGAATAACTGGTTATGCATAGCTTTAATATTGGGTTGAAATAGAATAAAATGCTAGCAGATTAATTGAGGCTTACTTAATTGCTTTCATATTAGGTTCCTGGTATGGATGTTCAGTACAATAATTGAATTGTCTAGAAATAAGGTTATAGATTGAAGATTAATTATATTGGCATCTTGATCTTTATATTGAATACAGTTCAACAAATATTTGTTTGTTATGCTCAGCCCTGTCATCTCTCTGCCCTTATGATTATTATGTGCTAGTGGATAAGGGACAGATTTTTTGTGGGTTTTTTTAAGTGAACAAATAATGAAATAATTAACAATTTGAAGAAAATGAACTGGGCAATAAGTACAGACCCTTTGAACAGGAATTTATAGTTGAAAAAGGTAGATGAACATTTAAAATGCTATGACTGTATCATTTTAGCCATTTTTCCTGATGCATTGGAATAAGCTAGTTAGAAACCTCCCTGAAGCAACTTAAGATGTTGCAGGAATGGTGTTAGTAATGTGATAGTTTCCAAGTCAGTACTGAATTGGGTTTTGATGCTGCATGAGAGATACTTAACTTGAGGGATGACCAATTGTTTTCACATATTATTGAAGTACAGTTGATTTACAGTGTTATGTTAGTTTCTGGTGTACAGCAGTGATTCAGTTAGATATATGTGTATATATATTCTTTTTCATTATAGATTATTACAAGATATTGAATGTAGTTCCCTTTGCTACACAGTAGGACCTTGTTGTTTATCTATTTTATGTTTGGTAGGGTGTATTTGCTAATCTTGAGCTCTTAGTTTATCCTTCTTCCCCTTTGGTAACTGTAAGTTTGTTTTCTTTGTCTGTGAGTCTGTTTCTGTTTTGTAAATAAGTTCATTTGTATCATATTTTAGATTCCACATGTAAGTGATACCATATGCTATTTATCTTTCTCTGTCTGACTTACTTCCTTAGTATTCCAATCTCTGGGTTCATCCATGTTACTGCAAATGGCAAATTTTCATTTTTTTTTCATGGCTGAGTAGCATTACACATCTTCTTTATCCTTTTAGAGGGATGAGCAACTGTTACTGAAGGTTATGGTTTTAGACCAGTTTAAGTAATTGTTTTTCTGGGTCTTTTTTGTGATTGGATGAGGATGTGATGGCTTGCTATCTCAAACATGCCTTTCTCCAGGTACCGGAACTCAAAGGTAGCAGTATTTCATGAGGGATGAAATAATTTTTGTTTGCATGTATATATGTCTGTAAGACTTACTCATTTATTAGTGTAAAACTAGAGCTCTATAGATGCTGCCAGAAGAAATAAAAACACCATTAATGAACCCTGAAGGTAGATTTGACAGTTACTTATTGAATGTTTAGTGTGTCCCAGGGAATGCCCTGGGCACTGAGGATATAGCCTTGAAATGAAGCACGCAAATCTTTGTCTTCTTTAAGCTTACATTCTAATAGGGTGTGGAGTGAGGAGACAGACGATAAACACACAGCGAGTCAGATGGTAGTCAGTGCTCTGGAGGAAAATAAATCAGGATAAAGAAGATAGAGCATGCTGGAAAAAGGGAGGGAACATGTTTTTTGCTTACTTTATGCAAATTTTCCTTTTTATGATAGTTCTGTTCCTAGGTGAGTTTTAAAAAGAAAGTGTACTTAAAATTGTTTTAAATGTCCTGTCTGCCTTGGACACTGGAACTGTTTACATCCATCTGTTCATCTAGTAAATGCTCAGCAAGCATATCACCTTGTCCTACTTACTCTATGAAACAAAGGGAATAAAAACGCTTGTCCTCTACCCCTAAGGAGTTTAAAATCAGATTGGGAAAATATTTTCAGGAGTAATTTGGAGAGTTGTTTATCTTTTTCCTTAAAAAAACTAAAAAGTGGATGAAACAAAACATTTTAGCTTTGACTTTTTATGACGAACTAATTCATTTATGAACTGAGATCCCTTGGTGGGATTTTAATACTGACTGCTGAAAATCAGCATTTTCTGTAGAGATTGTGGTATCTCTTTGAGAAAAAAAAAGGAGAATCTGCATTATGATTGTTTCCTGCTGAGTATAATTTGGAAAACCTACCAAGTTTTCATCAATCCTCATTGAATCACTCTTTTAGTCTATGCAATCAGTAAGCTAGGACACTATATAAAGTTCCCCTTTTCAAACTTTGAAATGTTGGCATACTTAAAATTGGAGAAACATGCTCTATGATGTTCTTGGTTCAGAGGGCCTTTGGTTAAGCAGTGTGAAGGGTTGGCGTGTCATTGCATTTATGTCTTTCTGATCAAATTTTAGTTTATCATCTGTAGCCAGTCATTTCTTAACCCCTTTGTTAACACTAAGGTGTAATTATTGTGGATTCAGAGAATCCCGAAATATTTCTCAACTATATTATGGTTTTGTAGTATCCTCCATTAACCAAATGTGTTAATTGGTATGAATCTCAGCAGTTACTAGTAAAATAGGCATGTAGAGGTGGTTTGATTTGAAAATACTGCTTCTTTCCTTTTTTCTTAGGTAACATCCTAAGGCAGAGATTTTAGTTGTCTTAAAACACCTTGGATTGTAGTGCCCTAAGAATCATTGGTTAAGCAAAACAGAACAAAGAAGATACTACAGAATAGAATTTTCACACCTTTTCACACCAGCTAGTAAGCTTTGCTTGGAATTTTCTGATAGATCACAATATTGCAGATGTATTTTGAGGAATTATGACCAAGGTCACACATGTTAATTGAGCTTCTCAAAATTTATCCTGATGGCCACAGACAAGTGTCTAGTGTAGGAAGACAGCAGTTTAACTCAACACCCACCTCACTGAATCATAAAACTCTAGAGCTAGATGGAACCAGTAAAAAGATGCTGTAGCTTTGGGTCCATTCCAGCCTGGCCTTTGCTTCTTCTACAGAATAGAGCATTGACAGAGAATTCCAGGGACCCCCCAAGAGGTCTCTGGTTCTTCCACTTTCTTTACAGTCTATCCCCCTGTCAGCCTTCTGTGTCGTTGCCATCCATTCTCTATCCTGTGCTCCACTCCTCCAGTTGCTGTACCTAATAACATCTACAAACTCTGATATGTTAAAAAGTCTAGGCTATAAATACTGGATGGAGTCTGTGTTTTATAAAATTTATTTTGTAGTGTAAATAGACCTTTTAGGTTTTAACAACTATAAAATTTTAATAACGGCTTATTTTTATTTATTTATGTATAAAAGTTGGGCAGTCAACACTTATTAAGCTCTTACCGTTTTGCCAGGTTCAATACTAAATTCTTTTGACAAGGAAGAGCTATATAATGTTAGTAGTCTCAAAAAATATAGATAGAGGCCTCCAGGGGTGTTCAGGTACAGTGTGTTTCTTAATCTTAAAGGTATAAAAGAATGTACTTGGGAAGCTTGTTAATAGATTCTTAAGCCCATTTCTCTGAGATTTTAATGTCATTTGGAGTAGCTGGGAATTTCTATCTAACTTTCACAGCCCTGTGATTCTAATTTGAGTTTTCAAAGCCCAGGCTTTAATTAACACTAGTGTTATAAGACAATTGAAAGTTTTTGAATTCTAGTTCATGTATTAGTTTTGTGCCCTTGAAAATTACTAATTCCTGTTACCTTAGTTTCCTTATCTGGACAGTGGAGATTATTATGGAGAGTTAATTTTGTGCTTGGAACATAAATTATCACTTAGTAAACGATAGCTTCTGTCATTGTTGTCATCATTATCACAACACCTACACCATTGTTCTCATCTCATCATTTGCCATCTTACTAACAGGAATGAATGAAATAACTAACAGTGTCAGGCAGCATGCCTAGGAATGGCATGGATGTGATCTGAGAGTTTAGAGGTACTGAAAAGAATTTGTGCTGGAGTTATCTGGGATGTTCATGTAGAGAGATGGTACTTGAATTAGACTTTGAAGAATGAAAAAGATTTAGCCAAGTAAAGACAAAGTTGGAAGGAGAAGGCCATTCCATTAAACACAGAGTTATTTCAAAATAACTAACTTTGGGTTATTTATTTTTTGCTGTTGATTCACCTCAGTTATCTTCTAAAATAATTGATATAGGTTGGCTGGAATCTTAAATTTACTTAGAAAAAAAATGTTGAGGAAAATGTGCATATAACATGTGATGTTGTGAAAGTCACCAATGTATAATATATTCATATTATGTATGAGAACATTTTATTACAATTTTAGAGACTTAGATACCACGAATTTGAAATAAATGCCTTATGCTTATAGTGTATATAATTATAGAACTTGAAACTGTAAAACATTTTTACAGGTTAAAAACGATCAAAATTATATAACCAATAAAAATACAGATTAACAACATAATATTTTATGCTACCTGATGTTTACTTGAATGTAACTTTCTGCAAGAATTTGGTGCTGTGTGCTTTGAAAGAGATCTGTTAATAATGGCTTGCCTATTCTATGGTGGATGGTGTGATGACTCAGTTCTTCCATCATATCCTCCTATATGGAGTGCTGTAAAACTTTCCTTTGCACAGCTTACTGTAGCTTCATTTAGTCCTCATGTGATGTGAATGCATCATGTGTATACAAAGTATTTTTTTCTCATTAGCACTTGGTGAGGGAACACGTGTAAATGCACGCACACAGAAATTGTGTGGGGGCCTTCAGTTATGAGGAGGTCATCCTGATGAACCCAAATAAGCATTACTTTTGAACAATTACTTAAATTTGTGAAAATACAAGGTAAATGTGTTGTGGGGAGCTTAAAGATTTTCTAGAGACCCAGTTTGAGAAATACTGAGTGTATGCATGGTAGATCCAAAGGAACTGTGTAGCATTTAGTTCAGTTTCCTCATTTAATGTCAAGAAACACACAGAAGTCAAAGAGATTTTTAAAAAACTGTCTTGCCTGCATTACAGTGGCTGGCTTTCTCGTACACTGAAAGTAATTTCTGAATAACTCATTAAGGTATACAAAGCACTGTATCATCTAGTCTTTTTTTGCCACCTGACTGACTTATCTCGTGCCTTCAAGTTCCTTCTTGCTTTAAGGACTTGTCCTTACAGTTCTCCCTTTTTGGACCGTTTTTTCTTTACATCCTCAAGAGCCTGACTGTTGGTCTTGGAACAGATTCTACCTCCATGTAGTGGTCTTTTCTTTATCACTTTAGGTCTGTTTTGTCCCTGCACCATGATGTTTGAGGCCTCAGCTGGGGAAACTAGAGCAACTGAATGGCTCTGTGTGCTCGGGTTGTCTGGAGGCTTCTTTCCTCATCTGTCTGACTCCACCATGGGGATGGCCTGAGGGCTGGTCTCAGCTAGGATTGCCAAGTAGAGTTCCTGAAAGTAGCCTTTCCCTGTTACTTGAGCTTCCTTTCAGGAACAGTGGCCTCAAGGTAGTCAGACTTAATACATCAGGATTTCCAAAGCTAGCGTTCCAGTGAACAAGGTGGAAGCTGCATGACCTTTTATAACACAGCCTTAGAGATTACATGGCTTCACTTTCACCCTACTCATTAGTTGAAGCAATCACAGATCCTCCTAGCTTCAAGGGGAAGAGATACAGATCCTAACTCTCAGTAGGAAGAGTATCAAAAATTTTAGGGTCATATTTTAAAACTGCCATGTCATCTTTTATAAAGTAGCATCCCAGTCCTACTTCCATTGACATTCATAACCATATTTTTCTGTCTTCATAGTATTTAACATGGATTAGAAAATTTTTATAGAAATAAAATTTTTATTGTTTTTAATGTGCCTCTCTCAACTAAAATGAAAGTTTTGTGAAAACAGGAACCTGTCTGTTTTTTTCACTGCTGAATTTTCAGCCCCTAAAGTAGTACCTAGCCAATCATAGGCACTCAGTAAATGCTTGTAGAGTTGATAAATGCATGAGTTAAAAGCCATACAACCAGTTTGTGTTAGAGCTGAGACCATTCTAGTATCCTCTCTATTATATGATAATAGTTCTCATAAAATTTTATATTAATATGTAACGTTACAAATTACAAACTTAGTATTTGATGTCACTGAATCTCTGTATCTTTGTTTATATTATGTTACTAATGAGATCGTGTACCTTTAAAGTTGAATATTTTCACCATCAGTATACCACCTCTACCTTAATGATTTGTCACACGGTGATAAGTCATCCAGATTATGTTCTAGCAAAACTAGTATGAAGTACTATAATGGTTTTGTTTTTGTAAATGAGATACTGAATCTACTCTGCCTGGAACAGTGGTTGTACTGGATGAGTTACTTAGTGGCAAAAAGCAGCTATTTTATTATGCCCATGGATTCTGTGGGTCAGAACTTAAAATACAGCAGGAACTACTAGTTTGTGCTCCAGGATATCCTTTTGCAAGACTCCAAGGCAGGGAGTGACTATATCACTAGGGCCTGGCATCTTCTGGAGGTATCTTCACTCACGTAGCTGGTGGTTGATGCTGACTGTTGGCTGGGACCTCAGCTGTGACAGTCAGCCAGAACAACCACATGTGGCCTCTCCATGTGGATTGCATTTCCTCACAGCAGGGTGGTTGGATTCGAAAAATGAGCATTCCAAGAGGCAGGACGTGGAGACTGCCAGTTTCTGAAGCTTTGAACCTGGAGACTGGCATAGTGTCACTTTCATCAAATTTTCGAGGCAGTCACAAAGAGCCACCTAGAGTCAGGTGAGGTGACTTATACCTCATCACTTGATAGGAAGTGTAACATTGTCACAATGTAAAAAGAACGTGTAGGATGGGATATGTTGTGCCAGCCATCTTTGGAAATAGACTGTGTCAGACTAGGTGAGCTATGCTTCGAGGACCTGTCCACCTGTATCCAGAGGCTGCGAATTAGTCACCATGGTCTTGGAACCTGTTGAGGCCAGTTTTTGAGCAGAGCATGCACTTAATACCAGCTTGGTCAACGGCCACACTGTCTCTAGCTCTCCTCCGTGTGTAGGCAATTCCCAGGTTGCTAGGAGCTTACCATCAGATTGAGCCTTTGTGTTAGGAGTCTTATAGGCTGGACGAGAGAGGCTCAGTATGGACTTTCTGGCAGGGTGAGTGTTGCAGAGTGAAGTGCTATGTTTTACGGATGCACTTTGAGAATTTGAAAATAAAGACTGATTGTGTAGTGGAGAAGACAGAAATATAGGAAGAAGAAGAAAATCTGTGGGGCCTACCAGAAATCGGTTCTTGTTTCGTTCAGTAGTACTAGTGGCCTCTACTAGTTGGGGGAAATTTTGCCCCATTGCTCATGTTCCTTCTTTGTCAGATCACCAAGGATTCTTCTCTGTATGTCTGTATTATCATCAGTGAATTCCATTCACTCATGGTTTTCAAGAATTTCTAGTTTTAATTTTTCCTAATCGAAGAATTGCAACTGTGGAGCAAGTTCATTTCCCCCAGTTAGTCTATCCACCAGCCCCATCCGCCTTGTAGCCCAGGATTGGCAAGAAGTGAAATTGCAAAAAGAGCAGGCAGAAAGAAAATAACAAGAAAGAGAACTACATTTCCATGTGCAAATAGCATATTTACTTTGATTATAGGACATTTACTCCAAGTGCTAATATTGCGTAGTATCTAACATAGTATTTTAAAAGAGATTTTGTGCTTTAGACTTAGAGAAGAGCATTACATTAGAGTTGCTGCAAAAATGACAAATTAATCCTCTCCCCAATAACTTGAGTATATTTGGCAGGTTCCAGAGATGTGCAGTAAAATAACATGGTCATACTTAATTTGGTACCCATATTTCTAAAATGTGATTACATTGGGATTTCGAGTATATACAGGCACACATTTATATGTATATGCATAAATATGAAGTTTTAAAAAACCAGAACCTAAAACCTAGAGTATTTCATCTTTAAGCATCTGTTAAAGTTGACAGTTCTGTAAATCAGTGCCCAGCATAATGCAGTTTATTTGATCATTTGTATATAGTATTGTAGCAGAGCTATGAATTTTTTTCTATTTTGCAGAGAGACTCAAGCACACTTATCATGTTTGTTAATGGAAGTTACCTTTCCAGGTCCCTGTGCAGCCTGGTGAATAATTCAGCCACTGAGTCTTTTTTTTTTTTTTTTTTGCGGGGATGGGTATTGGAGGGGGGGAGATATAATTAGATTTCTTTCTATTATTATTATTGTTTTTTAATGGAGGTACTGGGGATTGAACCCAGGACGTTATGCATGCTAAGCTTGCACTTTACCACTGAGCTATACCCTCCCCTCCAGCCACTGAATCTTTAGATGGCCTTTTCTCTTCATAGTAATGTGTGCTTAGCTGATCTACACTATGTAGATTATGTTTTAGTATTTTGTGTGTAATTTCCATGAATAAACATTCCCTTTTCCTTGTACACTCTCCCTCTCCTTCAAAATAAACAGTAAAATTGGAAGAGTGCAGTTCTAGACTATCTTATCCAGTGATTCTCAGTGGGAATGGGGGTGGGGTGGGGGTGTTGTCACCCAAAGCACATTTAGCAGTATTTGGATACATTTTTTGGTTATCACTACTGGAGGCAGGGTGCTATTGCCATCTAATGGGTAGAGGTTAGGGCTGATGCTAACCATCCTATAATACACAAGACAGCCTCTTATAACAAAGAACTATTTCACCCAAAATGTCAATATTATCCAGGTTGTGAAACCTGAAAAGCAAGTCCACAGATGCTTTTTTCAGTGTACACATGTATTTCTAGTTAACCTGGTCACAAAACTCTAACAACTATTTGAGCAATATGTATTTTTCATATGTTTTTAAGTGAAAAATGTCACTTTAAGTGTAAGATATATTTGTTCATTCATTTAGTTCTTAGCTTGCCCAGCTTTTAATTTTTTTCAAAGTGCCACAGATACTGCAGAGAGCTTACATTGTACAATGATCCACATAATATTCAACACCTACAGACTGTCAAAGGACTGCATGCAGCTACTAACTGAATGCCAGGATTGCTTGCATTGTCTGTTGTGGGACTTCTGTAGTCACTAAATTATCAGTCCCCATACAGTACATCACAGGAAGTTGGCAGATACAATGATCCATCTGTTATCACACCCATCAAGTGCATTGGCTCAGAGGGAAATGGCTGCAGATTGGAGCTCAGTGTGTGAGAGAAGTAGTGAGATTCCAAGATGCTTATCATTCTTTCCAGAAAGTCCTTTCTGGCCTTTAGAGAAGCTTGACTTGCTCATTTCTAAAACCAACTTTCAGTTTATGGTATCGTTACCTTTTCATTAGTTATTTTCAGGCAAACTAGTTATGTTATCAGATACATTTTTCTGAGAATAAGGTTTCAGAGTATCATCTCCCCTCCTCACCCGGGGAAATTCTTGGTCAGATTGTCATGGAAAATGAGCAGTGGAAAATTGAAACTGCACAATCTGGAGTTTTATTTTTATAATAGTTGTTTTAACCTGAACTAAAGTAAAGCAAGTATAAAACATTTTTATGTTATTCCATTGTAACCAAGATTTTTTTTCTTAAACTTGTGTAAGTATGATCACCTTCAAAGAAGGAGGTTGTGATTTTAATAGTTGATGAGAAATGTTTAGGCAGTTTCTTGTGAGTTTAAGAAGCCTGTTTGTTTCCTGGAAAGTCTTACATAATTATGATACCAAGATCACTTACAGTTTCTGAGATCTTTTAGACAAAAGCATTGATGCTGTGCTTAATGGCGCTTTGAAGTTTCACTGACTACCCTGGAGGTAAATGGGCATGTGCTGATGCTTCCTATCTTGTGAATAGCCTTATTTATAGAGTTTCTCCCTTGGCAAGGCATAATGTCTGGTTTGGGGAGGCAAAAATCCACTTCCAAATTACTGTCTTTGTATTATATGTCTTTGACTTAATTTGAGTTCACCTTCAAAAGGGCAAAATGGTTAGTGAAAAAATTAAAAAGGACAGTGTATGTATGACTAATTGAAAGTTAGAAGAGGCCTTACTTTTTCCAGACTGAAGGATACAAAATGAATGTGAAGAGCCGTTGTGTTCCAGTTTCTTCTCTATTCACCTTCATTTTTAAATATCTCTGCTGAAAATGAAATTTTTAGTAACTAGCTCAGAGTATAATACTTGGGTTATCCTTGAATAGATAAAATAAATATTTTAAATATTGTCTCCCAAATCGAGAATTTATCATTGATAAATTGATCAAGTTATACTTGATTAAAAGGAATCAACTGACTAAAATTTTTTTTGAGAATCACAGAAGTTTGATGTCCATGATTAAGTCAAGAGATAAGAATAATGATATTGAAAGTGGTTTTCCAGGAAGAAAATCACATAAAATTGCTAATATTTACACAGAAATGATTTTACAATATTTTTGTACAAAAAATTTTTTGGCACCCCCCCCCCCCCCCCCCCGGAAAATAAGTTCCTCTGGTCTTCTTTGTAGATGTGGCTTCAGATAACTATAGAGAGACTTTTGGCTCACTGAACATCATATAGAATGGAGCAAGTAACACATTTATATGCAGTTATATCAATGTATAGTATGAATTTAACAATTTAATGTCACTCCATAATTGTATAACTTTATTTTGTTATTCTAAATTTGATGAACATGACTGATCGTCATTAAAAATTAGAGGACATTGTGAACTTATAGTGATAAAGAGGCCTTATAATAATAACAACAACAACATGTATAGAGTTGATAACTAGAATCAGTTATGCCTAGGGAAGACCAGAAGTTAATAATTATATTTCTAAGTATTGCTTATTGGGATAGAAGTTTTATTATTTGGAGTTATCTGATTTTGGCACACAAAACTCAATAGGAGACACACCTCCTTATGTAAACTGCTTTAAATTGTGATAGTTTATTGTCATTATTATAAAGCATTTTAATTTAATATAATTTAATTGATTTTCCCCCCTCAAGAATCCTTATTAGTCATTCTGATCTTGCTTATAATCATAGCTTCAAATAAGATTTTATTTTCATCACATCTTTTATTTATACTTGCTTCTCTAGAAATGTTTTTGTGCTTTAATTATGACCCTATTTAGTTTCCATGGAAACCATATAAAATCACAATTCTGAGAATGTGTACAACTTTCCTTAAATCATCTGTAGGAAGAAAGCTAAGCCTTCTATGGAAGTGTCTGTTTTGCATAGTGTCAGAATCCTCAAACTCATATGCTGCTATGTCATATATAATTCCCTTGTCTGAAGAGTTGTCTTTGGGTGATAGATTGCCTTTTGTTCCCTTTGAATTTTTTTTTTAAATTTTTTTTTGAGGCCAGTGTTTTCCTTGTGGAAAATTCTGTGTGGTATATAGTAAGCACACAACTATTGCTATTCCCCTTGTGCATATGGAGATGGTATTTTTCTGTAGGGGTAAAAGAGATAATAAGCCAACAAATAATTTCCTAGGGTCATGTGCTACACATTGCAAATGATGAGAAAGTAAATGACTAGGAAAGGGCAAGGTTACTTTGGATAAAGGGCTTTGGAAAGCCTCTGAGAGGAAATGACGAATCTTTGGATTGAGGCCTGAAGCCAGCCAGACATACAGACACAGGGAAGAGTAAGGGCAAAAGCTTTGAGCTCACTTTGTTGGAGGAAAAGATAGAAGGCCAAAGCTATTGAAACTGGTAGACCCTTTGGAGATGGGAGAGATAGCTAGAGATGAGATCATGTGGAACTTTGTAGGCCATGGTAAGGAGCTTAAATGGATTATTAATGCCATGTGAAGCCATTGGAGTAGAGATTTAAGCAGAAGGATGCTATGGTGTGATTCCAGTTTTGAAAAGATCACTTAGGCTGTATCTATCATGGAGAATGGGCTTAGGATGCTAGGAGTGAAAGCAGTGAGAGCAGTTTAGAAGCTTTTGCTTCTTGATGAAGCTGGATTGTAAAAGAAACTTAACAACAGTATCTGTACTTTACAGAGTGTTGTATGTGTTGTCCAAACATCATCTGTTTCATGTTTACCGTATTTTGTCTTTAGGCTCTTTCCTTTATTATCTGATAAACATTTTAATTGCCAAGTCATTTTTAAGGATAATATTGCCTTTGAGTATATGCATATTTTAGTTGGAGTATTCACTGTTATTTTAAGATGCAGGTACTTTAAATTTATAGCAATCATTATAACTTTTGTTTATTCCATTATAAGATATTTGAACATGCATCTTAAATGTTGTTATTATAGTATATATACAGTTGAACTTTTAACTTCGTATTATTTCATATGTATTTTTTGTTTCTGAAACATAGTTGAAAATAAACTTTAAAGTTGTGAGCTACAATAGAGCATTATTGTACAACAGACATCTAATATATAGCTCCCAAGAAATATTACAGGCACAAAGGAAGCTTCCTGAGTTACTTCTTCACTGTCAAAATGCTCTCCTTTCCCTTTAAGTGATAAATGCTACTTAAAGTAATTTTTAATTGTTATACTTTATAATAGCCGATTTTAAAAACTGGAAAGGAGACTCAACATGGGCAAACACCAGATGACAAAGTAAGTATTAATACCATGTTTCCAGAAAGGTTATTTATAAGTTAATTACTCGAAAATCCAAAATACATACACCACTCCCCTTCCCCATGAAACACCTATGCTAACTGGTGGATAAATTCTAAGGCTAGCCTATATGAGCTGATTTAACCAGTAATGCTTAACTTTAGTGTTGAGTTGTGTACTTGGTTTTGTGATGAGAACCGGTGGGTTGGCTGGGAATTGACTCTATATTTGAAGTCCTCACAATCTGTCTTGGAAGACTTTCCCCTATTCTAGTGCGCATTGTTAGAATCACACAGTTGGAAAGCTGGAAAGAATCTCATAGAAAGTGGAGATAACTGAAAGAAGCAGCAGCACTGGGGAGTGTGGAGCGACCCCGGCTTTGTGGGTTCTGGTCCTATTTACTCCTTTCCCTTTTCCAGTGGTTTGCAAGTTCTGTCCTCTTTACAAACTCTTTGTACTTATTTATGTTTTCAAATGAACCCTCAATAGTAGAACTCCCTTATTTCTAACTGATAAAATTGCTGCCATACTAGTTGAGATGTGGAGATGGAAAGGGCCAGAGACTTGCTGGGGCTTTTCCTCAGGACATTGTGCTCCCAGGACCACAGGGAGAAAACCACTGCCCCATGTGTTACTGAGACTACTCAGCGCTTCCCAGCTCCAGATTGTGCCCTATCCAAAATTACTGGGTCACCGCACCCTCCAATCAAAATGCCATTCTGGCCAAGTTTAGAAAGAAAATAGGATTGAACTCACTCACACCTCTGTATAAATAACTCGTCTTCATTTCCCAAAGCACTTGCAGTTTTCGTAATTGAATCGTGTTACTGCAAACGTATCTTTTAGTGTTGAAACGTGTACATGGAGTAAAAACGTTGACAGTATTGGAATATTTAGGTCATTTATAAATTGTGAATTGAAAACTGCTTAGCTTATTAAAAGTTTTAGAATAAAGACAACATCTTTCTGGATATGTTTCAATTTAAAGTTTTGAGAAGCTTTTATTGCTTTCTAATAGATTGTTTAAAAAAAATTTTTTAAAGCCATAAATTAATTTTGAAGACTTGAGGGGAGAACTATACATTGTGTGCTTTTGAATAATGCTTTGTGATTCTTCTAAGAGTCAGATTAATATAATGGAAATTCATATGTAAGCCAAGTATTTTAACCTCTTTGCTAATTAAAGTAAGAATTCATTTAAACTGAATATTTTAAAGTAATTTTTTGTGGTGACATATTTGATATTGGGGATTAATTTTGTACTTTCAAAACAAAAGACAGGCAGGAAATGCTTATGGAGTTAGCTTGAATAGTTTTGGGGGAGCTTTTATACAGTAAATAAAGACTAAAATAAGAAAAATGAGACTTGGGACACTCATGGAATATAAACTATATAGATGTAATCTTTTGTAGTGAGACTTGTTATTTTATTCTAGATGGTAAAATTTTCAGACATGTGTAATTATAATACAGTGTATGTCAGACTTCTCTTCGAAACACAGTGTTTAAATGCATGTTAGGTTTTGGTGGTCCTCTTACAGACCAGGCTGTGAATTTCCTAGTTTCTAACCTGGTGTGGTAGCACAGGTCAGCAAACTCTGAAATCCAACAGCTGAAAGTTGCTCAAGCATTTTGCTGTTTCACAAAAACTCATTTGCTCTGCATAACCATATTTTAAAAAAGCTGTTTATTTGGCCTCAAATTTTTGTGAACCAGACCTAACCTTTTCAGTTATTTGCTTATTTTTGATTCTTTACTGTTTTAACAAATTTTCACATGTACAAATTGTTTTGTTAGTTTTATAGCATATTCCTAGCGTAAAATACAGTAGTGTTGTAGAAAGTTTAAAAAGATACTAACCATTTTTTTAAAAAAATGTTTAACTATACAGAGTCTGCTAACCTGAAAAAATACTTTTCAGCATTTTGGTTTAACATATAATCTTTCAGTTCCTGCCTAGTATATGTATTTTCCCTATTGACTACCAAAGTTCCCATAAACAATAACACAGCAGCATAATGCATGAACCCACAAAAGACGGTAATTGTATGGGGGTGTGGAGAAGTACTTCACTTTTCAAAGTCCTGTAAGATGATTGACTTTACATGTTGTCAATATAATGTGGCTTATGACTTTTTTTTTTCAGTTTAAATTAGGTCTTTTATATTTATAATTCAGACCTTTGCTGGGTGCAGTGATTGATAGAAGCTGGGTGAAATGATAGACTAATATAAAATAATTATTCTATATTCCCATTCTTAATCAAAGTTACCTTTTTTTGCTGTTTTACTTTAAATAAAAAGCAGATTTTCTGTTTTGGTGTGTCATTTTTACGTAAAAGAAGATAAATTATTTTGTAATAAAAGTAAGCTAATGGAAAAGAAAAAGGGATTAATACTATTGTTGAATTTTGTAGTCTTATGGTAAAAGAAGATAGGTCAATAATAGTTACAGTTAAAATGACTGAAAAAGATTCTGTAATTTTTACTTGTAAAGAATTGGGTATATAGAGTGAGATTGCTTAATTAGGGCCTATTCTATTTGTCATGGACTGTCTAGCTCAAGTACAAGTGAGGTAACCATCAGGTCTCAAGGATATGGCACTGAGCCTCGTCTAAGAAACCTTTGTGTATGAAGTCTTCATACTAGTCGTCATCTCTCTCTCTCTCTTTTGGGCAGATGTTATTTTTGCTACATTTGCTGTTTTAACCTGTCAGTTAAAAAATAATTACTATGTCAGTATGGCTGGCGGCTCATATAGGAAAAATATGCTGTCTCTTAATCAAAGGTGATTACAGTTTTTTCCTGTCTGTAAATGTGCTTGTTGTGTAACGAGAATGCATTAGTCTCAGCCTGATGTACGAAATGAAAGGAAGCAAGAAGCAGCACCATTGTTATCACTCCAGGCGTGTCTAATGAATCGTGTTTCCATGTTCTCTTGGTCACGCTGTAGAGTGCCCTCAGCCAGGGCTAAGCCTCCTGTAAAATGCTCTTTAAGATTATTGTAGCAAGAACAGAAATGCTGGATGAGTGGGGGTGGGGAGAGAATGCCAGCGAGACAGCTGCATTTCAAACAGTTACAGCTGCAAGGATTACTCACTGTAATAGCAGTGACAGACAGCTGTTTGAGCTTTAGTGTAAAAGGCAATTTGGGGACTTGCCCTGTCAGAATTTTAGTAGCAATCGTGTGTGTGTGTGTGTGTGTGTGTGTGTGTGTGTGTGTGTGTGTGTGTGTGTGTGCGTGCAAAATCAGGTTGTGTCTGAAGAGTGGAAGGAAATATTTTTAATTCTTATTGCTCAACTGTGCCACGCGGAAATCATAAGCTGAGTCATCTTGATGAAAGTCTATCTTAGAGGAAGTTTATAAAATGTTTATTTTGTAGTATTGATGGATTTAAATATAAATGTTCTAACTGAATCACATACCTGGTTTTCCTCTTTTGGAGTTTAATTTTATCTTGTGGTGATTCCTGTCCTAAGAGTGTTGATCTTTCTTATAATTTCTGAGCTATTTTTTAAGTATACAGCTGTTTAATAAATAATAGTAGACTTATTTTTAAAAACCTGTTTCAAATATGATATATCTTTTTAAAGGTAGTGCATGTTCATTGAAAAGCTCTAATATACACAAAGAGGCAGAGAAGAAAATAATTATTATAGTAATCAAAGATAACGTGATTTTGATGGTTGTTCTTCTGGCCCTTTTTATACTTATGCGTATTATATGACAGTTAAGAACATATTGATAGCTTGAAAGGTTAAAAATGTAATAATTACTTTAAAATCTTTGAAAGGAGTAGCAAATGGGGGCAAGTTTAGTCCTTAGAAGTCAAGTAACAGCCATTGTGCAAGAAAGATTTCTTTTTCATTGTGTAGCTATTACAGTAACATTGCAGCCTGACTGTTTTCTGTAGCAATTGTCTTTTGAAGTTCTTGTTCAATTTATCTAGAAATTTAGTTTTATGGTCTCCTTCAATTGAAAGTTTAGTGGCTTTACGCAGAGTTCTATGATCCATTGAAATGCTAACTTGGGTCATGTCTCAACTGCTACAGTGCTGTGTAGAAACCATCATTAAAATTCTGGTTATCCTGCA
This sequence comes from Camelus bactrianus, assembly GCF_048773025.1. Lineage (NCBI taxonomy): Eukaryota > Metazoa > Chordata > Mammalia > Artiodactyla > Camelidae > Camelus > Camelus bactrianus. The sequence continues at coordinate 12,320,060 of NC_133570.1, forward strand.
ACTGGCAGAGAACTCATGCTGTTAGAGATTCCTTAGTTAGGCACTAGACTGGTAAATTTAGAATCACAACTGTGATTTTGTCTGATGAACGTTATCAGTGTTGGTAGTTATTTAAAGTGGCAAGCAGGTCGAAACAAATGGAGCATTTCGATACATCTCTTCTATCCTTAATTCTTACTTGATTGGTGAATTGACATTGGGAAAGTTAAAATCCATTTCAACATAGATATGTTAAGTGATACCAAATATTCTACACCCATGAGCAATTCAAGGAAATCAGGGCTCTAAGTGGGTTAAATTTGATGTAAGTGATAAGTCCATTTAGTTATTAATGACTTCAAGTATAGATTTTACAAGGCAGTCAATAACATAACTGTGATCAATCAATAGTGTTGTATGTAATTGGATTTTTGTGGGTATAATGCTATATTTCAGAATTAATGTAGCATTGTGCTACTTTGTTACTTAATTTTTTGTAAGTCAATTTTAAGAAAGTAGATACTGTAAATCAGCTATACCCCATTTTTTTAAAAAAGCAGATACTTCAACATTCTCTATATATTTAAAGTGTTTCATTTGTTGCAAACCTTAAAATTAAATTGATAACTGTTTTCTTATTATAATGTTTGCTTAGTGCAGTTCTTTTATAGATTTAAGTTAAAAAACTAGTGGGCTTTATATATTGCAGATAAAGTTTGAACACAAAGGCAGTGGGAAAATTATAAATCCTAGATTCAGCGCTGCATTATCTCGAGCAGTTTGTCACTGAAATCTAACTGGAAATAATCTTCTTGTTTCATGTACCTTGCTTTAATCTATTTGTATTTCTGGAGTTTGGAGCACAATTTGATTTTCAGTAATTTTAATGACTGAATAAGGAGTGCCATCCGTGAGAGTGTACCTCCCCCTTCAGTGTTTGCAATGGCCAATGTGGTTACTGAACTCAATGTTCTGGATAATAGGTTTCATTAGTTTTGATGCCTGAGGTAAAAAAGCAGTAGGTGGGAGTAAGAAGTGTTTTTGATGTCTAGACGTTCATTTCAGCTGTTGCTGCAATGTGATACATTAAAAGGAAATATGTATCATAGCTCAGAGGAAATATGTATTCTTTGAAAGTAATTCTACTTTTAAACTGTGTAAGACAGGGTGACCTGAATTCTAAAAGCATGAGCTTGAATTTCTTCAAGGTTTCACAATCTTAATGCTCCTCCCTACCCTATTCCATTCTACCTCCTCCCATTTTTTCCCCTTCAAGTAAAGTATGTCAGTTTCATTTGCCGAATTGGAAGAGAGATCTTTCCAAGATCTCTGCTGGGAAACACAAAATCATTGAAGTGTATGCTGCTTTGATATTTTGCCATATTGACTTTCTTCTTCAACCTTTTATATGGTTTTTCTTTCAAAGAAGCTTATTAATTCTGCAAGGAGCCGTGCTTCTCAAAGTTGAAAGAAGTTGTATTACAGTTTGTGAGGATTTTGAAAAATTACTTGGGCACCAAGTAGTAATGACTGCTATTTAAAATTTCCTTTCTAAAACAGTGTCTCTCTCCCCAAAGAAAAACATTTATATAGTACGTTTGCAGTTTAAATATTTGATTATGAGTATTACTATATTAAAAATGGTTGAATAACAGCAATTTAAACAAATTTTGATTATAGCTTTTGCAATTTAAGTGAGATAACTTTAGTGCCAGAATAGTTTTTAAGTAGGCAGCTGTGGTACTACTTAGTTTTATTTTTCAGTTTCAGTCTGGCTATAATAGACCACAGAATGTTTTAATTTAGGTATTCTTTATTTTGGTTGATTTTTCCAGTGTATTGTACATACATTTTAATTCTCTTGATGCCCCACCCCCCAGATTATTAATAAAGTTTTAGAGAAATTCTTCCATTATATGTAAGTTGACTTACAAATAATATAGAGATAGCCTTCTTGCTAATTTATATTCTTAAGGAGTTAATAAGCATTTAAGTTGAAACTTGAAAGATCAAAAGAATTAGAGGCCTTTTTTTTAAGATGAAGACAGTGTACCCTGGGAGATTATAGGTTTCATAAAGATAGGGCCCAACACCTGCTGACCTTGTAAAATTCTTAGCAGCTGCTTTACTTCTCAGTCCACCTTGGAAGGGAGATAGATAATTAAACAATAAATGCATCTTATTTCATTGATAGAAAACAACCTAGATTAACTACTTTCTGGCTGATTCTCATACCCCTGCTTCTCCAGTGCTTTCTGAAGAATCTCAATATCAAGCAAATGAAATGTTGGTTTAAATTTTACCTTGGGAAGAGTGTCTCAGATAAATTAGCTTAAAAAGGTGTTACATGATTTTTTTTGACTTTACTATGGAGTTGTACAAATAGATTGCAGAAGCAATTTCAGTTTTGTTTAAACTTTGAAAAGATTATATGCAGCTATTTAGAAAACATTAATTTAAGGGGCAAATTGTGGATCCAAGGGGAAGTTTAGCTTAAGTGTCAGAGATTGCCTTTCTAGGCAATACTAAGAATAAAAGAAGGAGTGGGGTGGATTGGGTTAACAACAGAAACCTTAGGGAGAAGTGTGATGTAATGGAAAGAGCATGTTGTGTTAAAAGTTAGAAAACGTGGCTTTGAATCCCATCTCTGCTGCTAATCCTCTTTACTAGATACAAGGTGATTTTAGATTGAAGCTAATTCCAGTGAAATTTGAAACGTATGTGCACACGTAATAACAAGTCAACTCAAAACATGTTTATGAATATCTGAAATGTCATAGTCAGTGCAGTTATGAAAATAAATTGCTTCCCCTTGAGGAGTATAATTAATAGAATAATTTGTATATGTACTATTTGTAAAAGTAGATATAAAATTCATTTGATGTTGTTAGCTGTTGAGTATGACTACATTTAACGCTAATAAATACATTTTTTAATGTATTAGTTATGTGACCTTGGGCAAGTTTAAGAATTTTAAGCCTTAGTTTTCTTGTTTATAAAATGGAGATTAGAATAAACTGCCTGTATTGATCAGAGTTCTCAGTTGCAGACTGAAAAGAAGTTGATTAAGAGAATATCGAGTGTTCACTTGTAGGATCAGTGCCTCAAAACTGGTTTGGTGAGAAAACTGGTGCTGTTACCACCGAGCACTAGATCCTGCAGTACTTCTTGCTACTTCAACATCAGGAAACTTGATCTTGCGGCCTCTGTTTTTAGTGCTGACAGAAAGATCTCTCCATTTCACTGCTTTTTGTGTCACTAGATCCAGACTCAAAAGTGTGTTGCAGGAGCATCAGTAGAGTTTAGGTTATATATCCTTGTCCCTATTGCAGGAGAATCAGTATTTTCAGTTCCTGTTAGGGATGATTGACCATCTTTGTCCCCAACCAGAACTTATGAAATAGGCAATTCCCAGAGTTGGAAGAAGTCAGATACTGAGTGGCTAAAGTGAATATCACATGCTCTGCTCTGTCTCATAGTGTTGTGATGTAAAGCAGCCCCCCCCATTTGTATATAGCACTTGATTGAAACTTGGTATATAGAATAAAGCCTCAGAAAATGAGAAAGATTGTTTTCTGGATAGAAAACTCATCTTGATTGTAAGCTATTTTACTCTTATTATTATTTTAAAATAAAAGACATTTAGTCTTCAATAGCTATTGTGCAAATGATTCAAAGTAATTTTCCCTCTCAGTGGTTTTCAAAGTCTCTATTTGCTTTTTGAGAGCATTCCTAATTTCTGGCCCGGGGCTTGAGATATAATACAGCCAAGAAGTATTGGCCAGTGAATGTTGGCAAAATATCTATTATTACATTCCAAAAATTCCATTCTGGATTTAACTTATTTAGACATTCATTGAAACATATATCACTCTTGGAATTTTGTATGAAAAATAATAAGAAATAAAGTATGATCTGACTGTTACTTTCCACAAGTTTAATTACTATATATAGACAGTAATTAAAAGAGTTAGCATGTTAATGCCTTAACCTTAAGTTTGTGGTTTAAATTGATAGTGATTATTATAGTGGTTAATCTTTGATCACAGTTGTTTGAGGCTTGTTATTGCCTGTTATTCTATTTTAAAGTGTGTTTGAAGATGCTAATTATAAAAGTTTTTTTAAAATGTACAGAATACATGTCACCAACTTGGAAGAAAATCTTGGAAAGAATAAGACACTTGTTTCACAAATGCTGCATCACCAGTACTCTTTATGGCACAAAAGACTATTATGTAGAAAAAATTGAAACTGGTGACTGAGTTGAAGAGTAATTCAGAAGAGTTGGACTTCGAAGGTTGATACAGTTTTAAGAACTTTAAACTTACATTAGGAAAGAAAAGCAAATGAATATGAGATGTTCCTTTTACTGAAATGTTAGCTTTCTTTCTCACTCAAGAAAAGCTCTACCCAAAAGATAAATGTATGTGAATAGAGATTCATGACTCCTTCTTTAGAGGATTGTAGAAAAATTTTGGATGTTTGTCTTGAATAGAGATAATCCATTGCTAGCAGGAATGTTTGTTCATTTCCTGTGCTTTATTTCTGTATCTCTAGCTATAAATAATATAAAATGTCTCTGACAGAGGTTAATTTGGAAAAATTTGCTAATTCATGATTGGCCACATAGACAGGAAGATTAAAAAAAAAACTACCTGACATCCTAAGAAAAAAATATTTATCCAGTTTTAGCATTTTAGAAAAGTCCTGTTGATAAAGCTCTTGAATGTTATTATACTTTTTTGAATTCTAATTGGAGAGTTTGGAGATGCATTTTGAGATGTCAGTTGGTGTGGTAAATGCATTAAAAATGCGTTGTGGATTTAACATGTATCTAAATTCTTTGTCATAATTTTCTCTTGTGAATGCTTTTGTCCAGACAATAGCTAAAAGGGAGAGGAAATTTTCTTTTGCAAATGTTTGCATCCTTTCGATTTTTTGCTATGTTGAAATGAACTATATAATTTCGAAGAAAATAAACTATTTTCTCTAGGGTGTTTTATACTTTTTACATATGAAAAGAACATTAGGAATGCAGAAGGCGTTGTTAATCTGTTAGATTCTCTTGTGTTTGAGTTACTTGTGGCTTAATGTTACAGCATATTTCAAAGGCAAATATGATACTTCCCAAAATGTCAAACATCAGTGGAACTATAAGTTCAGGAAATAAATTTGATGTTATATTAAGATTTAATTTTCTCACAATCTCCCTAAAATTATGTCCTTAAAATCCCGTTCAGATACTGTTTTTAAAACATTTAAATAAATTTGTGTAATGTCATTTTTGGGGTGTTTTTTCCTTTTGATTTTCTCTCTGAAATACCTATGATAACCTTTGTATTAATTTGTGTCATTTTGTTACTTTAAATAGAACTTTAACAAAATTATTCCTGGTGACACTTTTAGGTAGAAAGATTAATTTGAGAATTTTGAGTGATTTCAAACTTTGAAGAAGCAGCTTGAAAGACCTTATGAGAGGGGGATGCCTGTATTTCAATGACGTTAAAATTAAAACACATCATTCACTTCTGTATATAAATATTTATATCTTTGGGCAAGAATTTAATGTATTTTCTTTGTTTCAGTGTGAATTAATCTACTTAAATTAGCTCATTAACTTTGCTTTAGAAAAATGTTTTAAAAGCTTCTTTTATTTTTATTTGGATTTCCTGCTCACTGGTCCATTTTTGTTTTGTTTTGTTTTCAGTTGTGGAAGAAGGACTCTGGGAAAATGGCCTTTCCTATGAATGCCGGACGCTGCTCTTCAAAGCAATCCACAATCTGTTAGAAAGGTAAGAGAAGGAACAGCATCACAGTGGTTTTGAGACACACAAGAATAATGCTAGATACTCGGAGGGTTTCCTGTAATTCTCAAAACACTTTCACATACAACTTTATAAAAATAAAATTATGTAAATCTGATTTCTTTTTATATTGATTTAATTTCAAACTTAAGAGAATTTTCAGGACTAGCACAGAGAACTCGATATATCCCTTTACACAGATTCACTAACAGTTTTTCTTTTGTCCAGTTTGCTTTATAATTTGTGTAATTCCTCACTCTCTCACCCATCCTACCTTCTCCCCCCCAGCTTGTGTCATGTGTGTGCGCATGCATGCATGTGGTTAAGTTTATTCCCTGAACTGCTTGAGAGTAATTTGCACACTTGAGATTCTTCTCTTTTTATGACTGCAAAGTATTTCCTAAGGACAAGCACATCCTCTCATATAAGCCCAGTAAAATTATGAGAATTAGGAAATGGAACACTGATAAAATGCCATTATCCAGTCCGCAGTTTAACTCAGATGTTACCTGTCGTCGTTATGTTCTTTTTAGCTTAACCACTCCCCCACCCCACCCCCAAGATCAGTCTGTGATCATACATTATATTTAGTTCTCATGTCTCTAAATCTACAAGAGTTCCTTAACCTTTTTCTTTCTTGACATTGACATTTTGGATGAGTTCAGGCCATATGTTTTACATAATGCCCCTCAATTTGAGATCGTTCCATCATTATTGGATTCAAGTTTTGCTTTTTTAGTAGGAATATTATAGGTGTCCTTCTCAGTGTTAATTCTGTTTGTTAATTCTGTCTTTGTAATTAATAATTAATCTTCGGCCAGATCTGGTGACATTTGTAATTATCCACCTTGTTGTCAGATTTTGAATCACTTGTTTTATCCTCTGTTGGTAGTCTTTGTCTATATTAGTTATTGCAATCTTAATTTTCAAATATCACCATTCCTTCTATTTTTATTAGTTGGCATTCTTTTGTGAGAAAGAGCTTTTCATTTTCCCCCATGTGTCTGTATGTATGTATTTGTTTAACTTCCCTTACTCTTTCTTTATAAATTTGGGGAAAAGGGACTCCCGTTTTACCCAAGGAATTATAATTTATTGCTGTCATTTATTTTGATGCATAAGTTCTTCTAGCTTTGGCTGGGGGAAAGCACTTTCTGATGGCTCCTGTGGTTTTTTGACCTGTCCTCATCATGTTTGAGCACCTCTTCACTTCCTGGGATGACAATATGTCCCACGTTCTGGATGGTGCTTTAAGGGGAGAAATAGATGAGAAACAATGGATTATTTAAGAACTTCGATAGGAAAAACTTTTTTTACTTCTCTTCCTCAGTTTTTGTATAATCCTCTTGGGTGATCAAAAGGACACCTTTGAAAGGACATTGTAGTACCATTAAGTTATTTTTTTTATCTATTAAAATTATTTTATTTATTTTTTTGTGGGGGCAGTTAATTAGGTTTATTTATCTATTTTAATGGAGTACTAGGAATTGAACCCAGGACCTCGCGCTTGCTAAGCAGGCACTCGGCCGCTGAGCCATAACCCAACCCCAAGTTCTTATCCAAGCTGTTATTTAGGGTAGCATCACTACAGTATCACCGTTTAGGATTCTCAAGTTAGAGTTGATTAGTTGTCATAATTTAAGTCAGTCAAAAAGATTTTTCCCACCAAATTTCTTTTTCATTCTGAATTTTTGTTTCTAATTCTATGATTTGGAGCAAACTTAGAGGCTGTTGGCAAGGCAGTATAATTTAGAAGCATTGGTTTTAAGAGTTGAGTACTCTTAAATATTTCAAATATTTGGTAATTCTCTGTCTCTTTACAAAACAAAACAAAACAAAACAAAACAAGGTTACACAAAATTCCCTTCAGGAAAATGTGGATAATTTACTACTTCCATAATCCTATGCCAGAATAAAGCTCTTTAACCTTTAAACACAGTCCTTTTTACATAAATTTTTAATGTATATGGAACAAAGTACATATCTTTAAAAATTGTAACTAACTGTAATGTTTTTATATTATAATTTCTTCTTTTCAGAAAAAATATTGATGAATTTGTGATTGATTTTTTTTTTTTTTTTGTATTTTGTATTTTAAGTGATATCATGTTTCTTTTTGGGGAGAAAATTAGAAAAGCAGGGAAACTAGGAGAAAAAAAGAAATGCAGATTATTTTGTGCTCATGCATTCATAATTTGTGATAGAAACTGTATTCTAGGTCTAGTTGAATTATTATTTCACAAGAAACTTAACTGTGTCATATTCAGTATTCATGCAATTACGCTTGAGGTAGTTCTAAAGAACTTTGGGTTAGACCTCAGTTTGATTTCAGGGTCTGTTACTTGGGCAGTTACCCTAACCGCACTGAGGTGTAGTTGATGCCCTTGAAGTAGAGGATACTATGCATTTTGAGTTTTTGTTAGATGATGTATATGATGCATGCCATGTAATACTTGACCTATTGTTAATATTCAGTAGTTATTAATTCCCTTTTCCCATTTATTGTTTTATATATTTTGATTTGAATTCTATAAGAATTTATTTTGAAACAAATAAAACAGTGTTTCTTTAGAAAAGAAGAATTAAGCTATTCGGCAACCTTCCTGCAATTAGAATGGGAGAGTTGAGATTCTTTTGAAAAATTGTAGTAATTCTTTTGTTCTTTAAAATAATGTCCTCTCTTCATCAAACTTTAAGTAATTGTGTTCTATGAACAAAAATTACCCTATTCATGAGGCATGGAAGCATTTTACATGGTTGTTTTGAGCAAAATATAAAGATACTTATTCATTGTCAACAGAAACTGGGTTTGGCTCATATGTGCTGGCCCCTTTGTTCTTCTCATTGTTTAGACAACTTACTGTAGCTTACCTGTTTACAACCTAAATTTATTGAAATACAGTTTACCGTCTTATCCTTGACACTCTTCTGTTATGTCTTTCCATTTCTATTTAGATAAGATTGACTTGGTTTCCCAGTTTGGATGTTTTGAATTTCTAGCATGAAAGCCAAAATTGAGGTTATTGAAATACATCATCAAGGAATATATCACTTGAAGGTGTCAGTGCTTCCTAAACCATTTTTTCCCCTTTCGTTTGCATATGAACAAAGCCTGTACAATTGATTTATTATTTCTGCTTTTAATTTTTTTGAGCATACAAATTTGTTTCGTTAAAAAGGTATTCCATTAACTGTTCTGAGACACTCTCACTTGCAGCTCAGCAGTAGTCATATGAATTGATCTTCTTTACAAAAGGTGGTGGTTGCTAGTGTGTGCAGAATGATGGGTCACTGCAGAGGTTTATTAATATTTCATTTACTCATTTCTGCAGTACTTTTTTAGTATCTGCATACAGTATGTTGTATACATCTGGCTAGTGTTATCTGACCGTTAAAGGAAAAGTAAACCAAAACACCTCTCTGCTGCCTACCTCAGTATTTTCAAGGTGTCAGACAGAAGCTGACATTATCTGGCTTTAATTTTATGTATCTTTATGGGGGCACACATTTCTAGACGTCCGTTTCTTCCCTACTTGCAGAGACGAGATATTTTGGGTCTTGACTGCCAATTATATAATTATATGATGTGGAAAAATGACTTAAGTTTGCTGAGCCCCTGTTCATTACCTCTAAAATGGTGAAGGATTGTCTTTCTCAGCTTAGTACCTTTCTCATTGTGAAGGCTCAGTAAATGGCTAACACCTGTTAATATTAGCTAACAGAAGTATTGATGTTACTATTTCCAGGGTTGGGCACAACAGTAAAAGTCAGTTAGTCTGTTTACCCAGCTAATTCTGGAATCCCATTCTGTAATATCCTTTTTAATGTGGTGATCCATCCTTTCCTTGACTACTTCTGATTCTGTGAGCACAGCTTCCTTATCTTAATTCTGTTCACTGGGGGTCATATATAATTTATCTAATTCTACTTCCATGTGGTAGCCTGTTTATTATGTTGGTCTCCTGAGTTATTTATTTTTCCTTGTTTGTGTTTCTTATCATATATTATTGACTCCTCTCCCCCTCCCTCCAAACTTCCAGAAATCCCTCTAGTCAGTCCAATTCTCTTCATTTTGATCAACACTGGCCTACTTAAGACATTGTAAGTATTTCATGAAGTATTGCAGTGGCCTCTTTAATCAATCAGGTTAGGCTCAGTTATGCTGCAGTAACAAAAGACCGGAAAGATCTTACTTATGGCAGTTGAGGTGTATTTCTTGGTCGTGCTGCCTGTCCATTGTGAGTCATTTACTACAACATTACTCTAGCCACTTCCCTCCAGGCAGGAATTATGCTGTGGGGGACCCCCTGCCAAAGACTTGTTGGGCTCCTGGTAGAGAGCAAAGAGCAGTGGCAAAATGTGTAATAGCCCGTTGAAGCCTCTGTTCAGAAGTGGTGTATTTCATTAACCAAGACATTTACCACCAAGCTTTTAAAGTCAAATGGCCAGGAAAGTAGTATTCATCAGTGGGAGGTATGGAAGTCACATGGCCAAGCTTGATGTCAGGGTAGGATAGCACATATTTGGGAAAAAGATATAATCTACCATACCTCTTAATTGAGGTCTTCTTTCTTCTAATAATCTACCCTTCAAACTGGTGCTGGTTATATTACTCAAACAGGTATGTTTCTATAATACAACTATAGTATATTAATACATGTCTTTAAAAGCTTTGAGCCCTATTGACTTCTTTTGATATTCTTCACTTGTGATTTCTGAGTCTGAATTTCAGTATCTGAAAGTGTGTGGGCCTTCTAAGTTTTATGGTTTTAGGCTCATACTATCATGCTTATCTTTCCTCTCTTTTGAGAAAGTAATGTGCTTCCTATTAATGATTATCTGTTTTTGGCAAAATGCTCAGAATAATAAAATACCATTAATTTGGTTTTTTACTTTTAATAGAATCTGCTAATTTGACATGACTCTTCTCTCCTCCCACCCTGCTATCCTTTTGCCCCCTCCTTTTAAAAAATAATGCACTAGTTCAGATTGATCTTTGTCAGTCTTCGTAATTTAGTAGGATTCTGTATGTACTTACAATGAGCTTCTCGAAGGTTACATTTCATATTTTAAGTTTAGGTTGTCTCATCTTCTTCACTAACAGAAAAGTACCTTAGCTGTGAATGGATTTTGGAAAACAGAAACCTGCAATCCTTTTTCAGTAGTGTCTTCATTTGGCACTTTTTAATACTGCAGATTTAGTGACTATTATGTTATTATTTGTATAGTGTTCATGATACACCTTATCTTCTCACCTATCTCTATCTAAATGAAGCAAAAGTGGGTTGAAAAGCTTTTTTAAAAATCCAGGAAACGTGTGTAGTGCATATCACCTAGGGATTCATTGTTGCCTCAGTGATTTGCACCACAAATGGGACTTGTGAAAATCTTGCTTTTGTAGCTTTGTAGAAACACTTAAAATGTCTGGCGTATTGCTGTCAAATCGGCATTATGTATGGTACTATACCTTAACTTTAACTTTAACTTTCTTAAGTTTTTAGAATTAAACACAGCTTATTTTGATGGGAGGATTTTTCCCCCCTCTAAAATGCAGGTCATTGCTTTTTGCACAATGGAAGATTACATGGGTCTTTTGAAGCTGTTATGCTCTGTCCTGTCCATGCTTACTTAGGGAGACTTTAATCTGTGGGTATTTGACAGTTATAAAACATAATGGCTCTTCAGAGTAGTCCACTGGTGCTGCTTTCCTAATGGATTGTCAGCATATTCACCCCATGGTAGTTTATAGCACAGCTGTAAAATTGCCTTTGGCCTGGAGCTTCTTGGTTTGCCAAGAGTTGGTGTTTAGAGTGAAGATACTCATTTGGAAAAGTAGAGTAAAAATAACATGGAGAAAATTGGAATTATAATTGTGATAACAGTAACATTATATTTGTAAATTACTAGCTTTCAGTGCCCTGTGGTCTTGTGATCCACTGGAGATGATTATCAAAGGGCAAATGAACAATGTCCTTAGATGTGGTGGTTCAAGGATTTCAAAATTATAAATCTATTCACTAGAGCATAGTGTTTGTACAGCCTTAGTTGAAGAAATGATGATATACCATTGCAACATGAGGGTCCCTGGGTAAATAATGTGATAAGAGGAGCAGGAAATGAATAGTTAGTAAATTCCCATTTTATTGAATTGCAACAGTGTGTACTTTTCCAAAGGAAGTAGAAAAATGAGCGTTTAGATCTAAGGGGCTTATGCCTTAAAGGAAGAGATGCTACAAATGTTATTGACAAGTGAATGAGAGCATGTATCTAATTGTAAATGTCTAGAGAAACATGTACACACTAAGAGTAATCACTTTAATGTTTTTAGGACTAGGAAAGGATTAAAACTTTACTTTTTTATTTTAAATATTTGTTTGTTTGTTTGTTTGTTTATTGTTAGAGGATGATTAGACACAAAATGTTTGAAATTAGAGGAGCTATGTGGTTCTTTGAAATTGCATTAAAATGGATGTTTCAGGTGAGGCTAGTCCTACAAAAGAGCTTAGCCTTACAGAAATTTTGGAAAGGGTGAAAATAATAGGAATTAGTTGGCCAGAGGTGACAGCATCTACTATAGGACACAGTAGGAACCCAAAGTAATGAAGGTAGAAGGGATCAGTTGAAAAAGGCTTCTTCAGCCTTAAATTATATGGGTTTCTTTTATTTGTCTGGGAATTAGGAGCACTGCAGTTTCTAGGGAGGAGACTTGTTTGCATACCTGTTTGGTGTATGTTAGGGTTGGTGAAGTCTTAACGTGTGATGCAGGTGAGGGTGTTCTGGTATGAAGTTATATAAAATGCAGTCTAAGCATCTCTGTAGTTAGATGATAACACTAACTTGCAGTTTAGTTGACGGTGTGGTAGAGAAACACTATCCTTGGACCTTTTCATCTAGAAAACTGTCATACCTCTATTGTTTGAGGGGCACAGAAGGAGCCAGAGCTGGTGGTGGCTCCCTTCTAAACCTCCCAATGGTTCCATCTGAGACACGGTGTGCTGGCTGAGGCTGTGGCTGCTCCTGTGGCTCTTGTAATCTTACATCAAGTCTGCTCCTGGCTTTGGGATTAGAGAGTAAGGTTTACCAACTTCAGAGTCAAATTGTTCTTGTACTTAATTATTTAGAGCCATTTGGCATGACACAGAAATGTTATGTATACACACACATACACATACATACAGCCTAATTTCTTTTTTATATTTCAGCAGCTATTTCTTTTCTTCTTGAAACAGTGATTTTTGGATAGCAGTAGAGGGCTTGGAATTATTTCTAAAGAGAAATAGTTTACAAAAACTTTGCTTTAAGAACATTTTATAAATCTGAGTGTATATGTGTGTGTGTGTGTGTATATATATATATATTTAACACTATGATGTTGATTTGAAGCAGTTTTTGGCAGATGAAGTATGTCTGCTAGGTTTATATATTTGCCAATAAAATAAAGGTTGATAGAGTATAAAAGGGGGAAATTATATTTCTGATGTTCTGTAGATTTTATACCTTAACATTATCTCTCTTAAAAAGAGTTGCTTCATTCAATTCTTCAAGTATAATTAAAATAAATGGGCAGCTGCTGGGCTTCCTAAACATTATTTAGCACTTATATGATTTCCCACATGTTGAGTATCTACTATGGTTTTAGTCTGGAGTATGTGGTGATGGACTATAAAGAAATGAAATACTTTTTTTTTCTTTCAGACATTGATTTTCTCACTAGTAGGAACATATACACACAAGAAAATTCAAATAACAATATGAGGCTGCTCATATTAGTGGTTACAAACAAGAAGAGTAACAGTATTTTATTGTGAATAGTAAAACACTCGGTGCATAGCATTTATTTCTCAGATATTTATTGAGCACCTGCTAGTGCAGAGCAGAACATAAAGCATATTGCATAATAGGCACTTAAATATTTGTTGAATATTGCCAGTAAATAAGATAGATAACTGTATCTGCCCCCAAATTGCCCATTGTTTCTTGGGAGAAAAGAGTCACAGAAATGAATCATTACCACTCAGTGGTGAAAGTGCTGATCTGTAGATTAGAGTGCTGTGCAGGCTGAAATGGGACAGGAAAGATGAACAGAATTACATCAGAGGAGGAAGGGCTAGAGTGGGATGAGGAAGGGATTCCAGGCCAAAGCAGGGTCAGTAGCAATTAATGGGAGTATTTAGTACGGAAGTTCTTACTCTAGGGTCTGCTTCAGGGAGTTCACTAAACCTGTGGATTTATACGCAGTACTTTGCTTTTCCGTGCCTTTTTAGGAGAGTTTATAATAACTTTCATTAAATTTCTTTCTTTTTCTTTCCTTTCCTTTTCCATAAAGTCATGACCCCCAAAGATTGAGAACCAAGGACTTATTAATATCTCAGTATATTGTCTGCTACTGAGTCAAGTCAACACAGTCCCAGTTTTCATTCAGGTGGTGGAATTGTCTTTCTTAGCAAAGACACACCCTGTCTTCTCTCATTTTCTCTCGTAACTTAAAGTACAAAACACCAGATGGAAATGCTTTCTGTACTGCTCATTAGTCTTGGAGGAGCTACGTGTATCTGTATCTCTGTCTGTGTGTGTGTGAGGGAGGAAGGGACAAGTTTGTTTTTGGACCAGCCATAGTTGAGATGGAGGAGTGTAAAAATCGGTAGTGATAATTGCTGTGTTCTTTTTACTTGTTTCTTGAGTAAAAAGAAACTTTGCCCTCATACTTAGCCATCCTTGAGCCATCTAACTCAGCAATTATATAATTCTCTATTGAGCTGGGGGTCAGGGTAGAGAACGGGAGCACAGTATTCAGCATCTTCACTAATTTGCTCCCAACCTCCTCTGAGGTACTTGGTGACTCCAACTTTCTGCCTCATCACTGCTAACGGCATGACTTGTGACGGCTCCCTTATGCAGAGTTAGGTCAGTTGCAAATCCAAAGCTTTGTGAAAGCAGTACTTCATCCAATGCAGTTATGTGTTCTCATGGTTTCTTTTCGTGTGAGAGAAATCACTGATCACATAGAAAGTGATTAGCAGTTGAAAATCGCATAAGTCATTTATGACTCTCATTTGGAACCAGATGGTTTTGGATTGAAGGATCAGTAGTTTCTATGGCTGTTTTGTGTATTAGTGATAATAACCTTTTGTAGACATTGCCTGACAAAGAAATATGATCTGTAGTGAGAACTCCAGGAGATATGTTAGCACGGAGAGTTAGATTCTCAGCGTTTTCATTAGCTTTTTGCCTTTTGCCTTTGTCCTTGAGTGATCTTCACTGTGTGCTGCTCCACCCCAGTCCGTCGTTTGTTCTGGAATGAAATCAGTAAATAGAATTTGTGGCTTTTACATCATAGAAGGGCGAGGGTTTTGAAAGAAAATTTATATATTATCCTCTTTAATGAGACATTTTATCTGTTTTTTCTTTCATATTATACTATCTAACCGTTGGATTTTTTTCTATCCTTAAACTGTAAATTCATGTTTTCTGTTACTGAATAAATGATTCTTTTTAATTCTGACCTTCAAGACTTATATGAGAGAATGAATATGTTATTTAAAAGTGGTATTTATTAAGTGAGGATGTGTGTCAGTAGAAGACAGTGTTTAGTATTTGATGTGATTCTGTATTTATTACATGCTCTGTTGCTTTCATTCTAAGCATTATTGATTTTAAGATTCACCTTCAATTTAATAACAGCTTTTGGAAAATAAAGAAACATTAAATAGACCCATCAATTACAAGATACATATGGACTTTAAAAATGAGTAAGGAATTGAGAAAATGAGACAGCATCAGAATCAGTACTCGGTAATAGTTAAATGTCCTGACTCTGTGATGAGATATACCTGGGCTTGATCCCAGCTCTGCTGCTGATTAGCTGTGTGACCTTGTCTAGGTGACATTCTCACTGTACCCCAGCTTCTTCGTATATAAAAATTGACATTGTACATCTGTCTTATATAATTGTTACAATAATTAAGTGATATACTGCGCCTGGTAATCAGATGTGGTGGTATAGAAGTGGTTCTGGTAATAGTTGTTGGTAGTATTATTGGAGGAAGGAAACAGATTATAAAAGCTACAGTTTTTCAGAGGAAGTATCTATAGGCAGTCTAGCTAAAAAAATACAATACAATTAAGTCTTCTAACTAGGGAATAATCTGTGGAGTTTTTACTTTTCAGTTTTGCTTCTTGAGCACTTCCACCTTACTGGATATTCCATATTTTCTATTGTAACTTTAATGGAGTCACATAGTCTTTAACCCTATAAAGCAAATTAACGTATAATTTCAGGAAAACAGATGGGGTTTGAAAATGATTTTTTACATTGTGAACAAGGAAAATTGTTGCAGAAATTCATTTGCAAAATAAAAGAAGTTGAAGCCAGTGACTTTTTGATGCAACAGTGCTCCAGATTAGCTCTGCCCACAGGGAGTGACATTGTGGTCAGCCGAACTGTTGCCATTTACTAACCCATCTAATCTGTAATGAGTTGATTGAAGGCTTGAATTGTTTCCATCCTCCTTGATAGAGTGGTAATTACACAGGCAAAAGCCACGTGCAGAATTGCCTGAATATTCAATACAGAATTGCTATATAGCTCTTTTGCTGGTAGGTAGAACCTCGTATAGAAAAATTACATCCACCTTTCTGACAGGCTTTCTTGCAGAACATGCATCATCTCGTTGAATAGTGTTAGAGATTTCTGTTGTATTTGATCAATTTTGAAATGCATGTTTTCTCCCACATTTTTATATTTTTAAAATCAGGGATACTCCTTGCAAATGATGGCATCTCACAATTGACCAGATGGCAGTTATGATATAGTTGTCATCTGCCTATATATGAGTGAACTTGGTCATAGCTATATGTATTGTTGTCACGTCAGTTGAATTGTGTGCATTTTTGGTATTATACAAGTTGAGTTCAGTTGCCATTAACGTGTCTTCAGAAAGAGTACCCTGTGATTTGACACTGAAAAACAGTGTACACAGAACTGTATGGTAACAGAAGTGGGGCACAGTTTAGACAGAAGGAAAGCAAATATCCATTACTGAAGAAATGACTGCAGTTCCTCGTTTTCTTGTAAAGCCATAGTCAAGTGCTTTACCGTATCTGCAAAAGGAAAATACCTAAGTAGAAGAGGCTCTGCTATGCTTCTGCTACTGAAATCCCTGCTAAAGAATTGACTGTCACACACCAAGCAAAATGATCCCACATTAAAAGTTCCAAGAAGGGCATCAGTGGCTTGGAAGAATATCCCTGAGGTGCTTATAAGAAGTGCTGCCTACATACCAGCATTCTCGATGACACAATAATTAAAGTAATACAGAATTGTGATTGGATTTGAAGTAATTCAGAAGTGTAAGATACTTCAGGAATGCATCAACTGATTAATTTTGCTTTTTTTTTTTTTTTTACATGTACAAGAATAATACATAATAAAAATCTATACACAAAGTCAGAAAGTTCCTTCAATTAGTATAGTGTAAACATTTTAAGTGATAGGAAAACATTTTTGCAGTTTAACTGGTGGTGTTTTTCTCTTCAGTGATGGATCTCATCTGTGATTATTGATTTGGTGACTTACTAATTTGTTATTGAAACTATAATTTTTGATGTAATTATTGTAGGTGCCTAATGGATAAGAACTTCGTTAGGATTGGGAAATGGTTTGTCCGACCTTATGAAAAAGATGAAAAGCCGGTCAACAAAAGGTGAGTCTTTGGAACACTTTTGGTTTTTGGTTTCTTTTGCTTGATCACAACAATCTTTAGGAAAGAGGTGAATGGAGGAAGCAGCTTATTTATTTATTTTCCAATCACATTAGTAGTTTAGATGTATGAATTAGATTCCTAGAACATACTTTATTAAAACACTCTATTATTAAATTTTTGTGAAATATTAAATTTTGGACTAGAAAAATGATTATCAGTAACCAGTGTCTAAGTCTCTTATAACCACACTATTTGGAATTGAATGACTCTGTTGTGTTGTTCTCATTATCCTTCTTTATCTTTCTTCCTTAAAGTGTTATGTGGCATAACTTTAAAAAAAAAAGTCATGTGGGGCGGGGGTGTAGCTCAAGTGGTAGAGCACATGCTTAGCATGCACGAGACTCTGGGTTCAATCCCTGGCATCTCCTCCAAAAATAAATAAGTAAACTTAATTACCTCCCCCTGCCAAAAACAAAACAAAACAAAACAAAACAAAAAACCCCAAACCAAATAAACTGTCAAGTGAATTCAAATGGTGACAATTTTTATAGAATTGATTGACGCCCCTTAAAAATCAGTCAACATATCCATGAGAGTTGTCAAACTAGGACTGGGAATACTTTTTTAAAACAATCCTAAACTTTTAATCATTATTATATGCCTGGCTTTAAAGGCAGTCCTTGATACTAAACAAACGTGGAGTTTTAGATCAATCAAGCCAGAATCAAAAAACAAAGCCCTCAGAATCTAATATTTATCTCACTTTCCTTTGAACACAGTGTGGACTTAATTGGAAGTTGATGCCTATTTCATTTCTCTAGGTCAAGGGTACACAATCTTGATTGTATTTTACTGTCCATGAACTTGCCCAAAGTTTAGGGTCCCAGCTCCTGGCTGCCGACAGGAGCTCTCGAAGCCTTATACGGTTTAGGTAGTCTTAAGGTTAGATCTTTTGGGTAGTTGGCCAGAATTTTACCTGGCAACTCCTGCCTTTTTTGGAACCCTTACTTTCTTAACTTTCTTGTTCATACAAGAGATTTAATTAGCAGCCCTCTCTCCTACCTGTATGTCTTAAAGCTTTGATGAAATGGTTGTGGTATCTCCTCAGTAACCAAACCTAATTTATGAAAATCAGGATTTCTTTTTTCAAATTACATAAATTTGGGACTGGCTTTTTTTTTGGTGGGGGCAGGGATCAAGTCACCATGAACTTTCTTGGAATATTTTCTCCCTTTTTAGTATGTTTAAAAGTCTTAAAGGATTTATTAAAAATTTTATTTAAATAGACAGTAGGTATTATGTGCATCAGAGTTTGCCTGAAAAAGATAATAATGCTTTTAGGAAAAGGTACCAGTGTGTATGGGTGTGATTCTTTTTACAGGTGCTTTGATTGATGGAGACAATTTTTTTTCTTTTATTTATATTGATTTGGTCTAACTAATAACATGTTTCATGGACATAATTCATCTTAGCACTTTCCTTAAATTTACAGAGGGCTTAGATTTTCTGACTGGTTAAAGTTTTGACTTTTATGTTGATGAGTCTGAATGGTTATATATGGAGTTGTCTTAGCGCAGTGATCTTCTTTACCATTCTTCGTGTACCTCTCCTTGCTTAGTGTGCGTCCTCAGAACTGGCCGCTATTGAATTAACTGAACAAGTCCTAAAACTTTGGATCAGTAGGTACAGATGTTTGTGTGATGATGTGACAGGAATTTGGGGAGTTTAGAGGAAATATAGAAATAAAATAAGGATCAAAAGAGTGGCAATTAGTATTTTAATGGTAAAAAACAATGTTTAAAAGTCAAGTGTAGTTATCAGTCTATATCATACAGTTTGTATAGCTTTACACTTCATTTAGATCTTCAGATCTAAATCCTTTTTTTCCGAACTTCATCAGATAAGACGTAAATAATGCATGTAGTGTATTTGACCATTTGATTTGTGTAACTGGGGGGCTGTTGATTTCGGAGCAATGTAATTGTGTTATTTTATTATTTTTAGACTTTGTACTTGAGATTGAATCTCATGGAACTTTGTTTTCTTGTAGTGTATAAATGTTAATGATAAAAAAACTTTTTGAAGTTGTTTACAATTAGAAAACATTTTAAGGCAAAGATTCAATTAAAAAATTTGGAATTTGCTACAGTGAAACTTTATTAGGTGTAACATCTTTTCTACTTTTATTTCTCTGAGTGGAAAATAGAGCATCATTTTGGATGGACAGAGTGACCTTGGGGAAGAGTGCATTTAGAATTGGAAGAGTTGGGGGTCACGTCTCATACCTTTCTTTACAAGTGATTTGCTTTTAGACAAGTTGTTGAGTTTTTCTGAGCTGAACTTTTATTTTTTGCTTTTATTGAATTGATTTCTGAATTAATTGGCTCTTTCTTCCTTATTGGGAAACCTGCCCTGCTCTTGGATGATACTCCAGATAGCCTCACATGTTTTCAAATACTCTAATTACTTTTGTATGTGCTGTTAACACAATTGGTAGAGTATTACTTTGAGTGCTTTAATTCCTTTTTTATGCTCTTACACGACCTAACATACAAGGAATGCCCTTATCTTGATTTTAGTAGCAAAAATGATTTTTATGTAACAAGATGAAATATTTTGATGGAGAATTTTTTTTAGCACTTTGAAACTTCCCCTCCCTCTCTTTCCTCACTGTCCCCTGTGTCTTCACCTCTTGTTTCTCTTCCCATCCTCCTCTTTCCTGTCCTTTTCCTGTTACGGCTCAGTCATCCCTGTTTTCTTCTACAGATGCAAAGATGAAAAGTCAGGGAAAGGGATCTCTCATTAAAGAGAGGATAAGCAGACATGCAAACAGTTACTTACAGTGTGAAAGATAAAGGGAGTCTCTTCCTAGGGTCCAAAAAACTAATCAATGATAACTTTTTAGTTTCCTCATAAATTTACTTTGTATTATGTGGTGCATTTAACAAGGACTAGCTGATGGAAATTCATAAAAAATATTAATGAGACAATTTGGTCTTATTAATCATAGATAGTAGTTTTACCATCTTTGTTTTTGGTGGGTCTATAAAATTTGTGGTCATTTTCTGCTAGTTTGTCTGATGGAAGATATATCAAAAGATACTATGTATTTTGTCACTTGAATGTATTTGACAGTTGTGTGAAAAGAAAGAAGGTTAGAATCCTAGGGAGCATCAACATTTACAGGTTGGGTAGAGAAAGGAATACATAAAGGAGACTGGGAAAGGTCAATGAGAAATGAGAACCAGGAAGACTGGTGTCACCAGAACCATCGATTTTTAAAGTTTCAAGATTAATCAGCTGTGTCTTCTCGAGAGGCCTGTAAAAGACATTCTAAAAGGACTAATGATTTGGCATTTGGGCAGTCATGGTGACCATAACATGAACAGTTTCAGTGGAGTGGTGAATTTCAGGTTATGTAGCCTGAGTTATGAATGGGAATTGAATAGCTAGGAATGTAGAGTTCTTGCTCTATCTTGTTACAAGTAGCTGCAAAGTGAAAAGCTGTTGCATCTCGGGAAGGAGGAGACAAATATTTAGTAAGAGCCTATGATAAAATTGAGTGATACTGTCTCTGGATTTTTAAAGTGTCATTCATGTACCAGGGACTCTGCTTTGTACTGTCACAAACATTATGCGTAGAGTGGTAAAATGTAGACCGGCTCAACCAGTGGTGATGATAGTTGTCTGCTTTCCAGATAGCTTATTTACTTTTTTAAAAGTTTATTTCCTATTTTCTTAATAACTAAGATGAAGTTATCACCGTTAGTTTTTGTTTTTTATTTGTTCTATTTGTGGTCTAAAAAGTACATAATAAAAATGGATACTCTGACTATCAATAATGGATTTTTAATATACTAGAGAGGTTGGGTGAGTATCTTTTTTATTCCTGCTAGAGGACTAAAACTAAGATGTAAAGTCTACTATATATTTGCTACCTAGATTATTAACCCTAAAAGGTATAATATTGCAATATATTTCTTAAGTGAACCATTCATTTTCTAGTATCAAAAAAGAGGGCAGATTCTGGAATAAGCACTGAGAGTAAAAATAGTTGGCTAATGTATATTTTATTTTGATATGGTAATTTTCAGTTCTGCAGTTTTGATTTGATTTTTTTATCATTTCTATTTCTCAGCTGAGATTTCGTATTTTTATGTATATGAGCACATTTTCCTTTATTTCCTTAAGGATAATTACAATAACTGCTGTAAAATCTTGGGCACTAAATAAAATTATCTCCATTGGTTGTCTTTTCTCTTAAGTATGGGTTAGTTTTGCTGTTTCCTCATCTGTTGAATAATTTTGAATTGTGTTTTGGGAATTGTAAATGATACAAAGATTCTAGATTCTGCTATATTTCTCGGGAGAATGTTGATTTAGTTTATGTTGTTGTATTTTTATTTTTTAAAAATTTTTATTTGATTTTATTTTGTTTGACAGTTTATTTTAGCTGGAGTCAAACTCCAGGCTCTTGCCTCACCTATCATAGGAAGCAGCTGAAATCTCTGTAAATCATTTGACCTAGGGTTTCTTGGCCTCAGCACTGTGACATTATGGGCCAGATAATTGTTTTCGGCACTGCCCTGTGAATGGTAAGATGCTTAGCAGCTTTTCTGGCCTCTACCTACACAATGCCACTAACACCCTCCTCCTTCAGTTTTGAGAACCCAGTATGTCTCCAGATTGTGTCAAATGTCCCTTGGGAGGCCAGATTTCCTCTGGTTAAGAACCACTGTTTTCAGTCTTAGCTGGGTTAAATCTGACCCATGCACATAATTCAGGGCGTCAACCAGAGATCTGAACAATTTTATCTATGACTCTCTTCTTTCCAGGATTTCCTTTCTCATTTCCTAGCTTGCTGTGGTCTCTTTGAACTTGGTACTCTGGTTCTTCAGACCAGTAAGACTGGAGTTCTATCAGTTTTAGCCACCCCCCATATGGTTCAGTCTGCCCTCATGCTAAAAGCTGTTTAAACACAAAAACAAAAAAAAGGAAAACTCAGTGCCATTCCTTTGTTTCAAGTGTAGAGTCTTGTCCCTCTCTAAGTTCTTGCCTGCATTTGGTAACTTTAGTAAAATTTATTTTAGCAGATTTTAATATTTTCTTCAGAATTTATGCTTGCTGTTTAATTTTCTGGAGGGAGACAGATATTTGTTTGCAAGGAGCTACTTGACTGCTACCCCAAGTGGAGCCTGATGAATATTTCAGGACAAAAAACTTGACGTTGCTTTGTTACCCTGCTCTTATTTGTGCTTCACTTACACTTAATGTTGTTTGTCTATTAAAACGGGATTGCTTAGCCTCTGGAGCTGAATCACCTAGTGGTGGGAGACTTCCATTTTATTTTTTACTTAGTTGATTAAAGAAATGACACCTGTTTTCTCTGTAATTCCAATATTTGAGGGATATGAATTTTTCCCAATTATTCAAATAATTAATGAGTTTCGTGCTTTATATTTTTTCAAAAGTATTAATGTTTATAGACTTACCCCCAAATGTATAGACATTAAACAGCTTTTTAAAATGTAAAGGCATGAAAGGTCTTTCTTTTCTGGGTTGACTTTTTTATATAAGCCTTTTCCTAAGTCACTTTATAAAAAATGTTCTTAAACAGTCCTTATTAATTTCCTTTAGGGAATGAGGTAGGATGAGAAATGAGACAGGAGAGTAAGAGGAAGGCAGGCCCAGGAAGTGACAAGGCCAAGGGAAGGACCAAATGGGGTCCTTTCTTTGAAAGGTGTGATCAGGGTCTCAGTAAAATGTGACTGTGGCATCTGTGTAGCATGTTGGCAGCAGGGGGGAAGCATTAGAGATTAGAGTTAGATTTCAGAACATTTTCCTTTCCCATTAGACACAAATGTTCATTTCTTAAAAGAAGGTTAAAAATACTATTTGAGATTTTTACTTTTGCTTGATTTTATATAATTTTCTTCCTAACATTTCCCCTTTATCAGTTTAATAAAACATAATTTACACTGTTAAAGAAAGAAAATTACATAAATTTTACTCTACTTAAAATTAGAGCCTAGGTTTGCCCTTTTATTTTGAAATTGGAGACTGTTTTGAAGATTGTCGAGTGTTACAGAAGATAACATAAATACTAGCGCATAACCCAACATGTGGGGGTTGTTCAGTGGTGGTTGGTTGCCACCAGGAGTGGAGGTTATAGTAGTAATACTTAGGAAAAAATTAAAGATACGTACCTTTCTTATGTGTTCCTGATAATTTCTTGTCCTAGAATAAGCTTACTACTCAAATATTTAATAATCAGCTTTATATATACACATACATACACATATAGTTTGTATTAAATGAGTTAGGTATTTCTACTTTATGTCAATATGCTATTTATAGCATCTCATATTGTGTCTTGATTTTTACCCCTAAAATATTTACATGAAGGATTTGGTTGACTTCTGTGGTATATTTCTAGTGTTAGAGGATATTATAAAAATAAAGCTTTTATTAAGTGTGGTTCTTACAAAGTATTGAAATTTCTATCTGAGAACTTGACGGTAGAGTGAGACAATATACTTCATGAAGGATTTTGTTGATAGTTATGTAAGTTGAAGTATTGTAGCTTCATATTTATGGCTAAAGAATATGGAAAGATGTGAGTGCCAAGATGAAATATTAAATTATGTAACTGAAGCTTGGTCTTTGTCATCACGTTGGTACGTGGTCTTTTGTTTCAGTCTTCTGCCTGTCTGGGTCTTCTGACTTTAAACTGCTCGTGTTACACTCTGCCCTGTGTATCCTTGTGTCAGACTGCTTTCGGTGAGGCAGTCTCCTGTGTAAGAACATAATGTGGTGCCAGTTGTGTTTAGGATGTTACCCAAACTTTATCTGGCATTCCTGTTCCCCAGCAGAAGCCTTTTGTCCGATCAGAGTGGCCCTTCACAATTCCTCACATAGTCTAAACTCCTTTTCTCCTTTGTTCTTGCTCCCCCCCCCCCTTTTCTGTCCTCCCTGGCAACTCAAGTTAACTTTGATCTCTCTTCTTTGAGCTGCTCCCCTGAGGCAACTTATCTAGCTGTTTTTTCCTGGCATTTTACCTCTAATTTTATCAATGGTATGTTTTTTATTATTATTCTTGTTTCTTGTTTTTATTTTATTACTTTAAAAATTTTATTTTTCTCCTGAATTTGTAGTAAGAAAGATGAGAATTTACTCTCCTTCCTCCTTTCCCTATTCCTTCTTTATTCCTAAACTGAATCTTTAAAACAAAATCATACTTATTTTGGTGTTCACTGTGCGTCATCATTCTTCCTTTTATTCGACTCAACATCTCTTTCAATTCCTAGTACAAAGGATATTACAGGTTTGGTTGAACTGAATGGAACTTACTTCTTTCTGTTGTAAATCTAGTTTGCCCTAGGAGCAAAATAAAAAATGAGATATTAAAAGTCATCTAACATAAAGCAAAATATGAAGTTATGTCATTAAAACAACATTCTTGGGGGTGAGAGTGGGTATAGCTAAGTGGTAGAGCCCATGCTTAGCATGTACAAGGTCCTAGGTTCAATCCCCAATACCTACATTAAAAAAATAATAAAATAAAATAAAATTTTAATTGTTTAAAAATTTAAAAGAAACAACATTCTTTTCACCATTCTTATTTTAAAAGATGATCCTTTAAAATACTATATTTTATAATGGATTAAAATCTTTGTTTCTTATAATTACCAATTTTTTCATGAGTTTTCCCCCCATATGATTTCTTACTTGAGTAGTTTATTCCAAGTTTCAAGTCTGAGCAGTTGGGCTCTTTATGATGTTTTTTTTTTAGTTCAAGTATTCCCTAGTATAAAACATACATTACACTATTGGACTCTGTACCCCAGTGCTGGCCTGTGAATTGCAATCCTCCTTTGTGGAAACAGCCTCAACACATTTTGAGATCTTAACAGGCCACATAGAAAGAAGGAGGCCTTTCTGATCAGTTGCACACAGAAGAGCCTAGAGGCAACATTGTTGGGAAACATTTGAAGGATTATTATGTTTCACTGAAATTGGCCAGCATTGTTTATATATAGAGTTTACCTGGTACTGAGAACATAAAAAAACAAAGGAACATCTTAGCAGGATAGTTGAAGACAGTCGACGAAAGTATTTCTAGGTTAGCTGAATTAAAGAAAAAGAAAGGGGAAGTTAAGTTTCACTGAAGGAGGAAATTGGACTATTAGCTGGAGAATTTTAAGCTTTATATTAATGGTCTTTAAAGTATTATATCCATTTCAGTGTAGCATGCCACCCCCCCTTGTTTCTTATTTATAATTTCAAGATCTAGAATTTAAGCTTTATATCAGAGTATGGTTTGCATTTCTGAAATAACGTTTTTCTGCTAGTGGTTTGTTGTGTCCTTAAATATTTTCAGGCCTTGAATTCATTGGAGTTTCTTAGGGAAAGTGGAAGACATTGTGATATCTTTTAAACACCCAGTGTGTGAAAAAAGAAAAATTGGGATTATATGTTTTTACTTTTCAGCTTTATCCTATAGCCCTCCCTTTACTCAGTCTCTAAAAACGTATAGTACTGGTTTGTGACACATGATTATGATCAAGTATTAAATTGACTATGTATTGTTTTGTATCAACCTCGATCATTTTAAGCATGTTTTGTAGGTTAAGAAAGGTAAATTAGTAAGGGACACTGATACTGGCAAAGCCTCCTTTCCCCCCAGTCTTTAGAAACACATGGGGTTAAAAATACCCATTGAAAACTCGATAAAATTCTTCAGTACATTTCAAACCAGAGGATTCTTTAGTTGAAGGATATCACTGATATATTTGAATGTGGCTCTGTGTTTGAAGTATAATACAGGGTATGTTCTGTAGATGCTGTAGAACAAAGCATTCTGTATTTGTGCTTTGATTTTTTATAAACTAAGCTATCCAAGTTTCAGACCTCTTTTAATTCAAATCTGAGTACATCATGGAGAAGCCTTTAGTTGGGCCACTGGCAACTTGTGTATCTGATCTCTTTTAAGGATGCATGCAGTATCCCAACTGTAACTCCTCTGAACAACTCAGATGCTTTTAGAAACAGCTGAAATTACTGAGTAGCCAAGTTGGAGCTGAAGCTGGGGTGACATCAGATAAGGTGAGATAGATGAGTGAGGGGCCAGTTGTACTGACCCACGATGTGAGTAGTCAGAATTATAAATATTGACTTTAGGAATTAGAACTTTTTGTACCTGTGAGTTTTTCAGGTATGTGGTACATATATACATTATTACAAGTATTAATGATGGGCTTGAATCTACCACCCAACAGACTGCTCCTTTGGAAATAAATGACAGAAGTTTAGGACTTTATTTTGACTCCGATTCTAGTTACGCGGTTAGTGTACATAGTCAAACGGTTCCACTTACTACAGCCTGTGTTTCTATTCCTGTGTTTTCTTTTCTAAACTCTTGGTAGGAATAATGATAAAGGTATAATGATGTCTACTTTATATAGGTTGTTTTGAGGGTTAAATGAGATAATTAATGTAAATGACTAAATCAGTGACCAGATAAGCAAATCATTTAGCCTGTTTCATAAGTTTCTTCCTAGGTTCCTATTGCACTTTATATACTGTTCACTCCATTACAGATGAAACCACTGAACTTTTCAAAATTAAATGATCATAATTCAGGAATAGCATTGTGCATCATTTTATTTTTCCTCTTTCAGATCATTTGATGTTGTTTATATACATCAAAGTTGTATATTTTATATAAACCATGCATTAAAAGCAGATGATAGAACTTCCATAAAATTCACCTCCTTTATACCAAATATTTTCATGGATTTGATTTTGGTCTTAGATACTTAGATACGTATAAAGAGGCCTTTTGACTATTAAGGTTCACTATAAGTGTAATAGTCTGTATTTGGCATTTCATATGTAAAAGACAGGTTCTAGGTAGTGTTAAGCCAAGTGTCTTTAGTAGTAAGATGAGATAGCTACTCTGGGTAATAAAATGAGGCAGTAAAGGTGAAAAGCGACCCAGACAAATGGACGCAGCAGTCACAGTTACCAGATGAGGAAGGAGGGAAGCTCCTTAGAAACAACGAACACTTCCAGACTTTTCTTCTCACTGAGGTAGGCATCATTCAACACATACAGAAACATATTTGTGCATTGCTTTTTCCCCTACTATTCCTCATAAAGATATGGAGGAGGGTGTGGATTTTTCCTGTTCTTTTTCCTCCTTAAACACATTTTTCACTTTTGTAGCTTGAAGTGAGGATAGTCTAGATAAGAACATTTGACATGGATTGAAGAATAATAGAGAAAATAAATGAGAGGTTGATAAAATAAATTATTATCTGTATTATTAGTTTACTGGCATAGTCTGACATTAAAAGTTAATAATTATATAAATGTGACCATTTGTTCTTTTGTGCTTAGCCCTCTGTTTAATGAATAATAGTGAAATGTCTCCTTGGAGGGAATTTAATCCCATAGTACTCATTCACTTTTTAAAGCTTTCATTAATACTACTTTGTTTCAAGAATGTATTCGTAAGTCATCCCAAACATTAAAAAAGCTCTTGTGTATTTTTCTGTAACAAAGGATTGAATGTATTTATTAAAAATTGAAAATTTTAGAAAACCACATAGAATTATGAGACACTTGAATTGAATTCTAACACATAGATATGTCCTTTATTTGAACACAAGACTGTGCATGGGTTGTTGTTTCTTTTTTTTTTTTTTTTTGATACTTTATGTATTCCTATACATACATCCCTCCATAGTGCTTGATGATTAGTTACTGAAATCTTTAAATTTTAGCCTTTAAAAATAGAGTTATTTCTAGATACACTGGAAAAGAACAACTTCAGCACAATGTACTATAATTTACAAAAAGGTAAAATTGAGTCTCTAATGCAAATATAGAAGGAACAAATGCCAGACATTTTAATCAACTCTGACTAGTGAAAGAACAAGTAAGATGTGAAAACCAGTTCAGAGCATTTTTTTTCCTAGAAAATTAATAAGTATTTATGTACCAACAACTTAGTAGCTGTTTGAACAAATAATGCACAGAAATTGAATAAAATTTATTTTCTTCTTAAGTAACCAGAATTGCTTATAAATAGGACATGTGTGCCTATTGAGCACTGTACAACTTCTCCAACCTTAAAATCAGATTGGATGCCACTTCTCTTATTTTCTGTCCATATTGATTTGAAAAACCAGTTTTACAAAGCTTTGATTTGTTTGCAGGGAATGCAGTACAGTCTAATGGGGAAACTGGACTACCTTGAGCTAGTAGTTCGTGTAGAGTGTGACAGATGTTGCTTTATTTCCCCGTCAAATTTAAAATATCCCAGCACACCCCTGTGAATTTGCTGTAGTGCTCTGGGGTGTTTTGGCTCACAGTTGGGGAACTGAGGCAGCAGATAATCCTGTAAGAATTTCCCATATGTGACACTGAAAGGGCAAACTGCCTTCCATTGTTTTGAATAAATTTTTTAAAAAGTACCCCGAGGAGCTTCTAAGTAGAACTGTCAAATTTCCCTTCTTAACTTACCTGCTACATGGTGGCGGTGGTGTTAGTGTCATTGACTATCCTGGTAGTGTCCATTGATCAATAAACTACATTGTGTTTATCCAAACCGTGCAGAGTGTATAGACTGCTATAGAAGGCCAGTTAACCATGCCACTGTGATCACTAGAGCTACAGTATAGCAGATGCTTGAACTTTTTGGCTCAAAACACCTGTAAACATTATTGAGCCCCCAAGAGAGCTTTTGTTTACATAGGTTGTACTTATTGATATTTACTCTAAAGGATGAAAACCTGAGAAAAGTTAAAATATTTATGACTTTGAAAAATAACAATAACAAACCCATTATATGCTAACACAAATAACCCCTTTTTAAACTAAAATAACACTTTTCTAAAAGAAAACAATATTTAGTCAGAAGAGTGGCACTGGTTTTGCAAATCCCTTTAATGTCTGGCTTAAGGGAAAACAGCTGCATTCTTGTGTCTAGTTCTGCATGTAGTCTGCTGTGACATCACACACCATGTATCCTCTGGAAAACTGCATTGTGCACTTGGAATAAATCAGAGTGAAAAGGATAAATAATGTCTTCATGTTATTTTTAAGATAGTTTTGACCTGCTTGCCTGCTCGGAGTGGAGCTTTACATTCCTATATTTTAAAAATTTCAGCGAAGATGTGGTTTGTCTGCATTTTATTCTTAGGCAGGTTCAAGTAAACTTTTCCTGTGAATGGTCAGATAGTAAATATTTTAGCTTTGCAGGGCATGTGGTTTCTATCAAAATTAGTCAGGTTCGACATTGCACTGTGAAAACAGCTATAGACAATATGTAAATAGATTGTTCCAATAAAACTTTACTTACCAAAAAATAGGTAACACAGTGAAACTGGCCCTGGTGCCTAACTTTGCTGACTTCTGCCCTTAAGAGGAAAAGTGCTGCCTGGATAGGTTCAGTGACTAGCTGAGAAGCCACACCGCTGGAAAGTGGAGGACTCAGATTGAGGCATTCCTAATTTCACAGCCGCTGTTTTTCCTCAGCTCTTCATGCTGTCATAACTAATGAGGTTAATGATTACAGATTTAATATAGGAGTGTTTATTGATTATAAATAAATTTTAAGATAAAATTAATTACAAAGTTATATAGGGGCTCCCATTTAGAATCTCTCTGATTACCCAAGAAATGATTAGATGAGTGTCTTTATCATAATAAATCATATGCACAGCAGTATTCCTCACAGCAGCGCTGGGAGATTGGTGGTAGGCACGGAGATGGTGAGAGAGACCATCTGTAGAGAGGTAAGACTGCTTCTGAGGGACAGAGCTAGATCAGCCTACGTCCAAGCCTCTTGCCCTTAATCTTAGCAAACAAATGAGAAGTACTGTCTTTCTCCAAAAAATGAAAAAAGGTAGAGAAAGATAATATGTAGACGTTGAATGTTAAGTATGAAATAGTAAAGAAAGAGCAAATAAAAAACAAAATGATTCACTTTTTAGCTCCTGGGCTAGAAAGTCTAACTGCGAGCAATGGGAAAACAATTTGTGGAGGGGAGACACAAAGAGAGAGCTCCAGAGCTGGCTGTGTACAAGGCTTTGAAGGAGATTCCTTATCACACTTTTCTTTTATGGACCTTGCTTGCATAAGAAAGCCCCAAGAAGGGTATTTAAATGCACATTTAGAAGGAAGAGAGAGGTTCCTGGCCTTGGGCTTTCTTTCAATTAATAGGTGGTCTGGGCACTTGCCCTAAGGGGCTAAGCTGGAAGCTACTCTATGCCAGACTCCCTGCCGGTAGTCACGTGGTTTGCATCTTTTCCTATAGCTGTCAAACTGTAACAGGTATGTCAAATCAATTTGAATCCTTGGGTCAGAAGAGTAGATATCAGGAGTACAGAGAGGTGAGTTTCTGCCTGTCTCTTCAAAGTTTGCCTAAATATTCAGTGACTGGTGCTTAATCATAAGTTTAAAAATACAGTTTATTTGTGGCATTTAGCCAAATTTAGAATTACAGAGGAGAAATATGTTACTTTTCCGTCTTTTATTCATTTATCTATTAGGTGAGATACATGAAAAAGCATTCTTTTGAAGCTCAAAAGTTGAGCATAGCTAAAACGCTTGGAAGACTTAGTGTTTAACAGTATGTTTTATTCAAGGGCTGTGAAATGGGAGAAGAGTACAGTAGAGAGATGCATGCTTATAATAAATTATGAGAAAGCTGCTTTGATAACCACATGGCCCTGTTATTGGTCACGTAAAGCTGGGAAGAAAAATGCAATAACAAACCTTATTTTTCTCTGATACAGAGTGAATTAACATTAAGCTACGAAGAATAATTTCATGCATCAAGCTCCATTGTTAGGGAGATCAATAATTGGGTTGATATTTAGAGACGGAAAGGATGGCCATCAGTCAATTAAGAACAGAAGACGATATCCTAACCCCAGCAGAGTTGTAATTTATGTGATTGATAGTAATTTTTTATTTAATGACTTTATTGACGTATATTTGGAAATTGTTCTAATAAGACATTTAGGTCAAGGTCTGAGTATATATTTATTTACGTTTCTCAGTAATAGATTTTGGGTTTTCAGCAAATTTATCTTTTACCGCTTCTCTTTTTCTTCAGCAAATCAGACATTTCCTGAACTCTGATATCTTTTTTGGCTGTTAATTATTTTTATTATAGGGTAATTAATTTTTAGTTCTTGCTGTTCTTTCAGTGTTTGATGGATATACTTAATGACTACATGAGAGAAAAGTAGCCTAAGACCAGTTAGTATAAAATTGACTCCAGTAGGACGGTAACCCAGTGAGCAGTCTCATTCCTATTTTCATAAGAAAGCTAGAATGTTGTAACTCAGATATACTTTCCGAGGTCACAGAGCTAGACAGAGCCAGGCTTATAATTTTCCTCTGCTTCTGTAGTTCATTGTACTTTCTGCTATATTACATTGCCTTCTATGATTTAAGTACTTGTAAGTTTTTTTTAATTGGCATTTTAAAAAAATTATAAAAGTAATACATGTCCCTGAAAAAATTAGGTAGTTTTGAAGGCAACAAAAATCTCCCTCTTTTGCTCCCAAGCTCACGAGACAGTTCCTATGAATAGTCGCTTATGTATTCTTTCAGAATTTTATTCAAAAGATTCTAATGTTGTACCTCTGTTATCAGTTTTTCTTTAATCTGCCATTAAATTAAGGAAAATTAAACATTTTCCATTTTAATCCAATTTCCTAGTTTTCAAGTGTGGACTTTCAAATTACTCAATGCTATTTTTTAACAAGGGAATCTGATTTGTTATGTTACTGGAGTTGGAAGGACCTGTGAGGTAAGACAGTCCCTTAGCTTTTTAAAATAAGAGGTGAAGTGATTTGCATAGAGCACCACAGTATTTAATTTCACTAAATGTTCCAGCGTTTAGATTTCTTTTATTCCCACTAATCCATACTGCCTCTCAATTGATTTTATAGGCTTAAAAGTGAACCATGTATCATAAACAGACATGTTTCATGTGTGTACTAAAGGAGTCTCTTTACAAAAGCTAATCCATGAGCTAATACCCAGTGCACAGCACATACTTGAATATTTGTACTGAAATTATTTTTCACTACAGTCGTCAAGAAAATGAGAGGTTGTACCAGATCATTTTTAAGGACCTTTCCACAGTAAATGTCTATATTTTAGTCTCATTTTATCCTCAGAGAATCAGGCTGTTTTTCTTCAGTGTCAGAAGCTACCGTGTTGGGTGGCTAGTCCTTTCCCAGCAGGCATGAATCTCCTTGTGCCCTGCAGTGTTTGCTGCGCTCAAGGGCCAGGTTTCCTGTTAATCCTTTTCCTCCAGTTGCTTGTTCCAATTAAAGGGAAATTTCACAAATGCAGAAAGTTGCAAAATGGAACCAAGATTGATTAGGCAATGTCCACTGCAAATCCCACACATTTCGGATCAGATCACAACTCTGTTCTGCATACAGCAGTGCGCTGATTTATAAGCCAGTAGTCCCCTCTCATACCAGGAGTATAGCTGGAAATAGGGGTTTGAAGTTTGGGGCAGAAAGCTGGCTGGAATTTAAGTGGTGGTGTAGTCTTAGGGGGATAGAGCATGGCCCATGTAAAATAATGTTTACTGGCCAAGATTTGGTAGGAATCTCTACTAGTTACCTTGACAGACTGTATAATGTAGTGCACTAGTCTAATCAGTTTATGGTACCTAGACGTATGTGGAGGATCTCTAATGCAGCAACATGGATGCTCCTGGAGAATGTCATTCTAAGTGAAGTAAGCCAGAAAGAAAGAAAAATACCATATGAGATCGCTCATATGTGGAATCTAAAAAACAAAAACAAAAACAAACAAACAAACAAACAAAAACAAAGCGTAAATACAGGACAGAAATAGACTCACAGACAGAGAATACAGACTTGTGGTTGCCAGGGGGGTGGAGGGTGGGAAGGGATAGACTGGGATTTCAAAATTGTAGAATAGATAAACAAGATTACACTGTATATAGCACAGGGAAATATACACAAAATGTTATGCTAACTCAGAGAAAAAAATGTAACAATGAGTGTGTATATGTCCATGAATGACTGAAAAATTGTGCTGAACACTGGAATTTGACACATTGTAAAATGATTATAAATCAATAAAAAATGTTTAAAAAAAGACAAGAAGATGAAATAAACAGTATAAATGTTGAAAAAAAAATAAAGGATCTCTAAGTTTTCATAAAACTCATCTAAAGAATTCTTGCTTTATTTCATCACTATATGTGAAACATAACGAAAGTATTCCTTATGTTTAAACAGTAAGATTAAAAACAGGGCATGAAGGGTCATTAACAAGAGTATCTGCAGAATAAGCCTGCTTATTCTTCAAATAGCAAATCAACAACTTGCTTAGAAACCTATTTGAGCATGTAATAAAAACCTGTGCTAGCTTCATTAACGTTAAGTCAAATCAGGTACAGAAGCTGAAAACTTTTACAAGTTAAATTTTCTGAAGTGTAAGGAGTCACTTCCCAAAACTGATGGGAACACTGAATTACCACAGTGTTGGAGCACCTTTACTAATCCGATTTATTTGAACTCACTGATTTGATTAACAGATTTTAAATGATCCCCTCCACAAAAGATACTTAAAAATTTTATTTTGAACATTAAGTATTAATTGTTACTAGTTTGGAAAATTGGAAGGTACGTAGAGTCTTTATCTGTTCTGTAAATTAGAGTAAGATAAAATCATAGTAAATAAATATCGGGATATGAGTGTGAGAGGAGAAACACAATTTACTTGACTAATTTTTTACCACTACTTTCCTTGCTTGTTGGCTGATACAGGGCTTGGATTTTGAAGGTCGACCTTTGAGGACCATTCATACTGAAATTGTAAATGCCTTTTGAGTAGGTATTCATCTAAGTAGTATTGATTTTGCTTGAAAGTTTATTTTCATAGGGTACTCTATTTAGAAGAACAAAAGTTACTTTTCTTTTCCAGTGTGTTAGCATATCTGGAACCAAGCTAAAACATGTTAAACTTGAGCAAAACTAATTGAATTATTTGGCCTTATCTGTACTGTGCAAGAGAATGAATTTTAATTCCATTGTTTGTCGTTAATTAGTAATCAGTTCTCATTTCATCAAAATTTGTTTAAATTGTTTTAAAAAACAGTTGGATTCAGTCAGTCATGTCTGTTGACTGACTTTGTTTATAAACTCAGTTAAGCATAAAAAGTTAAGAAAGCATTATTTAAAACAATTTTAAGTGGAGTTAGTGTTTCTCACAGAATTGATGAATATTTCTTTCTTGGAAGCACCTTGACAGTAATTACTTTAGTTCATGAAATTTCATCTGATCTGTTTTCAGAATTGAAAAAATGAAGTTGTCATCATCTGAAAATTAAATGCCTTCAACTATATATGATATTAAATGACTGATGGTTCTTGTTTTCTCCTCCATACCCCTGTATTTCTTAGTTTTTTATAAAGAAAATATACTATTAATCAGAAAAAAAATACTGGTCTATTTTTTTTAAGTAAACATGAAATAATACATTTAATTTTCTTCTGAATCTTTATAGTAAAGCACATTTAGTACTCTCTTTTAAAAAGTAGTAACTCTACTTTATAATTGAAATTGAGTGCTAAATGTAGATATGACCAAAATATCAACTTCTAATTATTTATAAGATTCATTTAACAATGTTAAGAGATAACCCAGGGTCTCAGTGTTGAAAAAGTAATTTAAAATATAGTTCATTAGTGATTTCTTTTGAAATTCCTAAAGCACTTAGTCTTTTTAGAGATTTCTGTACTATGTAAGTTTAATCTAGAAATACTTGTGTGTTTTGTATGTCATCTTAATCAACATCATGGCCCCCAGCCATCTTTGAGGCTCTGGAGTACTGTATGCTTCTATGCTAGGTGTGGCACTACGTGGTTTATCACCATCCTTATCGTTATACTGGGTGCCAGGCAAGTGCTTTACGTATTTTGAGAGGCACTTCAGTATGGTGCTCAAGAGTGTGAACTTTGTCAGACTGCCTCTGGATTCAAATCCTAGCTTTCCCACTTGCTAGTGATGTGACCTTAGGCAAGTAAAAGTTACTTAACCTCTTTGTTTCGGTTTACCTGTAAAAGAGAGGTAATTACTATCCCTACATCATAGGATTATTATAAGAATTAAATAAGTTAATATTTACAGAGTGCTTAGAAGAATGCCTGACATGTTTTATGTTTGCTTATTAGTAAAATGAACATCTCATTTAATCCTCATAATAACATTTAGAGAGAGATGATTATTTTACAGATGTGGAGAGTAAAGCTCAGAGAGATTATGTAATTTGCTTAAGGTCACATAGCTGGTGATGTAGATCTGGAGTTTAAGTTCTGGGCTGTCAGACTCCAAAAATGTGTGTTGGGATTGTAAATGCCCTTCTTATAATAGCCCCTTGCACTTGGACATATCTCCTGGCAGTTATTTTATCTAGTCTAGCCCTTAATGTATTATGTCAACAGTGAGTGATGCTTATGCTTTATAAAATGACATAATTATAGTCAAGTATGCGTGAAAAAGTAATTGGACATGATTCCAGTGGGTAAAAAGGACATATGTGGGATTGCTTTACCTATTGCTAAGATATTAAAAAGTGAAAGTTGTCTAAAATTTATGATACTTAAAACCCATGAACCCCCCCTCTTCCACCCCCTCCAGCCTCCGGTCCTGGGCCGGGGAGTTAAATAAGATACATAGTTTACAATAGAGTCAACGATATTTGAATATGGCAAATCCCTGTTTGGGTGAAACAACATTATTGGGAAAGGAAACAATATAATAATCTGAGAAAAATGTATGTTAATATTTTTAAAAACCCTGAAACTGATAATTCAAAATACATGCACTAAAGTTAAATGTGGAATGAAACAGTCTCATTAAAAAACATACACCAGAAGAATTTATCTTGGCTGTACTTTAAAACTGTGAAAAAAAAAAGGCCCCATTGAAGCAATAATAACTTATCTGCATTTTGATGGTTTCATTAAGTACTTGAAAACCAGCGGTACTAAAAAAAGAAAAGCAACAGGCTGATCATGATAAATGTATCAAGTATAATATCCAGAAAATACTAAAAATGCGCACATCAATTAGACCCTTCCCCTCTGTATAAATGATTGATCAATAAAAACAACCACTATTTATCAAGCAAAGACTCAGTTTTAGTCAATCTTTCTCCCCCTCCCCCACCATGGTTCTAATTTATAATCAAGTAACAGGAGGGCAGGTCATTAAATGAGTAACGAAACAGTTGAGCTTGATGGAAGAATTCTTCTTCTAGTGCCCATACTTTTGGAATTCCCACTCTATTGTCCAGAGACTCACCTGCCATATTTCGAGCCAGCAAGAGATGCAGATGCAGTGGAAGTGAGAAGTGTGCTTTTTCACTTCAAAGTGCTTCTTGCCTGCACTGCTGTTGGTGCCGCTCAGGGTATCCAGGTCCATCGCTGCCGCCGTTTTGGAAAACACCTCAATCAGTCTTTACAATAATTTTTATAACAAACTTTAGAAGAAAAGTATTTTGTTCACCCATCCTATTACTTAAAAGAAATGCAGATGGAAACAAATGGTAAATACAGGTTCACATATATTAAAGAAGCGAAAATAAATAAACCGGACAAAACCGAAGCTGGTGACATTTAAGAGTATCCTATACACTTATTCATTGTTACTGTGTGGAAAATGTCAGTAAGTCCAATCTTTCTAAATAGTGATATGGTACCACAAAATGAGAACTGTAAATTTCCTGTTATTCTTTCACCTAATAATATCATTTTTGACAAATGGTATTGTGGGAAAAACTTTTTTTTAGATGTTTCTAGTTGTATTACTTATAATTAGCCAATAACTGGGATCCCCCTAATTTTCAATAGTTAAGCAAAAATATTTGTTCAAATACGAATTTTTCACTGTTGAGATCTTTAATAATATCTAAAATGTATTTCTAAGAATACCAAATGTACATGATGCTTACATTAATATAAAATTAATTACAAAGATTTTATATAAATCTTTCTGGATACCAGTAACTTTAATTGTAAAATGAAGGTGTGGGACAGAATGGTCTCTGACACTGATTCTATGAAGTCTGTGAACCAAGGCAAGAGGTGATAGATTCTTATAATTACCCACCCCTACGTGATTACCCACCCCTACGTGACTGATAACGAATGTGTTAAGCGTAGTGCCCTGTCTTTTGTGTAGGATTTCAATAAGTCAATGGATAATAGGTGGATAGGTGAATCAATGACTTTTATCTTGTAGTTTTTTTTTTTAAATTTTTTCCCACTATTATTGAGATGTAATTGACCTTAACTAGTATTTTTTTTTTCTGTGAAGCTGGTTAAATAAGGAACAAATGATACTCTTGCAGTATTTCTTTTCCAGTAATCCTCTCGTTCATATAAAACTGTAGAAATGAAATATCCTCTTAACATTTGTTGATTAAAGTAGTACTGTATACTGCTTTTCTAAGCATTTTCAAGGATTGTTTAATCTTAGTATCAATCCTATTAAGTAACAATTATCCTCAGTTTATGGTTGTAAAACCTAAAGTGCAGAGAGGTTAAGTAACTTACCCAAGCTAAGGGGGGCTGGACTTTGAGCCTGCATTCTGCTCTGCCATAACTGCTCATTCCTCACTGCCCTTGACTTGGGTGGGTTCTGATAGACATCTGTTGAGACTGGGGAGCCTGGGCAAGAATGTGGTTCAGGAAGGTTTTTACCACTAGACCAGGCACTTCACATGCTGATTGGAGATTGGGAACCCAGACCAACTGAAAAAACTCATCAGGACTTGAAGAATGAAGGAAGCTAGGATAGGCATCATCTTTAGAGAAAAAGATAAAAGCTAAGATTGTTCTAAGTGGAGGATGAGTTTGGTCAACAAGTCCTGGTTCCAGGTATTAACTTTAATAGGGCCATTCGGGATTCTTTTGGCATTATTATGTTCCATTTCCACTACTAAGTTTCTGGCTTGTAAGAAGCATCTGCCTTGTGAGCTGTTACAGGGAGAAGATGTCTGAGTCAAATGACATAGAATCTCTGTATTCCTTGGGCCTTGACTTCTTCTCAGTCATTTTTGGGAGGCAGCACCTTCATCATTCTCATGAATTAGATCATGATATTGGTGCTGCATTCTTTTCAGTACCTTGACTCTTGTGTCCAGTTTATTTCCCAGGTTAAAACCAGAGCTCTCAGGTTGTGAATCTTAATTTAGGGCCCTGCCTTCCCCACCTCCATTATTTTTTATGTCTTGGAAACATAAACTCAACATGGGCCACCATGAGTACATACAGGGTGCTGATGCCAGTGTTAGCATATGGTTGTGCACAACAACAATAAGTATTATTTTAGGTTAGCATCTTAAGAGTTCCAGAAAGAACACAGACTGAATGTCCTTAAAATGTAAATTAAGAATTCAAATCCAAAACAACTGACATTGTGAAAAGCATATGTGGAAAGTCAATTCAAGGTAGTACATGGAATTCAGATTTCTTATTCTGAGAATAGCTATTGCCAATCCTAAGACAACAAACGGGCATCAGGGGCTAGGGAACAAATTTATAGGCTAGTGATTCTACTGTCCTGTTTACCACAAATCTTGTCAATATTTTGCCCTCCACATTTGGGTTTATGCCAAGGTGAAATTCTTTAATTGATCGTTTTAGAAATTTTAAACCATGTATCAGGAGTGTTTATATTTGAAAAATGTTTGAAGAGGTAATCAGTCGAATGCAGTCTTACAGAACAGATTATCAATGAATTCTTATTTTACTGGCATTTGTTTCAGAGGCACTAGTTAAAGAGAATGTGTCCTGTTTAAATGGGCTTTGCTGTTTTGGAGATTCTTCTGGCTTTGTGTTGTCAACAGTGTGCTACGCTGTACCATTAGTATTGTCAGCTGTCAGACACATCTGAGGCCCCGAGAGCTCCCTGGTGCTAGTTTAACAAAGTACCCCTACCACCCTGAACCTGATGTCAAATGAAGAGGGCAGTATGTAATTTTTGGTGTAATTCCCTTACTTGATCTTCACTCAGATTTATAGGCAAAAGTAGATTTTGATTTAAGGGTTCATCCCATAAATATTTGTGTCAGTGAGAGTCACATGTAGACGTGATCTTGGTGAAGAGTCTGGTTTTAAGTCAAATACTTTTGAATATCATCTTTCCATCTAACACCTCAGATAATCTAAAGTAATTTAAAAGATGAAGTTAATTCCCGTGAATGATCCCTTTGTTGCCATTTGTTGAGTCTTGCTGTGTTCTGAGAGTTTGATAAAAGGTTTATGTGCATTTACTCACTTAATCCCCCATTTTAATCTTGTGATATAAAAACTGTTATCTTCATTTTATAGGTGAGAACACTGAAGTTACATAATGTTTTTCATAACGAGTGGCATATAAATAGACACAGACCCAGAGTTGTTCTGCTCTGAAATTTGCTCTTTACCCCGTCGTGGTATTGCTCTGATGAAAAAGATAAGGGGGTGTAATTCACGAGGAGTATTTTTGTCTGCCTTCTCTCCTTGTTGCGTTCATCACAGATCATGTTCATGTGATGTGTAATAAATGTATTTGAGCAACTGCTTCTTTATTCATTAAGAATTTACTGAGCTCTAACATCATCTTGTGCCAGTTTCCTTCTTTCATCCTCTATTCTGATAGGAATCTCCAAACTTGTGCAAAAGACAAACTGTTAAATACACGAATAGAAATGTAACTTTGTGTCTTTTTTCCTTTCTGTTAAAATTCCAACTTTGTGTATGCTTAAGAGTTTACAAAATACATTACTGTTAGTCACAAACTACATACGCTTCATTGGCTCTAAGATGTATCCCCTCACATACACATTTTAACATCTCAAATTATGGTATTTCTCAGTTAAGAATTATAATTAGTGTTTTTTCTTCCTTAATGAGTAATAAAATGACAGTGTTTACAATTTATGAGTCTTACAGTCAGTGAAATATAGAGTTACAGTAAGTAGAAAATTAGAAAGTAAGCAAATAGATACATATTGGGGATGTGTACTCACTTATTTTTTAGTTGATAGGAGTGTATAATCAAAATAGTTTTTCTGAGTTTTATTTCTCCTGCTTAGAATTTTCTGATCTCCCATCATCTGCGTGACTAGGTATGTTCTTCCCAGTATGAGTGCTATCCAAGTGTCTTTTCCCAACGCATTCTGCTGTGGACCATTTTAGGAATGCTGAGGCAGGTAAACTCCCATCTGATGATCAACAAAGGTGTCATAAAGAGCTATGCTGCTCTAGATTTCATTTGGCCTTGAACTCATTCATTGAATTCTTCCTCTGAATATTTTGACTGTCTTCTCAGTTCTCCTGAATTCAAATTTTTTAAAATTTTTCTTTATTTTGTTTTGTATTTTTATTTCTCCTGAATCCATATTACTGCGCCATTAAGCAAACACTGGTGCTGATCTTCATGTGGTGTTTTCCCATCTTATTCCTCTTCCTCATCTCTTATTGATTATTGTTATTTCCGGTATTGCAGGCCTCACTTTGTGTCCTCCACAGTTATTTCCACTGACATCATTTTCTCATCACTTTTAGTTTTTAAAATGGTCTTGGACTTCATTTGTTGACTGCACACTTTTTACTTGGACTGCTTTTGTCTTTGTTAAACATGACAGGATCAGTCATCTTATTAAAACTCCCTAAAACTAAGAATGAACCTGTGGACTACAGAGGGTGAAGTAGCAGATGCTGGAGTGGCTGCTTGTGACCGCTGGCGCCACCTGTTGGTAGCTGGTAGAGTTGATTCTTTTACTCTATAGAGATTTCTTTCTTCTAAATTTACAAAGACAATTTGAAATTTGAAAATTCATAAATGGAGTTTTCTGGGTTTTTTATGGATGAAATTGTTACATGGTTTTGTAATGAGATTCTAATATGTAATTAAAAATAAAGCTCTTATGTTGTTTATAACCATAGTACCGAAGGGTTCTTATAATTTTCTCTAAAAATTTAAGTGGTATATACTGGTATATAAAATAAAGATCTCACATAGGACTTTACAATGGCACTATAAAGAGGTTAAAGTGGAGCAATGGTCTTTAGAAGAAAACATGATATTTTATAACATCTTTCAAGCAAGTTTAAAGAGGAGAGTCCAATTTTATTCTCTGAATCCTGTGAAAATACTCACTCTTGCTATTTACCTATACAAAATGTGACACAAATTGGTGGGGTTTTTGGCTTAGAAATTAAGTTGTTTTCTTAGATCATAGACCATGTTAAAGAAATATCCTTCTTTGTTTTTATTCCTTATTATTTTCATGGAAAAAATTAATGTTGTCCCCCCCACCCACTAAAAAGTATTGACCTTTTTACTTCTGTGCTTCGATGAGGCATGTGCGTTTTTTCACGGCGGATGCCCGTAAGTTTATTTAGGAGAGAATGGAAACGTATGTGTGTGACTGAATCTGACTTTTGGTCTCTTTTACAAAATGCATTTGCCCTCTTGCCTCACCTTTCTCATCCTTATGCATTCACACCCAGATTCTGCAGAATTACGTGCTTGTGTCGCTCCTTCTCACACATGGCGGAGTACTCTACTTGAGCAGAAAAACTACAACTAATGCACTGTTTTCTTGACTGCAGTTGTCCAGGGCTGCATAGAGCAGCTGTCATTGTTTTGCACAGTTCTGTTTTTCCTCTAAAACTGCCTATGGCAATTTGTACTCATTCTTTATTACCCAAGGGTTTTGCAAGCAATAAAATAATATATCTGACTACTTAATGGCCTAATGTGATTCTCTTTTCAGAGAAGCAGCAAAGTAGAAGACTCCTTTCACTTTTCCTCTTCGCTGACCATGCAACATTAGGCCTGTTGGGACAGGTTTTTTGATGTGCTGCCAGAATGCAGGAGATTCTAGTGTGTTACAGTCGTATTTTCTTCATATTCTTAAAAACTATAAGTAAAGCTCAGATCTGGTCAGAAATAACATTAAATGCCCTACACATAGTCTTGCTTTACAGGGAAGTTTATTAATGTAATATATTATATTTAACATAATTTAAAAACTGTATCTTCAGGTCATTGTAAAAAAAAATCAGTGT
This sequence comes from Camelus bactrianus, assembly GCF_048773025.1. Lineage (NCBI taxonomy): Eukaryota > Metazoa > Chordata > Mammalia > Artiodactyla > Camelidae > Camelus > Camelus bactrianus. The sequence goes on from NC_133570.1 coordinate 12,362,681, forward strand.
AACATTGTGATGGTTGAGAGTAAAAATGCTTTTTTTTATTCTTTCCATCTGTTTATTTTACTCAGCATGTATGTTACATATAGCTAGATCCCCCCACCCCCACCCCCTTTGAAAAGAGCCTGCTATGTGGCACACATCGTGCTAGATGCAAAGGGTTTAGCAGTGGATAAAACTGCTGTGGCCCGTGTCCTCACACTGTTTATAATTGAGTAACACCCTGTAGAGCGGAGATTGACCATGTACTGGTGTGATGAGACTTAGCGCCGAAGGAGTGTCAGATGGAAAAGCTGTAAGGAGAGGAATCTGCTCTTAGTACTGAGAGGGCTCGGCTGCTTTGTTGTGTGTTTAAACAGTCTTCCTTGTCTGCCTGCACCAAAGCAGCTCTCTGTTAGACATGCTGAGTACTAATGAGACCCTGGGAATGCCCTTCGCAGTCTATGACTTGGCGAAGCTGTTGTCAAAGCCTCTTGCTTTCCCACTTCCCCAGTCGTGTTTTCTTCCTCAGGGAGTCGGGAGTCATGCTCCAGTCGTACGGAGCACCAGATTCCAAAGTTTTTAAGAGCAGAGAAGTTGAATCAAATTAACCTCTCTCCATAAGAAATAAGTACTAACTATAGTTTGTATTTTTGTGTTAGTATTAATAGTATCACGGCTAACAGCACTAAGTATATATATATAGAGAGAGAGAGAGAGAGCGCGCACACAATTTTAAAGCTGTATATCTCAATTAAAAAATTTTTTTGTGGTAGTGGCTAAAAAAGACTTTTGCCTGATTAGTCTTAGGCTCTACTGATGTTAGTTTATCTAGGTCAGTGAGATTCTGTCTTGGAGATATATGAAACTACCACTAGCTAAGATAATCCAAAACAGTGCTTAATTAAAAGTGACAATTTTTTTCCTTTCTCAGAGCATACTCAGTGCCTACCACTAATACCAAAAAGAGGTCTACCGGATCCTCTTCAAGCTGTCCAGAGGCTAACACGTACCTTGCTCTCCTGGGTGGGACTAGGCATGGAGAGAAGACAGACATGCCCCAAGTTGAATAATACTAAGCAAGATGCTATCTTGAGGGTCCAGATGAGTGATACAGAAAGAGAAAAGTTCAGAGCAGGGTATTGTTCTGGGCTGTATCCTATGGAGCCCCTGAAAACAATCTTGAACTGATTTTGAGGAATAAAGTAGACAGAAATGAGGAGGAGCCAGTATTTTGCAAGAGGGCAGGAAAGGCACAAAGTGTGGCTGCTTCTCTGTATAGGACAGCATGCGGACAGACTTGGTTAGCAGAGAGAAGACAGTTCTCAGGAAGGGGTCTGAAGCACTCTGGGACCTTGTGCACTGTGCAGGACTGTTAGGCAATCTGCGTGAAAATAGCCTGCAGTCCAGCCAGGGCCACTCTCGTCTTTCCTTTTTAAGATGCATTGGGGTACTGTGTAAAATTTTGTATGAAGGAAGTCAGTATTGTTCAGAAGAGTTTGAAAACCAATAGCACAGAATTGATTGACGGTATTAGTGTTTGGGTATGGCTTTGTAATACTTGGTTATTTGGATTTTGGAATGGATTTTCCTTTCTAGTATGTTTTCTAGTATGTTTATTTGAATTGTAAGATTTAAACTTATGTCCCCACACTCATATTAGGTAATTTGAGATGTCTGCTGTTGAATAGATGATTTCATTCTGATTTGCGGTAGGGATTTTCATTAATTTTAGTAACTATTATGTCCAGAGCATGATCACACCTTATCTTGTTTAATGTTTGTATCTCTGTGAGTTAGGCATTATTATCTCTATTTTATAGCATTGAAAACGGAAATACAGAAAGGTTAATTAACCTAAGGCAGCTAATAAGGATCGCATTTGAACTCAGGTCTGCCTGATTGCAAGATCCTCTGACATTGCCTTTCTTAGTGCTGAACAATTGAGAATTGATTGCATGGCTGTAAAAAATAGGCATGTTATTTGTAACAACAACTTATTTTTAAATACAAAATACATCTGGGTAAAAATGCTTATGTGGGCAGTTCTAGAAGATGGAATTTGAAAGTCAAGACAAAAAGTGAAAATTTAGTTTTGGAAATAAGTGAGTCTCATGACTTGAAAGAAAGAAACCTCCCCTCTGCCCACAAATTACTAACTTAGAATTTTTAAAATTAAAGATGGAAAGAGTCATTTATATTCTTATCAAGTTAGTGATGAGAAGAAGCCTTTGCATTAGTGGTTAGCATGTTTATAGATGTGAGCTGAATTTCAGAGATGGAAGGGGAAGGAAAGCAGAAGGTAGAGTAACAGGAGGCATAGACGCTGTTACACCACTGTCTTCAGCTTCCACTTCTTAAAGATGACACCATGGTTCCATGTCTTCAACTTTTCTTCTCATCTCTGTGCTTTCACTTCCATTTATCTTCAGTGAATTAATAATCCTGTGAAAGTCAAAACTCCATGAAACAAGTGTCATTTGTGTATGTATACCTAGATATGGTTGAATCTACAATCTATCCCTGAGTGCAATCTAATAGTTTTAATCTATGGTTGAGTTATCAAACTATTGGTGTACAACTGTTGCTTTTTGCATCTCAGGCCTTAAAATATTTCTCCAGTTTTTAATGCTAAGTATTCTCAATGCAAAGTGACACCTCCTGGCCACTTAATCCTGATCTGAAAAAAATTGCCTGATTGTTGTCTTTCTCTTTTGTTTGTTTTTACTTTTCAAAATGTAAATTAATTAAAAAATTTTGAGGCATTTTAGAAATTTGCCTAAGTTGACACCACTCCATATACCTTGAGTGATACAGAGAAATTCTCCAAATTCATAGGTGATCGTGGGCTGTTTCCTGTGGAACCTGCAGGAATAATCTTGAACTTACTTTGCTTTTCTCTCACAATGTGAGAATTTCCTCTGGAATTGTATAACTCCAACATTTGAAGGGGTTTTTTTGCCCTGTAGTTGAGAAAAGGCAGACTCTTTCCAAGTATTTTGTTTAAGGGGATAATGTTGGACTTTATGACATTGATTTATATTTGTTACTCTGTAACTTAACTTATTTATGTTAAAAATAATAGCACGTAAATCAGAAATAAAATATAATTTCAAGCGTTTTTCTTAGTGTCTCATTTATCTTTTTTGCTCCTTAATGTTTTTTCTGTTTCTTTACTGTAAAACTCCCCCCCAGTATTAAACAATTACTTAATATATTTTATACCACAAAACGTCTTCATAGTATAAAAATCATTCTGCAGAGTATGATTTTTTGGAGGCATTATCTATGAAATCAAGCTTATTTAAGGAGACTTGATGTACAAATTGTAAATTTTTATTCTGTTACATCTATTATAATATAAGCCTGTAAGTGGAAATGATTATTTCATGTGTCTTTATAAGCATAACACCTTATTACTTTATTAGTAACATCTGCACATACTTGTACCATCTTTAATTAATGTATTTGTGTTTTACATTTGTGGTCATGGGTCAGTCTACTAAAAGACATGAAAAGCTACTTATGTTTTAGAATGTTACTGAAGGGGATGGAGGAATGTGATAATATGTGAGAGTACATAAATGCTAAATTTGGAAGTTGTAAACTACTGTGTACTCTGTTATGCTGTCCTTGTTTTAACAGTTGGCTAGATTGTTTTAAATTCAGCTTTCCCTGTTGGATGGATTCTCTTTCCAGCAATATTGATTAAAAACAGTTACTGGCAACTTTTCTCAGAAAGAAAGGCCTCCCATTTCATCTTTTGATAACCTTCAAAAATATTTGGGGAGTTAAAAATAGCTATATAAATGGTTAACAAGATAGCACACTGGCTGTAGTTGAATTCTTTTAGTAATATAGAGAGTTTAAAGCTTTTTCTGTTATATACCTTGGCAGAAATAAGTAAGAAAGATAAATTTTTGGCTGAGTCTTTGGCTAAATGATAAATCTGTTTCAGAATGCAGAGGACATTGGATCAAAATACAGAGGACATAATACATTTTAATGAACTGAATCCTATTTATAAATGTACTAGTTATAGGTAGCTCACTGATTTAAAATAAGCCTGTAAAGTTTCCTTTTGTAACCATCACAGCTTTTAAAAAATAAAGGGGGGGAGGAAAACCAAGTCTCTTTCCTAAATTTGGGTACTTTGAATACCAAAATTTTGAAAATTAGGGCATATTTTGACCTCTGAGAGTCAACTTTAATGGTTGAATGAAATAATCATATTTTACCAGGTGAATGTGAAGTCATTGAAATTGACTTTTGGGCTATCTCCATGTGTAAACAGTTTCAGTGACTGTAATAAAGACCATTAGTCTGAGTTTGGGACAAAGTAGGCTTATCCAGCAGCAGAATAGTAATCACCAGTATCTCATAAACAGAGTGCTACATCTTAGTTTTATTAGTTCATTGCCTAGAAAGCACTCTTTGGAATTTACGTGCTGATGACAGGGCATTCTGGTGTCAGTCAGTCAGATGGTACTCAACTCTGGATGGCATGTGAATACTGAACTATTCATATAATGCAAATATTAGCTATACTCCTGTACAAAATAAGGATTATTAGAGCTTTGGAGTTTGGATGCTGGAGATTTGGCCTCTCTTCTGCAATTTTTGTCATCCTTCAAGAGTACATTGTACCTTTCATGTGGAATGTGCCTCTGCCATTTCAGGAGGATTATTAAGTGTAATCTCTTTTGGACTCTTGTCTGCCTCATAGGGCTTTATTTTATAGGCTGTATGTTTAAGCAACTTGAAATAATCTACTGCAATTAATCCTTCAGGTGTTAGCCAATTTCATTTTCTGTTAAATGATTCTAGTATGTAGTACTTTTCTCCAGGGATTCTGTTGCTGATCACTTTTGCTTCTAGGTTAATTTTGTTTCACATAATTTCTGGGGAGGGGTAAAAAAGGACAGTTTTTATTCCTTTACCAGAACTATCTGGCTTTTTTTTTTTTTTTTTTTTTTTTTTTTTACTATTTATGTCAGTTGTGCAGGAAATACAATAACCAAATACATGCCAGTAACTGCAGCATATTCCCAATTTTAGTAAATCTGCCACATTAGAAAGACAAATTAAAGAGGTTTATTAAGTTTTAAGGAAAGAAATAAAGATCAGAAACCAAGGTAAAATTTATCTTTTATCTCTAGTAATTCATTTCTGTAGGATCATTAAGTGCAATTTGAATTAGTACCCAAGATATTAATCTTATCCTATAATTATGCAATCATTTAAGATTAGATAAAATTAATTTCTTAAAGAATCTTAGAGAATCTCATCTGATGATGATTCCCTTATGCATCTCATTGCTGCTTAGAGAATTCATAGAAAACAAATGTAGTTAGATTGTGAGTTTATCATCACCAGCAGTGGTTGAACTGATTCTCATACTTTAATACTTTAATAATGATGTCTTAACTAAGGACCTAGAGATGTATATAGGCATTATGAATACAGAAATTTTATTTATAAACCAGGAAGTACAGGCTCTTTCAGGTAAAAAATTATTTAGTCACTGTGGTGTACTGCAGCCAGATTGTAGTTCTCTCTTTGTGAGAGTCCTCAGAGCAGTCCTACCTGTGCTTACTTACCTGTTTTCTTGGCCTCTCTGACCCTAGAAAGCCACTTCAGTTCCTCCCCGGATCCAATTCTGTCGAACTTGCATCCTTTATTCAGAACACTGCTGCCATTGAGTCATGTTGTCATCGCCGTCGTCATCACCGTCATCGCCTCTGTGTATTCTGTATGAGTACTTGTATATGTCATAGCCTTTAAACCTAGCAGTAACCCTAGTTATAATCTAGTAGTAGGTCTCCTTGTGCTAACTGTGCAGACTGGGATAAAAACCAACTTGTTTATGCAAGGTCATACATTTTGTTTATATATATAACCAGATCTCAGATTTGGGTCTGGTTCTGACACCCTTGTTTGTACCTGCTGTGTTCTCCCACTCTCCTCTATTCCTCAGGGTGTTGCTGGTGGTATGGTCAGGGTCTTATCCTAACCAGCTTATCTCTGGGTTGCCAACAGCCAACCTGCCCATCACATCTTGGTTTTAATCCTTTGCTATGATTGTTTATGGACATGGACCTCATATTTATCGTCCCAGATATTTAATGAATGCCTTCCCAACTCTTAAATCCACTAGTTCTGTGACTCTTCCATTGAAAGGCCACCTGGAAGCAGTGTTAAAATACTCATTTTCACACAAGGGAATGTTTTTTAAAGAAGTAACTTCTCATGTGAACGTGCTATGCTTCCTCACTCACTCACTGAGAGTGGAGCCATACGTTTACATGGTAATATATTCTTCTCAGGGGCACATATTTTAACTATACTACTTGCTGTAGGCCTTCTATAAATAATCATATTCCTAATGGAATTTTAAAAAATCTTATAAGTGAAATATACGTATAAAAATATGTTTGTACATAATAACAGTTTAGCTCCATCCACTACAGTGAACACACGCTGTGTCTAAGCACTCAGATCAAGAAATGTAACATTACCAATATTCCAGAAGCCCCCTTTGTGCCTCTTCTTAGTTACTGCCTCCCCTCAAAGGAACCCCTATCCCAAAAGCACCATAGATTAGTTTTACAAGTGTTTAAACTTTATTTAGGTGGAATCATACAGTTTATACTGTTTTGTGTCTGGCTGCTCCCAACATTGCATTCTTGAGATTTCATCTATATTGTGTGCAGTTTCAATTTGTTCGTTCTTATTGCTGTGTAATCCTTTGTTTGAATATACCACAGTTAACTTATGTTAACTGCTGATGGAAATTCACTTGTTGACACTTTGGGGCTATGAATAATCCTCCTGAGAACATTCTTGTAATTATTTTCTATTGGGTATGTTCCTAGGAGTAGAGTTACTGAGTCATAGAGTAGTAGACACATGTTCAGCTTTAATAGACACTTTTACGTTTTCCAAAGTGGCTGTACCAATTTAGATTCCCACTAGCAAGGTTTGAAATTTTCTGTTATCCTACATCTTGTCAGCACTTGGAATTGTCTGTTTTAATTATTTTAACCACTTTGGTGCCCATGAACTTTTTACTAATGGTTGTGCTACTTTAAAAACATTTCAACTTGACAGAAGCATTATGGATTTAAGTGTCTATTTATTATATGAAAGCTACTCATTTTTGGTTATTCTTGAAAGCTAGGCTTTTATAAAGCTATGCACAAATGATAAGTACTCAGCATGTCTAGAAGTATCACAGTACACACAGAGCGCATGCAGGTAGACTGGTGAGGGGTCATAGGCAGCTCTTACTGTTACTCGGTTGTCCTTTTAGATTAATTTTTTATTGTGAATACGTGTTGGTTTTGATTGAAGTATTGCACACTTTAAACCAAGGGAAAGATTGTTTAAGTAATGAATGGGAGATATTTTCTGGAGTAGAACTTGGATACCAGAGTCTAGAGTAGCAGAAGATAGGAAATGACTTTTTTTTTTTTTTTTTGATGTGTGTGTGAGAGAGAGATGGTTGTTAACTTTCCGTTAGTAGTAGAACTCTGTTTTTCAGATGAAACCTGTGACTCGTTCCATTTGTGTTGAAGTGGGGTGCAGAGTGAGAATGCCGCACCTTCCTGTGGCACACTGTGGGGCATCACTGGGAAACCCTAGGGCTTCATGGGACACAATTTGTAAGCATCCGTTCTAATGTGAAAGAAGAGGTGGTGTGAGGAAGCACTAGACTTGCTGGCCGAACGTGAGGTTTGTCTGCTCGACCTGTGGCTCTGTGACCCTCCGTAAGTGTGTTGGTATCTAAAATGGGCATACTAATGTACCTCTGATGAGCACTGTAAAGGAGAAAGAGCTTAAATGAGCTGGTGTATAGTAAAATCCTTTTAACAGTAGTCACCAAATTATAAGGAGCTTTTTTCATGCCAGTTCAGTTAAGGTTGTAAGTTCAGTGCTTTGAGAGTGTAATGCTCTTGTCAGATCTGAATTTGAAACATGGCCCAACTCTTAACAAATGATGTGACCATGGGCAAGTAATCTTAACTCTTTGTATCTTATCACTTCAAGTAGGGATAATAGCATAATGCCTACCTCAGTTACTGTGGGAATGAAGAAGTATTACATATGTATATGTGTGTATAAGTACTTAGAATAGTGCCTGGCAAAGTGAGCACCCAATAAACGTTAGCTACTTGTTAGTGTTTCCTTTCCTGCAGTGACTTCCTTCCAAGCTTTCGGCTTTTTATCCCATCAAGAATCCTTCAAGGGTCAACTTTAGTCCTGACTCCTCCACAAAGCCTCTTGATTGTCCCAGGTAGAATAATCTTTTCTGAAGTTTTATACAAACCCATACGTTTCCTGTGACACTTATCTATACCCTCTGTTATACTTATCTGTGGCCGTATTTTCTATTTTTTCCTAGAGTGTAAGTTCCTTGAGGGCAGAAATTATATTTCATTTATGTTTTTGGCTCCCTAATTATGTGACAGCTTTACAAGAATTTAGAAGTCACCCGATAATAAATGATTTTTATTCTTGAATAAGAAACTCTAAAATTAGCACTGTGGTTTTCTTGATTTCTTACACAGTGAGAAAATGTTTTTTCTAAGTCTTTCAGAAAGATAGATATTTGCATAATACATGGAATAATGGATTATATGTATCTCCTAGAAAATGTCAGGCTTTTTCAGTGCTCTTCTATGATACTAATGATGTTTACCTTACCCTACTCATTGCAATGCCCGTCACTTTGTTGAAATGTATTTGACTTCCTCGTTGAATCCAAATACATTAAACTCAATTATTCACATATCGATTATTGTTTTAAATTCTTCCTTGTTAATTTTTCATAGTTGCTTATCTTTTCCTATCACCCAAAACCATGTTCCACTGCTTCCTCTTCCCAATCTCTCAGTATGTCTCAGAGATAGTATATAACCAGGTTATAATATAATATTAGCTTAAGCAAAACAAGATTGGAATGGTTAAAACCGTGTAATGCAAACCACAGTCCAACACGATTAGTGATTTTTGTTCTTAACTGGCCGACATTTAAGAGTGAGTGATGCTTTCCAGCTGTTTTTCCAGAAAGATCACAATTGATTTAACACCCTTTTAGAATGATACCAAGACATTTTTCACAATGGATGATCAAGAATTCATTTCTAAGCCATAGCTCAGTAATATCTCAGAGCAGTTTTCCCATTGGTTGATGCCTTTAGATTATATCCCTTGCAGAACCAAACAGATGCTTTTAGGCATCAGAAATTGAGTTTTTGGCCCAGTAAGACCAACTTCCAATAGTATTGGCCGTAACAACACTCCCTCTCTCTCAACCTTTAGATTTCCTAAAGATTTTCAGTATCCTTTCAGTCTGACCTTTCTGTTTCTCTGTCCTGTGTATCAGGTCATCTCTTTGAGTTCACAAAAGACAAGTCACTCATGTCATTGAGTTCTAATCCTTGCCCCCAATGACCTCTTTGCATTTTGTAAGACATTTACCCTAAGAAACTCTGTGCTTTTCATCCATATGAAGTATACTTTTGAAAGTTAGTTAAGCATTTAGTAAACTTTAGACTTCAAAAACAGAAAACTGGGTTGGCTGCTATTGTTAAATTGAGGGGCAAAGTTGCATTTGATTGTGGCTTTTTGGCATGTGATTTCTTAACATACACATTCTCTTTAAAAGCTAGAAATGTGGCTGTGGTTCACCTGTTTCTTACTTTCATATTAATTGATGTGGCTCCTTAGTGGCTATCTCTTTTGATAGACTGGGTTGCCATTTATCATTACTCTCTGCATATGACCCTATAGCCAACTTTTACTCCTCATTGACAGAGTTATTATCTAGGTTAATTAGAATTAATTATTCTATTATGATTTTTAAATCCCAGAGACTCTACAGACTGTTTACTCCTCTTACGAGGAGAGTAAAACTGTATACCTAGTTTAAAAAATTTATTTCAATGAAATACTAATTGAATTCTATTATTTCATCTTAGCAAAATACCTCTTTTGTTTCTTGATGGTAAAATGTTATATGATAGTCTTTCATATTTTAATTCTTTGAGAATTGCTTATACTGTAGAAGAATCTACTAACAACCCATTTCTTTAGGGTTAGACTTTATAATACATTGGCTTCCTAACTTAGATATTTTTATGTGTTTTATGCATACAGTTTTGTACAGTATATGTTTAAAAAGTATGTTGTCATATTTGAAAATGAGTATTCTTATTGTTTGAGAAATGTATATTTCTTCAACTATAAACTTTAAACAAATGAATTTGGGTATCTATAAATGGAACTTGTATGACTATATAATGAAGAATAAAGTATTACCGTCTTCTAAGTTTGGTATGCTTTTAATTCAGAATGAGAAGTCTTTAGTTAAATTTATTGCTTTTTTTATTAGCCAGGCTTGGCTTCCTGTTGCTGGTTATTAGACTGTCTCAGTGGTGTTGGTTCTTAATTTCCCATTCAGTGGATACATTTAGTTTATAGAGAATTTTAGTATTGATGGTGCCTATCCTGTGTGTGCACAGAGAAATTTTATATTTATAGCATGCAGACTTGTCTAATAAAGTTTTAGTGAAATTGTCATTAAAATTTTCAGATTTTTTTTGTCTCTTCTCAATTATTTTCTAAATCTGTATACTATCCTGGCCTGCTAGGTTACCAGTATTGGGAAAGCAGTGCTATATCTAATGTCATGAAGGAGTTAATTGAACTCTCAAGAGTCAAAACTTTAACTTTCATGGAGTTACACCTGAAAGAATCTAGTTTGAATTATGGTTTGGGTCTTTAACAAAAATTTTAAAGGCCAATATAATGAAAAATCTTAATGTTAATGAGATATTAAATTGAGGTTTACCACAATATTTGATCTTTCAAAGAACTTTTAAATTATTCTTAACTGCATTCAAAGAAATGAGCCTTACATTGCAACCCAGTGTATGTGGTCTTTGTGTTACTCTCATGTGCTCTCTTAAAACAGGTCTGAAATTCTGTTATGTTTTCTATTCTATTTTATGCTATTCTATTTAGTTAAAAGATACTGGTTGAAATCCACTTAATTGGCTTCATGATCCCTACCATTTGAAAAACCCTGTCCTAGAATTCTACTCTTCAGGTATTTTCTTTTTTTGTTTTTTTCTTTTCTCTTTCCTTCCTTTTCTTCCTCTCTCAAATATGTTCCCTAATTCTGTCTGTAATCAGAATATTCAGAATATATTTTAATAGTTCCCAAAGGATGTGGGGCCTTCATTATGAATCTCAGTTATCACATCTGAAGTCATACCATCAGTCATTCATTATTCTCCCAGAACTATTTCTCCCCACATGGAAGGGACCTGAATGGGTGCACTTTCTGTAAGGTTCTCTCTCCCAGGTGTTCTCGTAATGTTTATTTTAGTTTGTTCAAGTGTAGTGGTAAATGCGGCTAGGTTTTTGAATTAGTCAGCCTTCCTTTTACCATTTGGAATTTTGGGCAAAATAAAATGTCCATGCGTGTTATATTTTTAGACACAATTCCAGTTATGATAGAACTGCCTGATTTGAACATTTGTAAATCTTCAACTAAAAACATTTATTTAGAAGTGTAAGTTAGAAGTTTTGACAGTGATTATGAAAAAGAATTCTCAGTATTTCATTTATCTTTTTTTCTAACTGCAGATGATTCATGTATCACTTTCTTTCACTGTGTCAAAAGTACTTTCTTTAGAAAAGGGCTGTTTATAAAAGGTAGGAGATTTGCAGTTGTTTTATAGAAATTATGTAGTATATTCAAGATTTGTGCTTAGTTCTTTTTTTTTTAGTAATAAAAAATGTATGCAATTTTTAAAAATAAATCATTTTAATTTCAAGCTTCTTGGTCATGGGAAATATGTTCATCCATGATAGTTTATGAGCAGTTATGTCTCCACTTATGCTTTAACAGAATGACTTCAAAGCTGTGCTTCTTCCAAAAGAGGCAGTCACTAGTATCTAAAAATAAAGATGGTTTCAGTTATGTCTTTGTTTTAATTTAGAATAGCGTGCCACTGAAAATAGTAACATTCTGCACTTGAGAACATGTTAAGTAATGTAACCTGTTCCTGTCAGCATATGTCTAGTAGAAAACGCTGGTCTCTATGTGAAAATCAGAGACTTCAATTTGATGCTAAGGCAAAAAACAAGCTGGTCATTTTCATTCTGTTAAAGTGTAAATGTCTCATTATAGCATACTTCCTTTGTAGTCAATAATTATGCAGGGTCTGATTTGAGACGTTAGCTGTTTCCTTGGGAACAAGGTTAAGTGGAGACAATGCAGGAACTAGAATATCATTGTCTCTTCAGTTTTTAATAAAACTATTAAAACAGCAATTTAAAAAACAGAAATCAGTAATAATAATGACTGTAACTTGATGCACTGTCCCACCTCCCAGTTAAAAGGCATAAGAAAAGACTGCAGATAAGATATGGATAACTTGGCTCATTTTTCTGCAGAAAAATAATTTTTCTGGATATTTAAAAAAGTGAAGCTTCGTGGGGAGGGTATAGCTTAAGTAGTAGAGTGCATGCTTGGCATACATTAGGTCCTCTGTTCAATCCTCAATACCTCCTCTAAAAATAAATAATAAACCTAATAACCACCCCCCCAAGCTTCATTCTGATTCATAGATGAGTTTATGTCTTAAACATTATCAGCTGCACCCAGATAGTATCACAAGGTTATACTTTTTGGTTTGTCTACCTGTAAAATGTATTTCCTTTCCATTTTCACTGCCATGTCCTAATCTTAAGGTTTTGTTACTTCACTCTGAGATGCTACACTAGCCTTTTAATACTTTGACTCTCTACTCCTTTCCCTGGGTCTCATCCCAACTCCCCACCTCACACCACTTTCTCGAAGTGATCACATATAAATCTCAGGGTTATAGGTTCTAGTAGGTACGATCTGCCAGAGACTAGAACTCATTCTCTCTATCGCGCTTTCAAGTGCTGGAAAAGGAACCCCTATTGGCAGGGTGGGTTAGGTTCCCACGCCTGATTCAGCCCCTGATTCAGCCCAGTGTGATAAATGGTGGTTTCTGAGGAGCTGCTCTCATGACTGTTTCCACTCTCAGTTCCCAGGGTGGTGATTAGTGCCTGCTCCCGTTTGTGACTAGTGACGGTCATGGACTTATTTATTCTTTTCCAAGTTTTTGTTCCCAGATTGTTCAGACAGTAGTATATGAATTTTTAAGTGGAACAATTAAAAGTAACATATGTTTGTAATTACAGCTCTTACTGTAGGTTTCTCATAAGACCAAATAAAAACTAAACTGAATAAAAATACATTCAGTAAATGTGATAGTTAAGTTTCTCTTATTTTTTTCTTAACACCATCTAGCCTTTCTATACTATTGAAAAAGGAAGCAAGAGGGAAGACTAGAACCCTGTTAGTGTCTCAGATATGATGTACAGGTTATTCAGATAGAAGGGCAGGGGCAAGAGTTCTAGCATTAAGGACTGGGATTTGGCCTGGAGACCCTTGCTGGAGGGAGGAGGAATGGGACAGGAACTGCTAGATCTGACTAGGAGACCCTGGGGAATATCCTTGGGAGCTGCCTCTGGATGGTGTTGCTATCAGCTTCTATTTCCCCATCATCTTAATCTAGTTTCTCTAATTTTGTGTTTTTAATCACTGACATTATTTTACGTTAAATTATATCGACTGTCAAGAACATGTCACTTGTACCATGTAGCTAACCTAGGCAGATTTGTTGGATAAAGAAAACCTACTTAAAAATGAAAGCAATAGTATTTTTCCACTATCAACAACGTTTTTCTATAAATCTGTAAAACAGCTAGCTGGGTGTTTTTGTCTTTAATTTTTTTATGTCCTTATCAGTTGCTTAACTTGGGTGGATTGCCTACTTATATACTGAGTAAAGAGAGGTGTTTTCTTTTTTTCTTTCTTTTTAAAAAGTATTTAATTCATTCTACACAGGTGGAAATGAAAAAAAAAATAAGTACACTGATTTCCCCTGCTATTAAAAATTTCCTCATGAATTGAACAGATATATTTAATTGCGTTTTTATGTGTTACTACATATATATTCATTGTTAAAATGTTCTAATGTATATAAAATATTATTGGAGTTGTGTTTGAATGTTAAATTAGTTCCATGTAACAAAGAAGATAACAGAATATAAGGTAAATGCATTAAATACACAAAATTTCTTTTAAATGGTCATTCCAGCTATTATTTTGACAGGTAGAATTATTTACGTCCATTTGGCTTTAGATTTTGTATTACAGCATTAACTATTTCTTTTGTGTGTGTGTGTGCATGTGTTTTTAATGAGTCAGTGGAGGGGTGTTCCACTGCCTTTCATATAGATACTAATGTGTTTGTGTTTGGTTTTGTTTTTTCACAATGACTGTCTAAAATTAACTGATTCAACTTTTGAAAGTAAGGGACTAATGAAGAATTCTATCCTTCATGTGACTATAAACCATCTTATTATATTTTGATTTAGACATGGTGTATTAAAGAATATATAGGACAGTGACTAAATTTTAATTTTAGTTTTACAAATAAGATAGTTTATAAGCCTGTTTTTCCTTTTTTAAGCATTAGTCTCTTTCCAGAGTAGCTTTTATCCATTGTCTTAGAAATGTCACCATTCATTCATTTAATTTTTATTGATTACCCAAAATGTGTTGTTATTAGTGATTTTGAAAGACTGGTTAAAACCTGTCTTTGTGCATTAGTGCTTTTTGTTGCATTAATGCTCTTCTTTCCCCTTTTACTTTTCACTTGTAAGTTGTCTAAAGATGGCTGCTGATAGTGACTCTAAATTGGATCCTCTTTGGTAATCGTGTTGCTTGGGTTATCTATTTTAAAATCTGTGTCTTGATGTTGATCAAATTATGTTAAATTTGAGGTTTATAGAAGAGCATTCCCCCTCATATAAACCTTTACCAAATATGCTCTGACTCATACATTGTCTTGTACTATAGTTTTCGATACTAACTACCCATAGATACAAGAACACTTGGTCATAAGCCCACACGGCCTAGTAAAGAAAGGGATAACCAAGAACCTACCAAGCCAGGGGCACTTAAGAAGTACCTGAAACCCCCATCCAGAAGCTGTGCAGCCTCTGCTGCAGGGTGATGGGAAGGACTTGTCCCGAGCTACTCCTGTGGGAGCCGAGCCTGAGAGAGGAGCACTTGGGGGGTGTGGAAAGGTTTTCATTTGTTGTCTCAGCCAGAGGGTGCCAGTGCTATCTGGGTCCAGAATTAGGACAGCTAGATTAAAAGCAGAGAGGAAAAGGAAAGATACACCAGTGCTCAAAAAAGACTGGCATTTTATGATCTTCTTTTGAATGCTATCCTAAACTGAATCCATGAAGCATTTTCCCCTTGGGATTCTCCCTCTGAGAGGTACAGTCACGGAAATAGAAGAGTGCATTTTACCCAAACACATACAGGAGATTTACCTGCCCTTGCATTTAACTGCTGGGATTTGTTTTCTGTTTTTTGTTTTTTAGTGATCTGTGGGGTCTATTACCATCTCCTTGTCGTTGTGTGGCACTGCTAATTCTAGTTTAGCAAGGGGAAACTAGACAGGAGAGTGTGAATGAATCCCAACCACCATGAACTTGCGCACAAGGCAGACACATCCTGCTGATGGTAGCTGGTTAGCTGGTGTGACTTCATATTCTGGGCACAAGATGATGATTTTTGATGATGAGCTTTGGTTCGCTTGTTTAACTTGATTAGCAGTGTTCCATTCCATTCCAAGATAAAAAACAAACAGAAGACTTGTGTTCTTTCTATATGTTTCTTTGACGCAACTATTCTAGGGCCTAGAGAGGAATGACACTGTTTTCCCACCTGATGATTTTTTTGTAGGTCATAGTTGTCAAACAAATTCTCAGAGGTTGTCACAGCTCATAGACCCAGAGAAATATTTCTTCAGTGTGACAGTTAATGTAGTCAGCCTTTTGAATTTTTGTCTTTAGATGCTGTGTGCTCTTAGGAGTTCAGATTATCACCTATACCATGGCTGCTTTTTTCACTGTTCTTCCTACTAGTGTTATAGACCTGATCTTACACTTTTACCATTTGATTTCTCTGTGTTGGTGTGAAGTGAACACAGAGCTAACATTCACTCTGTGCTTTCTTCCCTTTGTAATTGTTTGAACTGGCAGAGCTCCTGAGTCAGCAGTGCCTTTGGGTTATGCCAAGATACAGACTGCACTTTTTAAGTGCTGGATCTACATCCAAAGTTAATCGGTTAAAATTTTTTGGAAAACACTTACTTATGGACCATTTGAAAAGTGCTTATGTTTGCTTTGAAATTTCTGAAACTAAATCTGGCATTTGTAATCCATGGTGTGGCCATTAGAATACAAAGTTGACCTATTGTGGCGAATAAGATCCAGGAATGAAAAGAAACACCCCCTTATTTGCTGTTGGTCAAAGTAAGAAGTAGTATTTAGTATAACATTGCCATTCTTAGTCACATGAACTCTTAATGCTTTCTTGACAAATTTGTTTAGAGAAAATATCCTTAAAATATGGACAACTGCTTTATATGTAGGGTAAGGATCTTAAGACAACACGTGACTATTGCACTGAATCAACCCTATTAATTAGTCTGTAGATTTACTCAAGGAAAAGGACACAGCTTTGTGGCAAGGTGCCAAATACATGCCAGTTTGAATAAAATGCACGCTTTTCTGTTACTTTTCCCCTTTCCCATTGTTTGAGCATCAAAAAGTCCTGCTTTTGGTTGGGATGGGGGAGAGGAATCTGACAACAGTTGGGGGGCTTGTGTAGAGTGGTTTTGTTTCTGGATATATATTTTATAGAGAATCAAGTAAGATACATGTATGCACATATACTATGAAAAGGCAGATGAAGGGTGCACTCTTGGCTCCAGGTTTAACTCTCCTGGTTTAATTAAGAAAATGACGACATGCATACTGATTATACTAACATGTTTTAGAGCATGTACTACTTTCTGTAAGAGATTTCTCTGATAATGCATTTCTCTTTCTATTACCAAACATGATTAATGTGCCACATAGTGTTAACTGGGCTCTTTCCCCCAAAGACATCAAATGGGAGGCAGCATGTAGAAGCTAAATTATTCGGAGAGGAGTCGGTGATTGATTTAAATATAAAAGGATTAATTGGTCCCTGAACCAGACTATTAAACTGTACTGTGATCTTGACTGAAAGTGGAAGAATTACAAGTGCATTGTGTAGAATAAATTAATACATTTTTCATGGCTTTAATCCTTTTTTCTGTATTGCTTATTATTGTGGTTTTATATACTGCACTCTGTTGTTTGCTTAATTGATGCAGAGGGGATTCAGTGTATAAAGTTGAAATGGGATAGAGGGATGGAATCATCCATCGAGTTTTAAGGTGGTAGTTCTTCCAGGATAGCTGAAAATATTTCCAGAGAAAGAATATTTCTAAGAACTCCTACCAGTAATGACTCCAGGCACAAAAGTTAAGTGTTACTGAATAAGAAATTTGAAAGTATACGTTTCGTAAGTTCAAGATGAACATGAGCTAACAGTGGGTAAATACAACCCTCTATCCTTGAGAGGAACTTTTGAGGGTAAACAGTGTAAAGGCACCACACCCAGGGAAAATTCTCTTCTTTTTATAACTGTTTCTACCCAAATGATACTGATTTTTCTCATTCCAACTCCCAGGTTGATACTTCAGTCTGACAGGATATTGCTGTTGAAGGCTGTCAGCCTCATGTCTCCTTTCCAGGGAGCATAAATCATGTTTCTTCACCTCTTTTATATTGCTGCTTTTATAAATAGGTATTCATGTACACTCTGCTTTCAAAAAGTAATCCTGGTAGCAAAAAGGAGAGCAGAAAAGTTTGGTTTGGCTGACTAGATTTAAGAATTCATGTAATTGTGACTTTACTAGCAGTATACATTCCAAGTTTCAAAAATTGTATCTTCAAGATACTTTTTTTTTTTACTCTGTCTCAGTACATCTTTCTTATAATTTGCTGTGTTTTGCCTTTCAGTATTCTATCTGCTTCTGAATAATCAGCCCATATGGGATATTTTTAAATAGGCACAACTTAGATCTGAGAATCGAAATGTGGAATCTCAAGATTGAAGGTACCATTAAAGGTCATTCTGTCCCGTTCCCCTTTCAGTATGCTTGAGTTTCCTGGAGTTTCCTCCACCACAGCTTCAGGTATAGCAAATATATTACCCTTCTTGTAAGCCCATTTTTTATTTAAACAACAACTCAGTTAGAAAATCATATTGAATTTAGATCTGTTTTTCTATAGTCTCTGTCTCCATGGTGCTTGATCAGTCTGCCTGAGTCCTCTGGTATACCATGAAGTATTTGACCACATTTGCCACATTTTGGTCAGTGTGTAAAACTGGGATTTGCCACAGTTGAGGATGGCACATGCCATTGCAACAATGATTGTTAAATACCAAGCTGAGCACAAACAGGTTTCATGACATGGTGTACTTGAGTGTGGGTTGTGTACAAAAGATTGTCTCTTCCCTAAATTCTCATCCCTTGGTTAAATATCTTCACTTCCTTTCATTGTCATCATGTTGGATGGTTTGAAGTTCTTGTGGTCTTTCTCCTTTGAATGTGTTCAGGTTTGCTTAATATCCTTTTAAAGTGTGGTATCCAGAATTAAACCAGACTAGCATACAGCTGGAGCAGAGTAGATCATTAGCGCTCTTACGGATTTATTCTCTTTCAGTTCTGGAAATCAGAAGTATGAAATGGGCCTCACCAGGCTAAACTAAAAATGTTGGCAGGGCTGCATTCCTTTTTGAACACTCTAGAGTCAAATCTTATTTCTTTGCCTCTTAAGGTTATTTGATTAGCAACCTTAATCAGTCATTAACTTCAGTTCCCCCTTGCTACGTAGAACAGAGCATTCTCAGGTTCGGGGATTACAACACAGCATCTTTGGGAAACCATTATTCTGCTTAACATAGTCACTAAGATAAATACTCAGCTTTTGCAACTCAGACTTAACCTAAAGTTTTAACCTAAAGTTTTTTATAATCCAGAATGTTAGTATTTTGCCACATTTCTTTCAGATTGCATGGGAATAACTTTTTATTGAAGTATATAATATATAGTACAAAAAGGGCATGTATCATAATTGTATGTAGCTCAGTGAGTTTTTCCAAATCGAGAATGCTTATGTAACTTGCACTCTCATCAAGAAATAGAATATTATCAACACCCCAAAGCCTCCCTCATTCTCCTTTCAAGTCACTGCACCTCCCCTCCCAAGTATAAGCAGTGTTGTAAAGCTTATTTTACTTTAATTTTTCTGTTTTATGTAAACAGCATCATACACACATATATATATTTTTTGTTTCTGGCTTCTCTTGTTCAGCACTGTTTGTGATAGTCATTCAGGTTGTGTGCAGTTGTAGGTCATTTATTCTGGTTGCTGTATAGTATTCCATTATGTGAATGTACCTCTGTGTATTTATCTGTTCTACTATTGATGGGATTTGGGGTAGTTTTCAGTCCTGATATATGTTTAAAGTTGGTAAATAAGACTTTGTCAGAGTCATTCAGTGAGAAAGCAGTAGAGCTAATGGTATCTCTTGTTTTAAGTAGATGACCCAGCCTGATCCAGAGAAAAGCAATGACTACCACATTTCTCCCCCACCTTTGTCAGTGTTATGAAAAGGGAAAATTATTTTAAGTGGAAATCTCTGAATTTAATGTAAAATAGATTGTGTGATTGCCTCATTTATTGTTCTTGAGATTGTGATATTAATCAGATTCATAGATATAATTACTAATTAGAAAAACTGGTATTTATTCAGATGATAATTTGATTCTAATAGTATTTTATAACTTCATTATTTGTTTTCAGTGAATTTTATTACTCAGTGAATTCTACATTTTAAAAAGATGATTTTGAAAGGAAAAAAATATGAATGTTTGATTCAGTTAAATTCACTAAACTCCAAATGAAGAGGGGTGTGTGTGTTTGTGTTTGGGGAGAGAGGAGGGAGGGAGAGAGAGAAAGAAGGAAGCTTCTGTCACAAAAACAAACAAAAATTAAGAAAAATATACCATAACTTTCTTTTTTCTTTTTACCTATTGTTTGGAGAAAGATCATTAAAAGATACGCCTCACATGCTGGCTACACAGTAGCATTTCCCCCTCTCCACCCCTTAAAAGAACCTGAGAATGTTAAAACAGAGGTTGAGTTGTAACACATTTTCAGTATCTGGAGTCTTTCAGACTCAGACCTGTGTGCTCTCACTCATTCTGTTGGCTTTAAGTACCATCTTTAAGTGGACATCTTCCAAATATGATCTCTCACCCTTGCCTCTTTCTTCCTACTGTGTCCAGCTTCCTTCATGGTGTGTCTTCTGGCATGTCCTGTCAGCTCTATTTTTGAAAAACATCTTGAATCCATGTCCCCTTAATTTCCACTGCTACCAGTCTACTCTATGCCGTGCTGTTCTCTGACTTGGGCTTCCAAAATAGTCTTCTAGTTGTTTTTCCTGCTGCTTCTCTTAACCCCTTCATAACATATTATTGAGAGAGTAACTAAAAGTAGTCTTATTAGAATATGAGACCATGGTAATACCATTGCTTAAAATCCTGCAGGGTTTATCCATGTGTTTAGAATAAAATTTAAGCCCCATCCTATTGTTGAAAAGCTTACGTGATCCAGCCCCTGTTCACCTCTTTGACCCAGACACATTAAGCTTGTTCCTGTACTTCCAGCTTTTGTGCATGCCCTCTGTCTAAATTCCCCTCTCTTCTAAACTCCTCTCCATGTCACCAGGGCTAGCTTCTCATTTGCTCTTCCTCGAAGAAGTCTTCCACACCCACCACTGCCCCGCATCTAATGTGTCATTTCTTCTCCCCTGCCTCCCTCCACAGCCACTCAAACACAGCATCTTGTTTTGTTCTCTTCAGAGTGTTTTGCCCCCTCTGAAATTATCTTTTAAAAAACGTTTGAACTGTCTGATGCCTCAAGCTCTGTGAGAATCAGGACTCTGTGGGCCTTCTTCACTATGGTACACCTGGCATTTTAGGGCAGTGCTTGCACATTTGTGGAATGAACAAAAAACTGAAAGTTGCCTAAGCTACTGACTCTTGATAATGAAAAGAGGTTCTCTGTCAGAATCTTCTGTTTCCTCTAAACCTTTTACAAATTAGCGCTCTCAAAAAAAAAAAAAAGCTTTCGTAATTTTAAGCATTTACATTTTTTAGTAGTGACCAGAGCTAACTGTATGTCATTGTCATTAGATAAGTGTTAGCTTCACTACTGTACATTTCAGAGTGTTTTAAGAGTGGGTATTTGTTTGGTACCTCTAGGGTACACACCAACTTTTTAGGTGCTATAGCCATCACCTGAAGGATCTTGTATTTTCTGTTGGACCCTTCAGTGAGATGCTAATGCCATCCTTATATTGAATAAACATTGTCTTTTAGATTTTCAGCTACTAATGACTCCATTAGTTCCAATAGCTCCTTTTTCTTGTATATCCTCTCAGCTGAACTTTACCTTATTAGGAGAAATTGCTTTTAAATATTAAGAATCAAAGTTAATTCTGTTTAGTATTTGTATAGCATATTGCAAAACATGTAACTATCTTTGACTTCATATTGTTAAGGAGACTACATGAAAAGTATAGCAGCATCTTATGTTTATTTTTGTTGGCTTTAGCCACCAGATTTATTTTTCGTATGTTAGGGATAGGGAAGTTGGGATCATGAGCAATGCTGATGATTAAAGGCTGCACTGTGTTTTGATTAAAGAAAAAGAAAAATCTAGCTTCTGTTGTAGGCCTCTGGCATGGGAAGAGTATGGAAGATGAATACTTGCTAATAACAGCACTCTACCAAGTAAGTGTCAGCTCCAATTTTATTTTCCTTTTGCTAGGAAAACTGTGCCCTCCTTTGAGTACTGGTGAGTGAGACGTTTTGCAACAGTGCCGAATATAAAAGGCCTGCTCTCTGGCAGGCTGATGCCAGACGTTGGGAGCCTTTGCAGAACTTGCCAAGCCACACTGAGTGTCAGCTGCTAGTCTGAAATAGAGCGGTGTAAAAAGTTAGGTATTTTTTTCCTGCTTTGTTTATTGTAGACATTGTCTTTTAAAGGTATAACTAGAACCATTACTGTGAGTAGAGACATAAAATAATTTTATGATGCTGTACTGTTTACTTTATATTAGTTCCCATTAACATTGTTAACACTATCAGTTCCTTAAACAGAATTGGGGTTTGAGTGAGATAGAAAATCTCAGCATGGGTCCTTCCCTCTTTTTCCTGCCTCATCTCTTTCTAGAAGTATTTAAGGTAGTTTGCATACAATAAATACAGTGAGGGAGGGAGAAATAAGAAGGGTTGATACTCATACATGATGAAAAGTGCAGTGATGGAGTATGGAGAAGTAACACTCTGTGAAAGCGAAAAAGGCTGCATAGTTAGCACCTGTTTGTCAACAGGCGTTCCTTTTCTGCTTCTGTGTGTTGTTGTTGTCGTTTGGCCACGCAGGTAAAGTCATACTTGCTGTCGTTCACCTGATGAATGAAAGCAGATGAATTCCCATCTGCTTTAAGCTTCTTGGTGGGGGGGTCATTTCCCCCACTGTGAGCTGTGTGTGGGAACCTAGGCAGATGTCAGAGGTCTGTCCCTGGGTTTCTTTGAAGCTGGCAAGAACTCTGCCAGGTCTGCACTCAGGTTCCTCGGCCAGCAGCAGGATCTGTTACAGTGAGTGGGTATTTGTGTAAAGTATACTGAAACATTCACTGATTTTTAGATGTACTATACAAATGTATTTTGAAATCTGGAATGATAACAGCATTTCAGTTTATCAATAAGGAACAATGGAGAAAAGCTAGTTTATGTAGTTTGTGTTGTCAGGCATATATATAAAGTCTTAGCTATTTTAGTGTCAGTTGATCCTTTTTTGTTCTTAGTAGTATATAATGCCTAGTTAATATTTAATGAGAAAATGGTAGAAAATTTGTGTGGTTCCCTATACCTTTCATTAATCTATCCTCCCTGCTCCTTCCCTCAACTTTGTTACTGTCTTTTAAAGTAAGCAAAAACTGGATTAAAGGTTTTGTTTTATATTTAAATTCAAAAAAGAATCCAAGCATGTCTTAAAGTGAGTAATAAAAGTACTTTTGTGGTGATGAGTTACCTAATATAAATGTCACTTTATAGTCTCTGCAGGCACACTCCCATTGAATTTTCAAAGAAATTCTAGTCTGCCCAGAGAATGACTAGATAATCTGGCCTAGTTTAGTAACCTCAAGAGAGATTTTAATAAAAAGACTTTCATAAGCCTCCTCAAATTTTGTGTATAGCTGCTGCTTATTTTCAAGCACACATCACTGACTAGAGCAGTCTTATGTCTATCTTGGCGTCTTGAAAATTATCTTATATAGTTTGTACCATCAAGATGGGAATCCTCACACTCTTTAGCCTTTGGATCAAGGACATACTGAGTCAGAACATACACACTGCCATTTGCTTCTAGTAAGTGAAGTACCCAGGGAGAAACATTAATTCCTTTAGGCCACTAGGGCACTATTTTTGTATTAATGTAAGATGTACTGCTGTTCTGTTACCACTACAGGGCCAGGATCATTTACCCTTGTGACTGGGAAGAATTAATGCATTGCCCTATGCCGAATTTATTGCCAGGGAACGACTCAGCTTTGAGGATGGAAGAGTAGAAAGGAGCAGTCATAGAACTTGATAGTTTGATTTCTCTTATATATGTGCATGTGTGTGTATATACTTGTAAGTATATATATATGTGTATGTATTGCATATGTATATACCTATTTATGAAGAAAAATTGTTCACTGAGGCAATTTTGTATTGTAACAATATAACTGATAACTTTTTTCTTCAAAGGATGATTATCCATAGAATTGTAATTGTAGTTTAACAGTTATAATGCAAATACTGTCATATTAAAAAAAAAATGCCATTAGCTTTCCTGGACATTTTCATTCACTTTGTAATCAGGTTTAACTTCTAATTTAAAGGAAAGATGTATGAAATAGTGAAAGCATCTCAGGATTTTATGAAATAATTTAATCAACTCTTGTTATTTGAATATTATAATGTCACCCTCTTTTAAAAAGGAGGTGAAAGTTAAGGCTTGTCCAATAAGAGAAAGGTCAGTATGCTAGTGAGCGACAGATCTTAATGTAGTCTTTCTGAAGACTGCCAAAGTAAATGCTGTATTTTTAAGGAAAGAAAATGATAAAGTAACATTAGGAGAATATTCCCAAATGAGGATCTATAGAGTGAGGCAAATTACTTCTGGCAAGAGATTTAGTTAATGACAACTTGGAAATTTTTAAGATAATAAGTTCATAACACAGAAAGCATTTAGATAAAATTATCTAAATGCATTCTACATTTTGAATCTGTTATCAAAACACTTTTATACCGTGAAAAGAACAGGAGTTTATTAATATTCATAATACATTTTGAAAGCACATGTACTACTTGCATTCTTGAAAACTCAATGTAAAAAGTGAAAAAAAAATTCTTAAGATTTAGAATATTATAAGAATAAAATGATCTGGAACACTACTTCCTTCTTTGCATTTTTGCAAGTCTTTTCCCAGCTACACAGATGCAACCTGCACCAACCCATTGTGTTTCTTTCCTAAGTAAACAGTTTGAAAGTTTCCTTTTTTCTATCACTGGAAATTACATACACCTCCTTCTATTAATAATAATTAATCTTCTTCCCACTTGGAAAATATTCATTGTGCACATCAACTATTCTTGTTCTCCTCATGATAGAACTTGCTGAAGAAAAGTAGTTCATCCCTTCCGTAACTGTTAAGTGTTGTGTGTCATGCGCTGTGCAAGGACACAGAGGGCAGTGGGACAGATACTGTGGTGGGGGAGACTATCAGAGTAAATAATTGCAAATTATGACAAAGCCTTATGAGGGAAACAATTTGAGGGATGGCAGCATTGGATACATGAATTAATAGAGCAAAAGATGACATCGGAAAGATAGAATGAAATCAGAATTTTTGGAATGTAGTTTAGTTTTTCTTACTGGACCTCTGAGAAGATAAAATTTTAGTCATTTATAACACTTAAGATAGAATATATGATATTTTAGAAGTAATAGGAAAGTTTCCCCCCCCCATGGTTCATTTCATTCCTTTTATAAACTGATAATTTTTAAAGATTACATAGGGTACAAACCAGTATAAGATATTATAATTATATGATGAGGGCATTTTTTTTTTTAGATTTAATATTAAAGTACCCAATTTTAACTGAGGATGTCCTACCAGAATTTCTTCATCTTCATATTTCTATCCCTTTTAAAATCTTTGGGACATTTGCTGTACATGATTGGTGGGTACCATAGTTCCATTTTAGTACTTTTGTTCCTTTAAAAGTTTTAAATAGTCTAAGAAACTATAAAATAGTTTCTAAGGCTGATTCTAGTCTAGTTTATTTCCACATGCCTAAGGGTAGCTGAGTGTCTGGTCCAAGATAGATAGGTGTGCTTAGTAAGTACTTGTTAATTAAATGAGTTCTTCTGATAGTATGAGTGCCAAACAAGAGGTAAGTACTCTTGGTAGCAAAGAATAAGGAGATCTCTGTGAAAAGAACTAATATGAGAAGGCTGCATGGAGAAGGTAGCAGTGATGTTGGACTTTGAAAGATGGGAGTTAAGGGGAATGAAGGAGTGGAAAATGTGTGGAGTTACAGGAATGTAGGTGGGATGTACAGAGTATTAACCCTTCCAAATTGGCTGTCGTTGAGAGTTTGTCCAAGGAAGTAAGATTTCAAATACTACCTTAAAAAAAAAGTGAGTTGCAGCAGAGTCTAGAAGACCTAGCCTGATATGCAGAGGGGTGTAGATTTTTTGCCTCTGGGCTGTGGGGGACTATGACATGGGATAGATGGAGTAGTATAGATTTTGATTATAAATGTGTTTTAGGAGGACTGATTTGACCATACTACTTAGAGTAGATAATAGAGTATAAAAGAACAGAATTCCTTAATTGCACTCACTGAAGAGATACCCTGTTGGTGTATATTTCTAGTCCTTAGTTATTCTGTGCTAGTCTCCTTTGTAGTTCAGAGAATATAAACTACCTTGAGTCCCAAAGAGAGTCATAACTTACTATACATCGTAGCTGTCAGTGATACACTCCAAGCAGTTTCGCTGTATGAGAACCAATAGAGAGAGAGTCAGAACTTCTCAAGACTAGGGAGTCAGTCTCCCCTACTATATTCTTGGCTGCAGTGTCACACACAGCTTTACTCTTGTGTTCTCCCCATCTCATAACTCAGAATTCCATGCTTATTTCAGACTCTCCTAATAAAATGCCAGAAAATTTTAGAGAAAGGTACAAAGCATCACAAACTCAAGTAAGTGATTAGTGTGGTATCTGCCCACTCCAAACACCGTGCAAAGTACTGGAGTCCAAAATGATAGAAAAAACATGATTTTTGTCCTCTAACACAAAAGTTAGATGGACTAGGAGTAAAACTTAGAAACTTTGAAGTGCTTTGACTGAGTTATACACAGAGTAGTTTGGGAGCATTTCTCTTATTCTGGGACCTTAAGGCTGATTTATTGGAAAAGATGAGTAAGAGTCAGAGGAAGGGTAGGGAAGACTGATGAGGCAGCACAGCATACGCGGTGGTGATGGGAGCCAGAGGAGTGCCTTGTGCTTACTTCCTCTTTTTGTTTTTCAGGATTGTTTGGTGATGCCATTCCCTCCTTGCACAGGCCTCTTTTCTACTTCCCTTCCTCAAATCAGTCTGCTTTGGGGTTTGTCTTCTTTTAGTGTGCTCAAAGAACAAGATCTGATTTTGTTAATCCTTCCTATTCTTTCCCCCTCTACTTTATTAATATGTGCTTTTGTCATTATTTTCATTGAGTTTATTCCTTTTGGATATAACTTTTTGATTTGAATGCTGATCTCATTTATTTTAAGACTTCATTTTAGGCATATAAGGATATAAATTACTCTGGAAGCACTGTATCACTCAGATTTTGACATGTATTACTTTTGTTGTCATTCAGTTTTAAATATTTTGTGATTTCCATTGTGATTTCCTCTATAGCCCATGATTTATTTAGGGAGTGCACGTTTAAGTTTCCAAACAAAGGGATTTTATTAACCTTTTTTTTTTTAACTGTTGATTTCTAATTAAGTTGTACTGTGATTAGAGAACATGCGGTTTCTGTAATATTAATTCTTTGAAATTTAGGACTTGTGTCCTGGTCCCCAGTCCTGTTTTGTACATCAACCATGTGTCTTTGGAAAGAGAATTGATTATTTATTTCTTGAAACCCTACATGTATACTTAAGTTTGTATACTTTTGTCATTCATGGTTTTGTTTTGTTTGTTTTTTTTTGTATTCTGAATAATTTGCTTATTCTATTAAACACTGAGGAAAATATGTTAAAATCTTTATTAAAGACTTGTCAGTTTTTCCTTGTAGTTCTACCAATTTTTTCTTTATATATTTCTAAGTTATATTGCATACCATATAACCTGAATGTACATACACATTCAAGATTGTTTAAATGTCTTATTTAATTCCTCTGTTTGTTATTCTGTAATGATGAACCTAAGTTTTAAAAATATTTTATTTGTTGCTATTCTGTACCAGCTTTGTTTTTATTTAGATTCACCTGGCGTATCATTTTCTTCCTTTTTGGGGGGGTTGTAGTTTAATTTTGTGTGCCTTGTGTAAGCAGTAAATAGGTGGACTTGTTTTATTTTTTAGCCATTCTGATGATCTTTTATCTTTTTGAAGGCAGAATCTTTTATCTTTTTGAAGGCAGAAAGTGAACAAATTATACCTGTATTTCCAAATTCGTTTTACAGTTGTCTTCATTTTCACAATGATGCAGCCTTTTAAATTTTAAAAAATTTTCCTTAGAATGTCAATTTCTCTAATTCAGTATCTTTAACACGTACAGTTTTTTTTTTTATTTAAATGCTCCCCCCCCCCCGCTTTTTTTCAGAGAAGCTCTTCTCTGGCCTGTTCCTTTCTAAAATAGCACCCCATTATGTCTTAGTGCCTTGTTTATTTCTTTTATAACATAAAAGATATTTATAGATAGGTTGTTTAGTGATATTAATACTTTTATACTAATCATTTTATTAAGTTGTTGATTATTTGATTTTAGTCAGTAGAGGGAGAAATATATGACAGTAGCCCTTAAGGAGCAACATGGTCAAGTAAAGGTATCACAGGGCTTGGAAACCTGGAGCAAGTAAAGAGGTAGAAATAAAAACTATTCATAAATAAGTATGGGAGCACCTTTACAGAGAAAAGGAACTGTGTAGTCCTCCAGGACTCTGGGGGAGGATGAGATAAGTGTAACTGCAGGCATGTTTAAGGTGAAAAAGAGATTAAATAATTACCTGAGTCAGACCAGATATACCAAGTAAAGAGGGGAAAATAAACGGAGTTGAGAAGGTTGAAATATTTGTCAAGTGGAGCACCGTGAGAACAGGGGTGAGGCTCTGATTGTAGTTTAAGTGAAATTACAGTGTGTATTCATTCGAATAGTGCCTGCTAGTCTACAGCAGTAGGGGGTTAATAGAAATGATGCAGAGAGTGACTGAAATTACATAGCGTGTGTGTGTTCTTGCTGCTGAGGGGGGCTGTATTATACAGGGTGAAGGTAGCGTTGACCTAAAGTAGAAACAGCAAATGTAAAAGCATCATCAATGTGCTGTGAACACTATGTTAAGAAGGGGACTTGGATTCATTCCAACTGTGCTCTAAACTGCTGTAACTATGGGCACAGTTTTACCTTCCCCCTGAATTAGAAAAGGGATGAGCCTGATCCTCTCTAAAGCCCTTTCCAATTTTCAAACAGTGAGAGTGTATGAAATAGATGGAGTTGAGTGATTAAAGGTTCAGGTAAAAGTGGATGATAAGTGAGAAGCAGCAAGAATAAGGATGAAGCTTGTAATAAGTTTTACCTCCTAACTTTGTAGTAACATGATATAACATATCTATAAATGTGTTTATAGAGCCCCTTGTTTTCATTCATGAATCTGATCTCATTGACCTACATAAAAATGTTAGTAGAGATATAAATTAGTATTTTCATTTATAGACTAGCTGAAGGAAAGTTCACTGAATTTCAAGTCTAATTCCAGCTGTGATTCCAGAAATGCCATTCTCAAGCCGCACTTTTTAGCCCTGTTTTCTCATCTGTAAAATGAGGAGGGTTGTTCTTTGTATCAGACTACCTGAATTTTACTTTTAGGCAGGTTTCTAGATCAGAGAAATATGGTAGTTGTTGTGTATCTGCATTTTATCAAAACATTTGATGTAACCCTTTAGATGATCATTTATAGACAAGAAATAGTAAATGTCTGGCAGCACTTGGGAGAATTTGTAACTTGGGAATTACCTGATAAAATGACACAGGATTCTATCTTCAGTGCAGTCTCATTCACCACTTTTAGCAATGACATGGGTAAAGATATTGATGGCTTACTGATTAAATAGCCACCATGTTGGATAACAGAATCAGAATCAAAGATGATCTCAGCAGGCTTCTACTAAGAGCCACATGTGACAAGATGAAACACATGGATTCCTCTAGGGCACTCCTCCAGTTGGGCCAGCAAGCACACTGCACAGGATGGGAGGCAGGGCTTCCTTCAGATCTTGACTCCATTACTTTCTCTGTGACATACGGCCCCACATCCAAAAAGTGTAAAAGAATATTGTGAATTCTCCCTTTGTTCCCAAATCATTCCCCAAAGGCAACCAAAATTATTAGGTTTTTACAGTGTATCCTTCCAGAGGAATTTCATGCCAGTGAAAGCAAATTGTGTGTGCATATGTTTTTTCCTCCCCACTTTCCCGTTTGTATACAGATGGGAGTATATTACTCACAAGTGTTTTGTACCTCGTTTCCCCCCCCCATCTTTATCAGTTTATGTTGGAGGTTTTTACATATCAGTATGATTATCTTCTTTTAAGTGGTTGCACGGTATTACTTTGTAGGGATGTATCATGGTTTAGTTAGCCAGTCCTCTACTGATGGGCATTTTGGCTGTTTTTAGTCTTTAACATTACAAGTAATGCTGTGGTTAATAACTGTATAATGGGTATAATAATAAATGTATATGTATAATGGAATAAAGTCTTAGAAGTAGTATTATTAGGTCAAAGGGGAATTCTACTTTCTAGTGTCAATATTGTCATTCCCTGCCCTCTTGTTTCTTGTAATTTAAGAAAAAAAAAAGGATTTTATGGCTGGAAAAGATTTTATGTACCATAAAATTCAGTGATTCTCAAAGTGTGGTTCTTGGGCTAGTAGTAGGAACAGCATCACTGGGAACTTGGTAGAAAAGCAGATTCTTGGGGCCCATCCTGGACTTCCTGAGTTAGAACTTTGGGGACTCCAGCAACTTGTGCTAACAGCTAATTTTACATGTGAGGAAACTATGATCACAAAGGTGAAGTAACTTACCAAACATCAGTTACTGGCAGTTTCTCTTAATTTCCATCATAACTTGCTATTTTTCTTACGTAGTTTTGTCTCTTTCAAAGAAGACATTTTGTTTTTAAAGTTAGCAATATAAAAAATAGGTCATTGATTCTGTTCCTACCTTTTTCATTTGTGCTTCTTCTCTGTGTCTTTTAGGACATAGCAAATTCAAATGAATACTATTTTGAGGTTTTCATCTGGATTCTTTAGATTTAGCTGACTTTTAAAAACCAAAACTTAAATTGGCCCCCTGCTGTTTTTTACATGCAAGACTTTTGGTTGTCTCAAGGGGTGACCTCTGACTTCTTTTTCATACTCCCTTCCCATCGTGTCATGTCTCTCCTCCTTTTAGAATTTCTAGGCTATAGCCTATTCTTAACTACAGATACTCCTTGCCTCATGTTCCCTCCTTTACTTTTTCCTTTACACTAAAACTCTATTTTCATTTGTTTTTATCTTGAAGTGTTTGGATCTTCCAAATTGAAAAAAATTAGTACACCTTAGCCTACCCTTGGCATTTTGGTTTTCTATTTCTGTATTTGTGCCTGGTTTTATTTTACTGATGTGCACTCTTACCAATTTTTTTGTTAGTTTATATGCTCGTTGAGGGCAAGGACCATATTTTAGTCATTGTCACTTCAAGCTTCTTGCACCATTCTTTGCACTTTCTAGTTGATAGACAAATGTTGGTTGCATTTGTGCTCACGCACAGGTGGAATTCAGTGGAATCGAGAACATGTTCTGTGCTGCATTCAGTGTCTGTGACTCTCACTGGTTGTCTTATAAATACTCTGATGACTGCATGGGATGGTCGGCGTGACAGGGATAAGCTGGCTCACACTCCTCCACTGAACTTTACAAGTGGAAAGTTACAACTCCATAATCATTTAATCTGTATTTTGGTCTTCTTATGTGCCGGGAATAATGTTATATTTTGAGGATGATATGTTTTCAGTGTCATTTACATAAATAAAAGACAGCAAGCGTATTTTTACTATTGAGAATGTTTTATACCTGTATGCATTTACATTATATGCATCATTTCCTTTTTGTGAGCTTGAAACTTAGAAGTATCGTGTTACAGGGATGTTTAAATTTTCAAAATTCTTTAAAAATTTTAGTTACTATCTTATGTTTACTCTATTGTCCTGAGTACCCAAATATCAAGACTGGGTGCTTCTTATTGATGAAACTTCACATTCTAGTAAAACACAAAATTTTCTCAGGTTATCTCAGCATACTTGTCAAGGAAGAATATATATATTTTACTCTGGGATAGAGTGAAAATTTTATCATTTTTTTATTTTTCCATAAAGCATTATAATTTTATACTTAAAATTTAATTTTTTGAGTAGTACTCAAAATACACCTTATAATAGAGAATTCTGAAAAGAAGCAAATCTTGGAAATGGGTTTTTAAATGGTGGTTGCTTGGAATACAGTTATTTTGGTTCATAAGGCAAATGTTCTTATGAGCTGTCTTGAGAAATGGAGATGTCATGGCTGGCTTAGAGCCAAGTTAACAACTTCGACAGAATGTGCCACTGAAGTAATTTTGAAATTATTTTTCTCCAGGACATATCATTTTTATCAAATTTTAGCTAATTGTGTGGAAAATGGAGAAGTGGAATGCTTTAATAAAATCTTGTGATCAGAGGTAAATTGTAAAAATTAAATGTAACAGATTACCAGCCCATTTAGAGACTTGTGTTACCTTAGCAATTGCATATTGGCAATTTACATACAGCACTTTCCTTAATTGCTACTTTTAGATCAACAGTATAACCTTATTGTAATACATATTGTAAACTTATAAATTTGTTGTTTCTTTTATGTCATACAGAACGTAAGCAAAATTATTTTGTCATTGTCCCCAGGCTCACTTAAAAGCCAGTTCAGGAAATAGTACATGAGACATATTTATCTGGCATCTTTAGTTTGTTAACAAGTTATTGTTACGTTATTTGTCCACAATCACCTAGAAGTTTATACTTATGAATATTATCAGGGGCAAGGTTTGCTGGATGACTGATAAAGCTGTATCCCATCTGTAGTTCCTGTGTTTAGTACCCGTTTTCTACATGAGTGTGTTTAGCACCTATTTCCAAAATGTAGAGCTGAGATTCTAATTGTTTCTTTTTTAGTGAGCATTTGTCCTGTGCTTTCACATTCTTTCTTCATGGGGAAAGTAATGTATGCACAAGTGTGGAGATTGCCCAACACCAGCCAATTTATTTGATCAATGAGGAACATATACACATGGCTCAGTCTTCACCTGCACCATTTCAAGGTAAGTAAATGATGGTGTCCCTGCTCTCCACCCGGCCCCCACCAAGTGGATAGCCACCTTGCCCAGTGAGATTTTACAGAATGAGATATTATCTTAAATGGCATGTTATCTTAAATGGGCATGTTAAGCTAAGCAGTAAGAGTCAGTTTCTGAAGAACAAAGAGAAGACCACCATTTCACAGTTAAGTGATAATGGCTTGCTAGTTTTCTGATGAAAGCATCTCACATATGCAACATAGTCTTGTCTGTATTGTGGAATAAAATGTGGAGAATTTTCTTTAGATCAAAAGAGGACCAATAAGTATATAGTCCAATAAGTAATTGACAAATCATTGTTTTGTTTGTCCCATAGTTTTAGGAATGTAATGACTTATAGAAAATTACTATTAAACTTAGTGTATTTGAAATTTCAACCAAAATCAGATTTCTAGAGTTGTATATAGTTTCTTCATTGATATTAATATCTTTCTTATTTATTAATTATAGACTACACTGGTTATAGATATTTGGTTGCAATTTAACTTACATTCATATTTTTATTAATTCTCAGCTTATCCCCTAGATAGCACCAAAATAACTCCGTGTCCTTTTCCTCTAGCTGTGCGTTCTAAAGCTTTGGTTTTGTCTTTGGAATTCAGTATTTTCTATGAATAACTCTTTTAATATTATAATATTAAATTGAACCATTTAGAAAAATCTTTGTTTTTTTTCAGTCTAACTTGTCATTACTAGAGATGCCTGGTTAAAATAGTCCTACTGTATCACACAATGTAATTTTTAAAAAACCAATATTTGAATAGAATTGGCTGAAGTATTTTTATTGATATAATAGCCTGTCATATGAGTAATATTTATGATTGCTTTTTGGTTTTCTACAAATGATTCTGACTTAACTTGATGAAAGCATCTGTTTCTTGCCCTAAAGGTAGTAAAGGTCTTTTTCTTGTTTTAAGGTAAAAAAGGACATTGAGCCTCATTTAACTGTGTCCTGATTATTACCTACATTTCACTCCTCTTGCAACACATTTTAAGCTGTGTACTTTATAATTCTATAATTTTGGATGTTTTATTATGAACTGCTATAATATTCAAAACCATGTAATTCTCAAACTGTACACTTAAAGTTGAACAGTATGTGCATATTATGGATTGTCAAGATTATTAAAAATACTGTTTCCTTGACTTTGAAAGTGCTGAGGATCATCTGACTTCATTATAAGCTCTGTTACTCAAAATCAAAGCATTTATTTATATTAATAGCAAAAGGAGTTACTAGTCATGTGAAAAAGAAACTAACCTTCTAAGCTGAGAAAAATATTAGCATACCAGGTCCTGATAGATTACTTGTTTTAAATCTTACTAGTTTGTTACTAATGCCTTGAATCATGGAAGACTTTGTGGGGCATTGTCCTGCCTATTTTCTATGACTGGTGTGGAAAAGGTATGTTCTCAGGGCAGGTGTTGGCCTATAGATAATTATAGTGAACAAAATTAACCGAATTGATGTAGGGAGTTTTTAGAAGTGTTAGTACAGAAAAATCACTCTTGATCAGCTGTGTTGGTTGGAATCAGTATTTTTATCCCATTATGATCAGTGAGGAACAGCAGAAAGGCACCACAAAATATGTGCTGTCTATAGCTGTCTGTGTCTTGATTATTGTGATACATCATCCAGCTGTTAAAAAAAATAAAACCATCCCCTCAGAAAGGATCTCCCAGTTACTGCTTATGCTGAGATTTTTTTTTCCCTCCTTGGGTAAAGATCAGGATTAAGGAAAAGTGACCTTTATCCTCACAAAAGTGCTGAAATACGGTGTGACTAAGAACTGGCTGGGTTATACAACATTCCATTAACTATATTTTTGTGTCTGTGAAAATGACATCAAGGTCAAACAGTCACAGAATAAGATAGAGGGACTCTGAGTCCTTCACTTTGAGTAAAATAAATTTTATTTAGAGTTGTTTCATCAACAGACTTCCAGAATAGTCATAATTGAAGTTACATGTAACAGTATGTTTCAGACTTGGCACATAAAGACTTTCCTGCTAGTAGAAGGTTTACTGATATATTTTTAAATTACCTCAACTCTTTAGGAAGTCTCAGGAAACCATAGGAAGAGTGTTCAAGTTCCAGTCTGGTTTGGGAGTACATGTATTAAATGGTCTTCTGTCATGGAAGAGTCAGTATTCACATCGCATAAGCTATTATCAAACAGATGCTTATATGCTTTAATGTGTAGATCGTTTGTATATTGTGCGTTGATATAGCTGCCTGACAGTGTTACACCTTCTCCATTTGATTTCCTTCAGAAATTGATTTGAGTTGACAGGCATGTAAATAAGAAGTACTGTAGTGAGGAACTTTAAAAAATCACACTTTAAAAGGGAATTAGGAAATAAAGAGCAATATACATTAAGTAATCCTAAGCTTCAACCTAAAATGACCACATATATAACGTTACACTTAGTAGGAATTATTACTCCGATATGTGACATGTATTTCTCCTCTCTGCTTCAGTACTGGTAAGTCCTTATGGCTTAAATGGCACACTAACAGGCCAAGCATACAAGATGTCAGACCCAGCCACCCGTAAGTTGATCGAAGAATGGCAGTATTTCTACCCAATGGTGCTGAAAAAGAAAGAAGAATTGAAAGAAGAGGAGGAGTTGGGATATGACGATGATTTCCCTGTGGCAGTAGAAGTAATTGTTGGTAAGAGAAAATATTTTGCCTGAAGAACTTTATTCTATCTTCTTCATCTTCCTTAATTTAAAAAGATAATCATTCAGATTCATCAAAATTTCCCCATCTTTTTGTATTCTCTTGACACAATGGTATTTGCTGAGTAGTTATCTTGCCTGAAGCACCAATGGTCCCTGTATTCCAAATGCTATTATGATAATGTTGGAACACATGTTGAAATAGCAATTAACTTATGAGAACACGAAACCTATCACTGTCACTTTCGGCAGTACCTAATGAGCGTCTCCTTTCGCCGTTGAGCTTTGACTCTGACCACTGGAACAACATATCTGGCAGTCTAGTGTGAACTTTTTCTCAGGCCTGTTCCTCTTCCTCTCTTTCCTCACAGGTGGTGTTCGGATGGTTTATCCTTCAGCTTTTGTTTTGATCTCTCAGAACGACATCCCAGTTCCTCAGAATGTTGCCGGTACTGGAGGTCATGTTACCGTCGGGCAGCAGGGCCTTGGTAGTGTGAAGGACCCAAGTAACTGTGGGATGCCTCTTACCCCTCCCACGTCTCCAGAACAGGCTGTCATAGGTGAGTACAATCCAGGAATGTCCTGGGTGGAAGAGATCCCAGAAAATCATGTTCCCTTTGCCATGAAACAGGTGAGGAAACTCACACTGAGAAATTTCTGGTAGACGAGGTGGAGGTAGAATAACATGGAGGTTTTACAAAATGGAGAAGTGAAATTGTAAACGGAATTGATGTGCTTCAGAATTTTCATTGTGCTCATATTAGTTACTCCGGTTAAACAGCTTATCTGTTTTCTTCTGAGTTCCACACACACATCTGCCCCTTCGTACTGATGTGCACGCTTGCATTCACAGACAGGAGGCAAGATGTAAGTTGCACATTTTTTTTTTAATCAAATGGAAAACACTAAATGAGAGAATGGTTGAAGCCTTTCCCCAGTTGACTGTTGCCAGCCAGGGACAAGTCTTGGATCAATTCTTTCCTTATTATATTATAAAGTTAGTCTAATAATAAGAAGCTCTGAATAAATGCTTTGTCCTTTCAATAATCTGTCCATATTAATGACATATTAACTACATTTGAAAATTTTGTCAATTTAAACAGTCTTCCTTCATGGAAAAATTCAAAATATTTAAATAGGGAGGATTTTGCCTTCTTTGTTGAGTGGTATATATCCTATATTAACTTTTTTGTTGTTGTAGTTGACTTCATTTTAATTGAAAATCTAGTCACTAAGAAAAGGATAGTCATCATACTTGCACTGAAATGAGATTATTTGTAGGTATTTAATGTGGGCCATGTTGGCAGTAGCATCAGAATAAATAAAGTCTTGGCTGCAAAACTTTGGAAACGGACTATCAAGCGTGATATATGCTTACATGGTAATTTTCCTGAGGATTAGATGAGACAGTGTTGCAAAGTTTCTAGCATAGTGCTTGGCATGTAGTGGGTCTTCGATAAATGTTCATGGTTAAACACTATATTGGGGAAAAGTATTACCTTTGTGACTGAACACACCTAATTTTAAAACCTAGCTATAGATTTTACTAGGTGAGTTACCTTATTTAATTGTTATACCTGTTCTGAACATCAGTTCCCTTCTCTGTTAAATACTATATAGTTTACAGGATTGTCACACTTATCTGATCACGTACTTTTGATCTATAAACAGTAAAGCAGAATACAAGCAGTAGTGTAAAACCTTAAAGCAGCGCTCAGAAGTCCAGTTTTAACACACATTATTGAGTTATCTGGAAGGAATTACTCAGATATTGTGTGGAAGACATGAGTGGATATACCACGTAGCCTCTAGAGGTAGTCTAGAATTACCAGTATTTAGAAAAGTATTTTATCATGTTTCATATCAAAGTTTGGATTTGTAACAGTTACACTACATCTGTTTAGTTGAGTTTGTTGTTTAACAATTAAATCACAAAAACATCAGGTTTTGTTTGTTTATATTTGTTTTTGTTTTGCCTGATACTTAGTGAAATTTCTGTTCAACTTAAAATTGAAGGCCTGGTGTGTGCATGATGCCTTGACTTCTCATCAGTTCAGAACTCTAAATTTTATAATGCAAAGAAAAAAAGTTTTGTTATGGTGGATTTCAGTGTGGACTTCATAACTACAGTCTTCACATTTATTCCCCTTTAACTGTGTGTGCCATGGTGTTAATAAGCCTTGGGTAAATAAATCTCTTGATGCCTCCTCACTCCCTAAAACAAACAAAAAAAAGCTAAATAAAAGCAACTAGTATCTTTGTCATAAAATGAATTTGTCCAAATTGTCCACCATAATAATGTTGAATTACAGCTTAGGACTCCTAATGTTCTAACAGCGAGAATCCTGCACAGCCCTGTCATTCTCCATTTGACTAATGTTGACAATTGCCATCTTTTCCTAGAAATAGACAGAGTGGGTTAGTTTGCCCCCTAAAATGACCGAGTCTCCTAGAGTAGCAGGGGACCTAGGCGGGCCAAATGGTTCTGCCTCATGTGGATAGGTACGTCAGCTCGCCTCTTCTGTTTGTGGAGATAATTGTGAGAAACAGTATTCAATATGCATTTAACAGCATGGAGTGCAAGTCTCATTTAATTCCATGTAAAACATCACTCACATTTTAGTTAAAACATCAAAAGGAAAAGCATTAATCCAACTTGAATCAGAAAAGATTCTGTGACTTGCTTTCCCCATGCCCTCCCCTGTTTTGGGTCATAATTATTGTGTTTG
Source organism: Camelus bactrianus (assembly GCF_048773025.1). Taxonomy (NCBI): domain Eukaryota; kingdom Metazoa; phylum Chordata; class Mammalia; order Artiodactyla; family Camelidae; genus Camelus; species Camelus bactrianus. The sequence goes on from NC_133570.1 coordinate 12,400,899, forward strand.
GGGGCAAAGGGCTATGTTACCTACTTCTCTTTGTTTCTTCACCTTGCCTCATTTTATAATAGACATTTGAAAATCCATTGTAAAATTGAATTACTTTGCATCATGAAACAAGTCAGGGAACTTGAAAGATAAAAGGCAGCAATGAAAGACCAAATTCCTTGTCTCCATAATTTATCTCATTTGTAATATATCAGTACTTTTCTGGGGAACAAAGAAATCTTCAGTTCCTAAGAATGTAAGCATTAGGGTTGTTTTTTTTTTTTTCTTTTTTAAAAAAATAGAGTTGAGCCTACCGTTTAACTTATATGATGGTTAGTCTGCAGTGATACCAAGAATATTAGTTTGTGATATAAATTTGCTTCTTTCTTTTCCAGATGAGAGTGGAGGCTTTCAGAATGCTCAGAAATATTTCAGTCAAGATATTTTGCGTTGTAGTTATGTCAAGAATAAAATATTTATGAAATCAAATTGATTAAAGTAATTGGATCAGAATTTGAAACTGGAAATTGGCTTCAGTATTTGTCTCGTATGAGATGGAAGTTAAAGTAAAATACTCATAACTAATAATCAGTATTATCAGCAATTATAGTGGACACAGTAGAAAATGGATTGCATACCAAGTACAGTTGGAAAAACTAAGGGAGGTGTTAGAAACCAGTGAATTTTTAATCCTCTGATACAAAATGCTGAGTCTACCTCTTGCAGTGTTTTAGTACTAAGCTTTCATAGTGTCAGGCATAAGGACAAACAGTTCCACACACAAATTCGAAAATTGACCTTGTTAAAAGCTTTGTGCCATTAAATTCTTCATCCTACCCAGAGCGCTGTGTGCAGTTGTTACACAGCCATTTAGCTACATGAGCTCAAGGCTCCCTCTGCTGTTTTGTTCTGCCTCAAAACTTATTTATTTCATTGGGATTTAAAAATGGAAACAATCCATGCATGTTTATATCTTTAATATTGTCATGTTTGAACCCTCCCATGTAAGTTGTCTCTAGTACCTGTGGAGTAGGAATGCCTCTGGATTGGTATGCCCTTGAGGGTATGTGAGTGTGTGAATATTCATGTGCTCGAAAGCTGTACTGATGCTTCAGAGAGTGTTATTGTCACAGGTAGTGGCAAAGCTACATGATGAGTTTCAGCAATTAAAATATTTATGTTAAATAAGCCAGCAGTCTATCCACTAGAAGACCTTTCCAGGAAGTTCTGACATTCCAAATTGTCTTTCTTTCCCAGGTGAGAGTGGAGGTACTCAGACTGCTGTCAGTCACCTAGGCTCCCAAGACGGGGGGATGATAACTATGCACAGTCCAAAGAGATCGGGGAAGATTCCTCCAAAACTCCACAATCATATGGTCCATCGAGTCTGGAAGGAATGCATCCTCAACAGAACCCAGTCCAAGTATGTTTTTTGCATTATGTCTGGATTGGGTTTAGTAACTACATGAAGAGGATCCATCAGATTGCACTGTTGTGTGATCAAACCCTGAGCGGTCGTTGGATTGTTCTCTCATCTTTTTGAACGTAATAGAATCAGATTCACAACAGAGATTTTGAAATGATTTGATTATCCAGGAAAATTTTGAAGTTCCTGATCATCTCAAGATTGTCATGGTGTTCATCTGACCTTTGTTTTTTTTTTTTTTTTTTTTAAGCACAAGTGAATCAGGGATTTACCCTGAGTATCAGGACAATAATTGTGGGTTTGATTTTTCCCTGTATACCAATCGATGAATGTTTCCTGTTTACAGAGGGAAATGCCCTTCTTTGTCATGTTTTTTTACTATACATTGGCCTTATACTTTACTTGACAGTACATTTCTAAACTGAACTGATGACAGTTAGAGGAGTATTTAGTAGTTATTGTGCTTCTGTTTGTTGATTTGGGGGAAATTTTTTTCTTCCCCTGCCCAACTTCCCTTCCTTCCCTTCCTTGCCCTGAACCCCTCCCCACTACCCCCTCCCACCCGCCTCCCTCCTTTGTCTCTTAAAAAAGAGGAGGAATTGATTCCAAGAAGAGACTATTGGTGATTATTTTAATTGGGTGAGTGATAATGACAACAGTAGTTAGTAAATTCTGTTTTACATGTAAACAAATTCAACATATTCGCATCTGTTTTGATATGACTGAGATGTCCACCTTCTTGACTGATACAAGTAAACCTATGAGTCTTGACTCTCTAGAGCAGAATAAAATGGACATTCTTATCAGCAACTCTTAAGAACTCTTTTAGAAGTCAATTATATGTTTCTTAAGTGACTACTATTCAAAATTTTAAATACAGATTTAAAACCTGTCCTTTGGACCTCGCTTTTAGCAAATTCATACTATACATATATTTCCTAATTAACTGGCTCAAGAATAGGCTACTAAAGAAGATACAGTAGAAGAGAATCTAAAATAATTGCAATTAAAAACCATGTCACGTTCTAGAATTTAAAAGGTATCTCTAGTCACATAAAAACAACCCTTTCCTTTAGAATTATTGGTACAGCTCTTTTCATTTCCACCTGCAATGCCTAGACAGTATCCAGACTAACATTTTTTTCCCTTTTCCTTTGATTTACCATCTTTGATTTTTATCCCCACTAACCTTGCCACCATCACCAGAGCAGAGCCCTTCTGTCAGCAGCACAGAACAGGGAAGCGAGACACCCAGAAAGATAGAGGAGGATGGAGAGCAAGTGAAGTCCCTGCACAGCCGTCAGTGAAACACTGCAGCATCAGCTGTAGCAAAATCAGCAGGACAGAAGTGCTGCCGAGTGTTCTTATTTGTGCAATAACAGTCATCTGCTTTTGCCAACAATTATTAGTGACATATAGAAGATATTTTTGATTCTTGTCTTTTAGTTCACAAATGTGGAGTCCTACCCCTAAATGCTAGTAAATATAGGCATTTTAAGAGTGATTTAAACAGTCTATTGGAGGGCAAATGATTCACAGATACTGTGAAAAGATAATTTTTAAAATTTTAGGTTATTTCTACAGACTTCATTCAGGTGACTTAAAAAAAAAAAACAGCTAATACTGCCAGATAGTGTTTTAATTGGTGTGTGTACCACGTGTGTTAAAAGTGCTTCTTCTAGTGCATGCAAGTAGTAGTTTGCCCCCCACCCCCCGGGCCCCGCCACACACACACACCTGGGGTTCCTCTGAACTGTCTGTCAGCAGGATACGTTACTGTGTAAAATGTATGTATGTCTTTTAAGTATTTTCCCCTCGGAGGTATGAATATTACATTTACACAAGCCTCGTTTTTCAACCTTTTTTAGGAGGAGCCAGATGTCAACTCCAACTCTTGAAGAAGAACCTGCTAACAATCCTGCTACTTGGGATTTTGTGGATCCAACCCAAAGAGTCAGCTGTTCTTGCTCTAGGTAGGTAGTGGCCCAGGCAGAACGGCAGTCAGGTAGAATGATAGAACATTTTGTTGGCTGTCTCCTGGCTTCTCAGATCACTTCCATATCATTTAGTTTAGTTTTGTTTTGTTTTAGATTTTCTTCTCCCTTCAGTAAAGGGGAATAAAAGCTTGATCTTTCCTTATGTGCAGATGATACAGTTTTATTGTCAGGACTCAGAATAAGCCTTTTTAGACAACTGGCCCTGTTATGAAATTGCTCCCACTGATTTCTTCAAGATAACTACTTTAAGGCTAAAGGCATCAGTTTGACAAAACAGTCTCTTGCCATTTCAATGAGTTTATTTAATTACTCTTAATTTTAAAATAGGGATAAGTATCAAACAAGCTGGCCTGGTTAATAGAATTTAGATTAAGTAGACCCTTCCATGGAAAATTTAATTGTTGGTGCTGGTGTCTTTTGATGACTGAAGCAGGTAGATGGTAATAATGCGTACCAAAAGCTAAAATTGTTGCTCATTCATTTAGATATTTGAGTTGAAACCCAAATTGTCTTCCGTAGAAAATTTTTGCACTCCTCACTTAGATTCCCTCGACTTGCTCCTTGTGATAGTAAAGAATCTTATTGTCACAGATTTTCATTAGGGTTCTTAAATTTTTCAAGTGTACACCAGCCTTACCCCCAGTTCAACTGACTGTTAGAGCCTGTGGTGATGATTATTCACTTAATGAGCAGCTTAGAAAAGTTCTGCTTCCATTTGATACTGCTCAGTACTTTAAAAAATTGAGATACATGTATCTAGAAAATGGTCATTCACATCTCTAATTTAGATCAACGGGTTCTTAATGTGGCATAAATGAATTGGTTTCAGGGTAGGAGGTGGTCACTGTGCACCTGAGAATCCCTGCAAATGTGTGTGTGTGTGTGTGTGTGTGTGTGTGTACACTTAGGTGACAGTTTGACACCTGCTTCCTGTCCCCCACCCCCGCTTCCCAGTAAATTTATTCTCTTTTATCAAGCTCTGCCTTGGTAGTCAGCTTTTTGTTGAGAGATGCTGTAAGTACCTAATGAAACTCTTGATTGATCTTTCAAGGAGGATGTTTTTGACAATGTTATTTGCTCATTAAAGTTTCTCTTAGCATGTGAGAGTCTTTCTCTAGTCTCAGGATAAGTGTGGTGTAACAGCTGAACACATGGTTTGCTTTTGTCTCTAGACCATTGTAAATTCTGTGACAAAAACTATTTTCCTATTAATACTGATTTCTAAACAGCTTACAGCTGTTAAGGGAGTACATAGGATAAAAATTTGAGTATTTAACTTCACTTGTGTCATCTTATTTTTCCTGCTCTTTTCCTTAATCTAGGTTTTTTTTCACTTAAAAAAAAACCGTTTAACTGATTTCTGTTTCATTTGCTACCTTGAATTATTTTTACCTGAAGTGTAAATAAATAAATAACACTTTTTCTTTTGTCCTGTGGAGTTACTGCTCTATTTCCTCATGAAATTCTTAGAGCCTTCAGGTCTTTTTTGTAGCTATGCCTTCCATTCCATTGACTTGTAAATATTTATCTCTAGACCTGACCTCTCACATGTACTTTCTAGTCTTGTATTTTGGGGAGTGCTTTTAAAATATATTCTTAATATTGACATATTTGTTTCCTGACAAACCAGGTACCCTACTGAAGTCATTTTGTCACAATTTTTCCCTTCTCAGCCTAGAAACTATCATTTGAATTTTTTTCTTAATTTTCTAGATCAGTTATATCATTGTATATCATGGTGGCTTCCTTTGAAATGTCTGTCATTCTGCCTTCCTCATCCGTTTGGTCACCATGTGTTTCTACGCTATTTGGGCCTGCTTCTGGTTCCTTCCCACCAACCAGCCTCCCATATAATTAGCCTTCTGAGCCTGATCTGCCTGTTGCCTGCTTCAGCAAGGTCCCTTACCTGTTCACAGATATGCAGTGATGGTCTATTACTTACTGGTGTATCCCTAATTCTAACCATTCCACAATGTAGCTGAGTCATTAAATGCAATAGAAAAGTGGCTTCATAAGATTATCCACTTTGCAAAAGGTCCTTACACTAAAGAGGCTGCCATAAAATATCCATCAAAGGACTAGTGTAGTTAAATACTTTCTTGAGAAAATCCAAATCAAAAAGTTTTATGTAAAGATTTTTAGAGCTTAGATCTTAAAATAAGTACCCTGAGAAGATATAATTGAGATAGTTTCAGATGAGACATTCATCTCTTACTGTGGTACTTTGCCCTGGAGATTTAAAGCCCAATTTTTGCTTTATTGACAATAGCCTTATGCATAGGCAACCTTCTTCAGTGTCAGGACTTTTTTTTTTTTTAAAGAGTGGCGAAGACTTTGGCAAGAGTGTTTTCAGATTATCTACTGCGGGATTACCAAACCCACTGTGGAATGGTCCACTCCTCACACTATTTAATGGCCTTATGGGGCAGGGTGGCCATCCTGCTGTCCCACTAAACCATCCCATTATGCCACACAAATCCGTTTTACTGCCCACTAGGGCATCGTTCAGTGCAATGCAGCAGTAATTTAATCCCACCCTAGTGGCCTCAGAGAGTTACTGCTACACCGGCAGGAGAGCTTACATTTTTTGCTGGGAATGATTTATATATTGGGAGGAACTGGCCGACCTGCTGTATAACTCTTTTGCACAGAGTAAAGCTAGTAGGCCTTACTGAGCAGTTTCTCACACCCACGCTTGCCAAGACGTGTGTTAGGATGTGAGCAGACTTGCTGTTCCTGCTTAGATAGTACAAATGCATTTGTGTGTGTGTTGTTCTAATATTGACTTATAGCCTCTTTATTTCTGCCTCATTTTAACATGTTTCTGAAAGATCCAAAATTGTCCTTTATCCCTTCTTTCTTAGATAATAGTGGCATGTAAAGATCCTAGTGTATTTATCCTGTTAAATATTCTTAGGATTGAGCCTTCTTTTCTTAGTTTCACACTTTGCAGGAGAGTTACATAGTTGTCTTACTCTTGATTTATAGCATTGTAAGCGTTTATAAACCACTGTATACTAGAGTTAGTAGAGTGTGGTAAAATAGAAATTGGAAGTGTTTTTGGGTTCTCTTCTTGGCAGATGATGTCTTTACTCTTGGTTTTAAAATGCAGTATGAAGAAATTACCTGAGGGCCCCCCCCCAAATTTGAAAGATTTGGGGATTTTTCAAATTAGTATGTTTGTAGAGTTTAGCAGTATATTAATTGATATTTCTTAATTTGCTCTTTTATCTGCTTAACTTGTGTGTGATGAGTTCATCATTTTCTCTCAGGGTGTGTTGCAATTTTTTGTCATGATGTATGTATTTAACACCTGGAGTCCATTTTGATGTATTAACACACATAATGTGTACTTTAAAAGACATAACCTTGTCAGAGGCATCTCTTTGGTAATAGAAAAATGAGGTTATTTTCATCTGAGTTATTTACTGACTTATTTGAATTCTTATTTCAGGCATAAACTTTTAAAACGTTGTGCAGTAGGACCCAGTCGACCTCCCACAGTATCACAACCAGGGTTCAGTGCAGGACCATCATCATCTTCATCTTTACCACCTCCTGCTTCTTCTAAGCACAAAACGACAGAAAGACAAGAGAAAGGAGACAAGTTGCAAAAGAGACCCTTGATACCATTTCACCACAGGCCCTCTGTGGCCGAAGAGTTATGCATGGAACAAGACACACCAGGGCAGAAGCTGGGGTTGGCAGGGATAGACTCCTCCTTAGAGGTGTCTAGCAGTAGGAAGTATGATAAGCAAATGGCTGTGCCTTCCAGAAATACAAGCAAGCAAATGAATCTGAATCCTATGGATTCACCTCATTCCCCTATTTCCCCTCTGCCGCCAACACTCAGCCCTCAGCCACGAGGTCAGGAAACAGAGAGTCTGGACCCACCATCTGTCCCTGTGAACCCAGCCCTCTATGGAAACGGGCTAGAACTCCAGCAGTTGTCTAGCCTGGACGACAGAACTGTCCTCGTAGGCCAAAGACTGCCTCTGATGGCAGAGGTCAGTGAGACCGCCTTATATTGTGGGATTAGGCCCTCAAACCCCGAGTCATCAGAGAAGTGGTGGCATAGTTACCATCTCCCATCCATTGACGATGCTGAGTTCCGGCCTCCAGAGCTCCAGGGTGAGAGATGTGATGCCAAAATGGAGGTAAACTCAGAGAGCACTGCATTGCAAAGGTAAGGCGACTCTCTGCACCATCCACCTGATCGCCCACCGGGAGGCCAGGGTTGTAGGTTCCCAAGGGTCAGGGGCTTCCCTTGTCTTTTGTCCCTGCTACAACTTCAGATCCAAAATGAAAGAGGCTTTTGTTCACCATTCTAGACTCTACATTTGGAAAATGTTTAAAAGTCAAGTGCTTTGTCATGAGGTTTAACACATGTCATTATTTAAATGCTGGCATATAAAGGTTTCAGAGTGCTTTCTGATCTATCCATTATTCTAAACAGTTTACATAGATTATCTCATTTAATCTTTACCACAACTGCATTACTACCTTAATTTCATAGCTGAGAAAGAAACTAGGGTCATGCAGTTAGTAAATGACACAGATGGAATTTGAACTTGGACAGTTTGTCTTCAGAGTCCATCTGTGCTCTAAAGTGGAATCCATGGAATCAGAGACAAAAGCCTATGTTCTTGACAGAATCTACTAAGTTTTATTTAATTGTGACTATAATCTCTAAAATTCACTTGTAGGTGAATTTTCAGGGTTTTTTGTTAATGTTTAGTTTAAGCTTTACAAGTGCTTTAAATTGTAAATGTTGCTTTTTTAAAAGTGTAACCTTTTTACTTTATCTTGCTTAAATTGTCATTTATTTTCCCTTTCAGACTCTTAGCACAACCTAACAAACGGTTTAAAATCTGGCAAGACAAGCAGCCCCAGATGCAGCCACTCCACTTCCTCGATCCGACGATGCCTCTATCACAACAACCTGGAGACAGTTTGGGCGAAGTCAATGACCCATATACCTTTGAGGACGGTGACATAAAATACATCTTTACAGCAAACAAGAAATGCAAACAAGGGACAGAGAAAGATTCCCTGAAAAAGAATAAGGTACCATTAAACATAGATGGAGTCCAGCCTGGTGTGGGTTTCAGTCTGTGTCAGTACAACACACGTGGGAAGACTTGGAGGCAGATTGTTTGAGATAGTCTTGCCTGATTGCTCTGTCCCCATATTCATGCTCTTGGTACTATTGTATCAAACAGCGTATTGTTCCTTTTTATGTCATGGCTCACCTTTGTTTAAAAGTCAGCTGAACATAAGCGAAGCCTCATATTTTCCAGGCTATAGCTTGTACAGTGCATGTTTCCTCTCATATGCTAATTCTTGTTGGCCTATGCTCCCTACTTACTTCTTTTTAAATTATTATTCCAAAATGCCCAAAATGTAAAGAAAAAATGTTGGTAACTATATCTAGTGTTTACTGAGCGCTCACTGTGTTTACTTTGCCAAGCGCTTTACCTATATATCTCTCCGAATTAATGTCAGCCCTACTCCAAGACTGTGTCAGTATTAATTTTACTAGTTTCATTGTCATAAAAATGAGTACTGGGGGTGTCTGCTGTCTTTAGCTTTAAATTTTAAAACATTCTAAAATACTGGGCCATTTAAAGAGGTATTCTTAAGAATAGAGGAAATAAGACAGTTGCAAGAGGCTAGTATAGTTTAGGAGAATGCTTCTCAGATTCCTTTACAAAGTTCTGTCTAGACCCAGAAATCTTGAACCATAGTTCACCATCCAAAATGTTATATTAAAGGCAGCTTTTAACACATTACAGGCCTGTAATCAAACACCACCAGTACTGTTTAGGCACGAAACCCTGACTGACTCAGATTAAAGGGAAAGTGTGGTAGTATTTGGTTCAGTTTAAATTCAGGGGAAAGGACATATCTTTTATTTCCTTTGGTTGCATAGACCATGGTTTATCATACTTGTGCTCATAACAAGTTCCATTCTACCCTCTAATTCTTTGTGTTCTCCCTCATATTCCACACTTTGGGTTGGTGTTCATGTGTTTTGTTTGGCTGAATTTATTATACAGTCAGAGGATGGATTTGGTACCAAGGATGTCACTACACCAGGTCATTCCACGCCGGTGCCTGAAGGGAAAAATGCCATGTCCCTTTTCAGTTCTACTAAAACAGGTGTGTACCATGATTATTTGCCTCACTTGGATTGTTGCTAAAATAAAATGCAAGGGAGATGCCTCTCTATTTAAAATTATTTTCTTATTGTGATAGCAATAATTTGATCTCATCTTTAATATATTTTTCATAGTCTGTTTTTCAGTTCCTTTCAAAACTGATAAACATATTTGGCAATAATTGTCTCTAAATTTAACTGAAAACATAGGGAAACAATTCACAGGCAGGGCTTGCTCATAAAGATCTGTGTCCTCTCCTCACTCCTTCTCTCTTGACCAAGTTGCTCATTCTGTGCCTTTTGCCTCCTTCCCCACAGATGTCCGGCAGGATAATGCTGCTGGCAGAGCTGGCTCCAGTAGCCTTACTCAAGTGACAGATTTGGCACCTTCCCTTCATGACTTAGACAACATCTTTGATAATTCTGATGATGACGAACTTGGGGTGAGTCTGCCATAGCTACACAAACGAAAAATCACTTAAATGGGCAGATGGGTATCACTGTTGCAGTATACTTCCTCCTGCAAGTGCTCTAATTGACCTGACTCTAAAGACGGTGCACTGCACCTAGGACAGAGTGACAAGCAAGCAGTGTTTAAGTAATAGCTTGAAAGTTAGGTAGGAATCAGACGTCTAAAACTCATTATCATTTTAAATAAAATGTAACTGATTAACAGATACTGTACACCATTAGTATTATAATTTCTTAGAAGATGAGGCGATCATAATGGCCTTGAAGAATGGAACTGACATTAAATGTGGAAAGACTGGATCAGTGAGACGCAGGGATGGGATGTTAGTTTGAGCTTGGAATGAGCCTTGGTTAAGCAACAAGAATGAACTAGATGGGCTTTGAGGGACAGTGAGCAAACCATGCATCTGTTTCCTAAACAGTAAAGATTGATGGGGCTAGGAAGGGTCTGGGCCATCCTTAAGGCTTTGAACTTCAAACTCCACTGGTCACGTGTTCGTCTGAAGGCTGGCGAGTGTGGAACGGACCTGGTAGAAGTGAGTGCCGTTTCCCATCAGTCTGATACACACAAAGCAGGAGTACTATTTGCACTGGAGATCCTTTTTGAACTTGACTGTCTCCATAAAGCCATGCATCACCTAGGATTGGTTTTAATGATCTTGAGGGTAGTTTAGATGCTTTGGTGATGGTGGGAAGACGGTAAAGGAGTCAAAAAGAAGTAGAGATGTGAGAAAAGGAAAAAGCAAGTTACGGTTCACAGCCGTCATCCCTAGTGGTTGCTGTCTAGCCTCTGAGTCATTCTGCTTACTCTCTGTGTGAGCTGTGAATTACTGGTGGACTAAGAGAAGAAATGTTTACTTTTTTTTTTTTTTAATATGTTCTTAGTAATGTTACTGTGCCAGGGAGAATTGGACATTTTTAATCTAATTTTCATTTCTCTGAAATGATTGTTTCTACTTTACTCTGATTTCTAGTCTGACATTTAATCAAAGGAGCAGTTTACCGTAGGGTCATTTTGCTAATTCATCTTATTAGTGACTGGCATTGGGAGGCTGTTGTCCAAGCGTTCATCTCACAAGTCTTTAAATTTAATTTTACATCTCAGATCTATGACATTGAATAATTATGCATAAATAAAGGGCTTTCTATTTCTGAGAATCTTTTTTTTTCCACTTTATTTTGTTTTGCCACCAGTTCATTTGCGCTCTTAAAGATAATCTTGCCTATTAAGAGTCTTAATTTGTTTTGAATAGTAAGTCAAAGAAAAAAGCTTTCCTGTGTGAGACAAGGTTTTGGTTTTTTTTATGCAGATAAACAGTAACTTTAGAAATAAAATTAGGAGATACATACATATGTACATATATATATGTGGTGAAAAATAAAAGAATATTTAGCTTGAGAGGACTTGAGGTCATCTCTTTTAGCTGCCTGCTTCCAAACAGAAGGAAAACCAGACTGATAGCCAATTACTACTCGGAGGCACCACCCTAATGTAATTATTGTGTCCCTAAAACTGCTTCCCTAATGACCTGGGAAGGAAGGAGGATCTGCCAGCTCTGCTTTGATGGCACAGTCTGCCCTCACCAGATCCCTGAAAAGACTCAGTCACTCAGTTTCTCATACTTAATAAGGTTGTAACTGTCTCTTTGATGTCACTGTCTGCTGGTGTTTCTAGAAGTTCACCTGGCGAACACTAAGGAAGCATCTTTATTTTAAAATACCAATAGGCATACACTCTAAGACATACTTGCCTGCTGCCCTACTTGCATGCAAATGCGTTCTTCTGTGTTAATAATAATAATCTGTTCTTAGGCTGTGTCGCCTGCACTGCGCTCGTCAAAAATGCCTACGGTTGGGACAGAAGACCGACCTCTTGGGAAGGATGGAAGAGCTGCTGTTCCTTACCCACCAAGTAAGAAAGGGAGATTGAGCTTCGGCTCAGTACTTACAGCTAATATATAATGTTCTCATACTCAGTGGTGCCTTAACTGAGATTCCCCTCCTTTTTTTTTTTTTTTAATCTTTTTAACAGAATACCAACTATGAATTAAAACTTATATAAATTAGTGTTCCTAAGGTGGCAGGCAGCTAAGAGACCATTTAAATTTGAATTCCTTTTCAAAATAAGAATTAATTTTTATGGTTTAAAATGTGGAAAAACATGCTTTAGGTTTTTTTTTCCAAATAACCCTTTCCTAGTAGGATACATGCTGCACGGGGGTTTTTCAGAGCGATATTAAAGCTGTAAGAGCTTGTGTAAAATGTTTCAATTTTCATAAATTTAATTCACACAGGATAATGAATATTTGTTTTCTATGGTCCTTTTTCCAATTCATTCTGAAGTTTTTATGTTTCCTTAAAAAAGCAACAAGTTTTTACTATGTATGCAGATAAGAGGAGAAACTTTTTTTTTCTAGTTATTCTTTACCCTAAGAAACATTATTCTACAAGAGAAAAGAAAGTCAGAGTAGCTTATATGGATACTCTGAAGCAGAAACATAATTCCATTGCAAATCATTCTTTAATACCTTCTCATTAACTTCAGCTGGTAATGAGAACAAATTGAGGGGAAAAACCACCATGTCATAGGGATGAGTCAAAAAGTTTTATGAACCTATAAATGTAGTACTGATTTACTCAAATGTAGAAGTGTGAAGTATACAGAGATTGGATTTTGACAGCTTTAGTGGATCCATAGCTTTTTAAAATATGCAAAGCTTTCTCAAGCATGACATGTATGAAAATGAATAATGATAGCCAGCCAGTTTCTGTGGTTTTTTTAATTAAACATTTTTCTTTTTTTATTACTCTGCACTGCAGAATTTTACAAACATGAAACTCACAGATTAAAAGAAACATTATTAAAGTAGAGTCATTTGGAATAGGTCAGATGAATAAATTTTCGCCTTGTATTGAACCAGTTACTCCTGCTTTTTTTTTTTTTTTTTTTGACATTAAGTGATACATAGTGATGTTAAGTGTTAGAATGTCCTGATAACTTGTCCAAGATTATTCACTCAGAAGCCATCCTGCTAGTTAATGTCATTGCCTAGTAAAGTATATGGTGTGCTCTCTTCTTTCTCTCATTTTATTCAGAAAGGAATTTTTTCAAAAAGAAGCTACTCAAAATTTTGTTATAAAGTACAGGTTATATGAATTAATGAATCTGAAATACAGCAAAAATATTAACATGAGGAAAATACAGATACACAGGATTCAAGAGGATCTTTTTAACGTGTCTAAGTATGTGTGTATAAATGTGTGTATGGGGACGTATACGTAATATTTCCTCCCAAGACATGACAATGAAAGTAGCATGGCAGGAAGCTCTCATCTCTGCAGTAGCTTAGTGTACGCTGAAGTGGACTGACAGACATAAACATTCCATGTCTGGAGTAGCACCATCCAACGGGGGTGCAAGGTGAGCCACCACTGAGAGCCACATAAGTAATTTTAAGTTTTCTAACAGTTTAAGAAAGTAAAAAGAACCATGTGAAATTAATTATAAGAATATACTTTAGTTAACTCAGTGTATCCAAAACATTGTCATTTTTATATGTAGGCAGTATAAAAATATTGACATACTTTACATTCCTTTTTCGTACCAACTGTTTGGAATGTAGGGTATATTGTATACACGCAGCACACCTCAGGTTGGATGAGCCCTGTTTTGAATGCTCCACAGCCACATATGGCTAGGGGATGCTGTGTTGGATGGCACAGGTCCGTAATTACTCATTTGTGAATGTAATAATGGAGACCACAACACACAATAACAGTGAGGTTTAATTCAGCATTAAGACTGTGTTAAGGGCATATTGTGTTATATTGATAAAAACACAAGTGTTTCTCTTAGGTTTTATTATTAATCAGCTGATTATGAATTTTTGTCTTTGAAAAGCATGTTCAGTTGAAGTATGAGTCTTTGAGGAGGCAAAATGAATGAGTTGGACTTTTGAGTTGGCTTCATTTTATTCTACAAGAAAACATACCGTTTGTCAGGGACTTTGCTAGGTGCTCTGGGGGGGGAAGAAAACCAAGAAGTTGACTGAGAAAGTGATGATGCTTCTGTTGGAAGCGTTGTGCATAAATACTTGAAGTACAGGGTGGGAAACAGTGTCCTTAATGGTGAGTTCCTGCGCAGGTGTAGTGGGTCCTGAGAATAGGCAGGGTGCAAGTAAGTGGAACAGTCTACTTTCTGGAGGACCGGGATGTTTCTGTGGGTTTCTGTTTTCTTTCTGCCTTGCCCACTTTGAGTCCAGTTCCCAGGTTTTTTTCCCTCACAATTTCTTTAGGGTCATCTCTTTTCAGAAATTCCCTGTGACTTAACAGCATTTCCATCTTTTTCTAATCTAACTAGCATTGGGAGGGAGGCCCGGTTATTGCTGACTCTCATCAGTTTCTGAGTGTTTAGGTGTACTTGGCAAAGTGTTCACTTCTGTGCATACATTATGTCATTTAACATGCACCAAAACAATGTGAGGTAGATATTATTCCCATTTTGCAGATGAAGGAATTAAAGCTAGAGAGGTTAACTCCTGAAGAATACCTGATAATAGAATGGTGAAGACCACTTTTTAATGTGAATCTCTGGCAGGTGGAATCTCATTTTATCCATACTTTTTTTGTTATCTTTTACCTTTGATAAAAATGATCAAGGTGGCTGAAGCTTTGAAACCTCAGATAATGTAACACTGTTATGTAGCATCAAAAAAGTTGAGTATCCCTAAGTGGAAAAATCCCTTTATTTCATTTCTTAGAGAAAATTTAAAGACTAATTTAATAAACTAATTTTAGGGCAAAGTTTTGTACCAGAGCCAGAATACTTAAGTGAAGGAAAAGCTAGTCTACGTTCACTATCATGTTAATTCAAAGTGAATTTATGTAGTTTCATTATTTTCCAAATACCTACTTTGTTAGTTAAGATCTATAGTGTGATATGAGTTTGCCGATCCTATGAAGCAGACTTACAGTTTAAAATGCTCCACTTAAAATTAATTTTATATTAAAATTGACCAGTAGCTGCTCTTTGGCTTGGAAAAAGGAACAGGGACTATAAAAGTTAAAGGTGATGAGTGTATTTCAAGTGTAAGCTAACTATATTGAAGTCTTTAAGCTTGTTTTGAAGAAAACTTACTGATCTAGTTGCTGCTACATCTGAAGACCTGTTTTTCAGCCTCGGGACGTACCAGTTACGTAGTACGTCCAGTAGTTCTGTGGTAGTTTCTGGCTTGGCTTGTATCCCTAGCTCTGTGCTCCTTAATGGTACAATACTGTCACAGCAAGAAGGTGCCTTGAAGGTCAACTTGGGGGCTTAGGTTTTCTTTTTCTTTTTCTTTTTCTTTTTCTTTTCTTTTCTTTTTCTTAGCAGTAGCAGGTACCATTTTTACTAACGACATCTTACACAGAATCCAATTATAGGAAATAAATAGAAGCGGAGCTTCTCTATTGGAAGTGAAAGTTTAGATCTGAAACCCTGTCTGTTGGCCTTGTCCTCCCCTTGTTTTACAGATAAACACCGGAGGCCAAGAGAGGGCAGTGTATTCTGGATTATGTAATTGTTTAACTAGGATATAAGGTAAAAAATCATCTAATCCAAGAGGTTCTCACCTCTCTGCCTCTGTATGGTAGAGGCTCTCCCCTCCCCCCGTAAACAAAGGAAAGAAAGAGAGCCTGGTGGGAATCACACGTCCTGGTCAAGGCTTCCGTTTTAGATGAAGGAACTGAGGCCCTGAGGGAGGAAGTGGCCCGCCCACCGCAGCGCTGTGCTGGGAGCGCCCGGCTGTGAGCCCAGGCCGCTGCTGCTGCCTTTTGGCCTTGCCTTACTCTGACCTGGTCAGAGCAGGACGCACTTGCACTCTGTTGAGTTCTGATTCAGAGCTGGAAATCGTATCTTAGTCCATTTAGTGGTTACTGTTTACCTTTTTAAATGTTGAAGTTGCTAGAAAGAGCAATATAGTTGGAAATTGAGACAAGGGATGTGATTCCAAATCACTGATTTAAACTTGGGCTCCAAATGTTTAAATAAATTTGCTGTACAGGACACCTCCTAGTGGCCAGGTTCCCTAATCACAGTCACAGCTTGCATTTCACTCTGTCCGTTCCTGCTGTGAGAATTAGTGCCTTAATGAGCCCTGTTGATGATGGTTAACCTCAGGTATGTAACAGTGTTTGTTTTAAAGGTTGAGAATCACTATTCTGAGTATTTCTTAAAAGATACCTTTTTTCCTCAGTTGATTTTCACTAAATTGTCTTCTGGTTTTGGATAGGATTATTAATCCTAACAATGAAGTTTCGTTTTAATATCAATTTGAAAAGAGTATGGGACTGTTTCCCAAAAAAGTAGTGAGTATAGTGGATTTATCAAACTAGCTGAGTAATCCTACTACATGTAAACCAGCATTCTGACTCTGAACAATTCTTGTTTTCTGTGATATAAAATGCCTAATGGGTTTTCCATTAAAATTTTCTGTGTAGCATTTGTTACATAATTCTGAAATATTTCATACATACTTGTAAGCAGGGATAGAAGTTTATTTTAATAAAGTGATTATTTCATCAAATTGCTTCCAGCTTCTACTTAGTTCATCTCCTTAGATTTTTCCAGGGAAATCAGTTGTTGAAAGAAAAAAAAAGTATCTTATGTGGACTTTATTCACTTAATTAATGTGAAGCCAAATTATAAAGCATCAAGAAGATAGTGATAAAGTTCCAGAAAGAGTAATTTTCTGCCGATGGCCTTCTTCTCGAGACTTCCATTATTAATATTCTATTATGTAACTGATATGACCAACCATTCAGTTAACTTATTTCTGATGCCAAATCAGGTACCTGGCTATGAACTGGGGTTTTGGGGTGTTTTTTTTTTAAAAGAAGTCGGGCCTGTTAAAAGAAATTTTTTATTTTTATTTTTATTTTTTTTAGCAGTTGCAGACCTGCAAAGGATGTTCCCCACCCCTCCTTCTTTGGAACAGCATCCTGCATTTTCTCCTGTGATGAATTATAAAGACGGAATCAGTTCAGAGACAGTGACAGCATTAGGCATGATGGAGAGCCCTATGGTCAGCATGGTTTCAGCACAGCTCACTGAATTCAAAATGGAAGTGGAAGACGGATTAGGAAGTCCCAAGCCAGAGGAGATAAAGGTAATTGCCAGTATATTAATTATACAGAGACAGGGTGGTTTCCAGGCAGATATATGCGTCTTTATCAGTACACCATATACACATAACTTACTGAGAGTTCTCTGAACTAGATCATGAGGTGGGCCACTCGGTATGTTCGGTACATTGTCTTGATTAGTTTAAAATTTTGGCATTGGCATTTTTCTGTTGATCGGACAAGAGGTATATTGAATTACATTTTGTCATCACAGGACTTTTCATATGTGCACAAAGTTCCAACTTTTCAACCCTTCGTGGGATCCTCCATGTTTGCTCCACTAAAGATGTTGCCGAGCCAATGCCTGCTACCTCTGAAGATTCCTGATGCCTGTCTGTTTCGGCCTTCGTGGGCAATCCCTCCTAAAATCGAACAACTGCCCATGCCCCCTGCAGCCACTTTCGTTAGAGACGGCTACAAGTACGTGCTGGGTTGTGTCTAGTCACCTGCCATGTTAAAATGACTTTTATCTTAACTAAATATTCATGTTAAATGATGACAGTAGCATCACATTTGGAACTTTCCTTTATTGGTCATTCATGTTTTTGTGCTTATTTTTGTGTGTTGAAAATGTCATGATTTTTCTAAACTGAATTTTATGTACGTGGAAGAAGTAAGGGCGTTATTTGTATAGAGAACCATGGTGTTCGTGCTCATTAAATGTCAAATCATTGTCCCCAAATCAAGCACTAGATTGGAGTGGGTAATATTTTGGGGGTGATGGTGGTAAATACTTCTAAAATTAAGTATTCACATGATAGTGTCTCTGTTACTGACCCCACACCACGTAAGAAAGCAGCACAGAATGGTGCTGTGATGCAGGGGAAGGAAAAGGATGTATTTTCGTAGCTTGGACGTATTTCATACTGTCCCCCAAAAAGTTCTTATTTCATCGATGTAGAATCTGTCTCCCCTTTGATTAATAATTTCTTAATAAAATAATTAAATTCTATAAAATGGAAGACCACAAACTCAAGTTTCTATCAGGACCAGGTAAGCAATTTGTGGATGAAATGGACGGGACAGAACAAAAGACTTGGCACTGCTGATGCTCAGGGTCACTGTGAGGGACAGTGGGGTGGGCAGGGTCACTGATGAGCTGTCGCATACGCCCATTTAAAGGGGCCTTTGCTGCTCAGCCGCGGTGATTGTTCAGACAGGAGTGTGGGAGGCTGACATCGGGCTTTTAATGTAAATTTTCTTTTAAAATGTTGATAGTTAATCCAGAGTTACATTTTAGGAGCTAAGACAAGTTTGTGATCCAGACCCAGTCTGTAGCTACTTCTCTGTGACCTCATATAAAAATCATCTCGACGAAATCAACTTGAATATTATAAACAGGGTTTATGCTTGGGTATGTGAAGTCCATATTGGAATGAAAACTGACAGAAATGGTTGAAAAGAACCTTAGACTTGGGGACGTTCAGCTATAGAGTCATACCTGCCTTTTTTGTTTAGTCTCTGTGACCTTATGGGTCTTCCCGTCTTTAAAACGGGCTGTGTCGCCCCACCTCCCATGCAAGACTGTGAAAGGCTCTGAGGACTAATGCCTGTGGAATTAGGTGGGACTCACAGCTCACCAGCAGCAGGAACGCGTGTGCGCGGAAGCGCCCTGGACGGGAGGGCTTGGCGTATCTCTGCGCCGGTGGTGCCCTGGCTTACAGGTGCAGCACAGCCAGGCAGGGGTTAGCACGCCACCAGCAAACGGTGCAGCCGCTTCAGAACCTTCCCAGAGCTCAATCTCCCGCACACACAAGATCCTCAAAAAAGTGACCTGTAACCTTTGCCATATGATAGTATCAGTAACAGGTAATTTAGATCATTGTTTGGATCTATTAAATCTATCGTTTGCTATCACTGCCCCTCAATTACTGGTATTCTACACTGGCACTGTCAGTAGAACCTGCTGGGATGTGTCTGCATCTTCCAGTGTGACCTCTGCTACCCCAGGTTGTAGCTGTGTGCCACTTGAAATGTGCCTAGTTGAGACCAGGACTGCAGTTTTAGGTTTTTTTAGGTTAATTTAAATTCAGCACATGGGGCTGGTGGCTACCTCCCTGGACAGCACGGTTCTAGAAATCCTCTTGCTGTGGTCTCCCTCGCCCTGGCCCCTGGCTTTGTCACAGCACACTAGCACTGCGAGTCCTGGCATGTTTGCTGTGAGCTAACTTTTCTTCCTCTTTTTCACTGTTGCATATCCAGCATCTAACCTGGGATTGGTCCTCACTTCACTTTTATTGAATGGAAAAAATCAAGTTAACTATACAAGATAAACCATTTTTACTGCCTAGGGAGCAATTTAATTATTTAGGTTTTCAGTTAATCACCATAGTTCCTTTTCTGATCTGAACTGCATAATAGTTTTTGGGTTTTGTTGAACAGGAAGATTTGAAAGGAATCCAATTAGAGTAAAGATCATTATTACATACTTAGTATTTTGGTCTCTGAGATATCAGTGATTGCTAATCAGAGTTTCTGGGTCATTTGTTATCTGTACTCAAAGATATCACTGTGCCTCAGATTTAACATTTTTTCACAGTGCCTGATTTGGATTTTCAGGTTGATAGTTTAGGCATAGCTAATTAAAATTACAGGAAAATGATTTGAAAAGCCATTACTTTATGACATTCTTTTAAATTGTAAGTGAATGAATATGTAGCTTACTGGAAGAACATTAGTTTAAGCACAACATTAGTAGATTTCAGAAGAATTTTAAGCATTAAAAATCTGTTTCTTTTGTTGCCTTCTAATTGGAAAGAATGGTCTCATGATGTTTTACATGTACATTTAAGAATGTGTATCAAGAAAATTTTATAATAATAATAATAATGTAAAGGCAGAACATTGCAGATACTATTTTGTTTTCTATGTGGCTATTCCAAGAAGTCACTGCTTATGATGGGGAAGTAGGGGTATATAGCTCAGTGGCAGAGCACGTGTTTAACATGCATGAGATCCTGGGTTCAGTCCCTAGTACCTCCACTAAAAAAAAAACTCTAATTACCTCTCCCCCAAAAAAACAAAATAGAAGTCACTGCTTATGAGAAAACAGCACAGTGTGATCAATCTAAAAATTACCGTGCTATATAATTTATAGCATGTTGAAAAACAAACAAAAAAAGAACTAGAATTGCCTACCACCCTACAGAAATCTGTTAGAAGTCTGGCAACTATGATGCAGGGTGTACTTCTGTGCAACTGCCTAATTAATACTAAGGCCTCTTAGCAGCATGTGTAATATTTGTGTTAATTGTGGGTATAGTACTGGCCAATGAGTTTCCTAAAATAGAATCCCCTCATGGTCACTCATTACTTTAAAAATGCTAGTAAGTCTAGATAGGACTGCATTTTGAAAATTAGAAGAATGTTAAATTTTCATGTGCATTTGAGTATAACTATTTTAGAATCCTATATAGATTATAGCCTCAGAGAACAAGTACACTGGCAGACTTTCAATTTCAAAAAATGACAAAAATGTAATTGCAAATTAGATCGAAATTTCATCCTATGGTCTTCTAGCTAATTTGGCATCTGAACTCAAGTGTTAAAGTTCTGTTTAGTAGTTACAGGTTTTCAAACTTACAGTGTCCAAACCCAGAGTCATATTTTCTTGTAAAAATAGTAAAACTTCCCTCAAAAGATTGAGAGTTGCTTAAATGTGGAATAAGCAGAGGGACATTGCTGTAGTGAGTTCCTCTTCATAGCTGGCTTCTTGATTTTCCACACACTGCACTGACCACTTTTCATCTTTTTTTTAAGAGAAAACTGAATATGCCAGTGACAGCAAGCATAAATAAGAAATGCACCGGTCAGGTTTGGGTGATTTTGTGTGTTTGCCAGCACCTGTGTCCTGCTGCCTGGTCTCACTTGGTGCCGTCTGTCTGTTGCAGTAACGTGCCTAGTGTCGGGAGCCTAGCTGATCCAGACTATCTGAACACACCACAGATGAACACCCCGGTGACACTGAACAGTGCTGCCCCAGCCAGCAACAGCGGAGCAGGAGTTCTGCCATCTCCAGCAACCCCTCGCTTCTCTGTCCCCACACCACGGACCCCCAGGACCCCAAGAACTCCCAGAGGTGGGGGCACTGCCAGTGGTCAAGGGTCTGTTAAATATGACAGCACCGATCAGGGGTCACCAGCCTCTACCCCTTCTACCACACGGCCCCTTAACTCTGTGGAGCCTGCCACCATGCAGCCAATCCCTGAAGCCCACAGTCTCTATGTCACCCTGATTCTCTCCGATTCTGTGATGAATATCTTTAAAGACAGAAACTTTGACAGCTGTTGCATCTGCGCCTGCAACATGAACATCAAAGGGGCGGATGTCGGGCTTTACATCCCTGATTCTTCCAACGAGGACCAGTACCGCTGTACCTGTGGGTTTAGTGCGATCATGAATCGCAAACTTGGCTACAATTCGGGACTTTTCCTGGAAGATGAGTTGGATATTTTTGGGAAGAATTCTGACATTGGTCAGGCTGCGGAGAGGCGCTTAATGATGTGTCAGACCACCTTCCTTCCTCAGATGGAAGGAGCCAGAAAATCCCAGGAGCCACCAATAAGCCTTCTCCTCCTCCTGCAGAATCAGCATACACAACCTTTTGCTTCACTGAGCTTCCTGGACTACATTTCCTCTAACAATCGCCAAACTCTTCCCTGCATGAGCTGGAGTTACGACCGGGTGCAAGCAGATAATAATGATTACTGGACGGAATGCTTTAATGCCTTGGAGCAGGGCCGGCAGTACGTGGATAATCCCACAGGCGGCAAAGTGGATGAAGCTCTGGTGAGAAGTGCCACTGTGCACTCCTGGCCTCATAGCAACGGTAGGTTTCCCAGAAGGCAGATGTACTTTGAAAGTTATCATGGTGCAAGGATAACTTGCAGACTTTCTTTGCTTTGTAACATGACAAAATTTTAAATTTCATTTCTTTAAAAAAAAGACAGAGCTAAACTAAGAGCCATCTTGTTATCACCCTAAATTTAAGGATGGGGAAATGTTTCATATTGAAACATCTTTGGAGAAGACTAATTATTTTATGAAAATTTTCTCTTGTATTATTAATTCACATAAGCAGCTCATACTGGAAGCCTGTGACTGCTGAGTATCAGGTCACCTAGAATATGCAAACTGATACTTTGCACACCTTTTCACGTTCAAGCCTGCCCGTTCTTCTGGGTCAAGTTTCCGTGATGCTTCTCCCATGGTGCCTTCTGCCCATTTACAGAGTATTTTCTCCTTCCTCTGGTTTCCCAGTATTTTGTGTCTCTGGTAACTGATCACATTTTACTTTGTGCTGTGGTTACTGGGGCATGTCACTGTCTTAAAAACTTGAGCTATAAGAGTGCCAAGCTTCCCTTTCCTTACTCATTCGCTATCTGTGCCGTGAGGTATCCTGGGGAATAAAATAGTGACTGAAAGAGACAAGGTACCAGCCCTCAGGGACTTTCTAATCTATTATGGAAAATGGATATGAATCAAAAATTACACAAATAAGCATATTATTACAAACCATTATAAGTGATGAAACCATGGAGTAGGAGGGCCACCCTAGGCTGGAGGTAAAGAGACACTCTGAAGAAGTAATAACGTTGAGATTGCAACAGTGAGTGCAGGTTAACTGGGAAAGGGGGGAGGGTCATGAAGAACTGTGTCCCATGCAGGAGTGGAAAGTGTGAAGGCCCAGAATTATGTAGAGCACAGGCCCTTCAGAGAGCTCACAGAGGCTTAGAGGCCAGCAAGACTAGGCTGTGAAGAGCCTTTTGAGACATGCTGAGGATGGGGTCTTCCTCATGTAGGTCATTGATGGGTTTTCTGAAGAGGCTGACATCAGCTTTGTGTAGTTAAAAAAGAAGAAAATGTACTCTGACCATAATGTGGGCTGTGGATTAGAAAATGGCAGGAATGGACTTGAGGAGACAGAAGGTGTTGCAGTAGACGAAATAAGAAGCAACAGGCTGGCTTAGTGTCTGAGCAAAGACGATGGAAAAGAAGTGGAAACATTTAAGAGATGTTTGGGCAGTATTACTGCAGGACTTGGTAATGAGTTGAAGTCTGGGAATCAGGGAGAGCCAGATATTAAGGAAGAGTCCCAGTTTGTGATTTGCATACCTGGACCGACAGTGGTGTCATTCAAAGATAAGCGTATTAGAGGAAGACCAGGTCTGGGGAGAAAGGCCATAAATTGAGTTTTGGAAGTTTTAAAGATCTCTTTTGAGACATCCAGGTAGAGGCGTCAGGTCGACACTTAGGACTTCACAGCCTGGGGCTCAGGGGAAAAGGAGTAGACGGCATGCGGACAGTATCTCAGGTCAGGGGCACTGAGGAGGAGGAGAGCTCGCTGAGCAGGAGAAAGCACAGAGCAGGAGGAGGGCCTGGAACAGGGCTTGGTGAGTTCTGCGATGTAACCAGGTTTCACGAAAGAGAGAGTGGTCATCAGGCCTTCAGAGGCAGCCGAGCTTTTAAGATAAGGATTAAGCACGTCTTCTGACCATAGTGAGAGCTGTTTCTGTGGAACGGTGGGCACAGAGGCCAGGCTGGAGGGGTTCCATGAGTGAAACATGGACCCTGCTTTTGAATAGTCCTCAGTGCTGCAGAGGGGAAGGGTCCGTAAGCTTCTTAAATACACGTAGTTTGGAATCTGGAATACTAAAAGTATGTCCAGAGGACAGGGGTCAGTGGAGCAGGGAGTAGCAGTGTTCTCTGCAGAGGCCAGGCGGGGAGGCTTCTTGGAGGTGGAGGCTCTTGAGGAAGGATATCAAGGGCGTATTCATTTTTATAACTGCTTGAGTTTGAGCTCAGTGCCTTATGCTTAGCAGGCCTTTAATTAGTCTGCTGCTTGAATTTATGAATTAAAGAAAGTGCTGTCTTTCCCCTGAAGAATTGTGGGTGATTATCTCAGGTGGTTCCTTTTACTAGATAGTGGCCTTCAGAGAGAAAAACAGATTGTGTGGGTGGCTCAGTAGTGCCATCTTTGGATATGAGGAATAGCACATTTTATTGCAGGGGAGCTAGGGATACCAAATTCAAATTCGTAAAAGTACACATCACGTAAATGAATAATGTGCAGAGCCAGGTTTGCGAAGAGCTATGTCCTAAATTGTGTCCTTTAGCAACATACTTTGTTTTGTATGCACAAGAATAGAGTTCACAAAGAATTATGTGTGCTTTTATTTTTCTCTAACCTGTGGTTCTCTTGGTCTGTCATTTTCCTACTTTTGTTAGAGCCATAGGTACGAGAAGTGCTTTACTTTTTTCTTTACTGTAACGAAACAAGAAGCACAGGCTTGAAGATGGAGGCGATTAATGCTGCTTCAGTCTCAGGCAGGCTGCGGAGCGGGCGCCGTCCAGAACTGTCTGAAGGCGGCAGCTGCTCCTCGGCTCCAGCAGGCGGTGTTCGCGCAGGAGTATGCTCTCGGCCCCAGGGTTGTCAGGCAGCCTTCCAGTTTTTCAAGAGAAGCTGGAAATTCAGATTTGTATATGAAATTTCCTGGAGAGGTACATTCCAAATTAAAAACAAAACCTCTGTGGGCCATCAATTTGCAACCTGCGTTTAATTTAGGGACTCATCTGAGCCCCCTTGAGCCCCGTATGTTTCAGATTTAGTTGGTAGATAAGTCATAGATTTCCATCCGTGCCCCTTTCCTAATCAGCTAGAAAAGTAAGAGGAAGGAAAGGTCTTTAGGAAGCTAGCTGTGCAGATTCATAGCTGATCGCCTCCTACCTAATTAGATCCTTCTTCAGATCTTTTTGAGAATTTGATGAGGACTATGGACTTTCTCCCCGGGGAGAAATACACATATGTTCGTGCATGCATGTGCAGTTTAGGGTAGAGTTTCAGACTCTTCAGATTCTAGAGTGAGGGCCCCTCCTGCTAGCAGGAAGAATATATGTTCTGAAACGACGAATCCCCTACCTTCCTCTCTGTACAGATGTTGCCTCTGCCGTGTTTTCATGGGCTTCTGCCTGTGCAGAAGGTTGTCTCTCTCTTTATGCATCTTGTATTTTGTGAAAATATTTTACATTAAGAGCATTTTTGAAAGTTTTTTAAAGTTTCCATTAAGTTCCTTTTCATCATATAATCAGAACACTGATATTTGTAAATAAACAAATTAACAAACTTAAAGTAAGAAACAATAATTAAGAAATTTTTACAGCTCTCTTTTCTTATTAGCAACTTTGGAAACAGGTTTGTATGGTTCCCAAAACTCAGACCTATCTACCTTTCCACTTTTAGGCAATCCAATAGTTAACTTCTTTTATTACTTCCAGTAAGAACTTATATTTTCTCCACTTTAGGAGAAGAATATCTTCCTTCTTGATGCCTAAGTCAAGTATTTTAGAATCTACTATAAATAGACTCTGCTGTCAGTGATGTCTTTGTCATGGACTATAACTGTGGTCCAAAATGACGGCAGGAAAGAGGGGAATGCCAGCCCCCTTTATGATTTCTGGTCCTTTTCATTTCATTTCTCTTCTTCCAGTGCTGGACATCAGCATGCTCTCCTCCCAAGATGTGGTCCGTATGCTGTTGTCCCTGCAGCCCTTTCTCCAGGACGCCATCCAGAAGAAGCGCACGGGCAGGACCTGGGAGAACATCCAGCATGTACAGGGGCCACTCACCTGGCAGCAGTTCCACAAAATGGCAGGACGGGGAACCTATGGTAGTATCTTTTCCCTGTTAAAATTCCTTCCGGTTTTTTGTTCATGAAAAGCAGCTTAGTTACTGTCAAGTCCTTGCTTCCCTGACAAAACAGCATCTTTTTCCTCATGACTATTAAGTTTTATAATCTCTGTTTTCTGATAGTCAGTTTTGGAGATAAGGTTTCTAAACATCCTTGGCACAGTCACGGTCACAAACAATCCCTAAATAGAGTCATCGTTAGAGTCTCCTCGCCCTTCCAGTCCTCACTGCGTTTTTGTCTGGATGAACTTCTGAATCAGTTCTGTCAGCTTCTTCATAGTTAGGATTATAATGCTGATCTTAAAAAAAGGACATAGTACTGTTTGGAAAACTAACTTTAACTTACTCTAGTCTGCCCTCTGATTTTGTTGAAACTTTATAAGCACGTTCTGACTCATTTAATTAAGTTTCTTCATCAGAGGCCATTTAATCAGAGGATTTAAAGAAAAGTGTCACGTCAACCTACAATAAAATTTCTGATGCCATAATTAAGACTAATGCGCCAGGAAACTCCACACTGTCCAGGTTGTGGGAGACAGCCTTTTGAGCAGCTTCCTAAACTGCAGTTTTGTTTCAGGTTCAGAAGAATCCCCTGAGCCGTTGCCCATCCCCACCCTGCTGGTCGGCTACGACAAGGACTTCCTCACCATCTCGCCGTTCTCCTTGCCGTTTTGGGAGAGGCTGTTGTTGGACCCATATGGAGGCCACCGTGATGTTGCCTATATTGTGGTGTGTCCAGAAAATGAGGCCTTGCTCGAAGGAGCCAAAACATTTTTCAGGGACTTGAGTGCTGTATACGAGGTGAGAAGGATAGGAAGATTGTTTTTATCATACGAGTATTCAGATGGTTTCTCGTTTTTATGACTAAATTTTAAAGAACAAATATCTTCAAAGGAGGTCTCAGAGAACATTTGCAAATAGTTGGAGGATGAAGAAAAGAATTAAATTGGCATGTGTCTGTAGAAGTACATTGCTTTCTCATCTTAGCTTTATATTTCATTAGATTTAAAAGATTCCCTCTACCAGCTTTACCACATACATCTTAAAATCCCATCAGCTGTTTTTTTCCCCATTTATGTGCTTGAGTTTAAAAGTATTGCTCATCAGGGGATAGTGATTGTTCAGAAGATGAACTTTACAAAAAGAAAGCACATCTCTTGAGGGGGCGGGGAGCAGTTCCTGAAAACAGTATAAAAATGTTTAGCTTGACAGTTTCTGAATCAAAAGACATTTAATGAATCATGTCTCTCATGTTATATTTGACACTGCATTCATTGTAATAGTAAAATTTTGATACATACTGATAATGTCTAACAATGTCTAAAAGCCATTTAGATAATTTTATATATTCAGTACATAAATTCCTGTTACTTTTGAAAAATTAGAATCATGCCTGTCTAAGAGCAGGTGCCACATATCTTTTGCTAAAGTACAGACACACTAAGTTTTTTGTACCTTATGCTTACGGTATCTTTTATTTGACAAGATTCAGTGAAATTAGTATTTATAAAGTATTTAGAACTGTGATAGGCATGTTATAAGCATATGAAAGTGTTTGTTAATCAGATGCCAAGTTAAATTTCAAAAATATTTCATAATAGAACATCACTGTGTGTGTGAGTACACATGAAGTTGTGAACTTATGTGTTGCTACAAAGAAGTGAGAAGATGCCAATGTGTCAGATGATGGTGTTAATTAAACCACTAAAGGAGACTCTTGGATACAGTAATTTCTGAACAGTGCCTGGTCCATGAATGTGTTAATAATATTAAATCATGATTACCCTGACAGAAAACTTGTCAAAGCAGTTTTAAAGTTGGCCATTCTCTTGAATGAAGCTTTCAACATAAGTTACAAAACAAAAAAGGATTGCAGGATTGCTTTAGATCTTAATGACTTTATTAGGATTGCTCATTTGGCAGTAATGCATATCTGCTTCAGGTGAGTGTGCACTAGAGCATTTTATAGAGGTTTTAAGCCTTCCGTTCTTCCACATTAGTATGACCTCTTCTGCTGGTCAGTAAGTAGTTAAGTAGCTTACTTTCTGCAGGTGTGTATTGCTAATTCTCTGCCGTAAGCACCCATTTGATGTCCTGGAGGTTAATAACAGAATCTCATTGTGCTAAAGAAAACTACTTACTTTTAAGAAGTGATCAGCATATCTACTGCTTCAGTGGCCTCTGCTATTAGTGATCTCCAAATCTCTGTAACAGCGTAACAGATGGCCCATAAAATTTTAATGTCGTCTTATGGGAAAAATCATGAGTACGGATTACTTAAGAGGTTTTAGTGGACATATGTCTCAGTCAGCCTTTGTAGGCAGGAATCTGGTTAATTCTTTATTTGACCATTAGCAATCAGGTAGTGCTCAGCAATCTTCCCTTATGTAGGAGGAATTGGCTGGAGTGAAGAAACATTTATTTTTCCTTCGAGAGGCTAGTCCAGGTTTTGGAGAGACAGCAATTGCAGGGCACATTACAGTTGCTAGAAAGGACCAGCTTGCAATGGTTTGGTCGTCTGTGGCAGCCCTGAGAGAACAGGGAAGATGCTTCCCCGTGTGTGGTTAAGAATCTCCATAGTGAGTGATGCTGCTGAACAAGGAGCAGCTCTTGTAACAGTGGTCTGGTTTGTGCTGTCAGATGTGCAGGCTTGGGCAGCACAAGCCCATCTGCAAAGTGCTGCGCGATGGGATCCTGCGTGTGGGGAGGACCGCTGCGCAGAAGCTGCCGGACGAGCTTGTGAGTGAGTGGTTTAACCAGCCCTGGGGCAGCGAGGAGAACGACAATCATTCCAGACTCAAACTTTATGCGCAAGTTTGCCGCCATCACCTAGGTAAGTGGGGATTTATTTGGTCAAGTCGAATTTGGGAAGTCAAATGGCAGACTGCCCCCGCCCCCCAGTCAAGATGCACCATTACGCTTCTTTGGTGTCAGGGGATGGTAGTGTTCCGTCACTGTATTTATTTAGGTCGAATTTTTGCATTCTAGGTAGTTAAATGTTAATTTTTACGCACACATATATTTTCTTTTTTTCAAGTGAAGCTTTTCTCCAGAATTTATAATGAGTAGCTCCATGCTCACTTCTATGTTTGCAGAACATATAAGCTTATGTTC
Organism: Camelus bactrianus; assembly: GCF_048773025.1. NCBI lineage: Eukaryota > Metazoa > Chordata > Mammalia > Artiodactyla > Camelidae > Camelus > Camelus bactrianus. The sequence continues at coordinate 12,429,893 of NC_133570.1, forward strand.
AAGTGCGGAGATAGCATTTTGGGTGTCGTAATCAGAGCATCGCAGCATGGAAGCGTAATTTTTTACAAAGTGGCCATTCTGAATTTCTGACTCAGCCAGACACTGCAGAACATGACTAACGTCGCCTCTCTGCATACTCTTTCAGCACCTTATCTAGCCACTCTGCAGCTCGACAGCAGCCTGTTGATACCACCTAAGTACCAGACCCCACCAGCAGCAGCGCAGGGACAAGCTGCACCTGGGAACGCCGGGCCTCTAGCTTCAAGTTCAGGGCCTGCAGCTCCCTCCGCTGGCAGCGCGTTTAATCCCGCCTCTAGCGGCAGCGCTGCGAACCCGGCAGCAGGCGGCTCTGCACCTGGTTCCTCTGTGCCGCCGGCCTCCTCGTCTGCCTCTGCTCCCGTCGTCAACCAGATAAGCACTGCCTCCTCCTCAGGATTCAGCGGTAGTGTCGGAGGGCAGAACCCCAGCTCCGGGGCCAGCTCTGCAGAGAGAACACAAGGGAACATAGGCTGTGGTGGAGACACGGAGCCTGGGCAGAGCTCCTCTCAGCCGTCGCAGGATGGACAGGAAAGGTGTGGTACTCAGTGTCCATGACAAGCACCTTCAGCTTGGACCCCTGTCTGCTCTTCCTGTGCCCCCTTCCCCTCAGCCACACGAGTCTCTAAACCCAGTAAAGGGCTCTGTTTCTCTCCTTCCCAAGAGAAAGTAACAGCTGTCAGTCTGTAACTTAGAACTTTGAGACTTCTTAGAAACTTAGTATTATTAAACTTTTTAGCCTAAAACTATTCCTAGTATAATAGGACTATCAGTATACTTACTAATTAATATACTTAGTAAGTTTATATTAATTACTATTAATATTATATTAAATATAATATATGGATAGTAACAGTAAACTCTTGCTGTTAACACAACAGTATTATAAAGCATCTTTGTAGAATCTAGCCACAGGGGGAAAGACAGCTGGAAAAGCCATCCCCCATGTTGGAGGAGCATATCTTCGTTTTCTGTCGATCTTGGTGCCAGCTGGTTTGGTTTGCCTTCATTTTGCTGCATATTATTGTTCCATTTAATCTGTAATCATTGTCCAGGGAGTCAGTGTGCTCTGGAATGGGTTTATTTTGTGTAAGTGTCTTACGAGGGACTCTCTCTGCAGTGTCACAGAAAGGGAGAGGATAGGAATCCCCACCGAGCCTGACTCCGCAGACGGCCAGGCCTACCCTCCAGCTGTGGTCGTCTACATGGTGGACCCCTTCACTTACACCGCAGAGGAAGACTCCACTTCCGGAAACTTCTGGCTGTTGAGTTTGATGCGCTGCTACACAGAAATGCTGGATAATTTACCTGAGCATATGAGAAATTCTTTCATTCTCCAGGTAACTGTTTGCAAGTTTTTTTTACTTTATTGTTGTTGTTTTTATGAAAGTAAATACAAGTTCATGATTTTTTCATAAATTGGAAGTATACAGAATAGAAAAAATTATTCTATATTTTAGAGTCAGCCATTATTAACATTTTGATGCTTTTCTAGCCTTTTTTCTGTGTTTGTTTACACAGTTGAGATCATAGTTTTAATGTAACTTGTAGTATTTTTGTATTTAAAGTCATTCAGAACACTTTTCCATGTTACTTAAAGTTCTCACAAGCAGCGTACTTACTTACTGTGTATTTTCCCATGTTTAACCGTTCCTGCACAGTGAGGTATGATTACTTTTTTCTACCTTTTCGCTATTATAAATACAACCGTAATAACATCTTTATGAATAATCTCTTTTCACATTTCAGGTCATTTCTTAAAGTGAATTCTTAGATAAAGATAGTGATAACTAATGTCACATTCCTTTTGCAAAAGGCTATAGCTACTTACATTTCCTTCAGCAGTGAGTGAGCATATCCATTGTCACTGAACCCTCATCAGCTTTATAGTGTAGTAATTTTTTTTAATTTATAATTAATAGGTAAAAAATTATATTCTTGAATGTTTGGATTTTGTTTTACTGTCACTTTAATTAAAGCCATCTTACAGAATCAAAAGATTGAAATTAAAGTTACCAGTATAGGTTGTTGATAGTTTTTTTATTGATTTAAAGTTTGTCTCAAATGATTAGACAGTAATTCCAAAGATTCTATGTATACTATGTGTATACATTATAAAAATGAGAAATATATTAAAAAGCAAGTCTTTAAATTTCAGGGCATAGCAACGATAAATTGAGAATTTATCCCTAAAATGGGAACAGGGTAATTTCTAAGCAACAGTGTGACTTGACCGGCAAAGGGGCACCTCTTCTTAAATTGCTGGTGTACATTTGGAATATAGGACTCTGTCACTGAAAGCAGTTAAGGGGAATTATATTATGTTTGGCATTTCTGTATTTTAAGACTACAGTTCCCTTCCCCATGCAAGTAAAGAATTCATGCCATTTCATTTCCCAACTTTCCTGTTAGCATATTAGATCTGTTTCGAGTGGTGTTTGTATTTGTGTCTGTAGATTGTGCCTTGCCAGTACATGCTGCAGACAATGAAGGATGAGCAAGTTTTCTACATTCAATACTTGAAGTCCATGGCGTTTTCAGTGTACTGCCGGTGCAGGCGGCCTCTGCCTACACAGATCCACATTAAGTCCCTCACCGGGTTTGGGCCTGCCGCCAGCATCGAGATGACCCTCAAGAACCCGGAGGTAGGTTGCAGCAAAGCAGAAGTTTTCAGAGAGAGTACTGTCACACTAAGGATGCACGCCGGGAGAGGTGGCTGCTTGGTGGCCTCATACCTTCACATGAGAGCGGCAGCTTGCTTTAATCCTTAAGTTAAAATAGAGGAGCAACCTCTATGCACTTGAATAATGTTTTGAGAAAAGAGGCACACTCTGGCTATTTTTTGAGGTAGAACCTAAGGCAATAATACCCTTACCCCTTGTACTTACAATGCTCGACTTGCCTACATTTGTTTTATTCTTTGCCCCTTGAAGCGAATCTCCGTCCTAGTCGCCCTCCACTTGCCCAGCCTCCCCCCCCCCCCCCCCCCCCGCCAGGAGCGGCCGCTGCAGGTGCGCTTGCTCTGCCTGGGCCCCCCGTCCTCTGACGCGCGTTCTAACAGGGAGTTGCTTTCTCCTCTGCTTGTCCTGGTGCTGCTGAATGTAAATGAATCGCTCCATCTTCACACACCTACTCCCCACAGCTGTGTACCTCAAGCGGAATTTTAAAACACCAAATCAGAAGTCGTACACTGTTGCTTTTGCCAATCGCCTTATCCTGAAGACAGATGTACAGGGCAATGTTTAGAATTTTCAAAGCCTTCTAAACTCAGTTCCCACAACTTTTGCATGAAACCTATTAATAAAGGCCAGCAAACACCTCCTCACCATAAGAGAAACTTAAAAACACAAAAAACTGCTAATTTTAGTTAATAATGTAAATTTTTCTGGGAAACTATGAAATGCTTATAAGTGAAAAAAAGTGATGCACTACTTAATACTGCATTTGTTGTAACGTGGGTCAGGTCAGCTTGGCCCCGAGAGAGGGAGCTACTTAGCTGACAACTTTACATTCATTCTGGGCGTACAGAAAATTTCTGTCTTTGGCAATTTTAGGTTAGTTTATTCTTTTGAGTTTGCATTGTTTATTTCTGGGGTTTTTTGGGGGGGCAGGAGGTAACTAGGTTTGTTTGTTTATTCATTTATTTATAAGTATTTTTGGAGGAGGCACTGGGGATTGAACCCAGGAACTCGTGCAGGCTAAGCATGCTCTCTACCACTGAGCTCTACCCTCCCTCCCATATTGTTTTTGTAAGCAGTTCATCTCTTTTATCTACTACTAGGTTTTTCTAGAATCAAAATATGTTTCTACTTGTTCATTTGTGCCTAGAAATTATGAGTTTGTGCCTTTATAAACTTTGAATCTTTTACTTATGTACTTCTTGTGGTTATTCTGCAATGCAGATGCAATCATTCCTTATGCTTATAGTAAGAAATTATCACAATTTCAAATGATAACTGGTAATAGTGTGCATTTTCCTAGAAAAGAAAGGCTGACTACCTGCATTACGATAGCCCAAGGTGTTATGTAACATTTTTAAAGATTATAACATACTGGCAGAATACTATGAGAGTTCATGAGATAAAGTGGGACTTGGATTAAAATAAATTGCAAAACTATGCTTTTTTTCTTTTGTTTTGGGACAGGAAGAGAGAAATCTATCATTTGATTTTATTAAAAACAAAAGAACCAAATGTTATGAATATTTATTGAGGTTTATAAATTTTTATTTGCATTAAGGTAATGGCGCATTGCTAAATACTGCCTCTCCCTCAGTCTGAAGCTGGAGTTTTGCATTTTCATTCAGTAAATAGAGCTGAGTGTCTGCTGGGTGCCAGGTGCTGTTTTTGGTGCTGATGGTGCAACAGTGAACAAAACACCAGGCCCCTGACTCCGGGAATTCTCATTCTCTGCGATGGCATAGTCTCCTGCAAGCACATTTCACATAAGAAAGGGTGTATTTCAGTATTTGTCATGCAAATTTTAGAAGAAAAGTCCTATTGCTGGTATCACCTTTGTTGTTCATAGAACAGAGTTTGGGAATGATGTTTTACCTAGTGCGTGATGTATCAAAAGCTGTCTATTTCTTCTAAAATATTTGACATTTAACATTTTGTTTTACACACAATTTTAAGGTAACCTCATCTGGACTCTTTTTTTTTCCTTAAGCTTCACTGAGATGTAATTCACAAAGCATAAAATTAATCCTTTTACTCGTATAGTTCAGTGGTTTTCAGTTTATTCACAGAGTTGTACAACTGTCACCACTATCTAATTTTAGAACATTTCATCAATCCAGAAAGAAACTCTGTACCTGTTAGCAGTCAATCATTTTTTCCTCCCTTTAATTCCTGACAACCACTCTCTGCTTTCTGTCTCTGGGGGGTTGCCTGTTCTGGACATTTTATATAAATGGAATCGTACAATAGGTAAGCTTTTATCTCTGGCTTCTTTCGCTTAACATAGTGTTTTCAGGGTTCATTCACATCATAGCATGTATCAGTACTTTCTTTCTTTTTGTGGCTAAATAATATTTCACTGTATGGATAGACCACATCTTGTTTATCCATGTATTAGTGGGTAGACATACAGGTTTTTCCACTTTTTGGCTATTGTGGATAATGGCGCTCTAAACTTTTATTTATGAATGTTTGTGTGGATATATGTTTTCAGTTTTCTTGGTAAATACCTAGAAGTGGAATTTCTGGGTCTATGGAGAGTGAATGTATGAGTGATGAAGTTAACTTTGAAACTTGAGCAAATCATTAAGTATCTTTGTATCTCTAAAATGAAAGAACTGGATTAAAATATTTCCAAGGTCTCTCTTAGCTTTAAAATTCTTTAATTCCATTATTACTATTTCTCATGCTGTGTATTTCAGGGGTTGGCAACTCTGCAGGCTAAATCCGGCCTGCGGCCTGTATTTGTGGGACCAGCTAGGTAAGAATGATTATTACAGTTTTAAAAAGAGAAGATTATATGACAAAGACTCATAAAGCCTGAAGTATTTACTATCTGGTCCTTTAATTAAATTTGCCGACCCCTGCTGTAGTTTACTAGATATTGAAATGTGTATAATAGCAGTAAACAAAGATGAGAATTAAATTTCATCACAGTTTATCTAAAATATTTGTTTTAGGTAACAGCTAGTGCTTTGATTTCTTAAATTACACATGCGCCCATGCGCGCGCGCGCACACACACATTAAAGTGTAATACACATACTTAAAAGTAGCCAGTCTTAAGTATATTGCTTGTGCCCTAAATAAAAATATTACTTAACAAGCACAAGAAACAAAACATAAAAAGCATCCAGAAAGCTCTCTAATGTTCCTTCTAGTCACTCCAGTGGTAATCACTATTCTGACTTACAACATAATTTTGCCTGTTTTTGATTTTTATATGGATGGAATCATGTAATTTACAGTCCTTTGTGTCTGGCTTCTAACACTCAGTGCTGAGAATCATCTGTTCTGTTGCTTGTAGTGGTAGTTTTTTAATTCTCTCTGCTGTTCAGTGTTTGTCTTGTGTGACTCTGTCAGTTTATTATCCACTTTACTGTTGATGGGTATTTAGGCTTTTTCCTGTTTGGAGCTGTTACGATTGATGTTGTGTACATTCTTATCCCCGTCCTCTGTGAACACGTATGTGCATTTTGTAGGGTCACAGGGTGTATGTTCAGTTCAGCAGATGCTGTCAGACACCTTTCCAACGGGACTGTATCATTGGACAGTTCTAGTTGCTCTGTATTCTCACCAGGACTTGATGTTTTCGTTATTTCAGACATTCTTCTGTGTAATAGTATCTCACTGTGGTTTTAATTCACTTTCCTAATGACTAAAGAAGTTGGGTCAATTTACTTCCTAAAATAGTAATTTCTTTTAATAAGGAAATACTGGCTTGGTTGGGTTCCCTACCTTAAACAATCTTTTTGTATCATTCTTATTTATATATATAGCATTGGTCAGGCGCAGTCTGCTGTCATTTATCCCTGTTGGTTGCACTCAGTGCTGTTCTGGGTTTTCTTGCGGGTGTTAGGTCGAGTGGCTTTGTGTTGATACTGATTCTGATTTTGATTTCAGCGGCCCAGCCCAATCCAGCTTTACTCCCCTCCTTTTATATTGGCCCCAATCAAAGACAAGCAGACAGAGCTGGGAGAGACGTTTGGTGAAGCGAGCCAGAAATACAACGTGCTCTTTGTGGGCTATTGTCTGTCTCACGACCAGCGCTGGCTTTTGGCTTCCTGCACTGACCTCCATGGAGAATTATTAGAAACTTGTATTGTAAATATTGCTTTACCAAACAGGTGAGGAGCCTTGGTGTTTTTGGTGCATGTAAATTGATGCTATGCCTCTTCTCAGATGTGGATTGTCCTAATTTTGTCTCTACATGCAGTGGGTACCATGTGGGTGGGTTCTTTGGAATTTTGTTGGTTTTGTCTCACTAAGTGGTAACTTTGATCTGGGGAACCCGTTTCCGTTTCTGTTTTAGATCACGGAGGAGTAAAGTGTCGGCACGTAAAATTGGACTACAGAAGTTATGGGAATGGTGCATAGGTATTGTTCAGATGACATCTCTACCCTGGAGAGTTGTAATCGGGCGACTTGGGCGTCTTGGCCATGGGGAGCTTAAAGGTGAGAAATTCCTGGAACAAAGGAGAAGGGCTGAGCTAGTGTCCTTAACCGAGCTGAGGGAGCAAGTTGTAAAGTTGGTAGTAAGAATAGAGCAGATTATGTATTCTGGTTCTTTTAACCGTGTAGGATAAACCAGTGGTTTTTAGACTTTTCACTAGCAACAGAATCATCCGCTCCCCAAAAAATCTTAAATATTGAACCCCAATATATACAACAGGAAAAGAATGTCTTATTAATATAAAAGTGGTACTTAAATTAGAATTTCTAACATTTACGTATATATTGAGTCAGTGAGAAGAACCAGTCCATTTTAACTGGAAAATTCTACGTCAGAGGCAATGGATGATAGTAGAAGTCGTGTGAGAACAGCCTTCAGTGTCTTTCATTTGTGTTGGGTGGTTGGCGGTGATGGGTTCTATGTCTGTTTTTGTCTTGGTGGCATAACAGCAGGAGAACCCTTGTCAGTCAGACAAGGACAAGTAGTTACAAACTGAAGCAGTCTTTGTTCTCATTGCCACTGTCTGATTTTCTTCAGTCTGGAAACTTAAGAGATGGCAGATTCTTTTAAGTTGAACCCCCCGGTGTAGCTGCCAACTGCTTATATTCCTTATCATACGCCTAACAGTCACAAAGCACTGTAACTGCAACACAGCCCAGCTGACCACTGGCAGCTGCCTTGCCTGGCATCGAGCCCAGCTCATTTATTATCCTAGTCTGGCTGCTTGTACAGTTTTATATGAGCAGTATGAACAGGCCTAGATTATTTTTTTTTAAGCCCTAGCAATTCATGACACATTATAAAAAGTTCAATATATGCATATTTGTGAGAAGTTTTTTTTCTAAGGTCTACACAAGAGCAAGCATATGTCACAAATTAGCTTGGTAGTTTTGTAAATGCCAAGTATATTAGGGCAGAGTTGGCAAACTTTCTTTGTAAAGGGCCAGATAGTAAATATTTTCGACTTTGCAGGCTGGCCATTCACTGTTGTAACTACTCAGCTCTGCCATTGTAATGTCAAAGCAGCCCCAGTGAATGGGTGTGGCTGTGTTCCAATAAAACCTTGTTTACAAACAGGTGGTGGGCAGAACGTGGCCTGCAGACCATAGTTTGCTGACCCTTGCATTAGAGTGTGCATAGTTCTATCAGGTATTTGTGGAACCCCTGATACAGATGTACCTGGCATTGTAGCAAGTGCCCAAGTGAGTTATTTATTAGGGTTTAACAGCAGTTCATACGAGTCTTATATAATATGTATTAAATAAGTGTTTTGTTAGGAATCTGTTGTACACAGAATTTTTTTAGTATTGAATTACACTGTAGCTGAATAGAAAATATTACCCTTTTCATTTTTTAAAGAATATTATTCTTATAATGAATCTGTATCAGTAGCCTGGAGGTCTAATACATTAGAGGATTCATTTCATTTCTGTCAGAATTCCTATCTTCTCTCCTAGTATGCCTTTTAGTCAATCTTACTTCTTAAAGGCTTTGAGCCACACTTAACCCTTGGGAAAAGTTGTACTATAATAGAAAAGAAGAAGAGGGGATAAAAATGTAGCCTAGCAGTCTAGTCACTTGGTGTTTTGGAAGATTATTAAGGCCATTGCCTTCCTGTGTTAATATTTTTTAGAAGAGACACACTCTTCTTATCTGTTGGAGTATAAGTTTGACTGAGGACTCCATCAAAAGATTGAGAGCATTTTAAATACAGAACTCATATCTGATTTTTCTGTGGTTTTTTAAAATTCACCCTCCATGTTCCCGGCCACTTTAATTTCAGCCACTTCAGTTTGATGCTCATTAGGCATATGAAATGTGAAACGTTTTATTCTTCCACCTGCTTTTTAAGGGGAGAGCAGCCTGTTTGCAGAAAGTGTATGGAAGTAGGGAAGCCTGCAGTGGAGTGACATGTCAGTGGGATGTGACATGCTCTGTGTGTGCCGGGGTCAAAATAGAGGACGAGTACTTTGCAGTTCAGGGAGTAACATAACCCTCAACGGTTCTCTGAGTAGACATAGTGCCCTTGTTTGGAGGCAGTAAACAAATAATAGGAAGAAAATTTGTGCCGATTTTTTAGTCAGCAGTTAGTGTGACGTCATTTGGAGCACCTTACTCGCACCCACTGTTCATCAGTTCTCGGGCATGCTAAGGAAGGGTCCACTTCACTTCCGCTGCTTGCCTCTTGTGAAACAGCCAACCTACAGCAGTAAACAGTACAGGTTCGCCCCAACCGTGCCCTCTTCTAACAAGAAGTGTTGATAGGGGCAGGGCAAGAACCAGACCTGGAGATAGAGGAGAAAGGCTGGAACAGACTGGCATCGCCATCAGAAGGCATTTGTTGAAGTGCCTGAGTCTGTCTGGGTCTGTGCTGGAGTCACAGGTCATTTCGGACGTAGTTTCATTCTACAGTTGTAGACCTGTGTTTCTTTGTTAATGAAGTGTAACAGATGTCAAGTCACATTCTCTCTGTAGCGAAGAGGGGAACCTGTGCAAAGCCGTATTCCCTTTAGGGCCCGATCCTGGAAGTGCAATTACTAGGCAGAACTGGTAAAACGCTCAAACCTCACATCAGTATGAATTTCTAAAGAGTATGTGTGACTGTGATATTTGATTCCAGATTGGAGTATCCTCCTTGGAGAATGTTCACTACAGACAATCAGCAAACGGCTCAAGGACGTGTGCCGGATGTGTGGAATCTCTGCCGCAGACTCTCCTTCTATCCTTAGTGCCTGCCTGGTTGCCATGGAACCCCAGGGGTCCTTTGTAGTGATGCCAGGTAAACTTCTGATACTTTCATTAATTAGGTATCAGAGCAGTTCACTGCATTCAGACTTAAGTCCACACACAAGTGTGGAATGTATCCTTTTTATCTTTATGAGAAAAGACTGTACTTAGGACTCAAAAATGGAAACCATTTGGTTTCTTCCAAGGGGAGTGATTTATGATTTTATTACCTTTGTTGACCATCGCTGGGGAGAGAGCCTAAGTCCTGGATATGACTGAGCGCTCTTAGCGTCAGGGCCGCGTTAGTGTTGCCTGACCCCACTCTGTCAGTGCATGAAGATCGCCCTTCAGAAATGACTGCAGCAGGCATGCTGGGTACTTGACAGGCTCCCCAAGCAGCCTGAGGACATTTAGAGTCTCTGTGACACATGTTGAGGATGAACATGAGGCAGACAGGGGGCTGGTAGCCACAGTAACTCTCAGTAAGCGTTAAATGTCAAAACATTGTGGCCACAGAATTTTTAAAAAATTAGCAACTAAGCTATTTTATAATTTTATTACTAAGCACTGTTATCCTTTTTAAACCTGTTTTTACTATCTAAATGTTTCTTTGATCAAGTGAGAGACCCTGTCCACTCCCTGTAAAAGTCAATAGTGTTGTGGTGAGAGAATGGGGTTGCTTACGATCGGTCCAGAGAGACAGATGTCCTGTACCAGCCTGCTCCTCAGACCTGGAGTTAGCTGTCGTCTGCACCTCTTGGGCAGATTACAGCATTTCTTTGTGCTCTGTCCTCCTCATGAAATGGGGATAGTACTTTCTACCCCGATGATTGAATGAGATGCTACGAATAAAGAATTTAGCACAGAATCTGGCATGTAGTGAGGATTCAATAAATATTAGCTGTAACAATTAATAGTTGAATGGTACCATTTCCGTAGAATTGTGTCATTTAGGAGATCAGTCCTTTATAAATTGTGAGCAATCACAGGAGGAAAGAAAGTTTTATTTTTAGAGATACTTTTTCAATAATTAATTAAAACATATTTGGTGGACTCAGTCCAGTTTTATCTTAGCCTTCCCAGTGTGAAATGTGGCTTCAGTTATCATCGCTTGTGCTCTGAGTCAGTTTCTTGGAAATATTTGAACAAGTGGACTCAACTTACAATGTTCATCTCTCACAGTAGCTGTGTCAGACCTGCATGGCTCCAGCTCGGGTCCTCTTAAAACTTCATTGCTGAGTTGTTCACTGCTGTGTAAAAGGAATTGATACATTAGTTTTTTTTCCTTTTTTAAGATGCTGTCACGATGGGCTCGGTTTTTGGCCGAAGCACTGCACTGAACATGCAGTCATCTCAGCTTAACACCCCTCAGGATGCTTCTTGTACACACATCTTGGTGTTCCCAACATCGTCAACCATCCAAGTGGCTCCAGCCAACTATCCCAACGAAGATGGGTTTAGCCCCAACAATGGTGAGTGGAAGACGCTGTCTGTATTGAGCTTAACTCCTTCAGCAAGACACAGAGCTACTAGCACATGGAGTCAGTCATTGGGCTGCTGCAGGTTTTCAGCGTTGTCGTGAACAACAGGCGAAATATGAAAGTTTGAAAAACCCGTGTGGTTTTGAAGATTTAATTTACACTATTACCAAGACCAAGTAAACATTTTCCTCTCTTGGGTAATTAACTTTATCTTGTTTTTCATTAAAGGCAAAGTCATATCTGCTTGGTAGTCTCCTGTACATGAGTATCACTCTTGGAATAAATATGTCCTGATCTCATTTGAAATGTATGAAGATAGCACCTGCCTTGAGCTAGTCGAAGGGAATCTAATCTGCTCTAAAACAACTCCTTATTTGATTATTCTGAGTAGATTTGTTTTGGTTTGAATATCTTAAGGCATTTGTTAAGAAATGATTACTTATAAACTGTAAAATGCTTATTATGTAGCCATTTGCACTGTTTTTTTAAGAATTTTGCACAGCTGCCAGCAGCTACGCCCATTAAATGGGGAGGTAAAAGGAAACCATCCTGCATGTATGTATGTATAACATACATTGTATGATCACACTGAATCTTAGCAAAAATGTTCGTGGTGATCGGGTTTCCCCATTACACTTTTCTTTCCAAATTTTCTGTGTGCACCTTACTTTTATAATACGGGAGAGGATTTCTCAGTGAAAACATGCTTTGATCTGCTTGTGTAATAGGCCTCCAGTTTCAGGGCAGGTTCATACCTATTAACATCTAAAATACTGAAGGCTGAATTAATGCATGTTAATTGGACACATACGTGGAGTCTGCTGTTTTCTTGGATGGTGCCAGTTTTAACTTTGTTTAATAATCAAGTTGCTGCTCTAGCTGTTTTGCCATCTTTTTATGTGCCTTTGGAGGCAATACAGAGTATGGAGTTGAATTTTATGTTCTTTGTTTCTCCATTCTGTTAATACTTCACATTCGGAGATCACCAGAGAGTACAAAGTGAAAGAATGGTCGCAGCGCCTCATCCCCAGTGGGCACACATTAAATCTTACTAAGTTGTTACCACCACACGCAGTATGTTGGTTAAGTTGGGGCTGTGGGGTCTCCTTTTAATTTTTGTGCTTTTTTTTCCTCTCCCCTCTAGATGACATGTTTGTTGACCTTCCGTTCCCAGATGATATGGACAATGATATTGGCATATTGATGACTGGGAACCTCCATTCCTCTCCCAACTCCTCCCCAGTTCCCTCCCCAGGCTCTCCTTCTGGGATTGGCGTGGGCTCTCACTTCCAGCACAGTCGGGTAAGGACAGTTTGAAATGGGTTGTTTAAAGCACCGTCAGCCTTTAAGAAAATCCTCTAGAAGCATGATCATCTTTTACGACACGCACCTCTCTTCTTGGTGGTCGCGGTCCCTGGTACGAGAGAAACAGCAAGTGGGAAAGTGACGCTGTGGTGGCTCCACTTTGACTAAACAGGGGTTCTGAAGTAATGTATTCTTATTCCTGATCTGTATGTTTAATCAGAAGACTAGTCCTATTACAGCTGCATGGGTTTTGTGCAATTATTGTTTTCTGAGCAAAAATTAATTTTGCTTGCTGCTTCCCAGTTATTTTTAAATTTTTTGCCAAAATGGTGGCTTTTCAGAGGCTAGTTCAATAACCCTGCGTATTTAACACGTGACGTAACTGTGTTAATTGAAGAACACATTGTTGCTGGTTAATTATTCTGAAAGAAGCCTAACTGTTGTTCCATGTCGGGGAGCCTTCATTTAGGCAGTCAGGTCTTCCCTGTGGCCAGCCTGCAGGACTGGGAAGAGCCTGCAGGAGGATGATTTCGGAGAAGTGTCCAGGTTAATGCCAGAGTATTAAGGGAAAAAAACAGAGCTTACAACTAGTTTCATCCTTTAATATCTCAGGGATAGTGGAGGTGGATTAGCAGGAGATTGAAGAGTTAAAGGTTCTGCCATCGCTCATGTTCACTTTGTTTAAAAGCTAGGTGATTCGTGTCTCCCTGCTGTATTATACTTTTTATTTAAAATGTTAAGAGATTGAGGGGTTAAGACACGGAGAAATAGCTATGTCTAACGTCTTAAACTGGACAAGTATAAGCAACTCTGCTCACACTCTTTTAGACACAGAGATGTGCTTAGAGGAGTCAGGTTTCTGTCGGGTGGGACTTTTCCTGCCAGCCCTGTGTTTCCTGAAGAACAATCAAGAGAAAAGATTGCAAACTTGAGGTACAGAGCAGATGACACCATGGAAGGGCAACTCACATTGCTCCCTTCTGGAAGGAAGAGATTTTAAATGTCTTTATATTTCCTCCACAGTCATTTGCCAGTTAATGACAATTTATTGGTTCACTGGAGATGGAGTGGTCGGGACCAAGAACGCAAACTTTACACTGAATAGTTTTACTTTAGGATTAATGTGAATTCTAGAGGTAAATATCATAGCAGCCAAGAACACAGGCCCTGAAGCTTGATAAATACAGCTCTGAATCACAGCCTGACTGACGTCTTACTGGCGTTACCACCGTGGACAAGCTTTCTTACCTTACTTTTCTCAGCCTTAGTTACCTTCCCTGTGAAATGGAAGTAACAGCAGTGGACCTGTCAGTACCAGCTGTTGTGATTCAGCTTCTCCATTAACAGAGAATTGGTAATTGAAGTGTAATGTTTGTTAGTTTTTTAAGAAACAGAGGCCTGCTGTATTTTGTCCCTTTGCTGGGGCCTCAAGCTATTGAATGTCACAGTTGAAACAGCACGCTGCTGAAGCTGGTCAGGTGGCCTTTTCCAGTCCTGAGCATCCTGGAGCCAGGTGACCCCTAAGAGTTTCTGCATTTCCTCTTTCTGAACCATTAACCATTCTTTGATACCCAATTAAGACATTACAGGTTGCAGGAAGTGCTGATTTTTTTAACCAACTCAGAATTGATACAACTTGGTGTAGTAGTTGAGATTTTTTTTCCCCCTTGAAACAGAAGGCTTTTGGGAACAAATGGATTACTTATTATTGCTTGCATAAAAGGTACGCTCTCATCTCTCGAAGCTAGCTAAGGCAGTCACAGATGAGGGAAATGTCAGTGGCAGAAACACACTGTGAGGCTCTCACAGGAGCCTGACCACCAGGGTTGCTGTGACTTGAAGCAGGGCTTCCTCACCAGCAGATCGCACACCACTGGCAGGTCAGATACTGGTCAGGTGTTGAGAGTGGATGGTCAGGTGCGCTCATGTATTTTTGCTTGGTTGCTGGTGAAAGAACACATGGGTGTGGTGGTGCCGTCTGCTGTCAGCTTCCACTCTTTCCATTTTTACTTTGTTACCTCACAGTGCTATGGAGCAGACTTTACATTCTGCAGAAAAGGAACCAGGAAAAAAAATCTACTTACTTGACTGACTTTTTTTTGCCAGTACCTTCTGCCTGAGCCGCAGTCGCGTATCTGTGCAGGAAGGACTGCCTCCCCTCTTGACCTTTCTTGGTCACTTGACATTTTTGTGTGAGAGGCTGCCAGGAGAGGGATTAGTCACTACACGGTGCCAGGTGAACTGATAAAAAGTTGGATGAAGGTGGTCAAAAGGTACAAACTTCCAGTTATAAGTGTCCTGGGATGCACCATGTACAACGGGTTGACTCTAGTTAATACTACTATCTTGTATACTTGAAAGTTGCTAATAGAGTAGATCTTAAAAGTTCTCATCACAGGGAAAAAAAGCTGTAACTATATATGGTGGTAGATGTTAACCAGACTTGTGATTATTTCCCATAATTTGAATCATGGTGTTGTACACCTAGAACTAATATATCTAAATTATAACACAACTTCTTTCTTTAAAAAAAAAAGTTAATTTTTAAAAAAAGCTTTCTTCGGCGATAGGGGCTGATCATGCTTTTGGAACTTTACTTTTCAGAGCCAGGGTGAGCGCCTTCTCTCTAGGGAAGCACCCGAGGAGCTGAAGCAGCAGCCTCTGGCCCTGGGGTACTTTGTATCAACTGCCAAAGCTGAGAATCTCCCCCAGTGGTTTTGGTCATCGTGTCCCCAGGCTCAGAACCAGTGCCCCCTCTTCCTAAAGGTTGGTGGTTTGGTGTCATTTTTTGAAGTTTGTGGGGGATGAGTGACTTTTCTTTGATGAGTAAAATTTCTTACCAAAACTGACCAAAATCAATTTTGTTAAATATCTTAGTCACTATAGTCTTACTCTGTTCCCCGATTCTCTCGCATCTACTTACAGTCTGAGGATATTTTACAGTTATAGGTAGAAAGTAGAATTTAGGAGAGGAACCCTAAACCATGTCACAAAGAAATGAATCACATTAACCCGAGGAGGAGGCGTCCTGCGACCCAAAGGTCCATCTAGGGAGGACACGTGGTTCTGCGTGACGGTCCTTCTCCAAGTCTGTATCGTACCGCGCTCAGTGAGGCTGAGCCTGGGCGGAGGTGATAACCGGTTGTCCTCTGCCTCCCCTGCCACAGGCAGGCGGCGCTCTTTTCTAGAGTAGGGCTGGAGCCAGCTACTGAGTCCACGTTTACGCTCCCGCCTTCCTGTATGTTTCTTGGGAATTTTTAATCCAAATTAAAGGTTAAAAACAAAAGCTCTCTCACTTCCAGTTTGGGTGAAAGAACACAAAATAAAACCCATTTCTCATCCACAGATTGGCAAAAAGCCAAAGCATGATAACATACTCTACTGGTAGGGCCCCAGGGAGAAGGCCCTGGTGTTTGGGGTGGGAAGGCCAGATAGCACAGCCCTGCACACTTCCCTTTGATGCAGAAATCCCACTTCTAGAAATCTATTCAAAAGAAACTTCGGCAAAAACCAAATATGATGTATGTAAAAGATTAGGAACAAATGTATACCAAACCATATGGTACATCCTCACGGTGGAGTATTAGTCATTCGTAACAAAATAGGGAATATTTTTATATAACTGTTTTATGGAGAATAGATGGTCATGGAGTAATCACTAAGATACACACACAGACATACCTGCAAATCTGGAAGGTTAAAGCCAGAAACAATTGAAGTCATTTTCTTTTCCTGATGACTTAACACAGTATTATGAAATCAGAGAATTCATATAAAAAACCATGTAGTCTTTACTTCCAATTAGAATTATCAGTATGAACCTAGATTTATTTTTTCCTCTCTAAAAAAGTATACTTTTTTTTTGTTTTCTTAGCTCTGCCTCCTGAAAAGACTGAGGAGCAATGATAGCTTAGCAGCAGTAATACCTTTGACACAGTTGTGGTCCCTAAATACCACTTATAATTCAAAAGAACCAGAGTTCTTTGAGGAAATGACAGATCCCAGTCTGAAGTAAGAAATGTTCAAGATGTACGTGAGACATCTTGTCACGCCTAAAAATAAGGAAGTTACCAAAGGTTATTAAAGTCCTATCTGAGGACCCAGTAACCAATTTGGAGGGGTTCCCGCGGCCCAGGGATGGCATCATTTGATCACTAACATGAACAGTGGTAGCAGCAGATTGATACAAATCCATGGGTTCATAATTTTGCTGAAAAACAAAGCATTTATAAGTTTCCTTTTGAAGAGGCCAGAGCCATAACTCATTAATCTAAAAATTGAAAAACAGAGGATCAAGCATTTATATTGCCTCTTCTTTACATACTATATTTTTTAGTTATTTAATAAAGTAAAACTGTGCTAAAACCAGTACATTAAACATTGATGGGGAACTAAGTAGTGGATAGAGCATGCTGGTACCTGCTGAATCCAGAGATCCGTCTTACCGCTTCAAGGGGACAGCTGACAGCAGGGGCCTTTAGGTGCGATGAGCCGGCACAGCACCAGCGCTGAAGTGTAGGGGTTGGGAGGGAGGAGCCTGCCACCAGGACAGTGAGCCGTGTCCAGCCTGGGGCCTCTGCAGATTAAACCAGAAGAGAGATACTATTGAATTATTTGCAGTCGTTAAGCTTTTTCTTCCCCCAACTCTAGGATACGGAGTTATGTGGGGATCACCTTGGGGTTGCTGAGCAGTTTAAAATTCGTAGACTTATAGAAGCCTTGGCTTGTAAGGACTTGAGAGCGCGTCTGCGTCTGGCAGACGTGGTCCTGCCTTACCTCGGCCCGGTGGTTGACTAGACCAGGACGTAACTGTCTTCATTCTTTTCCCAGGCTTCGCTGCATCACCACATTTCTGTAGCACAGACGGACGAACTTCTCCCTGCCAGGAATTCTCAGCGGGTTCCACATCCTCTTGACTCCAAAACCACGTCTGATGTTTTAAGGTAGATTCAGACCTCAGCAACGTAGCAGTGCAGTTTGAAATTACAGACTTGTGGTAGTCACGGACGAGGTGCTGCCTTCTGTGCAGTGGAGCATTGTCTGGCCAGGGAGAGCCACAGTCCCTGGTGCGCGCACAGGCTGGACGGTGGGGCATGCTTCGTCACCTCCGGTCCTCATGTGCCAGGACAGTCGCCCCTGCGTCCTGTTCAGAGGGAGCATTTCATGGAGATGAAAACAGAATTAGGGGGTGGGTAGGTAGAAGACAGTCTGGAACTTAAAGCACTCGACTTTGGAAACCTTTTCTACCCTGCCTGACATAGATTATATAGATGAAATTCAGACAGACACAAATTCCATACCTGGGAAATACCTCCCAGAGTGTGTACTGATGCTCCTGCACTTCAGCAGGTTGCAAACATTCTTCCTGTACCTTGAGAAAATATGCAGGCTTTTTTAATGTTTTCTAACTCTTAAATGATTTGAAAATTATAGTTAAGCAGGAACCTGAACTTGACTTCTAGAGCAACACTGTCCAGTAGAAATACAATGTGAGCCACATATATAATTAAAATTTTTCTAGTGGCCACAATATAGTAGTAAAAAGAAATCAGTGAAGTTAATTTTAATAAACTTATTTATATCAAAAATACGTGGTAGTAATGTCAAAATATCAAAAAAATATTATTTCAACAGTAATCAATGTAACAATAGTCATGAGCTGTTATTTACATACTTTTTTAATGCTCAGTCTTTGAAATCCCTGCCCCTGTTCTCTGCAGACAGCCTGTCTGAATTCACGTGTGGCCGCTGGCTGCCGCAGGGGGTGGGGCAGGGCTAGCAGGAAGGTGAACTGAGAAAACAAACTCAAGGGCAGAGCCCGGGCCAAGCTAAGGAATGCCCTTAGGCTTTCTTCCTGCAGACATCTGGCACGTTAGGACTTCCGGAGCAGCCCCACCTCTGTCACGCCTGGTGCCCTGACCCGTGTGTTCTCTCCGGCAGGTTTGTTTTGGAGCAGTACAACGCTCTGTCCTGGCTCACGTGCAATCCGGCCACCCAGGACCGTACCTCCTGCCTTCCCGTCCACTTTGTGGTGCTCACTCAGTTGTACAATGCCATCATGAATATACTCTAATTGGAAAAGCACTTGTTCTCTCTGGCTCAGTTCCTTCTCCCTGCAATCTCAGTCCAAGGAACCTGCTACACTCTGCAAATGCCCCACATCCTCCTCCGAGACCACTCTCCACAGTCCTGCACTGTGATTACTTCTCAGCAGGCACGTGTCATTTCTGCAGTGTTCATTACCAGAGTGACTCACTGACACTTCTCTCGTGGAACCTGGAAACTTCCATAAGCAGTGACTTTCAGCCAGTGTTATGGTGTGTGTGGCCCCAAACCACTGGTCCACAGGAAGTTTTTTTTGCTGTTGGTTTTTAAGAGGGAACCAGAAGAGACAGTATCCTTTTGCACAAGAGTCTGTGTTTTCAGTCTCTGTTTAATAAGGGCAGTTTAGCCTCTGGATGAAATCCTCTAGTTACTGGTGTATGGCCTGTGGGTTACCTGAACTCCATCATCGGGGACTCGTGAAAACTAAGAACCAGCTCAAGTGCACGCTTTCACACTGGGGTTTCTGTCTCCCTAGTGCTCCCGTCTAGGCTGGCACGAGTGCTTGGGTTGACTTCATACCTGTGTGTAGATACAAGAGGTCTGGAGACATCTTCATTTTGTTTATTTATTTTAACTTGTTTTGTCATATGGTTTCTGTGACTTTCTTTTAATTTTTTTAATTCACGAGGACCAGGTACAGTAGCTGAAACCCAACTCAGATCCACCATAGGATTCTTCAACTACATACCTCTGTCCTAGAAGCCGGAAAAGGAGTGGAAACAAATGGGGGAGATCATGCCTACAAAGTAATATATTCAAAACCACCCAGCAGTAGGTGTTGAGAATAAGCTGGGTAAACATTCTGCCATATTCCTTATTCAAAGTGGTCAGCGTTTCATGAAGGATAACATTTTTATACAGAAGGCAGTCAAGTTTAACCCAGAGCCATGGAGGCAAGTACCTTCATTAGTTTTATATAGTCACAAAGGAAATATATTTTCTAGTGAATTCTTACTGAAAGCCAGGTCTCTCCTCTCATTAGATCAAAAGGGACTCATGTACATATCACAATCCAAAGTGTCTGCTCATAAAATCAGTTATAAATATGGTGAAGTTTTTCTGGACCATAGGAATATTATTTCAAAGAAATATTGCAACTTAACCATTAAATTAGTACTTGAAGTTGAGCCTTCATGGTGGGACTTTTAAAAAAAAAAAAAAAACAAACCACGCCTTTTTAAAGCATTACGGCTAATTGAAGTGTTTTATGACTCCTCATTCCAGGCCCGAGAGGGTTGTCTCTAAGACTCCGTCTCTCCCCCGCGCTGCCGTGCGTCTGTGAGGGCGCCGGGCGTGGGCTTCCCTCCTGTGAGCCGCTCCGGTCAGGCTGTTGAGCTCTAGTCGTCTGTGGAGAGAATCATGCAAATTTTTAAAGTTCTTCCAAGAGACTTCCATATCCTGGTTATTAACAAAAAAAAAAAGGAAAAATGTAATAACTGATATGATTTTGTAAAAGTATTTTTCTTGAAATAATCTAACGTTTAAAACATTATATTAAAAAAGTTGTGTGGTGGGAATGTGAAAGCAGAGAAGTAACTTGTAAATGGGTAATTTTGTTCTCTGTACCACCAATTGATGCGGGGGGGTGGGTTTGACTTTCACAATGTATAGGTTAAAAAAAAAATCTGATATATCAAACCATTTGTATCTAATATGTACAGTGTAAAATTGACTTTAAAAATATTGCAGTGCTATTTTTTCTTAATCAGAAAGGAAAAATTCTCAAGGCCTTTTGAAGAGCATAAGATGATGAAGATTGTAAACTTGTATAAAATTATCTTGGTGAGAAGACAAATTGTAAAGTAGATATTTGTAATCTTTTACCACTTTGGGGTTGCTTTTTTCCCCAGAATTCATCAGAACTTTGAATTTTTTTTTAAATGGGCTGTTTTTAATGCAGGGGCTTTTCTTCCCTAGAAACCCAATTCTCAGCAAAAAAAAAAAAAAAAAAAAAAAGAAAAACCCACAAAAAAACAAAAAACCCCTACAAAAATTTAAAAAAAAAAAAGGCAGCAAAGGGTAGTTTTCATCTGGTGTCTTTTATTTAAGTTTTTTAAGTTAAGAAAAGCTGGTGACATATTTATACGTTTTTGTGCAAAAATAAATGAATGGCAATAGATTTTAAAAAATCTTATTATGTACTTCTGTGTGAAAAAGTCTGTATAATAATCCCTTAAATATGCATTATTTTACTTGTGAGTTTTTTACTGAATTAATCTGAAATGTACAAGCCCTGGATTTGCTACAGAGTGAGAACTTATTTTTTTTTTTTTTTTTAATTTTTAATTTTGGAAATTCTGCAGAAATCTGAACTCTTACCATGGTTTGAACTAAAAAGGGGAAGCGGGGAGGGGAGAGGGGTGGGATTGTCCAGCATGCTTGTATGTATATTTCAGAACCTTTTTTAAATGTAAAAGCTGTACATTTCTGGGAAGTTCTGAATTTCTTTTGTTTCCTTTTTTCCTTCAGGCATTTTGCAGTGAGCTTCTTTTATATATAGCAAACAATTTGAAAGAATACAAAAATATGTGAAGTTCATTTAAAAAAACTACAGTATAGCGCTGGTACAGTACACTAAAAGACTTTGATAAAAAGAAACAATACTAAAAGGCCTCCATTTTAAATGTCATTCATATATACCTTGTGAATGAGAGCTATATACTTTTACACACTTTTTTAGAGGAATAAATTATTGAATTACTGAAATGTTGAGTGGCTTTTTTCCCCTTCCATCCTGCCTTTGTAATAAAAATGATCTACACCTATTCAAAAGGTGTTAGGTATTACGGATTGAACAGTCCTTGACCAGGAGCCAGGCTCGACCTTTCAGAGTAAAATTTCACTCCCCTAGTCACCACATCTAATAGGTATTCTCAGATGGTGTTCACATACTCCAAGGTACAAGTGCATCCCTAGGTCAGTTTGTAGAACACACACACGGCATTGAATTTGGAGCCCTGGTGTTTAGTTCCTTAATTGTTTTGAGCAGATCACATCTAACAGTGTTCCTACCTCGTAAGACTGTGGTCAACCCTAGAAAAGATTACCCGTCTGTTTGCCACTTCCTTTCTCTTCATGGTCCCAGCCAGTTTCTTTTTGATGTTCCTTAGAAATAACACTTCCATCTCTCTCTGCTGTTTTCCCAGTTCCCAGGCTGGTGACAGCAGTACACCACCTAACACACCACATGCAAGCAAGGCACTCGTGACTGCCTGGCTCCCACTTCGTTGCTCTCTCCTCTTCTGGTCCATTCAGTAGGAAAAACCACTCTAGGTCAACACCAGGATGCGGCAGAGCCCACTGTCAAAATTCGAATAAATCGAAAGACCTTGCTTTAAATCTTCCTCCAACTCTTCGGAATTGCACATTGTTCTGAATCTGACATTGTCTGGATCTGGAGCTGAGACTACTCAACCTCAGATACTTCATCCACAAATGAGGGAGGAGGGTGAGTCCATGAGAAATGCTCTGCAAACTAAAGAGCGTGTCCATGTTGTTACTATTGTACTATGGAAGAAGGCTGAGAAAAGTGGGGCCATTTTTCTGTTAAAAGATAGTATTGGCCTCTGTCTCGTCCAGTTACCACTGTCTTGTGTATAGTTCTTAGCACTCCTGATAATCTGCTTTATTTAGCATTATTAAAGAACCACGTATTTCCTAGATCCTGATGTAATCAATCAGGTCAGTCCAATGATTCCTGTGTCTCCTGAAAAAGCAGGATTAGGTGGTATTTTTCCAAGCAATTTATTAGCTTGGATTCTGTCCTCATACAGTGGATGACACTTTATGCAACAATTAGTGAATGTTAGATTTATTTACATAAGAAACTTTGTTTTTATAACCACTGTTAAATTAGCTGTACCAATTTGGCCACAGCAGCTGAATCTCTATGAGGTAAGAAAAACTGTCAAATGCGTTAAAGTATTTTGCAAATTAGATGTAGATAAATCTGACGTGGCACTCAAGAACCACCAGCCTCCAGCCATTTGCACTGCTCAGATTCCACAACACCAGTTCACCCCCTCCAACGATGCCATCACATAGCTTTATGTTCCTATTTGGGAAGTCATGGAGCCAGGGATTTGATCCCAACAAATCCAACAAAAATCTTTATAAAAAGTACACTTTGCCAATAGAAGTTTTTAAAGGCAGATTTTTCATATTATCTTGTTATGTTATATTGATGTTAAATGATTCACTTGTTTACTCCCCCTTGACAAGAAAAGGTCACTTTAACAGTAATTATTTCATGTCATTAATACCTAATGAGAGGCCATTAGAAAACTCTGTTGTGCCGGGTAATTGCATGGTTGTTAATGTTTGCCCTGGGCACCTTACTCTGCTTGGAACCAGATTTACCAGCCTCCCACCACTTCACTTACAATTCTCAGGTCACAGTGAAAAAAAGTTAAAAAATAAAATTCTCAGGTCAACTTTAAAAAGAATTTTTGACATTGAGCACTTCTGGCAAGAACTCCAAAGTAATGAAGCAGGTAAAAAACAGAAGTTGATGAGGAGGAAAGTTTGGATAAGGAGAAAGGTGCTTGGATAAGACTAAAGTGTTGATTTTTCTCTCTAAATGTTATTTTTCTCAACGAGCATTAGTTACCAGGGAAATGGGAAGATGCAGACAGACACTGGGGGCAGTCTCTTTTTTTTTTTTTTCTTTAAACAAGCATGGAAGTAAGAAAAGCACATTTTGTTTTAATAATCTAAAAACAGCATTTGTCTGGGCTGTTGTTACTCAACGCTCTGTTCAGATAGAGGAGTTAGTCTGTTGAAGTGAGCTTAAAATCACCCAAACAGAATCGCCCAGTACTTAGAACAAGCAAACACGCTGAAATTAGCAGCACTTTTCAGCGTTTCTCTGGCTGGCTGCTGCCTATTTTATGCCTTCGTTGCCTTGCTAGCAGGTTAGCCATGTTTCAGTCTACCCATTTCATGAAACCACACGACATTCGAGAAAATTGGCACCGCCAGAGCTCCGATCAGAGCGCTGACAAGGAAATGTTTGCTGTGGGGGTAGTCAGTTTAACATGTAAGAGAGCAGTTGTTTCATTTGCGCTGGAATGTGTCTGTAAGCATTTACAAGTTAGCACCTCTTATTTAAATCTTACTTTGCTTACTTGGAGGTCTTGATGTAGCCCTTATTAATTTACATGCACTATTTACATAAATAACTTCCTATCTGCCTCCCTTATTTAAGTATGTGACTTTTAACTGTAGAAGAGGGAATGTGCAGTTATACGTGCACACACCAGTGTGTTTCTCTCCTGTTGGTATCTCGTATCACCGCAAAGCTTAGGAAGTTAGCGCCCTTATCAGGTCTAGGGATCAAGGTCATTTTTGTTTCACAGCATGAACTGATGACCTTCCAGTCGTTTCTGTGACACAGGAGAGTTAACCCCATGTGACAACGACTTGAGATCGGGCTGACTATGTATCTTGGTGTTGATAAGAGCAGGCGCCCAGGAAATACTTGTTTTACATAGATTGTTGAAAGGGTGGATCGCACCTCAAAAATCTGAAATTTACCAGCAAATTCATGACATTCTGCTGCTTTTGGGGGGAGCAGGAAATCTATATTTTATGTATTAGAAAATATAAGAATTTCTTTATGTTGTTGATTTAGGTTTTCTATTTCTTATGTCAATTTTGGCAATTTGGATTTTTACAGGAAAAAAAATGAGTTTTTCCAGCATATTACTATGCAATTGTGCAGAGTAGTCCCCTAATTCTAAACCTGTTTTTTTTTGTTTCTTTTTTTCCGTAATGTATGCTTCTTCTCATTTGTTTCTAACTATTTATGTGTTGGTTGTTTTTTTTTCCTTGATTGATTATTCTAGCAGTTGCTGTTTTTCAGTTTTGTTTGATTTAAAAAAAAAAAAACAGCTCTTGGATTTAACAATTCTGTTGTTTTTATCCTGGCTTTTAATCTTGTTCCTTTTCCTAGTTTCCTTGAGGGTTTTGTTTTATTGTCCTTGAATCTTAATTGCCTGCTTAGTTAATTTATTTTCAGTTTTGATGATACAGGCATTTATAGCCTGAGGGCTTCTGGATTTGTGCAGCCCTCCTCAAATTATACGCCACATTCTCCAAGTGCTTGCGTTTCTCTGGGGGAGGGGTCTCTGTATCAGATTCTCAGAGGTATCTGACCCTAGAAGGGATAGACACCACTGCTCTGGGACTGTGTTCAAGCTGACTGCATCCTACAAGTTTTGATGTTTAATGTTTTCATTTTCATTTTTAGACTCAGTGTTTTCTTTTCTGATCTGCCTTTTTTTTAATAAAGGAAAGTTCTCTTTGGATTTCAAGTCTCTTGGACTGTAATTGTCTCTTACAACATAATCTATTAATGATTGGGTTTTGTAAACATTCTCTAAAACCTTCAAAGCAAGTGTCTTGTTTCTTAGGGCAGTACTGTCCAACAGAAACGTGTGAGCCGTAAATGTAATTTTATATTTTCTAGTAGCCACATTACAAAAGGTAAAAGAAAACATGTGAAATAAGTTAATATTTAACTCTATCCAAATTCTTATATTTCAACATTAATATAAAAATTACTGATGAGATACAGAGCATTCTTATTTTTGCAATGTCTTTAAAATGTAGTATTTATGTTTACAGTATACCTACATTTGGATGCTAAATTTTCAGTGATTAAAGCAAAATGTAGTTGTCCTGAGACAATTTGGACTTAACAGGAAAAAATATTTTACAGTTTCACATTATAAACAAATTTTAATTAAAATTAAATAAAATTTAAAAGTTAGTTCTTAGAGCTATGCTAACACTTCCAGGTGCTCAACAGCCAGCCACACGGCTATCCTACTGTACAGTGCTAGCTCGTACAATCTGAGATGGATTAATTCTTCCTCGAGTGTATTTTCCGTATCTTCTGTGCCCTGTCTGCTCCTCAACTCTGTCTCGGGCAAACAGTAGGAGTTAACATTTCCCACTCCAGTCTGGGGCTGGCCTTTCTTCTTTTGTCCTATAGTATTGGTGCATAAAGGCTCATGATGTATCCCTGTTATGTAATTTATCTCTATGTAATAGCCCTTTATTCTGCATAATATTCTTGCTATAAGTTATCCTTGGATGTGAATATTACCACTCCTAAAGCTTTGATTAGAATCCCAGTGTTATCTATAACCAATCATTTACTACCAACCTTTGTCATTTTGTGTTAGATGTTCTTTTTCATACAAATTGTTGCGTTTTACCACTCAGCAGAATTATAATCTTTCAATAGGGTAATTTTTACCATTTGGCATTTTCTGTTCTATGTTACACTTTGACTTGCCAGCCAATTCTTATAAATGCACATATATATTATTTGCTTCCATTTACTTTTCAGTTTTTCCTTTTTGTGTATAAACTCTGCCATTTAATTCTATTACTGATAACGTTCAAACAGTCCACAGACATCCACAGTGCCCTCCATATTTGACATGAACCCATTCTAATAAAAAAAGATCTCCTTATCCGCCAGTCCCACCTCCACCCCATCCTCTCATGACTCACTGTATTCATTTCCTGGCCCGGGGAAAATCTGTGAATCAGAGCAGTATTTTTGTTCATCTTTGTCCTCCTTCTCCTCGGACACCACCCTTCAGTTTTAAGCAGCTCCCTTAGATGCAGGCTAACAAATGCAGAAGCCACTTCACACAGGAACACCTTGCCATCAGCCCCCTCAGAACCACGCGGTCCTGTCACAGAACCGTAACATACTTGAATGTTAAGAATGAATGTGTTGATGCCGCCAGCAGACACTCCGTGTCTCTAAGGTGCCAGGCCCTGTGCTGGAGGAAAAGGCGATAAAACCCCCACTCAGATCCTAAGGGCCGAGGAGGTCGGCTTCTCAAAGAGCCCCGCAGAGGAGCGTGCGTCCCAGCCCAGCCTGGACGATGGGCAAACCCATTCCTGTTTCTAGCCCGAGGCTTCCAGGCTCTGCCCCCCTCAGCTTGCCTCTGTCCTAGGGGCACACTACTCCCCTGTCCAGTTCTGTCACTGCAACTGAGCCAGCCGACCCCTTCAAATCCTCCCCCATGGGTGAGTCTTCATGCTGCTTGGTCAAGTTTCAGTCTTTGATCCGCTAGGAGCTGTTTAACATTCAGGTTCCCATCCAGCCAGTAGGGGCTGGGGCCCAGAAATCTGCATTAAATGCCTTCCCCGCCCCAGGTGACTGACACAGGGGCCAGTGGGCCGCATTTTGAGAAATACTTGTCCAACCCACTTTTACTTTCTACTAGGGCAATATGGCCAGGGAGTTGGCAAAGGATACCTCAGGACATCAAACTGCCATTCCTGTGTTAAGACTGGGAATATTTTTTCTCCTACATATTTGTTAGATATCCTCATTCTGCCCCATGACACCCCAGTCTGTACTGTGGATTCTGTTTCCATCTGCCAACCAGATACCTCCACCAGGAAATCCGGTCACTCCAGAGATGGCCTCAGGGCCATCCTTCCTTCAAACGCTTGTTCTTCTCCTCCTCCTCCATCCTGAAACCTGTGTCATCCTCAGCTTCTCTCTCTGACCCCTCACCCACTATGTCCTGTCGCTCACTGATTCTGCATCCAAGTCACTACGTCTCCTTGGCTGGGCATTGGGATTCTTCAAGAAACAGGACAGACACCATCCCTGGCCTTATGTAGCTCACGGTAGTAAGACAGACGGGAGAAAACAGGCAAACCTACTGTGCTCGCATGTGCGGGGAGGCGGTCGTTTCAGTGAGGTCTGCAGAGCCAATGGGAGAGGCCGGTGGAGGGGAGGGGCCGGCGGGGGCCGGCGGGAGGGTGGCCAGGGGACCAGGGAAGTGCAGGATGACGCACAGGTGTGAGCCTGTGCCTGATTCTGAGGTGCCAGGTAGGCTGGGGTCGGTGAAGACTCAGGAAAACGTGGACTCGCTAAGGGGTCGTCAGCAAGTTAAACGCTTGATCAGCTTGACCTTTTAGAACAGAATCGTGGCTCTAAGAGAGTAAACTTGCAGGTAAGGGTGATGGGTTCAGGGCTATTTAAACAGAATCAGAATGGTGACGAGGAGGCAGGCGAGGGGCGTAAAGAGCGGAGTCAAGGACAATGAGGGTTTCCAGCCTCAGCAGTCGGGCAGGGGCAGCCCCAGGGGCTGTGGTGACAAGGGGGCTACTGGTGAGCAGACTGAGAACTCCCCGGGTGGAGGGGCAGGGACCACGCTGCGGCGTTGGTGGGAAGGAAGGAGGGAGGACACAGGTGGCTGGGTGGGTGGTGGCTCTGTAATTCTGGAGAGTCTTGAGTGTGCTTAGCTGCCAGCACAGAGCAGAGGGCAACTGACAGAGAAGGGTCCAAGAAGCAGAGATCCAGCCTGAGGTTAAGAGAGTGCCTCGGCTGATGGCTTTGCTTTCTTGTGCAAACAAGGGGAACAAGAGCCTGTGCAATGGGAGTGGGGAAGAGAACCAATGAGAACAACAGGAACCGGCCTGAGACCAGGAATTCATGGTGGCACCAATCTGCCGGCTCACACTATGTCCCTCCCCTGCACCAGGATCCATCCCTAGACATCAGTTTGGACACCAAGACTGAGGTGTCTGATTCCAGAGCTAGAAATAGACCTCTGATCTCCCTGTAGCTCAAAATAATTCATCAGGTTCACCCTCAGCATAGCTCTAGGGGATAAGCTAGGAGATGGAAGACATCCCATCTTAAGGGAGGGCAGGAGAACTTCACACAATGAGGGAGGAGAGCTGGTAGCCAACATAGGTGGTGATGGGCACATGGGCAAGAGCAGAGACCAACTTTCTCTGCTTCCAACTCCTGTGAAGCTCGGGCCATACTTAGAGTGTCATTGCCCTGACTACTCTTCAGTCACCATTTAGAAACCAAGATGGAGGTGGGGGACATCGTGGAACTGGTTTACCCAACACTCCCGTTCTTTGCTATGCCCTCTCACAGAGGCGTGCATTTGCAATCTGTGCAGGACCCAAACAATTCTTGCCCCAGGCATCCTGTCATCTGAGGTCATCATTCTCCATTGCCAGATTCTGCTGATGCCAAGTCCCTCTCTGATTCCTCGCCTTACCTCTTACCTGGACCTCACCATAGCCTCCCTGCTCATCCCTCTGCCTCCAGGCCCACCCTTTTTAGTTCACTTCCCTAAGTATTTCAATCAACATGATACACCACATCAACAAGAGAAAAGACAAAAATCACATGATCACCTCAATTGAGGCAGAAAAAGCATTTGATAAAATTCAGCACCCATTTATGATAAAAACGCTCACCAAAGTGGGTATAGAGGGAACATATCTCAACATAAAAGCTATTTATGACAAACCTACAGCCAGCATAATACTCAACAGTGAAAAGTTGAAAGTCTTCCCACTAAAATCTGGAACAAGACAAGGATGTCCACTCTCACCACTTCTACTTGCTATAGTATTCAAGTCCTAGCCATAACAATTAGACAAGTAAAAGAAATAAAATGGATCCAAATTGAAATAGAAAACATAAAATTGTCACTATATGCAGATGACATGATACTATATATAGAAAACCCTAAAGGTTCCACACAAAAACTATTAGAGCTGATAAAAGAATTCGGCAAAGTAGCAGGATACAAGATTAACGTAAAGAAATTCGTTGCATTTCTGTATACTAAAAATGAAATATCAGAAAAGAAAAGAAACAATCACTTTTAAAATTGCATCCAAAAAATAAAATACTTAGGAATAAATCTGACCAAGAAAGTGAAAGACTTAACAGACTTACATGGGAAGAACTACAAAACACTGACTAAGGAAATTAAAGATGACCTAAAGAAATGGAAAGATATCCCATGTTCTTGGATTAAAAGAACTAATATTGTTAAAATGGCCACACCACCCAAAGCAATCTACAGATTTAATGTGATCCCTATTAAATTACTCAGGACTTTCTTCACAAAACTAGAACAAATAATCCTAAAATTTATACGGAATCACAAAAGACCCAGGATTGCCAAAGCAATACTGAAGAAAAAGAACAAAGCTGGAGGAATAACCCTCCCAGACTTCAGACAATACTACAGAACTACAGTAATCAAAACAGCATGGTATCAGTACAAAAACAGACATACAGATCAATGGAACAAAATAGAGAGCCCAGAAATAAACTCACAAACTTTTGGGCATTTAACCTTTAACAAACGAGGCAAGAACATACAGTGGAGTAAAGACCGTCTCTTCAGCAGGTGGTGGTGGGAAAACTGGGCAGCTGCATGAAGTTAGAATACTCCCTCACACTATACACAAAAATAAACTCAAAATGGCTTAAAGACTTACACATACAACATGACATTACAAACCTCTTAGAAGGAAACATAGCCAAAATATGATCTGACATAAATCTTAGCAATGTTCTCCCAGGGCAGTCTACCCAGGCAATAGAAATAAAAGCAAAAATAAACAAACGGGACCTAATTAAACTGATAGGCTTTGGCACAGCAAAGGAAACCAAAAGCAAAACAAAAACAACCTAAGGAATAGGAGAAAATATTTGCAAAAGATGAGACTGACAAGGGCTTAATTTCCAGAATATATAAACAGCTCATACAACATAATAATAATAATAATAATAATAATAATAATAATAATAATAATAATAATAATAATAATAATAATAATAATACCAAAAGTAGGCAGAAAACCTAAACAAGCAATTCTCCAATGAAGACATACAAATGGCTAATAGGCACAGGAAAAAATGCTCAATATCAGAGAAATGCAAATCAAAACTACAATGAGGTATCACCTCACATCGGTCAGAATGACCATCATTAAAAAGCCCACAGACAATAAATGCTGGAGAGGGTGTCGAGAAAAGGGAACCCTCCTATACTGCTGGCAGCCATTATGGAAAACAGTATGGAGATTCCTCAAAAGACCAAAAGTAGACTTACCATATGACCCAGCAATCCCACTCCTGGGCATATACCCAGAAGGAACCTTAATTCAAAAAGATACATGAACTCCAATGTTCATAGCAGCACTATATGCAATAGCCAAGACATGGAAGCAACCTAAATGTCCATCAATAGATGACTGGATAAACAAGTTGTGGTATATTTATACAATGGAATACTACTCAGCCAAAAATAATAAAATAATGCCATTCTCAACAACATGGATGGACCTGGAGATTGTCATTCTAAGTGAAGCCAGAAAGAAAAAGGAAAATACCATATGATATGGCTTATTTACAAAACAAACAGGCTCACAGACATAGAAAACAAACTTATGGTTACCAAGGGGGAAGGGGATAGGAAGGGATAAACTGGGAGTTTGAGATTTGCAGGTGCTAACTACTATATATAAAATAGATAAATAACAAGTTCATACTCTATAGCACAAGGAACTATATTCAGTATCTTGTAGTAACTTATGGTGAAAAAGAATACGAAATGAATATATCTTTGTTCATATATGACTGAAGCATTATGCTGTACAGCATAAACTGATATACTGTAAGCTGACTATACTTCAATAAAAATATTTTTAAAAAATGAACAAAAGGTAAATTTAAATAGCAGTGATTTTAAAATGAGAACTATGAGATATTTTTTCTTTTTAAATAAAGTTAACCATGCCCATTGTCCTTCATTCTGAAACTTTTGCCCACCTTTTTTGGTGTTAAAAATGTACTTTCTTTAAAATGAACAAATGATGATTTTTAAATAGCAGCAATTTTAAATTTTTTTTAATATTGCCAAAACAAAGAGTTGAGAACTTTGTATTAGTCCATCTGAATTTTTCAAAAATTTGTACTCATCTATATAAAATGCCAAAGGCTGGGAACCAGTGTACTGAGATATTATAATAGTGCTGCATTTCACCTCCCTTGCCCACGTCCCAGAAAACTACATTGAGTCAGATTCTAAAGCCCTGTATGATCTCATAGGAAAATGTGCAATGACTGATTAGTGATGTCTGCACGGGTGCAGGAAGTCAGAGTACAACCTGGGCTGCCATGTGCTTGTCATCTTTAATCAGCATTATTATCAGCAAATATGCATTTCCGGGTCTGATCTTGAGATCCAGGTGGTTCCACTACCACAGAGCACACAGCCTGCTTACAAACAAGCCCTAAGGCCACAGGAGAGGGAAACTGGGCACATGCACAAACAAGTGCTGCAGAGCACAGCTTCTTGGAAGGACCTCAGAGATGGCATCAGACAGGAGCAGTCCTGTGATCACACAGTAGATCCTGCTTCCCCACAGGAACAATGTTACCATTGGTGCACCTGGCCAATGACTGCATCCCAATCCCAAGCAAATCAGAACAGGACACAAAGTGGCCCCATGCATACATTTATAAAATGTAAATAGCAACAAAGATCTTGTTAACCCTCACCACCATGCCAGAGAACCAATTTTTGCCACACTGAGGATGGTAACGCCCTTTTTCCATGTGAACACATGAACTAACCAGGTCAGGAATGACTCACGTGAAGCCGCCTCCCTCAGGGAGAGATACTGATCGCTGAGAGTCTGGGGGGGGGGTAGGGAGGTAGATTCACTTCCACCGTTTACCTTTGGAGCCCTTTGAACTCTGTACATTACCTATTCAACAATAAGTTTCAAAAACTTAAAACCATCGCCACTATCGTTTCATAAGAGAAAGGCCATTTGCTAATTACCAATAAAAAATTAAAAGGACACCATCACAGAATATAAGACTATCTTTCCCCATAGAGAAGAGGTGACTTTATCCTGAATAAGAAACAAATGTATGGTCATATTTTTGTGGGGTCTTTTAATGCAAATATATAAACTTTTATTTTTCAATATTACATTGCATGTAATTGTCTTCTTAATAGAATGTTGTTATTTGGGGGGAACTTGTGGTATAACTTGAATTGTAACTGAGCAGGACCCTATGAGGCCTTCTCGGGACAGACCCCTCCCCCATACCCTCTGCTTTAGCTCCTCTCTGAAGTACCCAGATAATAGTATCTGATGCATATTTCTTGACTTTTTCAGATGCTAAAAACCACCACCAAATGGAAGAAATTTATAGTTTACGATCAGAAGCATGTAGCCCCCAGACCTACTGGAGCATAAGGATTGATAATATTAATCCCTGTGACCCCGCCCTGTTATCTCACCATCTACCAATCAGAGAACTGTGCACGAGCTGATCACAGACCCTGGGATTCCCCTCCCTCACCTTGCATTTAAAAATGCTTTGCTGCAGCCCTTCTAGGAATTCGCTTTTTTTCAGCTGTCCCCAACTTCTTGCTTGGTGCCCTGCAGTAAACGCTGCACTCCTTCACCGCAACCCAGCGTCAGTAGATCGGCTTTACGGTGTGCAGGCGAGCAGATCCAAGTCTGGTTCGCTAACAGTTTTGGCACCTAACGTGGGCCCCAGGCCCAAGTGGACGTCTCACCCATGGCACACTGTCCCCCAGCCTGTGGCGGCTCCCAGCCTATGCAGGAAGTACCTGAGTGCCTTTGCTTCAGGGCTGGCATCACTGACCCACAGTGCTTTTGATTCTGGTGGTGAAGGAAACAAGGCACTCACATTGGCCAGTTGTATCAGGCCGCCCAAGATGGCTCTTCACTTGCTCTTTGTACACCCCCTGCTGGACCAGTCCCTGCTTCACTTACATCGGACTCGCATGACAGGCCCTCCCCCTTAATTCTAGAGCCTAATCAGGAAATACCTACGCACTTACCCCTCCCTTTGATAATTTAACAAATGGAAGACCTCTACCCTTGAAGGTACTTGGCACGAGGGGCTAAGAGGACCAAACCCTTCTGCTGCTTTCCCTGGTAATAGCTGGGCCAACCTGACATCAATTTTCCCAACAACGGGTAGCCTCTTCATTGCCCCCTGCAGTGAGGACAGCTTCTGCTGCATCCTGCCTGCAGTCTGCCGTCCAGAGTGGGGTGCTGCTCCAGGACCCTTCCGCTTCAGACATGTAAGGTCTCCCATCTATTAAATTGCTGATGTATCTATCGCTGACTCCGGACTCTTTCTTCAGTCTTTAGGATGGATGAGCACAAGGCCTGCAGGCCTGCGGGGTGCAGTCCAACAGACATCTTTGGTGAGTAATAGAGCTAACGTGTGATGACTTCCCTCCTGCGCTGGTCGAGATTTTCCCTTCTAGCCTTGGTCTTTGATTCCACTTCATCTCTGATGGGGCACTGGTTGGGGTTCTCCCCTTTTTGGACAGATGGGGCATTGGCTGGGAATCTCTTTCTGGGGCTAGGGAACTGTGACCCTGAGAGATGGTTTTGCATTGCATATATTTGATAACACTGGTCGTGAATAACTGGTTATAAGTAATCAGAGCTCTGTTTCATCTTAGAGTTCTGCTACGGTGTATTTTTCAAAACTGGGAGAACTTCAGCTAGGCTCCCATCAATGAAAGAAAATGATATTTTATTGTAACATGGTGTGGCCTCAGTACTCCATGAGATCTAGAGAAGAATGCCCCCGAATGGCTCTGCTATTATATCAAAGCCTTTTGCAATTGCTCTGGGTTTTATCTTGGGGGTGGGGAGTGGTGTGAGTGTGTGTGTCTTGGTACCTGAGTCCAAATTGTGTTCTCTCTTCCTGGTTTTGCTGAAAGTGAGGTATCTAAATGTGAGCCAATGAGATTTATATATATAAAATTGTCTGTTACTGTTACTTGTTTAAACTGAATCTACTATTCGGAAACCTGGGGCGGGGGTCATGGTGGGGGGAGGTGTAATTGCTGGAAATGGCCAAGATAGCTGGGTTCTGTATAAGGCAGTTTTCAAGGAGAAATCTGCATTTCTCTTCCATGCATTTGAGATGTAAGGGAACTACCCGGGCTTCCAAGGGAAAAAAAAATAGGCTTTTTTAAACTCAAGCAGAAAAATTAAGATATCTGGTTCTGTCTTACATAAAAATTAACTTGTAAATGAGCTCTATTTAATTGACTTAAAGTGCTTACAAATTAAATACTTCTAAGTAAATGCTAGCCAGAACAAATTTCAGGTTCACATGATTCTAGGAAAAATATTCCATAATAAGTAATATTAAAGCTAGCTGAAGCTTATTGGTTTAATCAATACAGACATGTCCTTTATTGTACCTGAAGTAAACATAAGTTTATGTTATTTCTGTTGTAGAGTCTGCCAGGGAAAAAAAAAAAAAAGCAGTAATTTCGTTCCAAAGCTGGTTGTTTCTGGATGGCAAAATAAAAACAAACTAATATGGCTAAAGAAAGTTCTGGAAAGTTTGTAGAAAGGGAGCCCTGAAAATAGTTTTGTGCATGGTTTGGCTGAAATTAGATTAAAGTTAATTAGGTAAAAGGATTTTGTTATTAAAAGCAGGCTGGTGCAGGACTAGATTTGGTTTCTTTCTGTTAAAAAAAACCCACATTTACTTAGAATGCTGATAGCAAATTGTGTAAACTTTACCTTTGCTTTTGAAAAGTTTTGTCACTTTGGTTAAGTGAATAAATATTCACAGCTACCTTTGATCTTACCTGACCAAGTTGTTTGGAAATTTTTTGATATTTTTGACAAACTTCCTATCAAATTTTAATTAAAGTTCTTATTTTTTCTTTTTTATTGAAGTATAGCTGATTTACAATGTTGTGTTAGTTTCTGGTGTACAGCATAGTGATTCATACATATATATATTCTTCTCCATTATAGGTTATTACAAGATACTGAATATAGTTCCCTATGCCATACAGTAAGACCTCGTTGTTTATCTATGCTATACACAGCAGCCAGTATCTGCATATCCCAAACCCCTGATTTATCCCTCCCCCTCCTTTCCCCTTCGGTAACTTAGATAACTTTGTTTTCTATGTCTATGAGTCTGTTTGTTTTGTAAATAAGTTGATTTGTGTCATTTTTTTAAGATTTCACATATAAGTGACATGATATTTATCTTTGTCTGACTTACTTCACTTAGTATAATAATCTCTAGGTCCATCCATGTTGCTGCAAATGTCATTATTTTATTCTTTCCTATGGCTGAGTAGTACTCCACTGTACAAATATACCACAACTTTTTTAACCAGTTATCTGTTGATGAACATGCCTTGGCTAGCCATGCCTTGGCTATTGTATATAGTGCTGCTATGAACACTTGGGGTGCATGTATCTTTTCAAATTAGAGCTTCCTCCTGATATATGTACAGGAGTGGAACTGCTGGATCATATGATAAGTCTATTTCTAGTTTTTTAAGGAATCTCCATGCTGTTATCTATAGTGGCTACACCAAATTACATTCCCACCAGCAGTGTAGGAGGGTTCCCTTTTCTCCACACCCTCTCTAGCATTTGTCGTTTGTGGACTTTTTAATGATGGTCATTCTGACCAATGTGAGGTGTTATCTCATTATAGTTTTGATTTGCATTTCTGTGATAATTAGTGCTAGTGAGCATCTTTTCATTTGCCTATTAGCTATTTGTATGTCTTCATTGAAGAAATTTTTTTTTTTTAGGTCTTCTGCCCATTTTTTGACTGAGTTGTTTTGTTACTGAGTTGTATGAGCTGTCTGTATATTCTGGAAGTTAAGCCCTTGTCAGTCCCATCATTGGCAAACATTTTTTCCTGTTCCTTAGGTTGTCTTTTTGTTTTGTTTATGATTTCCTTTGCTGTGCAAAATCATGTAAGTTTAATTAGGTTGCATTTATTTATTTTTGCTTTTATTTCTATTGCCTGGGTAAACTGGCCCAGAAAACATCACTATAGTTTATCTCAGAGAATATTTTGCCTATGTTCTCTTCTAGGAGATTTACAGTGTACTGTCTTCCATTGAAGTCTTTGTCAATTTGAATTTATTTTTGTGTATGGTGTGAGGGAGTGTTCTAACTTCACTGATTTACATGTGGCTTTCCAGCTTTCCTAATTAAAGTTCTTTTGATTTCAGCTAACTTTGGAATGCTTCAGAGGGCCCATGAGGCAACTTAGAAATTTTTTAACTAGGATTATTTGGTGTGTTAAATTACACAGGAAGCATTTTCAAATGAGTGATAAGCCTCCTCACATTATATGGTATGGATAAATGTTGTTAGTATAGACACTCTGGAAACTATGAAGTTTCTAAAATTTAGGTATGTCCTGGTATAACGCTGTCAGTCATAATTCTAGGTGTTATCTTAAAATGTTGTGTCACAGCACCGTGATTAAGCTTCTTGGTCAAATACCTTATACTCAGATCTTTAACCTTGCCTTTTTAAGTCTTTCATCTTTGCTGGACAGGCAAGCTGATGCTTTTGCAAAACTGCTTCATCTTCAAGAAGATTCATAGGAAGGACTTTCTGACAAGTCCAGGTCTCTATTAATTTCAAATAATACTGCTGACCTCCGTAAGAAATTTAAAAATCCTAGTGGAAAGCCTGATGGCTCCATAAACAGTTAACAAAAGGACTGGTTACTGCGAGAACTGATGAATATGATTATAATTTCTTGGTTTTGTCTGAAATGTTACTGGTTTTCAATCTGTCTCTTCCAGATGTAGGGAGACCCTTCCCCTTAAGCTCATTATGATGTGTGCTAACTTGATAAATTATACCTTTGTAAGTAGAATTAAAACATTTATTCTGTCTCTCTACCTGATACCTCCAGAAACTGGAAACTCGTAATTTCCCAGCAGCTATATCAGGTAAATGAGAAAGGCCACCTCCTGACTGGTGATATTTTGGGAACCTCAAAAGGGAGGAATTCACCCAAATCTGTCAGGCAAAATCTGGAACAAGCCTTTGGTGTAGATTTCCTGGCCCTGATAAGTCTTTTTAAAGTTCAATCTGAAATTGCTTATGAAAAGTTTTAGCACAGCTAATTTAAAGGAGCCTATATGGACAAATGGCCAACAGACACATGAAAAAATGCTCAGTCACCAATTATCAGAGAAATGCAAATCAAACCTACAATGAGGTGGCACCTCACACCAGTCAGAATGGTGATCACTAAAAAGCATTTATTCATGAATGATAAATGCTAGAGAGGGTGTGGAGAAAAGGGAACCATTCTACACTGTTGGTGGGAACATAGTTTGGTACAGCCGTTATGGAAAACAGTATGGAGATTCCTCAAAAAACTAAAAATAGACTTATCATATGATCCAGCAATCCAACTCCTGAGCATGTATCTGGAGGGAACCTTTATTCAAAAAGATACATGCACCCCAATATTCATAGAAGCACTATATGCAACAGCCAAGACATGGAAACAACATAAATGTCCATCAACAGATGACTGGATAAAGGAAGCTGTGGTATATTTATACAATGAATACTACTCAGCCATAAAAAAGAATAAAACAATGCCATTTGCAGCAACATAAATGGACCTACAGATTGTCATTCTAAGTGAAGTAAGCCAGAAAGAGAAAGAAAAATACCATATGATATCACTCACTTGTGTAACCTTAAAAAAAAAAAAAGGACACTATGAACTCATCTACAAAACAGAAACAGATTTGCAGACATAGTAAACAATCTTACGGTTACTGGGGAAAGGGGTGGGTAAGGATAAATTTGAGAGTTTGAAATTTGCAAAAACTAGTATATATAAAAATAGATTTTAAAAAATATTTCTTCTGTGTTGCACAGGGAAATATATTCAATATCTTGTAATAACCTTTAAGAAAAATAACATGAAGACAAATATATGTATGCATATGCATGACTGGGACATTGTGCTGTACACCAGAAACTGACATTGTAACTGACTGCATTTCAATAAAAAAATTAAAAAAATAAACAAGCCTATATGGTACACCAGAAATTGACATAACATTGTAAACTAACTATACTTCATTAAAAACATATATATAAAGGAGCCTATGTAATCAATTAACCAGACTCATGTGGCGAACAAATCAGTCTTACTTTGGCTCTAGTGGAAAAAAAAATGAGGGTAATTTCAGAGAGAAAGACTGTTTTAATAGACATTAAATTCTAGTGTTGTTCACTGTGGTCACTATTTACTAAGACTCACTGTCCAGATGGCTCTTTGTTGCTCTGTTATATTATTGTAAGTTCTGGATAATTTCTGAAGCTTACCAAAGCAATCTACAGCCGGATAAATCTCAGATGCCCCAGGACGTGCAGCCAGGGGATGACACTTACTGGAAAGGGAATCATTTAAAGACTGGTCTGTCTCCAATCCAGACAACAGGACCCCTGTCAGGTGCTCTTCACTGACTCCTGTGCCATGAGCCTGAGTGGAAGTGGCTTGTGGACTCTTCCCACTTGAGCAGGGCCTCTGCATCGGGCTGGTCTGTAAGACCCAGCACGCTAGTCCTGCTGAACTGCTTACCCAACGTGTGTCTCCCCATCAACACTGAAAGTTACTGTTTTATTTCTAGCCACACTGGTGCCCCAGCGTTTAGGACAGAAAGAGAATTCTCTGATGGAGGTGTCACAGGTCTAGCTGCCCACAATGTGTAACACTGCTTGCTTTAAGTCTACTGCTAGAGGCACACTGACGATGCTTGTGTAACAACTGGGTGTAAGTGATAAAATGTGTGGCCTAGAGGTGTTTCCCCATTAAGTGACACCCCTCGCCCTGTTCACAATATGGGATTAGTTCTCCCCCAACGTGGATAACCAGGCAAATGAAAAGGAGGCCTCGTTCCGAGGGACATGATCTGAACCTGGGGCAGGAGCCACCACCGCAGCACTGAGGGACAGATATTTTGATCAACAGTGCTTTCTACTGAAAGACTTGCTATCAAAAGGGAAAATGATGGGAATATCTGTACACACTGAGGTATGGGGAAGTCATTCTGGCTTATACATGGTCTAACTTCAACTTTACTGAACAAAGCATCCTGTTCTTTGGCCTTTTGGAAATGCACTGTACATCTGCTTTGGTCTTGAGGAGGAGAATGCATTTGAAAGTCAAAATGGAGTGGCTGTGGTTCACACATTCAAGGTAAAACTAGGTGGTCCTTGTGGACATGTCTGCAGGCACAATCCTGTATGGTTGAGAACTCGAATTTTCTGAGCTGTGTCCTACTCAGGACACCACCAGCCATTCTCAAAGCAGTGTCTGCTGGCAGATAGCAGCTGCACCCTTATAACCTCAAGGTCTCCTCTAGTAACTAGTAAATTTTTAGACAGTAAAACTGCTTTAGATCATATGCTAGCAGAAGAAAGGAGATGTGTAATGGCCAATAGCTGTTGTTATGTTCATGTTAACACCACATCATAAGTTAAAACTGACTCAGATAAAAGTAGACAGCTGACCACAAGTCCCCCCAAAGTACCAGTTCCAGGCTGGTTTTCAGGCTTATTCCCCTGAATTCCTCAGGGAATGAGATCTAGTTTGTCTATTAAAATTCCAGTTGCCACTCCGCCGATTACTTCTAACTGGTGGACAAAGGGACTGAGATCTTAATCATACAAGACTCGGATCCAGGACTTGGAACTCGGGAATATCTTAAACTCAGTGTCCATTCCCCAGTTCTAGGAATTGACTACGCCCTGTTTCAGCAGGAAGTAGCCAGAGCGGTCATCACTACAGTCCCTGAAAGATTTGGGGGAGGATGAAACAGGATTGGAGAGTGAAACCGAGCTGCCCTAAAACCGAGCTCCTCTGCTGAGTTGATGATGAACTTCTCCACCCCAAACTTTATTCCCTTCCTTGTCCAACCTCTTATCCTCAAGATCGAGGCATATCAAAGAAAAGGGGTGGATTGTAACCGAGCAGGACCCTATGGGGCCTACTCGGGACAGACCCCCCTCTCCTATGCTCTCTGTTTCACCTCCTCTCTCAAGTACCCAGATAATAGTATCTAATGCATATTTCCTGAGTTTTTAGAGGCTAAAAGCACCGCCAAGTGGAGGAAATTAACTACCTGATGACCATATGGACGCAGCCCCCAGACCTTCTGGTCCCTAAGGATTAATCACCATCAACCAGAAGCTGATCGCAGACCGGAGGACACCTCTACCCACCAGGCCTTTATAAAAGCTCAGCTGAAACCGGTCCAGGAGTTCTGGGTTTCTGATCATGAGCCACCGTTCTCGTAAGCTGTGCTTTCCTTCACCACCACCCCATGTCAGGTCCCAGTTTGGTTTGGTAACAGAAGTAATAGTCATCTAATTTCTTCCAGCCAATTATTTTCATATCATTAACTGAAAATCTGCTTTCCCCTTGATTGTGGGAAACATTCACAACACCTGATCTTTCAGAGTCTTAACTATTCTGGGCTAAGCCTGGAAAATTAGGAACCAAGCCTGTAGTCTCTGGCTACTTCTCCTGCCCTCTCACTCAAGGGCCTTAAAAAGACAAATAGTGACTGAGTTCTAATCAGCAGGTATTACAACAATTACATATTTCTTGAATGAATATATATAAAAAACCTACCACCAGACACTTTAAGAGCCTATTAAGGCCTCAAAACGGCCATGTGAAGTACATACTACATCACCCACTTCAAAGGAGAACACGAAAACTCGGAGCAGTTAAGTGACTCACCCAGGAACACACAGCCGGAAAGCAGTAAAGACAAACTCAAACCCAGCTCAGCCAGGTGGCCAGCCTTACTCACTCAGAATGCACGCACGTGGTGCTCGCCCAGGGCTGGCTGTCTTCCCGAAGGTTTACTCCCGCCGATGGGTCCCGCCAGGAGAACGCCAGCTGAGGGAGAGGGGACAGAGTCAGGAGACACAGGCCTGAAGCTGTCTGGGCTGCGGGTGGGTCAGACACGGGCCTGTCTTTGGACTTGGTGCTGCTTCCAACACACAGCCCGAGTCCAGCTGGGTGTCTCCACAAATACAATCCCCTGTCAGGCACCCTGGTCCAGGCACCAGTGAAATGCAACCTGAAGAAATGACTCAGGGGGACGCCAGGACCCACAGGCCTGAGGAGCACAAGGGGCCCTGGGACCACACACGCGTGCATTCAGAACCCACTAGGCCAGGCCCCGTCTGCAATTCCCTCCACCCGCCCCGAGCCGGGAAACCATTTCTTAAATATTAAAACGTGGCCTCTAAGCTGGGAGATTAACCGAGACGCGGCCTTCTTATCTCAGGCAGGACTTCCAGAGGCCCTCCTGGTGGAACCGTAACAAGATCCCTTCGTGAG
Source organism: Camelus bactrianus (assembly GCF_048773025.1). Taxonomy (NCBI): domain Eukaryota; kingdom Metazoa; phylum Chordata; class Mammalia; order Artiodactyla; family Camelidae; genus Camelus; species Camelus bactrianus. The sequence goes on from NC_133570.1 coordinate 12,471,721, forward strand.
GGGAACTAATCACTGTGAAAGCTTTTGAGGGTGGAGGGAAGCGAGGGGCAATCAGAGGTTCCAACCAGCCCAGACCCACGCTCCACAGTGACCCAAACAAGAGCATAAATCTACCTGCTGCGAGCCCGGGGGCTCAGTCCTCCCCGCAGATGCAGAGCCCAGAGCAGCAGGCGAGGCCACGAGTCATGGCCGGACCCGTTCCACAGATGGGGCTCATTGAGCCGTCCAGGGCCACAGACGCGGGGGGTCCCCTTCACTTGTCATAACCAGTGTGGCCAGCCCCTCGTCCAGTCTGAAAGGTGACCCAGGGCTGCGCTGGGCGCTGCGGGTGAAGAGTCAGGAGTTCTGGGAGTCGGTTGTGGAGCTGCCCGGAGCCTGCGCTCAGCCTCGTCAACCCTTCTCCAGGCAATTTCTTTTATGGCCCAGGTTGCCGTTGTCCTTTCCCTGTGAAACCCCGCTGCCCGGGTTATCGAGCTCCGAAAGCAGAACGAGGTCAAGGAAAGAATCCAACCTTCAGAACCCAGAAGACGCAAGACTGCGTCCCTGCACCTCAGCGACTGACGAGCCGCAGGCATGTGCACGAGTCACGTGACTCCTCTGACCAATCAACTTGCGAGCTGCAGGCGCGTGTGCGAGTCATGTGACTCCTCTGACCAATCCCGTGCTCCCGAGCGAGAGGGCGCGCGCGTTCTCCCCGTGAGGCAACGCCGAGGAGTAAACGAAGTAAACGTGTGGAAGGCACGCTGCTGCCGCTTGTTAACAGGCCTCACTGGCTGGTAAAATGTCAATTTTCTGGCCTGTCTCCCCACCAGACTGTGAGTCCTGTAAAGGTGGGGTCTGAACGTGGCACACAGTAGGTGCTCAGTGAGTTCTAGCTGAGGGAAATGAGCGCCAAGTGGTTAACAACTGCCTTTCCACCCCCACTCTCGCTGCTCTCCCAACTGGCCCGGTGAGGCCACTGCCTGGGCTCTCAGCTTCCTGGGGGAACCTGGGGAAAGGATTTGCCCTCCTTACAGAGTGAGGGAGTGACAGCCAAGTCTTGAGGACTCCTAGCAGCTGTTATGTGCCAAGGACTGTCCTAAGCATATGGACATAAAAGTAAATGACACATATTCCTTGAGACGCTCCTAGTGTAGTGAGGGCATCTAAACACACTAGGAAAATTGAAGGTTCCCTTTACCCTGCAAAAGACAAACCCACAGGAATGAATCTCTAATGGTGGAAATCTGGGACCAGTAGAGGCCAATGGAGGAGCTATTTCAGCACTCTCCAAAGCATACATAGGAACAAATTATTTTAATCAATCCCTGTCCCCCTCTTTTGCAGAAGTGGAACACTAGGTCACAGGCGATGGAGTCAGGATACTGAGCTGGACCTCTACTAAGGGGCCAGAATCCTGGTGACAGATTAATACCAGAGGATATGTTAGTAATCAAAGTTCAGCCCAGTTCCCAGATGAGAGAACTTGTCCTCAGCCTTCTGCAAGAGGGTCCTCAATACACACTGCCCAGGTCAGGCTGATAGGGCTAGTGTGACCCACGGCCACCATCCTCCTCTTCATGACCGTCTTCATTTGGAATTAACCTCATTGGCCTTATTCAGAACTCACTCTGAACCAGCCCCAAGTCCTTGATTTCTTAAACCAAAGAAGGATTATTGCTCACCGCCCCTGTCCCAGCATTGCATTTTGGGCTTGGGACATGCTTGCAAAGGTAAAAGCCACCCTTCAACAGCTCACAGAAGAGGCAGGTTGATGTATAAAGCAAACATTTCAACCTGGTGTGATAAAAGTGCCACACTGGCGGTAATTTCCACTTGGGAGGAAGCACAGAGGGACAGGGATTCCTCTTGCCTGGGGAGGTCTTGAGAGAGAGGTCAGATGTGAGCCACAAAACCTTTCACCTGAACCCGCAGCCCCATGGTTCTCAAAGTCTGGTCCTGAAGCAGCAGCATTTTTTCCACTTGGGGACTTGTTAAAAATACAAATGCTGAATCTCAAACCCTGGAGTGGGTCCTGGCAATCTCTGTTTTACCATCCCCTCCAGGTAATTCTGATGCTCGCTGAAGACTGAGAGCCTCTGAGTGAGGCAGGAAAACTCAGAGAAGCCTGTAAATTGATGTTTTCTACAAGCATCCAGTTGATTTTCCGTGATCCACGTGTCTGGAAACAGTACTTAAGCTGAAATTACTGAGTTTTCTTTCCATTCAAATTTTACATTCCCTTTTCCTTTTTTTTGCCTCAGCATAATTATCTCATCTTAATTCCATGAGTGCATTTGTTCTCATAGACTGTCAGAACACACCAAAAAGAATGAATGTGGTTAATTTCATTCTGAAACCAGAGCTCAGTGTCCTCCCCTCTGCCCCCAGGGGAGTGAAAAAATTGGCAGAGTGTGAGATGGTCAATGTGCCCCCTATTGACCAATTGTATCGTATGGAATTACAGAAACGTTTATCTGGTGGGTTTTGATAACAGATTATGGGCCAGGCTGTGCTTGTCCATCAGGAGGGGGCTGTTAGGTGGATTACAGGAGACCCAGGCGTTGAACTGCAAGGCAGCCATTTAAAGAAAGGGCTAGATCTGTGTATTAGCATGGAAGCATGCCTGCGATGCATTGAGGAGCAAAAAAAACCTGGTCTGTAAATGTGTATGTGAACATGGCTTTTCTATTAAATTTGGGAGGGTTAAGCACCAGTCTGTTAAAAATCATAACCTCAAGGATGAATGTGTTACAGAATGCAGACAGTGTCATGTGCAACCTAGACGTCATTGATATTTGACTATATTACAGTGTGCACATGAACATTTTGTAATAAAACTGAGATATTTCCAGTCTGAAAAATGAATGTATGAGATGCACAAACAGCCTTAAGGCCAGTCCAGTCCCCTCTCCCAGCCTCAGTTTTCCCATCTGTAAATGGGGATACCTTCTCTTCCTCATGTTTTATCTATTTAACAAATTACTGTAGAAACTGTCTCTGTACCAGGTAACCATTGTGAGCACTTTATACATATTAAGTCAATGTTTATAACAAGGCTACGATGAGGGACTGTTATTAGCCCCATTTTATAGAGAGGAAAACTGAGGCACAGAGGGGTTGAGCGACTTGGCCAAGTTCATCCAGCTGGTAAGCGGCAGAACTTGGATTCAAACTCAAGTGGTCAGGCTCCAGAGCCTGGATTCTTAAGGTCCACACAGTGTCACAAAGAGTCAATGAGGGTGTTTGTGAAGTGGTTTCCATACAATATGTGGCAGTGATACTTGCTGGAAGGTGAGACTGCCTCTCAGGGTCTTCCTGACAGTGTGTGGTCCTCACAATCACCTAGAGCAGCCCCAGGCCCAGAAAAGCACTCAGGACCCAATGGCTAAATTAATGATTGTGGGAATGAATGAATCCACAGAATCTGGATCACAGCCTTACTTTTCTGAGCGGTTTTTTTTGCATGGCAGCATCTAGCCCAGAAAGTAGCACATACTAGGGCTAAGGGATACAGGGGTGGAGAGAGGGAGGGTGAGAGGAACAGCATTTGGCACACAGCAGGCTGTCAGAAATTACTGATCAGTCATAGCAGGAGGGTTTTTCTTCTGCTTCCTACAGCCTCATTCTGACTCTCCCGCTAAACCGGGAACTCGGAGGGGACAGGGGCCCTGGCAGCCAACCCAGGACCTGGCACACAGTAGGTGCTCACTAAAGGCTGAAGAAGACCTTGCTGATGAGAGTGGGGCCTGAAGGAACAGAGGAGTCAAAGCTAGGGGAGCCTCAGTCCTGAGGCTCAGGCAGGGTGACCCCAGGAAGCCAGCCCCCAGCCCCCATGGGCAGCTCAGAATGGTGCCAGGGGGTGCCCTGAGGGAGAGGCAGCAGGATTGGCCTCTGGGAAGAGAAAGGAGGGGAGGGAGAGTGGTGAGGGACATGGAGAGTCCTGGGTCAGGCCGGGGCTGGGGGTGACATCTGCTGACCGTCACCCATGCGTCTATGGCCAGGAGGAACTTCTCCCACCATGTCTTCTGGGGACACCTCCTCCCAGTTCCCTCCAGGAAAAAGCATCCTGACCAAAGGAAAAGACTCCTGAAGGAAAATTCATGCAGGCTCCCCTCACAATTCTTCCTCTTCCTCCCCTCAGAATGCTCCAACGCCCACCCTGTAAGTAACCCCACCCCAGGAAGAGTCTCCCCCTGCCTGAAGCCCCAGAAGCAGTATTAAAACCCTGCCTTCCTCCCCCTGTGTGCCTGGACCCCACCCACCCCCCGGAAATCAGTCCCTTTCTGCCTCCTCCTCCGCCCTCCTGGAGAGGAGACACCTATCACAGATTTTCCCAAGCGTCCACGTGCTTGCCAAGAACGTGTGGTCTCTAATGGTGCGGTTCTAGGCACGTCCATTAGAGCAGGACTGTTAATGGTGGTGTCCCAGTCTGCTCTGTTCTTACTTGTTACACGGCTCTCAGGGCTGGGAGAGGCATGTGAAAATCTTCCACTGTCGTTGGGAATTGGGGATGTGTTAAGTAGATGCAAGTTTAAAATTATTATAGCTTCTAGTGAATTAAGTCTTTTCGCATTATGTTGTAAGCCTCTTCATTTCTGATGGTGCCCTTTGCCATAGAGAAATTATATTAGGGATAATTAATTGCATTAGGGATATTAATATAGTCATGTAAGCTTGCTCTTACTATTTGCCAGATTTTTCTCTTTTTTTGAGGGGGAGGTAATTAGGTGTATTTATTTATTTTTGGAGGAGGTACTGGGGATTGAACCCAGGACCTCCTGCATGCTAAGCATGCGCTCTACCACTTGAGCTATACCCTCTCCCCAAGACTTATATGTATTTTCTTATCCTTGAACTTCAAATCTTTCTGCACCCTCACAGTTTTAGCTGCATCTTTTACCAACAATGTACAGCTGATTATTATTTTTATTTTTGTTCTTAATCCATTAAGACACTGCTTCCTATTGCTTACTGGTATACTTAGATGTACTGAGATTGATGATATATGGGAATCTATATCTTACGTCTTCTTTTTACACTGTTAACCTTTGTTTTTCTTCCCTTTTCTGCCTTCTGCTGGATTCCCTGAGTTTTCTCTATTTCCTCTTTTATTTTTTATGTTGGAAGTGGTACATTCTGGTCCAATTGTATTCATGTCGACACTTACAGATTTTTAATTCTTCCCCTTGGCTTCAAACTAATTGTAGGTAATTGAGTTATTCAGTAGCTATACCTTCCTTTGCAGCAATATGAAAACGCAGAACACTTTTATTCAGATCATCCTGGGACAGGATTTACTTCCACATGGTTTCATAGCCTCAGAAACACTCAGTGTCATTGTTGTTTTATTCAGTTTGTGCATTTTGATTGAGCAGAGAGAAGGAGTCTGGGTGAACTCCTGCTACGTGCCAGGGGCTGGTCCCAGTGCTGAGAGAACAAGGATGTACCAGCTGTGGATCCCACCTCTGGGGAGTTCACAGCCCAACAGGCGACAAGGCCTCCTTCATGAAATGGGGAAACCGAGGCTCCCAGGTGCTCCCTCAGTTGTTAGCAAGCATAACAGGTGCCCTCGTGGGAGGTGCCTGGTGCAGAGGCGGCTTCTCCACACCAACAATGCACACGGGCAACGCTCTTTGTAACTTACACTTTGGTTTCATCCTCACAACAGTCCACTGAGTCCACCCTTTTAAAGAGGGGAAGCTGAGGCTCAGAGGGCAAGGAGTGTAACTTCTCTGTGCCTCAGTTTCTTCATCTGTCCAATGGGGATAATTGTGGTCATTATGTCTTTGGGCTGGTGTGGGAAAGAGATGAGTGGATATATGTGAACTGTGTTCAGCGGTGCGGGAGATAATCATAAGAGAAGATGCCACTCAGTGTGAGAGACTAACATTATCCACACGTCACCCCACAGTCCAAGCCCCCACTGCCCCTCCCCACACTCTACCCCAGTGCCCTGTGTCATTTCCTTACAGCACGTGTCCCTGTTGGAAATCACACATTCACCTCCCTGGGTGCTGGTTTCCGTGTCCCCGCATAGATCACACGTTCCGTGAGGACAGGACCTCGCCTGTTTATTCACCGAGCGCCCCGGACGAGGTGGCACTCTGTAGATCTTTTCTGAGTCTGAGAGTGATGAAGAAACTGATGGAGGCTTGATCTCTAGGAATCCCCTACGTTAACCTCGTCCCAGGCCAGCCACTCGCTCTGAACCATAGAAAACAGCTTCTGAAAGGCCCACACCTGGTCAGTCACAGCCACGCTTAGAGTCAGTGTCGCCACGTCCAGTCCCGCCTCCTCCAACGGCATCCTCATCCCTGGGCTGCGTCTATTTTCTGCTCCTAACATGCTCTGCTTGGACCCCTGTTTATAACACCTAGTGGCTGTTAGCAATTTCCTGCAGAGCGGGGGAAGGGTCTCCTAGGCAGGGAAGAAACTAGTTACCCCTGAGTCTCCAGCAAGTGCCAGGCATCTGGATGATGTTCTAATGAATAAGTCAATCAGTGAATGAATGTTATATGATGCCAGGATAGGGTTCCCAGACATAATGTAAGACAGCTAGCTAAAACTGAATTTCAGGTAAATAATGGCTATTTTTTAGTATAAGTATGTCCCAAATATGCCATGGGATATACTTATACTGAAATTCATTTCTTGGCTTTCTGAAACTGAAATTTAACTGGACATCCTGTGTTTCTGTTTGCTAAATCTGACAGCCTTAGAGCAGAGGCACCTGCAGTGAGGGACAAGAAAGGGTGACAGAGGTCAGAGGTCACTGTGGGGTGGGGCGGGGTTTGCTGGGGAGACGGTCACAGCGGGCAATGCAGCTGCAAGAACAGTGGGTTCTAGGGTTTGGCCTTGAAGTAGCTGATCCAGGGAAGGTGGCCAAGGGCCTGGGGTCACCCCCTCTGCCCCTGCCCTCGTCCAGGGACAGTCAGGGCATCCTTCGGGAGGACGGCGGCAGGAGGGACAGGGAAATGTCGGGAGGTCACTTTGGAGGAGAGGGACGCTCGCATCTCATTGGCTGCACGCTCAGCATCTAGCATCTAGCAGGCACTCAGGAAAGGCGTGTTCAGCTGAGAACAGCCCCACCCCCACCCCCTCCCAAAGACCAGCTGCAGTCTGCCTTCCCCAAGCGAACCAGGAGCTTCAGATATGAGTGGGGCGCGAGACGTTTTGCTAAAAATCAGGGAACCCCGCTGTCTGCCAAAAGTCATAAACAAGGAAAAAAATGCCCCCACATTTCTACAGAATGTGTTAATTTAACTTTACTATTAGGAAAATTTCAAACATGAACAAAAGTAGAGAGAAGACTGTCACGAACGCCCACGTATTGGTGATCCAGATTTAGCAATCAACGTTTTGCCCCCCCCCCACTTATTTCCCTGATGAGTATTTTTAAAGCAAATCCCAGACATCATATCGTTTTATGCAACTTTCCAGTTTTAAGGCGTTTACACACCCACCAGCTCCTCTCAAGAGGTGGATGTTATAATCCCATTTTACAGAGAGAAAGTAGAATGGTGGTTACCTGGGGCAGGAGGGGGAGGGAGGGTGGGGTAGCGGTGTTTAGCAGGGACAGAATTTCAGTTTTATAAGATGAATAAGTTCTGGAGATCAGTCGTACCAAAATGTGAACATCCTTAACACCAGTTAAAAGTGGTGAAGATGGTAAATTTTATGTTGTCTGTTTTCTCCCACTATTAAATAATTAATATTTAAAAAATGCACCCATTTTACAGGTACAGTTCCTCGAACTTTGCTATATAGAAAATCACCCTAATCAAAACTGCCCAGCCAGGAGTCTGTCCCTATGTGGCGGTTCACCCAAGGTGGAGGGGGGCTCCCCTAGGAAAGTAAACTCAGACCAGCTTTCCTGAACGCATCCCTGCCCCATCTCAGACTTGACCTTTTGCTTTCTCTCAAACTCCCTGACTTTTGCCTGTGAAGATTGGGCGGTGAAGGTCGCCCTCTTGTGGAATATCTGGGACATAACAAAAATGTCTTGCACCTGTGGTATTTTGTTGAATTCATTCAATTCAAAATATTTGGGGAGGGGGGAAATAATGACAGTGGAGCAAGCAGGAAGACACCGCCTTGGCCAAGTGATCAAGGTTAATGTCACCTGGAAGGGAACAGACAGACATCGTGTCCTCTTGACTGAGAAGTAGTAAGGGCCTAGAGCAAAGTAAGGAAGGTGGGTGTTTGATCTTGCTTGGTGCTTTCTTTGGATAAGAAGCCCACCTCCGGACCTTTGCACGCCCTGTTGGCTCCATTGAAAATTTTCATTTCTTCTCCTCCAGGCCTGTGGTCAGTGATCACTTGCCAGCAAGGCCTGTGTTACACGCATGCTCTTTTTAAAAGCACATGCACCCCCCCTCTCCCCTGCTTCTCATACAGAGCCCTGGGCCCCATTGGACACCTTCTGTTCCTTATTGACCTCATGCCTTCTCCTCCCTCCTGGAAGGTAAGCACTGCGGGGGACGCAGGAATTTGCTCACTGCTGTGTCCCCAAGCGCCTGGCACACAGCGGGCTCTGGAACAATAGCTGTTAACTTAATGACTGAGTCTGAAGGGCTCCCCCGTCAGCCACTCAGGTCCCTGCTACTGAGTCATCTCAAGGGAAAGCTTGCCCCTGACCCGCCAGCCACCAGCCGAGCCCCCAACACTTTATCCTTCCTTATTTTGTTCCCCAGCCCTTATTCCCGGACAAAGATGCAACTGTTTGGCTGGTTTCTGTGTTTTCTCTCCTATAAGAATACAAGTTCCATGAAGGCCAGCATCCCCCACTTAGAGACCAGTGCCTTTCATATACGCAAGAAAGCCCACAAATACTTTAACTTTTTATTTTGAAATAATTTCGAACATTTTGAAAAGCTTTTGATATTTTAGGCTCACAGAAAACTTGCAGAAGTATTACAGATGTGTGGGTAAGAAAACCTCACAAGGGGAGTGCCCTTCTGAGTGTATCATGTCAGGTCCCCTTCCAGGTGACATTAACCTTGATCACTTGGCCAAGGCGCTGTCTTCCTGCTTGTTCCACTGTCATTATTTCCCCGCTCAAATATTTTGAATTGAATGAATTCAAAGAAATACCAAGGGTGCAAGACATTTTTGTTATGTCCCTGATACTCCACCAGAGGGCGACCTTCACTGCCCAATCTTCACAGGCAAAAAAGTCAGGGAGTTTGAAAATTAAAAGGTCAAGGCTGGGATGGGGAGGGGGTGGCATTCAAGGAAGTTGGTCTGAGTTTACTTTCCCAGGGGAGACCTCCACCTTGGGTGAACAGCCACAGGGGACAGACTCCCAGCTGCGCATTGGGGCCAGGTGTAGGTGTGGTTTTGAAGAGCAATCTGGCTCCTACTTGGCAACTTTAGCGCATAGGGGAGTGAGCAAAGGCTGGGCAGGTGTATGTGTGTGTGTGTGTGTGTGTGTGTGTGTGTGCACGCGCGCGCCCGCACATGCGCTACTTTCAATACCTGAGCAGCCCATGAGAAATTAAGAAGCCAAAGCCAACATCTTTTCTTTGGTCCCTCCCATCTTCTCCCACAGATGCCTTCCAGGCCCAGGTAGGAAGGAACCCCGGGTGGGAAACAGCTCCTTGCAGCCACAGAGATTTGGGCTTGGCCCAGACCCCAGGGCAGTGGGGGTATAATTCCCAGTTAATTGATTTTTAAATCAGCAGAATATTTAGAACCAGTAGAGACTGCAGCCAGGCACAAGAGGACACACTGGGCTGAGGAACTGTTTCTATTTTGACTAGGGAGATGTTCTATACAGCAAAGTCCAAGGAACTGTACCTGTAAAGTGGGTACATTTTTTTAAATTTTAAGTTTTAATTGTGAGAGAAAACAGACAACATAAAAATTTACCATCTTCACCACTTTTAAGTGGTGTTAGTAAGGATGTTCACATTTTGGTACAACTGATCTCCAGAACTTGTTCATCTTATAAAACTGAAACTCTGTCCCCACTAAAACAACAACACGCCACCCTCCCTCCCTCCCGCTCCTGCCCCGGGTAACCACCATTCTACTTTCTGTCTCTGTGAATACGACTGCTCTGGGAGCCTCACATATGTGGTGGAATCATACAGAATTCGTCTTTCTGTGACTGGCTGATTTCACAGAGCACAATGTCCTCAAGGTTTGCCCAGGTTGTTGTAGCCTGTGTCAGAATCTCCTTTCTTTTTAAGGCTAAATCATATTCCACAGTTAGAATAGGTTTGGTTTGTTCATTCGTGGGCACTTGGGTTGCTTCCACCTTTTGGCTAGTAATGCTGCTTTGAATCTGGCCAGATGACGATCTCTTTGAGACCCTGCTTTCAATTCTTTTGGGTAGGTACCCAGAAGTGGGATTGCTGGACCATATGGTCATTTTAAGTTTTCGAGGAACATAAAGAGTTTTGATGTTTTCCACAGCAGCTGCACCCAAATGGGTGTACTTTTTGAAAATAAATTATACCTCAATAAATCTTTGATTTTCAAAGGAAGATTAAAAGAGGAGGCCACATTAGACAGCGCTTGGAGCAGCAATGGAAGGCATCTTGTTTTCCTCCCCAGTTCACACAGATCTTCCCATGTCCTTGTCACTTCAGACTCACTTCTGGCTCTAATTTTACTCTCTGAGACCAACAGGAAGATTGAAAGGCATTTTTTAATGTCTCCCAGGCCTGTAGGCCCCCAAATAAAAATAAACCTCCCCGTCCTGGGCAAGCCCCTTGCATCTGCTCACTGTCTCCCAACTCTCAGAGCCATTTCCAGGATCGCACACCTTGGTGGGATGTCGCCTTAGAGACAGTTGGCAAGGACACCCCAGCAGGCTGGCGACCCTAACCCCTTCCATTCCAGCCAGGGAAACGGCAAGTTAAAAGAGCAGGGGGGCCTTCCTGTGGAGCTGGCTCAGAGGGACAGGCCTCCAGGGCCCTGAGCTGGTGGCCCTTGGGAGACTTCAGGTCAGGTGGCTGGAGTGACAGCCCTGCTTGCTTCCCTCCGAAGTGGAGAAGCCTCTGTGCTCCGTCCAGCCCCAGGCAAACATCTGGCAGATCACAGGTTCCAGGCTAGCAGCAAAGTTGCTTCCCCAGGGGGAATCCTCGGTCCAGACCCCCGCGAGCTGAGGCTGGCTTCTCCTCTCATCCGCGTTGCTAACTGTCCCATCAGCCTGTGGACTTCCAAGGGTGGAAGGAGAAAACCGGCCCAGTGAAGTGACCCCAAATAACCTCTGTGCTTCTGCAAGTTACTAGCGCGGTGTCTGCAGTGGGAGGAAGGGTCTGTATGGAGGGCGGAGATGGCACGTGGTGGCCCTTGGGCCTAATATGGCCCCTGGCCATGTGAGACAGGCCACATGACGCTTTTCTACAACTCTGCATTTCTAACCAACATTTCAAAATTGGGTCATTCACATATTTTAATGAGCAGATTTCTAGCTTCTTTTGAGTAATCGTTTCTATCTGGGAGCAAGTTGGTTTCCACCTGGCAACAACTGGCTGGAGGAGAGATGACCCCAGCCCATCCCCTTTGAGTCCAGGCAGCACTCTCCAGTTGGCTGCAGTCCCCACCGCTCCCTGGTGTCTTCTGCTGGCTTTTGCTTTGTTCAGTCACATTACCTGCCCGGCCCTCTAAATCGAGGTGTTTGTGAAACCTAATGTCTGACTTGCACATTTTTTAGACTTCAAAGAGCCTTTAGTGACTGACTAGTCCGGGGCTCAGCCACGTACAGCTGGAGGGCCAGATCCAGCCCACTGCCTGTTTTTGTAAATAAAGTTTTATCGGAACACGGACACTTCCACTCAATTAGATCTTGTCTACGGCGGCTTTGACGCTTTAGTGGCAGAGTGCGGTAGTTGCAATGGAGACTGTGTGGTTAGCACAGGTGAGGTGTTTACTGTTTGGGCCTTTAACAAAAAACTATGTTGACCCCTGCTCTAATCTGAACTTCTTTGATACTGATGAGCAGACTGAGGCCCAAGGAGGGCAGGATGGAGGGAGATGATTTTCAGTGGCAGACACTGGATCCTGAGTCGAGAGCCCTTCCCACTAGACCCCACGTGGAGGGGGTTCAGGGCACCTGGACACCTTGAGGGCCACCTTGAGATCCTTGAGGAACCAGGAGCACCTGCTCTCACCTGACACATATTCCCGATTCTGTTGGCTGCCCCGGTGTGAGAAGCCCCAGGCCCTGCTCCTGGCCTTGCACCTTCTCCTCCCTCAGCCCAGGGGCCCGAGGTGTCTGGTTCCCATCAGGGCTGACAATCAGCCCTCTGCACCCCAGCTCCGGCCCAGAGCTTGTCTGTAAACCTGACATCACCAACACCCCATCAATCGCCTTGCCTGAGCCTGCAGGCGAGGCCTCCATCTGGAATTCGGCCCTGGAAGAGATCAAAGTCTGGTCCTTGGACCCCTGCCTCGGGGAGAGGAGGAGGGCTGCCCGGGGGCCTCATGGAAGGAGGGGGGTCTTAGGGTCGGGGTCCTGACAGCGTGTGCCAGACCCACTGTGCACCTCTGTCACTTTGGCCAAGAATGTCACCTCTCTGAGCCTCAGTTTCCACATGTGTAAAATGGGATTACAACACCTACCTCTTGGAGAGGAACTATTGGGTGTGTAAACTCCTTAAAACTGAAAAGTTGCATAAAATGATATGATGTCTGGGATTTGCTTTAAAAATACTCATCAGGGAAATAAGTCTGCCTGTGAGGAAGGGGAAGGCAAAACGTTGATTGCTAAATCTGGATCACCAATACGTGGGCGTTAGTGACAGTCTTCTCTCTACTTTTGTTCATGTTTGAAATTTTCCTAATAGTAAAGTTAAATTAACACATTCTGTAGAAATGTGGGGGCATTTTTTTCCTTGTTTATGACTTTTGGCAGACAGCAGGGTTCCCTGATTTTTAGCAAAACGTCTCGCGCCCCACTCATCTCTGAAGCTCCTGGTTCGCTTGGGGAAGGCAGACTGCAGCTGGCCTTTGGGAGGGGGCGGGGGGGGCTGTTCTCAGCTGAACACGCCTTTCCTGAGTGCCTGCTAGATGCTAGATGCTGAGCGTGCAGCCAATGAGATGCGAGCGTCCCTCTCCTCCAAAGTGACCTCCCGACATTTCCCTGTCCCTCCTGCCGCCATCCTCCCGAAGGATGCCCTGACTGTCCCTGGACGAGGGCAGGGGCAGAGGGGGTGACCCCAGGCCCTTGGCCACCTTCCCTGGATCAGCTACTTCAAGGCCAAACCCTAGAACCCACTGTTCTTGCAGCTGCATTGCCCGCTGTGACTATCTCCCCAGCAAACCCCGCCCCACCCCACAGTGACCTCTGACCTCTGTCACCCTTTCTTGTCCCTCACTGCAGGTGCCTCTGCTCTAAGGCTGTCAGATTTAGCAAACAGAAACACAGGATGTCCAGTTAAATTTCAATTTCAGAAAGCCAAGAAATGAATTTCAGTATAAGTATATCCCATGGCATATTTGGGACATACTTATACTAAAAAATAGCCATTATTTACCTGAAATTCAGTTTTAGCTAGCTGTCTTACATTATGTCTGGGAACCCTATCCTGGCATCATATAACATTCATTCACTGATTGACTTATTCATTAGAACATCATCCAGATGCCTGGCACTTGCTGGAGACTCAGGAGTAACTAGTTTCTTCCCTGCCTAGGAGACCCTTCCCCCGCTCTGCAGGAAATTGCTAACAGCCACTAGGTGTTATAAACAGGGGTCCAAGCAGAGCATGTTAGGAGCAGAAAATAGACGCAGCCCAGGGATGAGGATGCCGTTGGAGGAGGCGGGACTGGACGTGGCGACACTGACTCTAAGCGTGGCTGTGACTGACCAGGTGTGGGCCTTTCAGAAGCTGTTTTCTATGGTTCAGAGCGAGTGGCTGGCCTGGGACGAGGTTAACGTAGGGGATTCCTAGAGATCAAGCCTCCATCAGTTTCTTCATCACTCTCAGACTCAGAAAAGATCTACAGAGTGCCACCTCGTCCGGGGCGCTCGGTGAATAAACAGGCGAGGTCCTGTCCTCACGGAACGTGTGATCTATGCGGGGACACGGAAACCAGCACCCAGGGAGGTGAATGTGTGATTTCCAACAGGGACACGTGCTGTAAGGAAATGACACAGGGCACTGGGGTAGAGTGTGGGGAGGGGCAGTGGGGGCTTGGACTGTGGGGTGACGTGTGGATAATGTTAGTCTCTCACACTGAGTGGCATCTTCTCTTATGATTATCTCCCGCACCGCTGAACACAGTTCACATATATCCACTCATCTCTTTCCCACACCAGCCCAAAGACATAATGACCACAATTATCCCCATTGGACAGATGAAGAAACTGAGGCACAGAGAAGTTACACTCCTTGCCCTCTGAGCCTCAGCTTCCCCTCTTTAAAAGGGTGGACTCAGTGGACTGTTGTGAGGATGAAACCAAAGTGTAAGTTACAAAGAGCGTTGCCCGTGTGCATTGTTGGTGTGGAGAAGCCGCCTCTGCACCAGGCACCTCCCACGAGGGCACCTGTTATGCTTGCTAACAACTGAGGGAGCACCTGGGAGCCTCGGTTTCCCCATTTCATGAAGGAGGCCTTGTCGCCTGTTGGGCTGTGAACTCCCCAGAGGTGGGATCCACAGCTGGTACATCCTTGTTCTCTCAGCACTGGGACCAGCCCCTGGCACGTAGCAGGAGTTCATCCATACTCCTTCCTCTCTCTGCTTTCAGCCATGGAAAGTCCCTTCCAAAGGAAACATCTTTGAGTATCTATCAAGTTATCTGAATTATCTGTGCCAGTTATCCCCATCCCAAAGTCCTGCTCAACCAGGGCTAACCGAGAGCCAGGCTCGTTTGGTAGCTGAGGCCTGGGATTTTTCTGACTCCATTCCTGTCCTGCTAGACCTCTCCACCAGCTAGGGGCAGGCAGTGTTGGAGACACACTTGCACCTCCAAGAGTGATTTTGGATTTCCCCCCTTGGCTATCCTGTGAACTACCAAACCAAAGAACCCTCTGTTTACAAAATACCTAAAAATTTTGGATCATATAGTAAAAACCAAGCAGGATACATAAAAATAAATCCACATCATAATACAACTGCAGAAAACAGAGCCAAAGAAAGTATTATAATCAATTGAAAGGAAATGTTTCCAGGGAAGGCCTGACACCACACTTCTCAACAGCAACAACAGAAGATAAAAGTCACCTTCTTCAAAGTAAGTGACAACCCTGAATTCTATACCCAGTGCAATTATCCGTCAGGAATGAAAGCTCAGGAGACATTTTCAAATGAACAGGAGAAAAGCTCTGCTCATCAGCTGATGGGCTGAAATACCTTATCTTTCAGGGACACAACCTTCAGGAAGGAGACCAAACACAGGAGGAAGTGGGGAGTGTGGGAGGCAGTGGTGAAGAGAAACTGGTGAATATGCGGGCCAATCAAAATGCACAAACTGAATAAAATAATGACAGTGAGTGTTTCTGAGGCTATGAAACCATGTGGAAGTAAATCCTGTCCCAGGATGATCTGAATAAAAGTGTTCTGCATCTTGGTATTGCTGGAGAGGAAGGTATAGATACTGAATGACTCAATTACCTACAATTAGTTTGAAGCCAAGGGGAAGAATTAAAAATCTGTTAAGTGTCGACATGAATACAATTGGACCAGAATGTACCACTTCCAACATAAAAAATAAAAGAGGAAATAGAGAAAACTCAGGGAATCCAGCAGAAGGCAGAAAAGGGAAGAAAAACAAAGGTTAACAGTGTAAAAAGAAGACATAAGATATAGATTCCCATGTATCAGCAATCTCAGTACATCTAAGTATACCAGTAAAGCAATAGGAAGCAGTGTCTTATTGGATCAAGAGGAAAAATAAAAATAATAATCAGCTGTACATTGTTGGTAAAAGATGCAGCTAAAACTGTGAGGGTGCAGAAAGATTTGAAGTTCAAGGATAAGAAAATACATATAAGTCTTGGGGAGAGGGTATAGCTCAAGTGGTAGAGCGCATGCTTAGCATGCAGGAGGTCCTGGGTTCAATCCCCAGTACCTCCTCCAAAAATAAATAAATACACCTAATTACCTCCCCCTCAAAAAAAGAGAAAAATCTGGCAAATAGTAAGAGCAAGCTTACATGACTATATTAATATCCCTAATGCAATTAATTATCCCTAATATAATTTCTCTATGGCAAAGGGCACCATCAGAAATGAAGAGGCTTACAACATAATGCGAAAAGACTTAATTCACTAGAAGCTATAATAATTTTAAACTTGCATCTACTTAACACATCCCCAATTCCCAACGACAGTGGAAGATTTTCACATGCCTCTCCCAGCCCTGAGAGCCGTGTAACAAGTAAGAACAGAGCAGACTGGGACACCACCATTAACAGTCCTGCTCTAATGGACGTGCCTAGAACCGCACCATTAGAGACCACACGTTCTTGGCAAGCACGTGGACGCTTGGGAAGATCTGTGATAGGTGTCTCCTCTCCAGGAGGGCGGAGGAGGAAGGAGGCAGAAAGGGACTGATTTCCGGGGGGTGGGTGGGGTCCAGGCACACAGGGGGAGGAAGGCAGGGTTTTAATACTGCTTCTGGGGCTTCAGGCAGGGGGAGACTCTTCCTGGGGTGGGGTTACTTACAGGGTGGGCGTTGGAGCATTCTGAGGGGAGGAAGAGGAAGAATTGTGAGGGGAGCCTGCATGAATTTTCCTTCAGGAGTCTTTTCCTTTGGTCAGGATGCTTTTTCCTGGAGGGAACTGGGAGGAGGTGTCCCCAAAAAACATGGTGGGAGAAGTTCTTGGCCACAGACGCACGGGTGATGGCCAGAAGATGTCCCCCCACCACCCTCGCCCCGCCTGACCCGGGGTACCCCACCCCCCTCACCACTCTCTTTCCCATCCCCTTCCTTTCCCCTTTTGATAGCAAGTCTTTCAGTAGAAAGCACTGTTGATCAAAATATCTGTCCCTCAGTGCTGCGGTGGTGGCTCCTGCCCCAGGTTCAGATCATGCCCCTCGGAGCGAGGCCTCCTTTTCATTTGCCTGGTCATCCACGTTGGGGGAGAACTAATCCCATGTTGTGAACAGGCCGAAGGGTGTCACTTAATGGGAAACACCTCTAGGCCACACATTTTATCACTTACACCCAGTTGCTACACAAGCATCGTCAGTGTGCCTCTAGCAGTAGACTTAAAGCAAGCAGTGTTACACACGTGGGCAGCTAGACCTGTGACACCTCCATCAGAGAATTCTCCTTCTGTCCTAAACGCTGGGGCACCAGTGTGGCTAGAAATAAAACAGTAACTTTCAGTGTTGATGGGGAGACACACGTTGGGTAAGCAGTTCAGCAGGACTAGCGTGCTGGGTCTTACAGACCAGCCCGATGCAGAGGCCCTGCTCAAGTGGGAAGTTAAGAGTCCACGAGCCACTTCCACTCAGGCTCACGGCACAGGAGTCAGTGAAGAGCACCTGACAGGGGTCCTGTTGTCTGGATTGGAGACAGACCAGTCTTTAAATGATTCCCTTTCCAGTAAGCGTCATCCCCTGGCTGCACGTCCTGGGGCGTCTGAGATTTATCCGGCTGTAGATTGCTTTGGTAAGCTTCAGAAATTATCCAGAACTTACAATAACATAACAGAGCAACAAAGAGCCATCTGGACAGTGAGTCTTAGTAAATAGTGACCACAGTGAACAACACTAGAATTTAATGTCTATTAAAACAGTCTTTCTCTCCGATGTTACTCTCATTTTTTTCCACTAGAGCCAAAGTAAGACTGATTTGTTTGCCACATGAGTCTGGTTAATTGATCACATAGGCTCCTATATATGTATATGTATATGTATATGTATATGTATATGTATATGTATATGTGTATATATATATATACATATATATATATATATATTTTTTAAAGACGTATAGTCAGTTTACAATCTTATGTCAATTTCTGGTGTACCATACAGGCTCTTTTAAATCGGCTGTGCTGAAACTTTTCATAAGGAATCTCAGATTGAACTTCTAAAAGGCCTCTCAGATCCAGGAAACTCATACCAAAGGCTTGTCCCAGATTTTGCCTGACAGATTTGGGTGAATTCCTCCCTTTTGAGGAATATCACCAGTTAGGAGGTAGCCTTCCTCATTTATCTGATACAGCTGCTGGGAAACTAAGTTTCCAGCTTCTGGAGGCATCAGGTAGAGAGACAGAATAAATGTTTCAATTCTACTTACAAAGGTATAATTTATCAAGTTAGCACACATCATAATGAGCTTAAGGGGAAAGGTCTCCCTACATCTGGAAGAGACAGACTGAAAACCAGTAATATTCCAGACAAAACAAGGAAATTATAATCATATTCATCAGTTCCCTCAGTAACCAGTCCTTTTGTTAACTGTTCATGGAGCCGTCAGGCTTTCCACTAGGACTTTTAAATTTCTTACCCAGGTCAGCAGTATTATTTGAAATTAACAGAGACCTGGACTTGTCAGAAAGTCCTTCCTATGAATCTTCTTGAAGATGAAGCAGTTTTGCAAAAGCATCAGCTTGCCTGTCCAGCAAAGATGAAAGACTTAAAAAGGCAAGGTTAAAGATCTGAGTATAAGGTTTTTGACCAAGAAGCTTAATCACGGTGCTGTGACACACAATATTTTAAGATAATACCTAGAATTATGACTGACAGCGTTATACCAGGACATACCTAAATTTTAGAAACTTCATACAGTTTCCAGAGTGTCAATACTAATAATGTTTATGCACACCATATAATGTGAGGAGGCTTATCACTCATTTGATGACACTTCCTATTCACCATATGGTATGGAATTACCACTACGGTAATTCACCATAGCAAACAATCCTAGTTAGTTTAATATTTCTCTCTTAGATGCCTCAGTGGCCCTCTGAAACATCCCAAAGTAAGCTGAAGTCAAAATAACTTTAATTAAAATTTGATGGGAAGTTTGTCAAAAATATCAAAAGGTTTCCAAACACTCGGTCAGATAGGATCATAGGTCACTAAATATTTATTCACTTAATCTAAGTGACACAAGATTTCAAAAGCAAATGTAGACCACTTAAAGGCAAGGGAGTTCACATAATCTGTTATCAAATGCAGTATTCTAAGTAAACTTGTTCTCTTAACAGAGAGGAAGAAACCAGATCTAGTCCTGCACCAGCCTACTTTTAATACCAAAATCCATTTACCTAATCGAGTTTAATCCAATCTCAGCCAAACCATGCACAAACTCCTTTTTACAAACATTCCAGAACTTTCTGTTTCCATATTAGTTTGTCTCTTATTTTTTCCCATCTAGGAACAATCAGCTTTATAACCAAATCACTCTATTTTCCCTTAACAAAATGCAATTCCATTCCTCATATCTTCTTTTACTCAAAACATATATCCTACTTTCCTGCTGTATACTGAAATGTTTCCTTTATTATTTTTAGTAGCTGTAATTACATATATATATATATATATATATATATATATATATATATATATATATATATATATATATATATATATATATATATCTCATTGGCTCACATTCACATGCCTCACTTTCAGCAAAACCAGGAAGAGAGAACACGATTTGGACTCAGGTACCAACACACACACACACACACACACACACACACACACACACACCCAAGATAAAAGCCAGAGCAATTGCAAAAGGCTTTGATATAATAGCAGAGCCATTCGGGGGCATTCTTCTCTAGATCTCATTGCAGTACTGAGGCCACACCATGTCACAATAAAATATCATTTTCTTTCATTGATGGGAGCCTAGCTGAAGGTCTCCCAGTTTTGAAAAATACATCCTAGTGGGACTCTAAGATGAAACAGAGCTCTGATTACTTATAACCAGTTATTCACGACCAGTGTTATCAAATATATGCAATGCAAAACCATCTCTCAGGGTCACAGTTCCCTAGCCCCAGAAAGAGATTCCCAGCCAATGCCCCATCTGTCCAAAAAGGGGAGAACCCCAACCAGTGCCCCATCAGAGATGAAGTGGAATCAAAGACCAAGGCTAGAAGGGAAAATCCCGACCAATGCAGGAGGGAAGATACCCTGGTGTCCTCACTTGGGAACCCCATTACTCACCAAAGATGTCTCAACTGGCCAATGAGAGTCCCTTGTTTCTTTCACCACCAAAATTCAAAGTTCCCTGGGCCAGGGACACCTGCCTGTCCCGGAGACAAAGGGGCTCCGAAAGACAGCTGCTGGACAGGCCCTGGGAGCCACCGCCGGCTGGGATCAATGTGTCATGGGCAAGACCTCTACTCAAGACAGCCTCATGTTGAATACCAAAATTGCTAGCAAACCAAACTCGGGTCCACTCGCCCATGCGCAGCCAATCTACTGACACCGGGTTGCAGCATTTATCAAAAGATGCCAATAGGAGGAAGACAGGTGGCTTGTGCTCAAAAAACCCAGACTCCCCAAGGGGTTAGCAAAGTATTTTCAAAGGCCAGGCCAGGGAAGGGTGCCCCAGGGTATGTGATCAGCTCGCACACAATTCTGATTGGTTGACGGTGATCAATCCTTAGATCTGGGGGCCATGTGCTCATGATCATCAAGTAGTTAATTTCTTCCATTTGGTGGCGGTTTTAACATCTAAAAAAATCAGGAAAAATGCATCAGATACTATTATCTGGGTACTTCAGAGAGGAGCCACAGCAGAGGATATGAGGAGAGGGTCTGTCCCAGGAATGCCCCTAGAGTCCTGTGGAGTTACAACGCGTATAGCTTTGGTCCATTTATTTTTCTGTACCATGTGGTGGTCCATTCTCCTGTGGATAACCTGTTGTTTCCGAATCTCAAGACAAGGAACATCAATGTAGCAATAAACTTTCTCTTAAGAGAGGAATTGTGGGGTCACAGAATGTTCATTTTCGATGTTACAGTCAAGTTTCAATAATACTTGTAAGTCCAATGGCCATGAAAATGAAACCATTTTGCCTATGAGCTTTGCTCATGAAAGTGGATCAGAAATAGGAAACTTTAAAGATGACGATGACGAGGATTACAAAATTTGGGATGGGATCAGGCCTGCTGTGGAAAAGTTGTGGAAATTATAATTTGAAACTTTTCTTCAGCATTTTATGTTTTTAGTCACAGTAAAGCACATAGATAAATGTCCACTTAGGATGTCCAAGTCCTAGTTGGCCCCAAACTTAAAGGTTTCTAGGACATGGGACTTTCGGTCTTAAAACAGGACTGTCCCAGGCCAATGAATGGTTGGTCACAATATCCCGTATTTGACCACATTTGTTCTTTCTGGTGTGGTCTTGATGGTCTATGAGAACAAATGCACTCACGGAATTGAGATGAGATAATTATTCTGAGACAAAAGAAGAAAAGGAGAATGTAAAACTTGAGTGGAGAGAAAATGCAGTAATTTCAACCTAAGCACTGTTTCCAGACACGGGGATCACAGAAAATCAACTGGATGCTTGTTGAAAACACGGATTTACAGGCTCCTCTGAGTCTTCCTGCCTCACCCAGAGGCTCTCAGTCTTCAGCGAGCATCAGAATTACCTGGAGGGGATGGTAAAACAGATTGCTGGGACCCACTCCAGAGTTTCAGATTCAGCATTTGAATTTTTAACAAGTCCCCGAGTGGGAAAAAGGCTGCTGCTTTAGGACCAGACTTTGAGAACCATGGGGCTGCGGGTTCAGGTGAAAGGTTTTGTGGCTCACATCTGACTTCTCTCTCAAGACCTCCCCAGGCAAGAGGAATCCCTGTCCCTCTGTGCTTCCTCCCAAGTGGAAATTACCGCCAGTGTGGCACTTTTATCACACCAGGTTGAAATGATTGTTTTATAATCAACCTGCCTCTTCTGTGAGCTGTTCAAGGGTGGCTTTTACCTCTGTAAGCATGTCCCAAGCCCAAAATGCAATGCTGGGACAAGGGTGGTAAGCAATAATCCTTCTTTGGTTTAAGAAATCAAGGACTTGGGGCTGGTTCAGAGTAAGTTCTGAATAAGGCCAATGAGGTTAATTCCAAATGAAGACGGTCATGAAGAGGAGGATGGTGGCCGTGGGTCACACTAGCCCTATCAGCCTGACTTGGGCAGTATGCACTGAGGACCCTCTTGCAGAAGGCGGAGGACAAGTTCTCTCAACTGGGAACTGGGCTGAACTTCGATTACTAACATATCCTCTGGTATCAATCTGTCACCAGGATTCTGGCCCCTTAGTAGAGGTCCAGCTCAGTATCCTGACTCCATCACCTGTGACCTAGTGTTCCACTTCTACAAAAGAGTGGAGACAAGGTTTGATTAAAATAATTTGTTCCTATGTATGCTTTGGAGAGTGCTGAAATAGCTCCTCTATTGGCCTCTACTAGTCCCAGATTTCCACCATTAGAGATTCATTCCTGTGGGTTTGTCTTTTGCAGGGTAGAGGGAACCTTCTTTAATTTTCGTAGTCTGGTTAGATGCCGTCACTAGATTAGGGGCATCTCCAGGAATATGTCTCATTGACTGTTATGCCTGTATGCTTAGCACAGTCCTTGGCACATAATAGCTGCTAAGAGTTCTCTAGACTTGGCTGTCACTCCCTCACTGTGTAAGGAGGCCAAATCCTTTTCTCAGGTCTTTGCTCTCCCATGGGGAAAGTGAGAGTATAGATAGAGGGTTTTATCTGATCTCTGCCTACTTCATACCACAGCCATTACATTCCAGTTCCTGGGCCTTTTCCTCTCTTTAGAAAGCCAGGTGCCTTCTTACCTCAGGGCCTTTGAACATGCTGTTATCACTGCCTGGATTACTTTCACCCCCTTTCCATGGGGGATTTTCTTAGTTTCAGTTTTTTAAAATTTTATTTTTTATTGATATATATATATATATATATATAATATATTGTTTCCAGATTATTTTCCATTATTCTTAGTTTCTTTTAAGTCTTCCCCTTATCTCCTCAGAGAGGATGGTCTGATACCTCCCCAACTAAAGTTATTTTGTATCTGACCAAGGAACTCGCATCTTTTTCTGTCTGCTTGACTTCTCCACATCTGAGTTTTCTGGTAGTCTGCAGATTCCTGAGTGGTATGGGACGGTGCGAATCCCGGACACTTAACACCATACCCAGCACATAATAAGTGCTCTAGAATGAATGGGAATTAATTTGTTGAACTGAGGCAGAGGTCTGAACAGAGACTGTGAACGTCCGCAGGAGGCCAGCAGGTGTCGCCACAGACCGCGAGGAGGCGAAGCTGCGCGGTGGGCGGGCCTCCCACTGGCGGCCTTACCTGGGGGCGGCCCCACCTGGCGGCAGTCGCACCTGCCCGCCCCGCACCCCGCGGAAGCCGAGAGCCCGGGCACTGGCGTCACCTAGGCAATTGGGGAAAGCAGCGCCCGGAGCCACGGGGAGGGGAGATGAAAGGCAGGTGGCGGGTGTGGGCCGCCTGTAGCGCCAGGTGAGAACCGACAGCCCTGCCCTGCGCCCCGGGGAACAGGTGAGTCAGGCTCTCTGACCTGCGGGTGGAGGGAGGTGGCCAGGCTTGAACCCGGATGCTCGAGCATTTGGGTCTCTACCCTACTGGGTAACTCTCCTCAAGTTCTTTCCCTCTCTGGGCCCCAGCGTTTGTGGTCTCCATAAAATCCCTGAGGTTCTCAGTGATAGTAACTTCCACTCCTCAAGCAATGTGTGCATTTCCTATTTGGGGTCAGGATAGCTTGCTGAGGTCGGTAGTTTTCTTACCTCCATTTTGCTGAGGCACGATAGAGGATCAGAGAGGTCAGGTCGATTTCTCAGGGTCACACAGCACCCAGTTAGCAAGTTGCAGACTGAGGATTTGAGTCCAGGTTAGAGGCCGAGCTCTGACCCTGTTCCTCCCTTTGCTTACCCACAAAGTTCTGACCTTTCGAGAGACACCTCCTATTTTTAATTGAATTACTTTTTATTTATTTATTTTCATCTGTTTTTGGTAAAATACACATAACATACAATTTACCATTTTAAAGTGTACAATTCAGTAGCATGTAGTACATTCACAGTGTCATGCAACCGTCACCCCAATCTAAAGGCCAAACATTTTCATGTCTTTTTGGAAACTCTGACCCACTGAACGGTCCCTCCCCATCCCCCCTCCTCCCAGGCCCCAGCACCCACTCATCTGCCTTCTGTCCCTATGGATCTGGCTCTTCTGGATATTTACTTTAATGTTGGATCAATATCTTCATTCTATACCAGGCCACCCTCATGCTATCACAGAAGGCCAGGACATTGCCATCCTTACTCCCAAACTTGGTTGCAAGTAGGAATCACTGGGAGACTTGAAAAACAACAAAACAAACAAACAAAAAAAAGCAGATGCCTGGCTCCCATCCCCAGACTTTCTGATTTAATTGGCCTGCAATCTGATGAAGGTATCAGGAGTTCTGGAAGGTCCCCAGGCATTTCCAATGGGCAGCAGTGGCCAAGAACCCTCTGCCCAGAACCTGG
This sequence comes from Camelus bactrianus, assembly GCF_048773025.1. Classification (NCBI taxonomy): domain Eukaryota; kingdom Metazoa; phylum Chordata; class Mammalia; order Artiodactyla; family Camelidae; genus Camelus; species Camelus bactrianus. Next base: position 12,496,137 of record NC_133570.1, read on the forward strand.
TGTTTGGGGGAGCATCAACCCTTACAGGCGGGAAAGCTGAGGCCCAGAGAGGGCCTTGCTCAGGCTCACACAGAGCATTTGTGGCTGAGCCAAGATGCAAACCTAGAATTCTTGCCTCCCACTGACACAGCCCTCCACTCTACTGCTCTTCTATGTATTTAATGTCTCATGCCTCAGTTTCCTTGTTTGTGACATGTGGGTTTTAATGGTACCTACGGGTAGGGAGGTTGTACCTGGGATGTGCTCAGTGTAGTGGTTGGCTTACAGCAAACGATATGCATTCATGTTGCTGTTGTGTGCTCGGGGTACAGAAACAAGCGGGGTGCCCGAAGGTCTGTGAGCTCAGTGAGGGCTGGGGCTGGGGTTCCTCTCTCTGTACCCAGATTTGGGGCAAACACTGACATTTCACAAGTGTTCTCAATGTGGGAAAGAGGCCCTCAGCTAGGATGGCTAACCCCTCTCTGCCTGTGCTCGGGCTGAGCCCCTTGCCTTGAATGCCCTCGCCTGTTCCAGCTTCCCTGGTCTGGCTCCCTCTGCAGGCCAAGGGCACTGAGACCCACAAAATCTGGGCAGCCTGGAGAAATTGAGGGTCCACTCTTTAGACAGTTGTGTGTCTTGTTTCTACGACTTCATTGTCCTTTAGAGGGCAGGAGCCGGGTCTCCTGTTCCCCGATGGTGTCAGGCACAGGACTGGGAACACAGTAGGCATCTAGTAAGTCCCACCTGAGGCCTTGATTGACCTCAGGTCCTCAGGGCATTGGGGATGGGATCCTCTCTGCCCTGCCTTTGCTCTTCCCATGTGTGTATCCAGGGAAGAAGATCATGGTGGGGGCACACCCAGCCTCCTCCTTGGTGCTCTTGCTAATGAAATCTCGTTGTTTGGGGGGAACAATGGGGAGTGTCTCCTCTCCAGGGGAGGTTGGCCCAGCCCCAGGGGATAAATCATTAAGAGTCTCTAAGTCGTGGTAAACCGGCTCCCTTCACCAGGGCTTCTTTGGCTTTTGGGAAGCCATGTGACCCAGCTCTGGCCAGGGGGACCCAATGGCAGCTCTGTGAGGGGTTCTGGGAAATGTCCCACCTCTCCGCCTCTCCCCACTGCTTTTGGAGGCTGAGCAGGTGAGGACCACGGTGGAGTTGGGGCCATGAATTGAGGTCAAGAGAGTTGCAGTGATATCCACCCAGAACCTTGGCCTCCTGAACTCCCAAATCTGGACTTGTTAGGTGGGAAAATTAATCTCAGTTGTTTAAGGTGGGATAGTCTGTTCCTTGCAGCTAAGCACATCTTAACTAACATGCTCTTCCCAGCACGGGTCCTTTCCCCGGTTGAAGACAGAAGGAAGCCCAAACCCCAGGGTTTCTTTCATCACTTTTTTATCCTTTTACTTCAAGGCACCTGATGATAATACCTCCCAGGGTTCATTACCACTAGTAACAATCATATTGCTAAAGACTAACATTTTAAACCCCTCCTCTGTGTCAGTACTTTACGGTAGCTTATTTAATCTGATGCTCACACAATTCCATAACATGGAATCCTAGTACATTTTTACAGATGAGGAAACTTGGGACTCAGGGAAATTCTTTAGCTTGATGGTTTAGAGCTTGGTCCTGTCTCCTCAAGCAGACACATCCTGTTCCCTTTGCAAATCTGCCTCCCTCATATCCAGAACACCCCAGCTCCTCCCTTTATCACTATTTTTCTCAGTATGCGAGTCCTGGACATATTAGGTGTTTGATAGAGACAAAGTGCGCTACTCACCCTCTGCTGTTTTGAGTCACCAGCCATTCCCCCATGCAGTACGTGCTGAGCATCCCATGCATTTAAAGGAGTCTGTGTGTGTGTTGGGGAGTGGGTGGTAGAGTTGGAGAAGAGGCGCCTTGACCTCAGTAAAAATAGCAGCTTCCATTCATCAAGGGCTTGCTAAGTACCAGGTACTGTGCTCTGTGTACTTTTGTTTAAAGCCTGCAATAGCTCTGGGGGTTTTGTCCAAAACTCAAGGCTCTGTAAAATCAAATGATTTGCCCAAAGGCCCCTAGGGTGGATGGGGACCCAGGTCTGTCTGTCTGGAGCCTGGAGCACAGAAGGTAGACGTCCCTGACCAGAGAGCGAGTTAACAAGCCGCAGCTGCGTGCCTTCCACACGTTTACTTCATTTACTCCTCAGCGCCGCCTCACGGGGAGAACACGCGCGCCCTCTCGCTCGGGAGCACGGGATTGGTCAGAGGAGTCACATGACTCGCACACGCGCCTGCAGCTCGCAAGTTGATTGGTCAGAGGAGTCCCGTGACTCGCGCACGCGCCTGCGTCTCGTCAGTCGCTGAAGCGAGGGGTCACGGTTCTGCGTCTTCCGCGTTCTAAAGGTCGGATTCTTTCCTTGACCTCGTTCTGCCTTGGGATCTCGGTAACTCAGGCAGCGGGGTTTCACAGGGAAAGGACAACGGCAACCTGGGCCAGAAAAGAAATTGCCGGGAGAAGGGTTGCCGAGGCTGAGCGGAGGCTCCGGGCAACTGCACAACCGACTCCCAGAACTCCTGACTTAACCTGCAGCACCCAGCGCATCCCTGGGTCACCTTTCAGAATGGACGGGGTAGGGGGAGGCCGGCCACGCTGGTTATGACAAGTGAAGGGGACCCCCCTGCGTCTACAGCCCTGGACAGCTCGCTGAGCGTTTACTCGATGAGCCCCATCTGTGGAACGGGTCCGGCCATGACTCGTGGCCTCGCCTGCTGCTCTGGGCTCTGCATCTGCGGGGAGGACTGAGCCCCCGGGCTCGCAGCAGGTAGATTTATGCTCTTGTTTGGGTCACTGTGGGGCGTGGGGCTGGGCTGGTTGGAACCTCTGTCTGCTCCTCGCTTCCCTCCACCCTCAAAAGCTTTCACAGTGATTAGTTCCCCTCACGAAGGGATCTTGTTACGGTTCCACCAGGAGGGCCTCTGGAAGTCCTGCCTGAGATAAGAAGGCCGCGTCTCGGTTAATCTCCCAGCTTAGAGGCCACGTTTTAATATTTAAGAAATGGTTTCCCGGCTCGGGGCGGGTGGAGGGAATTGCAGACGGGGCCTGGCCTAGTGGGTTCTGAATGCACGCGTGTGTGGTCCCAGGGCCCCTTATGCTCCTCAGGCCTGTGGGTCCTGGCGTCCCCCTGAGTCATTTCTTCAGGTTGCATTTCACTGGTGCCTGGACCAGGGTGTCTGACAGGGGATTGTATTTGTGGAGACACCCAGCTGGACTCGGGCTGTGTGTTGGAAGCAGCACCAAGTCCAAAGACAGGCCCGTGTCTGACCCACCCGCAGCCCAGACAGCTTCAGGCCTGTGTCTCCTGACTCTGTCCCCTCTCCCTCAGCTGGCGTTCTCCTGGCGGGACCCATCGGCGGGAGTAAACCTTCGGGAAGACAGCCAGCCCTGGGCGAGCACCACGTGCGTGCATTCTGAGTGAGTAAGGCTGGCCACCTGGCTGAGCTGGGTTTGAGTTTGTCTTTACTGCTTTCCGGCTGTGTGTTCCTGGGTGAGTCACTTAACTGCTCCGAGTTTTCGTGTTCTCCTTTGAAGTGGGTGATGTAGTATGTACTTCACATGGCCGTTTTGAGGCCTTAATAGGCTCTTAAAGTGTCTGGTAGTAGGTTTTGTTTGTTTGTTTTCTTTTTTTAAAAAATAAATTCATTCAAGAACTATGTAATCATTGTAATACTTGCTGGTTGGAACTCAGACCTGTAGTCACGGTATTTTCCTAGGCCCTTCAGTGAGAGGGGCAGAAGTAGCCAGAGAGTACAGGCTTGGTTACTGAATTTTCCAGGCTTAGCCCAGAATAGTTAAGACACTGAAAGATCAGTCCAGGTGTTGTGAATGTTTCCCACTTTTTGAGGGGGG